>NC_080467.1:7282724-8027724 GCF_030265055.1 Doryrhamphus excisus
AAATACTAAAAATGTCATCCGATACTTCTCTACAAGAGAGGAGAAATATGATCTCAGGGAAGAACTTATAAACTTATATGCTAGGACTACGTTAAAAAGCCATAGCATTTCAGTATGTGGAATCAAACTATGGAATGGATTGAGTAAGACCCTCAAACAATGCACAACGATGAGCCAATTCAAGAAACAATACAAGCAGTTGATGTTTGCTAAATACAAGGATGAAGAGTCTTGAACCAGTCATGATGTGCTATACATACCACTATAGGGTCCACCCTGGACTGGTGGCCAGCCAATCACAATCATCATATAAACAAACAACCATTCACACTCACATTCATACCTATGGACAATTTGGAGTGGAAAATTAACCTAGCATGTTTTTGGAATGTGGGAGGAAACCGGAGTACCCGGAGAAAACCCACGCATGCACGGGGAGAACATGCAAACTCCACACAGAGATGGCCGAGGGTGGAATCGAACGTGGGTCTCCTAGCTGTGTGGCCTGTGCGCTAACCACTATTTCCATATTGAAGCACATTGTATGTATTTTTAAGACATTTTAAGACATTAGGGAGATGCATTGAGATGCATTTTTAGCGCCATCTTTTTAGCGGTTTTTAGCAGTTTTTAGGTTTTAGCTAAATACAAGGATGAAGAGTCTTGAACCAGTCATGATGTGCTATATATATTACTATATTGACACTTACTATGGTACCCATTATTTCATTGTATGGTCATATCACCTCGTACTTCGGTACGTGACAAAAATAAAATAAAAATAAATAAATAAAAAAACCTGAAACTATATTAGGAAAGCAGGAAGTGAACAAATGTAACAGTTACTGGTTGTAAAAGTACCAGATGGAGGGGTAGGATTTAATAAGCTTTGCTTCTTCCTACTCCTTTTGGACATGTGGAACTGTGAACTGATTATGTGATGCATTCAATTGTAATCTGATGCATGTTCAAATGAAATAAACCCATTACCATTACCATATCTATGGACAATTTGAGGTCTCCGGGTAACCTAGCATGCATACTTTAGGGATGGGGGAACACAGGGAGAGGTCCTGAGATGGTCCAACAGAAACACGAACCAAAGACGTCGCCAAGTTATTAGCATGACGGAAAAACTAGTAATAAGTTAAGTATAAAAATAAGTTCTGTTCTGTGTAAGCTGTTGCCCCCCCACACCAAGCCTTCCCCGGATGAGTTTGTTTTTCATTAGAGGAGCAGAGAGGCAGAAACGGTGCCATCTTCACTCATCTGCGCTTCACCCCCTCCTTGACCCCGCTGAGTGAAACAAATCCTCGTGAGTGATGAACCCGCCGGCTATTTGGACATCTGTCTTCTACCCGTGCGTCGCTGTGGCAGGGAAAGGTCCGACTACAATGTCACAGGCTCCCGCGACAACTTGTATTAACACCAGGTAGAGACATCTCAGTGGCCCAGCCTCGGAGATCAGCCATTAGTGTGCTGTCAGTCTTGCGGGGGTCCGGATGGGGGGGTTGATTCAAGTAAAGGTGAGATAATTACCGCTAGATTCAACATCTACTACTGGATTGTACTTTGACTGATGACGCTGGACAATAATTGACAATATCACAGACTTGTGACTTGACTCGAATTTTAGTCTAATGACTTGAAAATACTTGAGATTAGCAGTGATGGTCTCACTTAAAATGTGCCCCCATTCAAGGTGTTCACCTAACGTGATGGTTATGTTGTGTATTTCTAGATTCTAGATCTTGGACTCATGAGGTTCGGGTGTCCATCATGGATGGGAACCGAGACTAAGATCAATCAAACAATGACTCAATAGCCACGTTTAAATGAGGAGTTTTTTTTTCTTTCCGAATGACCTTTCTGAAAGCAATAGTATACATGGAAAGGAATATTCCAATCGCGTGTCTACATGCGCCGCTATAATCAACCAGAATAGTCAATGGGGCATGCGCAGTAAAGCGTAAACACCAACATCACGTGATACCGACTTCCTCCAGTTTTTCTTTCACTTGTTGGAATAACTCCATATTGCCAGTTTTTCCTTCGTCCAGTCTTGAAATTTACTTTGAATCAAAAACAAACTTTCCGCAGCAGTCCAGTGCCGATTGCTCGCCTCCATTTTTTTAAATCGAAGAACGTCTCGAGTTGCGTGTTACGTCATATCTCAGCAGTCGCTGAAAGAACGCACCCGGGAACAGGAAAAGATAAAGTTCAATCTTGCTAATATTTTATAATTAAGCTCTGCACATGTTTTATATAGATATGTATTTTCTTTTTTAATAAAACCGGACTTGTGAATGGCGTATAGAAGGGTTTAGATTCTGTTCCACAGATGGCGCTAATGCACACGAAAGCTGCTTGCCAACCGCCAATAAACAACAGAAGAAGAAAGAAAAACGCAGTCTGACAACTTTCCGATTGAGCGGGTACAAGATACCTCAATCGGATTGGAGAAAGGAATATTCCACCCCTGTGAATCCGATTATATATTCATTCGGATTGGCACTTTTATTTCGGAATGATACAAAGGTTACAATCTTTCCGTTTGAGCAAATAACCCCAATGGAATTGGAATATTTGGGTCCATGTATACGTGGCTAATAAATTGGAGGCTAACTAGTTAGTTATGCTTGAAGACGTGGCCCTGCAGTGATCCTGTAGCCTGCGTGTTAGCATTGTGGTATCAAAGAAAAGAAGTGTAAACGGGACCATAGGAATTCTTTCAGGGCGCCTATAAAAAAAACAAGATAATTTTGAACACATCTTCTTTTAATAAGTGGAGCAAACAAACTTTTTCTCTTTTTGTTTGGTGCTTATTTTGCTGCTAAAAACTATTTCGGATAATGATACATTCAAACGTATCAACAAATGGCCATCTTGCTCCATGTTGCGTTCACTGTAATTATTTCACTCGCTACTAAGACGTACTGTTTATGTTCTCTCACCTGAACCTGCCCAATAGGACTATTTTAGATCACTTAAAAAGAAACTAAACTTAATTGTAGCGGAGAGGGTGAAAGCGTGCCGAGTAGCATAACATGAAACGACAGCCACCTGCACGAAGATGTCAAAACACGATCTGAAAACTTAGTGAAGGAAATCTGATGAGGAGATAATTGCAAGTCAAAGCCACGTCACTTTCTGCCACCGTATATTGACATTTAATGCGGTTTCATTCCTCCAAAACACGCTTGAAGTCGCATTAGGAAACATACGATGTCAAAATCAGGACTGACTGGCCAGATGAGCAAGGCAGCATATGGCTCGTTAATACACGTAACAAGAAGTGATGAAGGAATTTGATGCACGTGAACAAGCTTTCAGCAGGCTTTGCACAGGAAACTCGGCACGGATGATAGAAAAACTTTAGTGCACAGCAAAGTTTGGTTAGAAGTCACTGGTCAAGTTATGTTGGGATTTTTTTGCTGGGGGCGGTTTTATGTGGTCGGGCTGACAAGCAGCTAGAACTCCGAAAATCAATATGATGTCTGACAAACTATTCCAATAGTTTTATTGGCAATACCCCTAAAATGACCTGCCAGGGTATCTTATTTGTTTATTTGGACCAGTTACATCACGGGACATCACATGATGGCAGTTGCAGGAACAGGAAGTACCTTAATTAGTCACAACTCTTCTACTCTATACGTCTCAGTACTTACCCAATGGACCAAGGACCCAATGCACAATAAACAGAAAACACAAACACAACATTAAAAGTCCAATTACTAGGTTTCAATACTATTTTTAAATATGTATTCATTAATAATAATAATAATCATAGGAGCTGCACGACAAAATGGTTCACAGTTAGTTCAATCCCACCCTCGGCCATCTCTGTTTGGAGTTTGCATCTTCTCCATGAAATAACACCCCTATAGTCACTTTTTCACTTGTATTATCAAATAGTAAATATAACCAAAGAAAATGACCACTTTTGGGGGGAATTTTGCCCATGATCTGCAGTCCTTATGAGACATCAAAACATATGTCTCTTTTCTGTGCATTCTAAAGATATAAAAAGGTAATTGTTTAATTTCATTTGAACATGCATCAGATTACAATTGAATGCATCACATAATCAGTTCACAGTTCCACATGTCCAAAAAGAGTAGGAAGAAGCAAAGCTTATTAAATCCTACCCCTCCATCTGGTACTTTTACAATCAGTAACTGTTACATTTGTTCACTTCCTGCTTTCCTAATATAGTTTAAGTATTTTTTTATTTTATTTTTGTCACGTACCAAAGTACGAGGTGATATGACCATACAATGACATAAAGGGTACCATAGTAAGTGTCAATATAGTGATATATATAGCACATCATGACTGGTTCAAGACTCTTCATCCTTGAAATGTAAAAAACGCTAAAAACAGCTAAAAAATGCTAAAAACGCTAAAAAGATGGCGCTAAAAATGCATCTCAATGCATCTTAAAATGGCTTAAAAATACATACAATTTGCTTCAATATGGGAGGAGTGGTTAGCACGCAGGCCACACAGCTAGGAGACCCATGTTGGATTCCACCCTCGGCCATCTCTGTTTGGAGTTTGCATCTTCTCCATGAAATAACACCCCTATAGTCACTTTTTCACTTGTATTATCAAATAGTAAATATAACCAAAGAAAATGACCACTTTTGGGGGGAATTTTGCCCATGATCTGCAGTCCTTATGAGACATCAAAACATATGTCTCTTTTCTGTGCATTCTAAAGATATAAAAAGGTAATTGTTTAATTTCATTTGAACATGCATCAGATTACAATTGAATGCATCACATAATCAGTTCACAGTTCCACATGTCCAAAAAGAGTAGGAAGAAGCAAAGCTTATTAAATCCTACCCCTCCATCTGGTACTTTTACAATCAGTAACTGTTACATTTGTTCACTTCCTGCTTTCCTAATATAGTTTAAGTATTTTTTTATTTTATTTTTGTCACGTACCAAAGTACGAGGTGATATGACCATACAATGACATAAAGGGTACCATAGTAAGTGTCAATATAGTGATATATATAGCACATCATGACTGGTTCAAAACTCTTCATCCTTGAAATGTAAAAAACGCTAAAAACAGCTAAAAAATGCTAAAAACGCTAAAAAGATGGCGCTAAAAATGCATCTCAATGCATCTTAAAATGGCTTAAAAATACATACAATTTGCTTCAATATGGGAGGAGTGGTTAGCACGCAGGCCACACAGCTAGGAGACCCATGTTGGATTCCACCCTCGGCCATCTCTGTGTGGAGTTTGCATGTTCTCCCCGTGCATGCGTGGGTTTTCTCCGGGTACTCCGGTTTCCTCCCACATTCCAAAAACATGCTAGGTTAATTGGCGACTCCAAATTGTCCATAGGTATGAATGTGAGTGTGAATGGTCGTTTGTCTATATGTGCCCTGTGATTGGCTGGCGACCAGTCCAGGGTGTACCCCGCCTCTCGCCCGAAGACAGCTGGGATAGGCTCCAGTATGAATGAATAATAAGAAGAAGATATAGGACATTCTTGAATGGTGCTAAATATTGCAGGAAGAAAAAAAACTATGGTGCACAAAAAATAAGTCAATAAAGCAAAGCAACAAAATGTAAAACTGAAAAACAGACAGAAAGGAAGAACTGCTGGTTGGAAAGGCTGGGGGACAAAAAGAAGAAGAAACAACAAGTAAAGGTCAATGCAACGTCTGTTGTATGAGATGAAACCTATCCCAATGTTTCCATCAGTGTTGGTGCCTTCAGTGTACTCGTCCATTTAAATGATACGTATTTTTTATGAATAATCTGCCTCATATCATTTATAGACACTTTCCTTGTCTTTTATTTTATGAAGCATTTGCTTTCTTGCTTTCTGCAAATACGAACACGTAGCAGCCAGGTGGGTGATGGATAGGCCACTCTTGAACTACATTAGCTGCCTTGACATTTACAAGACATTTTCCTAGCCTCAAAAGTGTGCAGCATAGTTTTCTTTTAGTTCTTTACATCAGTAAGTGTTGTCAAAGCTGCCGCTGCTGCAAATGTGAAGTCAGCCATCTGCAAATAAATCTGATTCAGGATCCAAATGGGGCCTGAAACTCAGATTCAGATGAATATTAATGGGAAACGCCAGGACGTCAATGATCCCTGGAATTTTATACATCCAGGAAAGCAAAGGAAAACTGTCATGTGTCACCACCATTTCCAAGCGAACGACTCTGTAATGGACCATTCATCCATTTGGCCTCATTGGCTTCAACTTGCCAGCGCAGCATTGGGTCCACATATTAGCACAGTGCCAAGGATCAGGGTGCAAAGTTATTGTCTTATGCTGTCAAATTGTCTTTTCATCATCTTCAATAAATATTTCAGTTATTTGGACTTTATTATGTTGGAGTATTTCAATAAATATTTGCATTAGTTGGAGGGTTTTTTTTAAACTTTGGAGTACCAAAATAATGACCTGAGTCATAATAAAATGTAAATAAGTACATTGTTATTATTAGAAAAACTATTATTTAAAAAAAGCATATCTTTAAATGGGTTTTCTGTGTATTTTTAATTCTTAAAAAGTTTAAACTGTTTAAAGTTTAAAATAAGAAAAAACAAACTGGAGGTGTCCAACAGTTTGCATCTCCGCTTTGTGCCGTAGCTTAAATTTGTAGGTCGTATTACTAGCATGCGCTACGGTGGTTGCTATCTTTTTTCCTACTTTTGCATTGCTACATTTTTTTTTATATAAAACTACTGCTCTTTTCTTTTATTATTTGCTGTTTAAGTTTTCTTGTCAACTTGAATTTACACACAATAACCCACACAAAAGCTTTCTAGATCTTCCAGATTCTGCACCTCTTCATTTATGTAGCCTTTCTTGCTTCTGACCCAAATAGTCTATTTAATTTATTCCACCCAGGGCTCGCCTCCGGGCACGCCAACTCCGCTGTGATTGGTCACACTCCCAAGCAATCCCGAGGACTTCCGGATATGTAGATTTACAGTGTTGTCAATCTGCAGCCCATATAAAGGAAGTGAAATAAAGAATTCTCTGAAATGGAGCATTCAAGGCCATTTCAAACTTCTTTCATGGCTCACATCCAAACGCGCAAACTCATTTTCTGAAAGTTTTGCGTGGTTTACAATGAGAATAGGTCAGAAGAGTGCAAAAGGCATAACCGGTCCCCATTTTTTTGGAAATGAACGCCTCCATGAATGCGGTGTTGGAGACGGCGTGTAGCCGCCAAGCCAAAGGAATCGACAGTTCCACATCAACCACTAAATCCAAGTTGGAATTAAGAAAGGCTGCTTTCAAACTGCCAAACGCTTTCTACTGTCGGCCGGCACAGATGGTTGGAATTAAAAAGAAAACTTCCCTTTACAAATGACTGCATCAATCACCTTAAATATCCCGTCATTAAAAATAATCTTGTGCATTTAAACCTGGAAGATAACACAGGGATGTAACGCTTGCATCGCGAGCAGAGGATGTAAAAGCGATAAAAAAACTACTCACTTGCTTAGCCTCTTTGAAGGCGAAGGCTGAATTCTGTTATATTTAACATGAGATGCAAATGACAGCATTCCTTGAGGATGCTAGCGTGTAATGTTATGTAAGAGTTCGAGAGAAAACGCCCCAGAAGTGAGAGTCTCAGCTCCAGGAGGCAGTAGGAGGCATTCTGACCTCTGACCTCATGTAGCTGCTGCATAAAAGAGAAATGACGTCAAAGAAATGCAACATGGACGCACTTTTAGCTGAGATTTGTAGCGTTTGTGGGTGTGTGGGTCAAAGTGCGTTTGCTTTGACGAGAGAAAATTTTTTTGTCGATGTAGAAATCTTACGATGTTTGTGGGACTGTTTCTACTTGTTCACGAGTCAACACCAAAATGAGCTACACTCTGGTCAAATTTGGAGTTACGGTGAATATCGGTGAACATTTTGGGGGCTTTTATTTCCTTAAAGGCTAAAAAACCAGCCTGGGATTTTTGTGATTTTGTGATTATTCAAACCTGCAATAAAATCCTGTTGTTCCAGCAGTCAAGTATAGCGTTTGAGTGTCGGATTGAACATTAGAGTAAGATTACTGACACCTAGTGGCCAGTGTGGAATATTACAGCTCATCAACTTTTTTGAATGAATGCTTTATTGCTGGATTTTGGCTGATTTAGACATTTTTAGGCAACAAAAGTAACATTTTGCTGAAATATACATCTTTTTTTCTAATAATAGGTTGTATTTAATATATATTTGAAAAATATTTAAAAAATCAAAAATAAAAATAAAGCAGGATGACTATATACCTTAGTCGACTTTAATTTACTTTAATACTCAGCAGGGAAATATGAATGATATATGAACGGCACTACTGATTTTTGAATGAATATATTATTCAGAATTGAACATTAATCAAGAAGAAATACATTTTTGGTGATACTGTCACCACCCTAGCTTAACATCCAAGACAACGTTTTGTAATGACTAATAAGCACATTTAACCGCCGGGAGCTTGCATACCATTAACAACCTAATTAATGATGAATATGCTCCTCATAAATCACTTCAAATACTGTATACTCCAAATTCATATCTTCTTGCCCGTGCTAAGTCCTGGGAATTATTAAAAAGTGTGAGCCACACAGGAGGCGTTCCGATGAAACGGAGTGGGGGGGCTGGCGGCTGATGAAACTTTAAATGAATGCCAGTCGGAGTTCGACGTTAAAGACAGAATCATGTCAACGGCATCTCGTGGAGTTTTTAATAAGTGTCACAGCAATGTGTGAAGCGGAGAAACACCCGTGCTAATTTCATTGCTAAAAGTCACCTTGTGCTGGGACATTTGGTTGTGGTTAACAAGGTGAAAGGTCAGTCTGTGTTCCGCATAAAAATTGTTCCGGTAAAATCCAACCAAATATGGTAATGGAAATAGTAATGGTTTTATTTCTTTTGAACATGCATCAGATTACAATTGAATGCATCACATAATCAGTTCACAGTTCCACATGTCCAAAAGGAGTAGGAAGAAGCAAAGCTTATTAAATCCTACCCCTCCATCTGGTACTTTTACAATCAGTAACTGTTACATTTGTTCACTTCCTGCTTTCCTAATATAGTTACATTTTTTTTACTATGGTACATAATGGGTACCATAGTAACTGTCAATATAGTTTTTTAAAATAATCTTAAAAAAATAAAACTTTATTTTATTAATTTTTCAATTTCTCAATTTTTCTAATTTTAAAAATTTTAAAAAATTTAAAAATTTAAAAAAATTTAAAAATTTTAAAAATAAAAAAAAAAATTTAAATTAAAATTTTTTTTTTGTCGTGTACCAAAGTATGAGGTGATATACAATGACATAATGGGTACCATAGTAAGTGTCAATATAGTGATATATATAGCACATCATGACTGGTTCAAGACTCTTCATCCTTGTATTTAGCAAACATCAACTGCTTGTATTGTTCCTTGAATTCTCTCATCATTGTGCATTGTTTGACGGTCTTACTCAATCCATTCCATAGTTTGATTCCACATACTGAAATATGTGAGCCAAGTTAGCCAGACCAGCTGAGATTAAGTCCCTTCAGTAAATGCTTCCATATAGAGCCATCAGGGTACAACAGTAGAGTCGCTAAGCATCATGGCCTCAATAGCTGGCAGGACAAGTGAGTACACATACAGGGAACATTTAGTACCAGCACTATTGATATCCATTCCCCTTCCTGCCCCAATTCAAGCTGACTTAACAGCGAAAACGGAACATGTATTATTTAATGTGAACTTTTAACCAGTTAACAGGAATACTTTTGCTATTGTGATCCACTTGTTCTAACAATGGTGGGAGTGATTGCTCAATAGCGGCCCCTCTCACTCATGAGCTATACTGTACATACAGTAGAGTGTCAATAGAACTGGAATTCATCAGCCCTGCAACCTGAAGTGATTTAAGGAGAGCTGCTCTATGCAATGTTATGGTTAGCTATGATGCTAATGTAACTAATAGTCATTGTTGTATGTAACAAGCTTCACGTATTGACCAGTGCACATTGTCTCACACCAGGAATAAACAGTGTCAGTGTTTTCAACAGGCAAGACCTTGAATCACAGAGCTAAAACTCTATTAATATAACAATAACAGTGTTTACTATTGTGAAAACCCATCCAAGGGGTCAATATATGTCGAGCTATCCAAAAAAAAAAAACATCAACATGTTAGCTTTGTGCTACATGTGACAGCAGAGGAGGAGTTGGCATGCTCTCGGCCCACGTCCAAAACACACAATTGAGGCTAATTGGAGACTCCACCGTCTCAATGAGGGGTGTCCAAACGTTTCAGAGCAAGGGTCACGTACGGTCAAAGCAAAGACTATGGGGGTCACTTTGATATTTTACACTTTGTAAACCAAACCAAACAAAACAAAACAGCTTCTTGTAGGCAACATGGTCATCAGATTCAGCATCTTACCTGGGGACGCTCACACCTGTGGCTGCAGTTCACCTTCAGGAATGTTTGGGGAGGAGCTGCCAGGTGTTTCCTGGATGATGTCATCACTGACATCATCAGACCCTACCATGTCGTGGGGGTTTATGGTAGACCAACCTACAGGTGGAGGTGATGGGGTGGAAAGTCCTTCCTTGATGCCGGGTGATGTTGGGAAGCCTTGCTGTTATCACCACATGCTTTATTTCTCTTGATTAAGTATGGAGATCTTTTAGCCTGTTCTTTTATACTTTCAATTTTTTTTATTATTATTATTTGCTAAGTTTTTCACCTTTTGGGCTGCAATGTCAGTAAAGACACTGCACATTTGGAAAGTGTCGGTCTGCTTCTGGAACTTTTTCAGCCCTCGGGCACCACACTACAATATTAGTATTATTGTGTTTTTTTTTTTTTAACCGGCTGCATGGCAGTCAAGTGGTTAGCGCGCAGACCTCACAGCTATGAGACCTGAGTTCAATCCCACCCTCGGCCATCTCTGTGTGGAGTTTGCATGTTCTCCCCGTGCATGCGTGGGTTTTCTCCGGGTACCCCGGTTTCCTCCCACATTCCAAAAACATGCTAGGTTAATTGGCCACTCCAAATTGTCCATAGGTATGAATGTGAGTGTGAATGGTTGTTTGTCTATATGTGCCCTGTGATTGGCTGGCCACCAGTCCAGGGTGTACCCCACCTCTCGCCCGAAGACAGCTGGGATAGGCTCCAGCACCCCCGTGACCCTCGTGAGGATAAGCGGTAAAAAATGAATCAATGAATGAATTTTTTTAACCTTCTAGTTTCACAACGTTATGCTCTTAAGATGTTGTTTTCACAATTTCTTATATTAATATTATATATAGTACGACTTATGACTAATATTTCTGCTTTTTCTCAAAAATAACTGTCCTAGTTCTCCATTTTTCTTTTTGTGTTTCTTAGCTTTCTGGTTTAATTGTACTTTTAAAACATACAGAGGGTCGATAATGAAAGAGTCGCCGGCCATAAATGGCTCCCGGACCGCATGTTGAAGGCTTGATGGAGAACCGCAAACAAATGATATTTTAGAGAGATAGATGGATAGACTTTCTTTATTGTCATTTCACAATAACACAGCAGTGACATTGCCAACAAAATGTTGTTGCCTGGCTCCCGTATAATAATAAATGATAAATAATAATGTGGAGAATAAATAGATTAATAATTAATAATTCATAAATAATAATAGATAATAATAGACAATAATACATAATACATAATAATACATAATAATACATAATAATACATAATAATACATAATAATACATAATAATACATAATAATACATAATAATACATAAGATATTAAGATATCTATTAATAAATAGATAAATAAATAGATTACATTAAATATGAACAATGTACAGCGTAAACAGTAATTTGTACAAATAATTTAGAATAAACAATAATAATTTAAAGTTTTCCACATGTTTTTATGCCTCTTGTGTGTTTTGGCTGGCGTGGAATCGTGCAGGTGAGCCTAATGAAGAGTCTGCTGGGTTCATCTGGCTTCAGCACCAAGGACAGCGCCACTAACTTGTTTCTCATCTTCCAACTTGGGCGGTCCCACACATGCCCACCCGTGTCACGACTCTCACACGCACTCCAATCTATTGGTGATGAATCCGGACACCAGTGCCTCCTCGTTGCTTTTATAATAGAAGAAGAAGTCACGATCACATGGATAGGTTCTTGTCCTCAACCCCCCCTCCCTCCAGTTACCTCATCCGGTCCAGACCCACCCCTTTTTTCCCTGCTTCTTCTTTGCTGTCTGTGTTCTCTGCAGGACCTCCCCCTTTTTTCTCCTCCTCGGCTTCAGTCTGAGCACATCCCCGGCTCCTCCATCCCACACCTTCCCTCAACCGCAAAGCTGCTGTGACTGGAAAGCCACCGGAAGCTAGAGAAGCTATAGAGAAGATAGAGAAGATAAGAGCCAGGAACGTGGCGTCCATCTGACGGACTTTTCAAAAACAAATCTATCCGTTATCCAGTCAACGAAGCCGGATTGTTTTTGATTTGTTTGTTTTTTTCAAGCCGAGCATGAAAAGGATTGCCAGGATTGCCAAATTATCCGCAATCCAGTTTTGTCGCCGAGCACCGGATGCTCCAGCAGAAGTTGTTGGCCACGCAAGTCACACGGCCGAGAGGAGGGGAGAGTTAGATTTAGGTGAGCACGATCTTGCACGATCTTTTCTTCCGTTTAAATGATGCATTCGAGGATTTTCGGCGTTTATTTATTTATTCATGTATTTTTTATTTTTTATTTTTTGCAAATTTGCTGCAGCGAGCTGACTTGAAGCAGGTTGTATTTAAGCAGAGCTTACGTGGACGTGTCTCCTGGTGTGATGATGATGCATGAAGTACGGCTGCTGCTTCGGATAACAAGCATGCTTGAAGCAGCCATGTATTCCTGTGTTCTTAAAAAAAACATGTATTGGCCTACTGGCTGTTTAGTGGGGGTCCAACCTAAGTTTAGAGGTAGAAAAAGGGCAAGGATATTAAGATCACATAAAGTTCTAAGGTGTGGGAGTGGGAGGCTTTAGTGTGATTTAGTGTGATGAATTTCATTTTTAATAAAAGTGTGTTTATGTCAGCAGAGAAAAAAGAGGCAAAGTTAACTTCCATCAATTGCTGTTCCACTGACTTACAGAGAGGGGAGCTCATGCTCTTTTACTCCAGCCGCCATTATTATTTGGAAAGGCAAGATAGCTGCTAATGATCCTCATATCAACTCTATGGAATTAGAGAATCTTTGAAATTGGTCCCAAGGCCATTTCCCTGACAGGACAGGACTGACTCGGCGTTTTTTTTTAAATTGCCATTTGTCGCCGGCGCTGTCCAATGCGACACAGCAAACAAAGCATTAGTCAACACATCCTGTGATGTTGTTTGGCCTTCTCGCCTGCTAAAAAAATAAATAAATAAATAACCTGCACTGGCAGCAGGGAAAATTGCTGGTGGGAGAAAAAAAAGGAAAAATCTGCCTTATTCATAATAATGCCTCATTCAATCTGGTGGCCTTTTCAGTGGCGAAGTGCCGGCGATGTGTAATCATGTTCACAAGGAAAAGGCATTCCACATCATTGTGCCAAGAATGGAAATGCCAGCATTGGCTTCTAGCTATATTTGTGTCACAGCGTTAGATGACCTCGTGTCCATCTATCGAAGGAAGGAAAGAACATTCTGAACGTTCTTGCAGCTGGACAGTTGTCAGTCAAGTGCAGCTTTCTGATGAATTTCCAGTCAATGTACGACGGGAATGAATATTAAGATGCTGTCAGGCAATCTTCACAAAGTCTCCAAGTGGTTGGGGTCTTTTCACGCCTACATTTGAAGTGCCCCCACCCTCCCTCCCACCCCCAGGAGCCTGGAAGAGAGTAAAGATAACCAACAGGGTCGCGTCATGACATGCAACAGGAACATTGTTGTATCTGTGTGAAATGCTACTGTTAGCGACTTAGAGGGGCACAGCTGGGGGGGAGTGGGGGTTATACATCCCGGCTGCTTCCTGTTCTGAGCATGTAAGCTAGGCCCCATGTACCAACACACACACATTCATTATGATAGTTTTCAGGTAATTGTAGCGATGTAGCAACATTTAAGACAAAGAATACGGCCTATTTCTAAACAAAATATATGCCTATTATTATTTTCTGTTATTTTTATTATTATTATTATTTCTGTTATTATTACTATGATTATTTTATTATTTTCTAATAATAGTAATTATTATTATTATTTTATTTTCTGCCCCAAATTAACCATTCTCAAGCATAGTAATGGCTACTTAAAGTAAAAAACAAATATAAGACGCATTCAAAGACGCAGTGAATTATATGTAATATTCAACACTAGACACTAGGTGTCAGTAACGGTACCGTAATGTTAAGTGAGGCACACTTGACTTGCAGGTTAGGCACCATAATCCCAAATAAAAACACAGACTACAGAAAGCTGAACCCCTGATGTCACTTCCTGTCAACCGTTCACTCAGGACACACCAAGGGAAAATATTTATAGCAACGCACATGAGCAAGTTTTATTTATGTCTTAAAGTTCTACTATATTGAGGAATATGAATCTAAGGGGGGCTATAGGGGTGTTAATTTATGTCTAGAGGGCTCTAATTAAATTAGTTAAATTGCATTTAGAAGGTTGTAAACAGGTTTTCTTCTTAAGGTTATGAAAATATTCCTTTTGTAAATAAGGTAACCGTGATAAATGAGGAATTACTGCAGTTCTATGGGTTTCAATTGCAGTATTGATTTACAGTATACTGTCAATATCAGTTCCTTTCATTATTTTCATTCATTCATTTTCTACCGATTATCCTCACGAGGGTCATGGGCGTGCTGGAGCCTATCCCAGCTGTATTTGGGCGAGAGGTGGGGTCCACCCTGGACTGGTCGCCAGCCAATCACAGGGCACATCATCTTCAAATTAGCAACTACTCATATTTTGTTTGCTAACTTGCTAACTAACAGCCTTCCTCCTCCTGCTGTGAATACAGAAAACACAACACATGCATGTTTATTGCCAGCTAATGATAGCAATTTGGCTAAGTTTAGCTACTAAATACTGAGTGTGGTTTGTGATTAGGCTCCTCGAACACAGCAGTGGGTGACCGCCATGAAGGCCAGATATTTTATTCAGGCCAAACAAAAATTTCGCAAAATTTTTATGGAGTTGAATTCAGAATTTAGAAAAAAATGCAATATTTTTGTTTGTTTAAACCACTCTGGGTACCATACGCTAGCCTGTGGTAGTGTTTCCATATTCTTTGGTTTCAAACAATGTTGTGTAGTCCCTTTAAGTGTGCATGACATCACTATCATTCCTGTCCTATCATTCCTGCCATTAAAGTAAAAAGATCCAAATTTGAAGTCTACACCAAGTCTTTAGGGAACCCACGCAGGCGCAGAAAGTGATTACAATAGAGGCATTTATTTTTATAAATTTTTCAAACTCGCCATTCTTCCCCTGCAGAATCTGATAAGTGTGTGCTCCAAACTCGTTCATCCTTCCTTCAAAGTAGGCAACCAGTTTCAATGAGCGGCATTTGCATTTGTTAAAAGCGCCTCAACAATCCCACATGAGCAACGAACTGTAGCGCATCAAAAGTTGATAAGAAGCAGAAATAGGTGCACCGCGTTGGAAACGTAGCGCCCTTGATTCCGTCTTGCTGTGGGGATTTTGTCAAGCATCATTCGGAAGAACAAAATTCTTTCCCAAAAAACATTATTTTGACCCCAAATTAGCTTTGTCATGTTGAAACCGGGGGGGTCCAAACTTAACTAAGCCACATAGTGAAAGGATGCTAGGACAACTTTGATATTTTGTAAAGCAACACGAGTTATATATAAGTCATACAAGTCATACTGTATGTACAATACAAGTTATACTGGATAAATGTCAAGAAAAAAACTGTTTTATATACTACTATAAGTAATACAAGTCATACTGTATATACACTACAAGTTATACTTTATAAATGTCAACAAAAAACTGTCTTATATACATAGGTTATACAAGTCATACTGTTTTTACACTACAAGTTATACTGGATGAATGTCAAGAATAAAAACTGTCTTATATATATATATATATATATATATATGTTATACAAGTCATACTGTATATACACTACAAGTTATACTGTACAAATGTCAAGAAAAAACTAGTATTTTGACTTTATTCCCACAATATTATAGCTTGTTTTTCACAATATCACAACTTAAAAAAACAACGTTTTTGGGGGAGAGGCGGGGTCCACCCTGGACTGGTGGCCAGCCAATCACAGAGCACATATAGACAAACAACCATTCCCACCCACATTCATACCTATGGACAATTTGGAGCGGCCAATGAAGCTCACATGCTAGCATGTTTTTGGAATGGAGGAGGGAAGCGGAGTGTAAAATGATATTTTTCCTGGACATTATTGTCAATAAATGAGGACTTTTATGTTACTTTTTACTTGTTTATTTAGCTTTCTTGCGAAATCTAATCCACAAATGGCCCCCGAACCAGGCTTTGGACACCCCTGGTTGAACCGAACCACATGTCACTCCGTCTCAGAGAAGAAAAACAAGCCCGTTCATCAACTTTCACAAATCATCCACACATGCCAGATTTTTAATAGCAGAAGCAAGCCAATCAATCAAGGTAAAACATAATACAGTAGTTATTCAATTAATATGAAATGGAAAGCCTTCTAATCAAAGATCTTTATCCAAATGAATTTCAAATGGTTGCTGTATTACCTGATATAGGCCAGAAGATTTCTTAATTAGAAAACGTAAGTAATGAAGCTTCCCTGGTTCTATTAGTAGTCCCGTTGTTGCAATATCATGTGGAGAAAGATGAAAAGGTTATTATTTCCCTTTTGATTACCAATGTCATTTTACGCAGATGATTCATTGATCATCTACTCACTTGCCAATTCATTAGGAATGTCAAAATAATGCTTTGCCATGCGTCAACATGGCCTCTCCTTCATTCTTTGCGAGGTGCGAGATGATTGTTACTGATTTGTGGTGACGTTGATGATATACGTACGTATGTGACTCTTCATTGTAAAGATTAGCGTGCAGCTCTTTGTGCGGATTTTAGCATCTGCATATTAATATTTCACATAATCTCTCCCAACTCCTCACGGGGAAAACACTACACCGTGGATGAAATCCAAATGAGATTTCCAGAGATGCTTTTTCTGCACGATAGATGAATCATTTTCTGTCACGCTTGGTGCACAGGTGAGCTGAAATGCAGGACTTTGGGAGGCAGAAATGTGAATGAAAGAAGATTTATTGACAAGTTGAAGAGACGATGATTGTGGCTGATGAGAGAGAGGTCGTAAGCGGAGGCATCGAGGCAGCACGTTTTTGTTCCTTGCTTCCATTTTTAGCTTGTGTGTGACTGTAGCGTTGTACCGAATGTCAGTAGTTTCTTATAGAATATGGTATTATTATTTTTATTATTATTATTATTGATGCTACTCTATTCATTATAGTTGGCATTCTAGCTGCTAAAATACTGTAATAATTCAGTAGTTGGGCTATATGACCTATATACCATATTGACCTGAATATGGGACCATCCCTCTTTCTGAAGCCTGAAATAAAATAAAATAAAATAAAATAAAATAAAATAAAATAAAATAAAATAAAATAAAATAAAATAAAATAAAATAAAATAAAATAAAATAAAATAAAATAAAATAAAATAAAATAAAATAAAATAAAATAAAATAAAATAAAATAAAATATTCATTCATTCATTCACTCATTCCTTCATTTTCTACCGCTTATCCTCACTAGGGTCGTGGGGGGTGCTGGAGCCTATCCCAGCTGTCTTCGGGCGAGAGGCGTGGTACACCCTAGACTGGTCGCCGGCCAATCACGGGGCTAAAATAAATTTATTAAAATAAAATTAAAAAAACCTATAGAACCTATAGAACTTACTATATAAGATGTACACGGACTTCATTTCTATTAGTTAAAACTGTAACGTGGCTCAAAAATATCATTTTTATAGCAATCCAAAACCAGTTCACTGATATTATAAAGCAGATTTTATTTTTATTTATGCTGGAATAAAAGTTCTATAAAGGGAATATTCACTTCTGTCAGATGCTGGAGAGTCCATTGTGTCCATGTACTGGCCTACAGTACTACATTCAGTACTATATGTCATGTTTGCATGTTAGGGTACTCTGCTGCATGTGACGTAATCCCTGAGAAGCGGCACAAAAAGCCAAAGAAAAAGCAAAACATGCAGTTATTCCTCCGCTGTTACATTCCAAATCTTAACCAACTCCTCAGGTTCCTGTTCTGCTTTTGGAAACATTTTTGTGTCGGTTTTTGATCATTTATGGACATTTTTCCTTTGGTTATCGATAGCAGTGGAGTAAAACTGTTTTTATACGTACAGAAGAGACATACTTTCGATCACTGAAACGATCATTGTTGTTTCACTGTCGTGGTTTTCGGTAATCCAATTTAAGGCTATCAAATTACAAGATTAATTGTGATTAATTAATTACGGTTATATTTTGGATGCTTTTTTTTTGTAAAATCTGTTTTTATGCGCTGGGCTTCTTCAGCTAGAGTTGTTGGGGAGGAAGACAGTGGTCAGTCATACCCTGAAGTGGACATCCATCATAGTTGGGAGGGCAAGGTGAGGAGCAGGGAGTGCAAATGGAGGAAGTTAGAGGTCCCATGCATATTAATGGCATATTAAAAATTATAAAAACACCAGACAACAGCACCATTAATAAAAAAAAAAGTGATATGGCTCCATATGCCTTCTTTGTAAGAGCGGAAATATTGCAAACCTGAAATATATATATTCTGGAAATATATATGACTTTCTATGAGGCCCTTGTTGGACCCCTGCCCTGCCCTATACTCTAGCACACATTAAATACCAGCATAAATCCTTCATTTATGTCAGACATGTCCCCATGGGGGGCATCTGCCCGTGAACTTATAGCCCACATCCTGTTACACCCAGCCTGGGAAGGGTGGAAGGGGGGGCATTGATCGTATAGCAATTAATGCATAATTGTGCTCAGTGGAGGTTACTTCCTGTAAGCCGTTGCTATGGTAGCACATGCTACATATGCAGGACATATCCTAGTTTAATTTCAACTATATCAGTCTATATAATTAGCACTTGAAGAATAAGCAATGGTGGGTGAAATATGGACTAATAACGGCCGGAATTTTTCCTACTGATTTTAATCTCGTTGATGGAGTTTTTCATTACTTTGCATGTAAATGAAACACTCGTGTTTACAAGGTAAAGCTCACCCGGGGGCTTAAGGCATGACTGAATTTAAAGTAGACTCGCCTCAGGGCGAGGAATATTAATCTAAGCAAATACATGACTTATTATATTGATCCAATGGTGTCTGAGTGTGGATGTTCTTGACATGTTCAAAGTTTATGTCGTGTTGTAGTAGAAATTTATGATTGCGTGTTTTTGAAGTGAATGTAGAGCAGGTTAGTTTTTTTTTTTGCAGCAGTGGAAGTATGGTTTAGAAAAAAATCTAAAAATAAAAAAATAATCATTCATTAATTCATTTTCTACCGCTTTTTCCTCATGAGGGTTGCGGGGGGTGCTGGAGCCTATCCCAGCTGTCTTCGGGCAGAGGCGGGGTACACCCTGGACTGGTCGCCAGCCAATCACAGGGCACATATAGACAAACAACCATTCACACTCACATTCATACCTATGGACAATTTGGAGTCACTATAGAACATTCATTCATTCATTCATTTTCTACCGCTTTTGCTCACGAGGGTCGCGGGGGTGCTGGAGCCTATCCCAGCTGTCTTCAGGCGAGAGGCGGGGTACACCCTGGACTGGTCGCCAGCCAATCACAGGGCACATATAGACAGCTATAGAACATAATTGATTCAATTAAGTCTCTTATAGGGCGGCACGGTGATCAAGTGGTTAGCGCGCAGACCTCACAGCTAGGAGACCAGGGTTCAATTCCACCCTCGGCAATCTCTGTGTGGAGTTTGCATGTTCTCCCCGTGCATGCGTGGGTTTTCTCCGGGTACTCCGGTTTCCTCCCACATTCCAAAAACATGCTAGGTTAATTGACGACTCCAAATTGTCCATAGGTATGAATGTGAGTGTGAATGGTTGTTTGTCTATATGTGCCCTGTGATTGGCAGGTGACCAGTCCAGGGTGTACCCCGCCTCTCGCCCGAAGACAGCTGGGATAGGCTCCAGCACCCCCCGCGACCCTCGTGAGGAAAAGCGGTAGAAAATGAATGAATGAATGAATAAGTCTCCTATAGTCCTTTGAATTAGAAGCCAAACCTTCAAGGTATATTCTTGCCTTCAACGTATCTCCTTCCGTTTGACAGAGAACGCTAAAGTCTTTTTAGTGAGGTACTTCCAGTTGTCAGGAAAGACGCTCAGGTCAGCTGTCAGCCTGGACCAGCCCCTGAATATTTAGTTGCCCGATACAATTAATATGAATATAGTACTGCAAATTTCTGGGGTCATATTTGGAGCTTAATATGAGATTATAAAAAACATTTTGAAGTCGCGCTGAGCTTTTTCTTAATTTAAAACAACCTCGCTGAAGCAACCGCTTCCCTTTTCTGACCGTGAAAATCCTTTCCACCAAGGTTAGAGTGTCACACTGGGAATATGATTTGAGGTGGCTGCTTCTATTCTCAGTGCCGTGTATTTCCAAGGTTGGGATTTTTTCCCCGACATGGCTCCCAATGAAGAGCAGCAACACTGACTTTTCGATGAAACGCGGAGACATGCGGGCTGTGTTGTCTGCCGCATCATTTGATGAAAGATTGCACTTCTCTTTTTCTTGTTTGTGTTTTCCACACGCAACGAGCAGTGAGTAAGTGGTGCAGCGGGCTGTATCCTGGATAAAGTGACACAAAAATAGCCAATTCGACGGTGGAAATGCAGACTCATGCATTTGCACAGCCTGTTAGAGAAGTGCAAAAAAAAACAAAACACGACTCTTAAATAAATGAACATGTTTCTACAATGATTGCGGGGAAAAAAAAGCATCCTTTCTGTGGAGGTCAGCTAGTTCTGAAATGTATGACGACCATTGCACGGTGCCGACTCGGCTCTTCAGTGTTCCCGTTGAAATAGTGGAGCAGGAAACGGCAACAATTACACCGCATTGACCTAATAAAGATCAACTAAAGGGTCTCTACTATTTACTTAGTAAAAGAGGCTAATTTTATCCAAATGGAGACTGAGGGCAGCAAAAAAGTGGAGACTCTGGAGACTGCAGCATCAACTAAGCGAACTAAGACATAACGGTCTCTAATTTGCAAGGTGGCGCAGGGTAGCGGGGCGTGGCGCAGCCCACACTTAGCGGTAATTTGGTCCAGCGCACCACTTTGGTAATTCGGTAATTCTGGACTGCGCCTAGATGGGCGTGGTGGCGCACCACGGTAGGTATCCACATTTTCAGCTTGGCTCAGTGACAATTTTGTGACAAAAACGGTGCGCCAAAGGTGCGCTGAAAGCTTGTCAGCTCCGACTTGGTGTATTCTTGGCGCAGGTGAAGCGCACCCTGCGCAGTGGTGAATTGTCTGAGAGGCGCACAGTGCACACACGTCACCAACACCTCACAGGCACAGGTTTGTCAGGCACATTTCAATGGTTTTCCGAAATGGAAATATGTTAGTAGAACTTCCCAAAAAAACCTTGTGGGGTCTCAGCAAACAGCCGCCCTGCGCGACTGGACCCGACTCACCTCTGTGTTCCATCAGGTGGCGCAGAGGGCACCCATAAACAAACAATCACAGCGTTCCGTCTTGGCTAATGTACGTATCCTCTCCACCGTGTTGTGCAGCACTCAGCAGAAAAAAAGGCCCCGCAGTGGCCGCACGACCAAGCAAAGCGGGGCGCACCCACACATAGCTGTAATTTGGTCCAGCGCACCACTGTGCGCAGCCAATTTGGTAATTCGGTAATTCTGGACTGCGCCAAGATGGGCGTGCCGGCGCACCATGGGAGGTGTCCACATTTTCAGCTTGGCTCAGTGACAATTTTGTGACAAAAACGGTGCGCCAAAGGTGCGCTGAAAGCTCGTCAGCTCTGATTTGGTGTATTCTTGGTGCAGGTGAAGCGCACCCTGCGCAGTGGTAAATTGTCTGAGAGGCGCACAGTGTTTGCCAGGTTTGTCAGGCATATTTCAATGCTTTTGCGAAATGGAACCTTGTGGGGTCTCAGCAAACAGCCACCCTGCGCGACTGGACCCGACTCACCTCTGTGTTCCATCAGGTGGCGCAGAGGGCACCCATAAACAAACAATCACGGCGTTCCGTCTTGGCTAATGTATCCTCTCCGCCGTGTCGTGCAGCACTCAGCAGAAAAAAAGGCCCCGCTTTGCTCGGTCGTGCGGCCACTGCGGGTTACAGCCCTGTCAAGAGCGTCGAGGCACAGAGCTGTACTCAATGTTCAGAGTGGTGTACTATGGGGCCAGATTGTTGCGGAGCGAGGTCTTTTGTGAGCTGGCCCTTGCTCGGGTACGGAGCGTCTCACTTCAAAAGAGTCGGGCAATTTGAAGGTGAATAAAAGCTCTGAGTCGACCAATTGGGCCTGAATTCCCCCAACTAAACTGCAGTATCAGCAGCGGGTCGTTTCTTCTCAGCCGGAATGGCTCAGCCCTGCACGCTCGGACATTGGAGTCGAGTGGATGGGGAGGAAGGTGTGTTGGATTTATCAGTAATTACGGAATGTTATTTTCTCTGTCTGCAGCCATCCTTTAATCTTGACACCTGGTGATCATGAGGCACTCGGAGGCCCCTATTAGAGGTGGAAGGTATTTGAAAGGGGGGTGCAGTTCCCTTGATCCCCTTTGCAAGGAAGCGGGGTGACAGAGATGGAGTACGTGGGGATACCAGGCCGAGAAGAGACAGAAGTTGAGGGCAATTTCTTCCAAACTCCAAAGGTTATTTTTAAGTACAACATATGGGATCCCGAGTGGTGAGAAAATGCCGGAGAAAGTCAACGATCCCAGTCTGAAAGAATTCCAGTCGTAAAATAGAAAACATCTGTCCCCTCACTCCATGGGCTCACTTTGAACAGTAACCAAAAGACCATCAAGACGTAAAAAATCAAATTGTGTATCGGAGGGGAAAAAGTCAAGACGTGTAGGATTCAATATCTCTTTTGATTTCAGATTCCTCGACACTTTTCTGCACTTTAAGTTGTCGAACGTTAAAAAAACGCCTCCTGTCAATCCTTTTTTCCTAATTTTAGCATAACACAAACAGCCGTTTCAATCATCTTATATGTTGTTTGTTCCCTCAGAAAAAAAAGCGAGATTTGTCTGTTAGAACTAAGAATAAAGAAACACAATTCAACTCTTTTTTTAGGTTGCAATGTTTGAGTGCTCACACCTTGTCGGATTGCTTTGAATCAAGGCTGGGTGACACGGTCGAGATATGCAGCCGATAATGAAGACGCTGCTCATATAAGATACTGTATGAACGCACCCGACGGAGATGCTTCAGTTAGCAGAACATGTTTCAGAACCTAACCACTGAAGAGGAACTGTCAGGTTTGCGGCATCAGAGGCCCAGAAGTGGGCAGAAGATACAAGTACAGGGGTCAGCGCCCCCATGCAGTACCTCACCAAGACCGACAGCGCCTTTAAATCTAACCGACGTTGCTATTTAAAGGATCTATGGGAAGCTAATGGATGATTTTCATTCATTCATTCATTCATTTTCTACCGCTTTTCCACACAAGGGTTGCGGTGGGTGCTGGAGCCTATCCTAGCTGTCTTCGGGCGAGAGGCGGGGTACACCCTGGACTGGTCGCCAGCCAATCACAGGGCACATATAGACAAACAACCATTCACACTCACATTCATACCTATGGACAATTTGGAGTCGCCAATTAACCTAGCATGTTTTTGGAATGTGGGAGGAAACCGGAGTACCCGGATTTCTTCTACTTCTAATCAAATGCCCATCCCAGGCATACAGTAAATCAGGGGTCTCAAACTCAATTTACCTCGGGGCCACTGGAGCGAGGGTCTGGGCAAGGCTGGGCCGCATCAGGTTTTCCAAAAAAAACCCTGCATTTATTAAAAACAGAAAAATGAATAAACTTTGCTTTGGTTCCGATTTTCTCCAAGAAAAGCTCTGATAAAACATTCCACTGTTCTCAAATATCTTCATTTTTATTTTTCTACACAAAATAAGATCAAGAATAAAGAAAATCAATCAATCAGTAATAAATGAATATAATAATAATAATAATAAAACGGCAAATAATAAAAACTTAAGAAACCACATATAGTTGGTGGGTAGACAAATTATTTTTTTCAGATTAAAATTAACAAAGCATTATTAGAGCCCTGTAGACATGACAAAACACAACTCTAGTCACATTTATACTCTTTTTATTTACAACATATTGCGCACCTGCAGGGTCTTGAGACACATGCTAACTCGCAAACTAGAGAGCTAGCGACCTAAACGGTAGCCTCCAAGTCATTTCCTTTAAACTTAAAAGGCCAAAAACTTACCACTTCCACACGGATAGGGAGGATAACTATTAACAGTTATTTAACCTTTAACATGAACATTAATCAAACGTAATATTTTTTTCTGGGTACATGATACCATACAGCATCCATATCAAACTTGCGCGGGCCGCACTAACATTAAACTTTCATATCAAGGCGGGGGCCTCAAACTAGTGTCCTGCGGGCCACATTTGGCCCGCGGCCCGCATGTTTGAGACCCCTGCAGTAAATACTTACACATGTTATTATGTCATAACTATTCGATCGATTAGGGTGTTTTGTTGGATTTAGAGCCTTTTCCTCCACTCAGGCGTACGTTGTACATTTAGACTTTGCCTATGTTTCACTCATCCGGCTTCAACCATGTGGTCTCCAAACGGAAATCCATGAATCCAGCCCTCTGGGGGCGTGTGGTGGCACATAGAGGACAAGGTCCGGTGCACATTGATGTGCATACAGTCGGAGCGGAGTGCATGGTATTCCCATATGATGCCTTCCGCAGTCTTGCTGATGGAGCCACTGTTGTTAGTCGTAATGACAGCCAGAGCGGGAGCAGGTGAAGCTTAGCCGAGCAGTATCATGTTCTCGTTCAATGTGCACACTCAGCACACCGACATGACTCCCATGTAGGGCGAAAGAAAAGGCAACACAGCAAAATGAAGTCTATCGTCGTTAGCAGAAAAAAAAATGCACTGTTGGTGGACTTTTTGCTGCACAACAATCTTGATATGTTGGAGTTAAAAATAAAACCCAGTAATACTGATGACACAGGCGTGACGAGGGTTGGGGAATTATGGGAACATCTCATGAGAATCTATGTGAATAAAATGGAAAGGTATATAATGTATACCGAACTGTTTATGACTGAAACATGAACTGATGCAAGCGCCACTTGGACATTTTGTAACGTAGTTATTTAAGTTATTTAAGAGAACTTATTCCATTTGAACATGCATCAGATTACAATTGAATGCATCACATAATCAGTTGACAGTTCCACATGTCCAAAAGGAGTAGGGAGAAGCAAAGCTTATTAAATCCTACCCCTCCATCTGGTACTTTTACAATCAGTAACGGTTACATTTGTTCACTTCCTGCTTTCTGTAATACAGTTTAAGGGTTTTTTTTTTTTTTTTAATTTTGTCCCGTACTGAAGTACAAGGTGATATATTTTATTTTTTATTAATTTTAATTTTAATTTTAATTTTAATTTTAATTTTAATTTTAATTTTAATTTTAATTTTAATTTTAATTTTAATTTTAATTTTAATTTTAATTTTAATTTTAATTTTAATTTTAATTTTGCAAATACTGAAATGCTATGGCTTTTTAACATAGTCCTAGCATATAAGTGTTTCAAATTTAGTGAAAATTAAGTGTTTCAAAGGTGAAAAAGAGGATTATTAAAAAAAAAAGAGGAACTTCAGTCTTTGCTCTTTTTACCTTTTTTTTAGTTTTTTTAAATCTTTCTACTTTCTTAAATGCTCATAAATTCCAAAAAGTATATTGCGCAACACAGCATAAACAGAACCAATATTGTAGACGTAATAAGAAGCAAACTATGCATAGCATTGCTGAGTCCACTTTAAACACTTTCACAAGCCAATACGTTGCTCGATGACATCAAATTGATTGATTTGGTGTTATATTTCCGTGCGCACCGCAAATTCAAATATTTCCTGTTCGAGTTTTCAGGCAGAAATGTTGACTCGGATTCCAACTTGTACAACTTTTGAGAAGTTCAACATTGAAAAATCCACTGCAGGCATCTGTCATATATGTATGCAATTCTATTTCTACTCTTGTGAGACATCCAGCCAACTGTGTAATTTGGTAGCGAAATGATAGCCGCGAGCGGCGGAAATGAGTTAAGGCTTTTCCAGTTTACTTAAAGGTAGCCTTAATATAAATAATGCTTCAGAACAGTCTTTAAAGGTGCTGGGGTGGAACGGCAATACGTTTGTCAAAAGCTGCCTTCAGTCGAGCATTTCACGGCTCGCCAACTTTGCCGAAATTTGTCGGAATGCAGGCTGGGAAAAAAAAAACACATTGTCACGTGGTTTTATCTGGTTTCGTTTCGACATGGCTGCTATGACTCGCTTTACATCAATCTCGGGAAGAAAGAAGGCCAGAGAGTATGGGGGATGAAACTGCAAGCCCTGCGGCAAAAGCCCCTGAGCTGCGGCGACTTCTCGGGGTGTGGGGGAGGGGAGAGCAGAATTTGAAAGGCAGAAGGTCAAGAACCGTCTATTTTCAATGTTATCATGCAGGGAAAGTGTGCAGGTCAGCTGCTATATTTCACATCAAAGGTGGGCTTTTTTTTTCCAAGGATAACCTCCCAGGAAGCGATATCTACTCTTGTTGCTCTTACATACGACACATCTATGCACTCTAGATCTATGTGCATCCCCACGATGCAAGAAGGCTTCTGTATGACTTCTCAAAGACTCAATGGAGTGCACATTTGTAGTGCTCATTGAAAGTGACACACCAGATGGTTTGTTCTCCAATACCATCTGGAGAAGAGACAATAGAAACAAGTGTATTTGTCTATCACATCCATTGGCGGTCAAGTAGAAACAAAGTTCCGACAAGCAGCCGGTGTCTCTTTTTATACAGTTACAGTCAAAGTTTGGAAGCACTTTATCCCGTCATTGAACGAGGGGGGTCTCCAAACGCTGGTACGGGATGTTCTGATCAAACTGCTATGATGGAATACGTTTGTATTCCCTCGTTTATCGGGGTAAATTGGCTCCAGACTTCCATGGAGTAGAAGTCCTTATTTATAAATATCTTTGTAGTTAGTTGGCATAGAAAACCTGTCAAATCTGTAACATCATTAGAGCCCTCTAGACATGAAATAACACCCCTATAGTCACCTTTTCACTTGTATTATCCAATACTACTTTTGGGGGAATTTTGCCCCATGATCTGCAGTCCTTATGAGACATATGTCTATTTTCTGTGCATTCTAAAGATATAAAAACCGCTAAAAATGCATTAAAAAAATTAATTTCAATGCATCTCCTTAGTGTCTTAAAATGGCTTAAAAATACATACAATGTGCTTCAATATGGGAAGAGTGGTTAGTCAAATTGGTAAAATCATTAGAGCCCTCTAGACATGAAATAACACCCCTATAGTCACTTTTTCCACTTGTATTATCCAATAGTATATATAACCAAATAAAATGACCACTTTTGGGGGAATTTTGCCCCATGATCTGCAGTCCTTAGGAGACATCAACACATATGTATATTTTCTGTGCATTCTAAATATATAAAAACCGCTAAAAAAGCATCTAAAAAATTAATTTCAATGCATTTCTTTTATGTATTCAAATGTCTTAAAAATACATACAATGTGCTTCAATATGGGAAGAGTGGTTACACAGCTAGGAAACCCACGTTCGATTCCACCCTCGGCCATCTCTGTGTAGTTTCCATGTTCTCCCCGTGCATGCGTGGCTTTTCTCCGGGTACTCCGGTTTCCTCCCACATTCCAAAAACATGCTAGGTTAATTGGCGACTCCAAATTGTCCATAGGTATGAATGTGAGTGTGAATGGTTGTTTGTCTATATGTGCCCTGTGATTGGCTGGTGACCAGTCCAGGGTGTACCCCCCGCGACCCTCGTGAGAATGAATGAATGAATGAATATGGATGTTTTGAACCACAAACCAGCATGCTTTATTAATATACAGTATATTAGAGTGAAACCAAATTTGAATTGCAATGTGCACAATTCCGTTATTATATCTCTTGAGTCCCTGTCCTCTTGGTGGTTTAAGTAAATAAACCCCCCCACTCCAGCGATTTGAATAATTTGGAACATGGAACCGTTTTTGCCACTTTCATGTGTAATTTCCAGCCAAAATATCTCCATTCAACAAATAAGTGACTGAATATTATTACGTGTGCTCTACAAGCACCTCGTACCCTAGCGGGATGCCACACATGCCGTATACATATATTCTCTGCTGTCTCTCCAGGTTAGCTTTCCGTCGGAATCACAGAATGTCCTGACAGACAGTTTAGTTTTATAATTCCGTTCTGTTCACCGCTCAAGGCTGTTTCATCGAAATCTCCAAAGAAGGAAAAAAACATGACCTGTATATATAATTAGACCATCACAGCTCACTCATTTACAAGTCGGCTACCTTCTCTTTAGTGGGGGCTGTAAATGGAGAGTGTGTGCTTGCAGGGAAATCAATGCAAACAGCATACAATTAAAATGTCTTTTAATGCTAGTTAAAGGTGGATTGGGTGTACTCTACTGTATGCGAGAAGAATAAGATGTTTTCACGGAGCACGGTGTTAAGTAAGAACTGTTTGGGGGGGGGGGTTGTCTTTGCTAGGCTCAATGAAATATTGATGTTTCGTATTTTCCTTGTTGAATTTTTAGAAAATGAAAGGCTATTAAGTATGTCTTACAGTGCGGTAAAATAAGGTATTTCCTTTTTGATGTTTGATGCGTGCAGAGCAGGTCATGTAAAAAACGGGTTGAACATTGCCGAACAGTTCTGCCAGTCACCCATTTTTGGGTGACCTCAGTCTCCTCATGGACAACCTGAGCAGCGCAGAGGACCTTCGCTATAATACATGGTTGTTTTTTAGCGTCTCATGCCATCTGATGCGTTCAACGTGGCTGGTTTTCCTCAGATTTTGGCTGTACTACCTTTGAAAGAAATGCTAAAAATAGGATGGCAGAGTCTTCACTTTTACAAAAACTGACAAGAACACTGATTATTGTTGAGTACAGTTGGAAGTAGTACCAAAAAAGGTGCTTGTGGTGGTCTTCCAAGACTTACTTTTAGAAAACTCTTTTTCAAATAAAGATGTAGCTTTTGGAAAATTTGCATGCGGAACAAGTTACAAGGATAATGTCAAAATATTATAGGAATAAAGTCCTAATTATGAAAAATAAAACATGGAAAACACAGAAATTTTATGAAAATAAAGTCAAAATCATTCATTCATTCATTTTCTACCGCTTATCCTTACGAGGGTTGCGGGGGTGCTGGAGCCTATCCAAGCTGTCTTCGGGCGAGAGGTGGGGTACACCCCGGACTGGTCGCCAGCCAATCACAGGGCACATATAGACAAACAACCATTCACACTCACATTCATACCTATGGACAATTTGGAGTTGCCAATTAACCTAGCATGTTTTTGGAATGTGGGAGGAAAAACCCACGCATGCACGGGGAGAACATGCAAACTCCACACAGAGATGGCTGAGGGTGGGATTGAACTCTGGTCTCCTAACCACTCAACCGCCGTGCAGCCCTTAAAATCAAAATATTAACACAAAAATGCTGTAATGTAATGAAAAAAAGCATGCAAGACTAAATTTGTAATATTTTGAGGGAAAAAAATCATTTTAGTACCACAAAGTTGCAATATTAAAGAAAAAATATTTTTTAAAGTTGTAATATTCCGAAAAACACAAATGTACAAAATAAAACAGGATAACCGAGGAAAGAAGAACAAAGACTTTAGTTAATACTAATAATACACTGATTGGCCTCATGACAAAGCTGATCTAAATAATGTGTAAATATGTACATTTTGCCTATAACAATAACGTCTCGTTCATGCTGTAATTGATATGGTGTGGGTCAATGACGCCCTTATTAGGAATGAGTGGGTAGAAATCAAAATGCAACTTTCTTTGCAGGAGGCAATGGAGAGCCACTGCCACCAAATGTTGGCTGTCCTTCATTGTTGTCATTTGTTTACGGTGTGGCCTTCCAAATGTTCTTCCAAGTCATTGGCCGGGTACCCTATGATGTCATGTTATTCACACATATGACTAAGCTCTTTCTTTACCCAGTTGGAAGCACTTCCCATTCCGGCCATCTCGACTCTTGGCACCAATAGTTGCGATCAGGTCTGCGTCTGGCAACAAAAAAATAACAAAACACTCCAACAATATTGATCTCGCTGCATGGCACCGGCACACGGCATGCATAACACGGCACCGTTTCGCTTTGCGGTTCTTAATCTGAAAGGAGTCGAGCCGAAGAAAAAGAAAACGAAGGAGGAACCATCTGCTCCGTGTCTCGGCAGATTTAACCGACTTATGGAACCCGCTGAGTGTCTTGCTTGTTCTTCCGATTTCCTCCCATTTCGCAAATATAGCACTTTGAAGGAGGAACAGTGGGCGCAGGCGGACACCGGCTTAACACTTCATTTCCTCCGCTGCTGTCCGCTCGCATCGGGAACCCTCGCCAGAGTCTGGTCATTAGAAATTTGTCAATTGGAAAGTAAACAGAAAATTGGGAAGAAATGAGGTCAGGAGATTCAGGGATGGCACCTCATCAGAGCGAGGACAGAAATAACTGGCTGCAGCTGGACAAAAAGCTCCCTCGCACATTATGCCACTGGTCGAGTCCCTCGAGAGGGCGGCAGCTGTTCTCCATTTCGGTAGAAGCGCCTTTATCGCTCCTTTTTTTATTACATGTACTTCCTTGTGATATATGAACATCTGTCGGTAAAAAAGTGGGAGTCGGAGGAGATGAGTTGGAGTGAGCGGGAAAGACATGATCCCGTTCAAGCTTCATTTTCCACGCGGGCAGATAAAACCCGGGATGAGAAAATGACTTGTATTTATTTCTTTCCCTCTCGGATGCTGAAATAGGATGAGCAAAACATAGCCTGCAGCCTGATAAGGTGATGCTTTTTCTTTAGCATATGCCTCTCCGCACTTCTAGTCGCAATCTTCACAGTTGCCTCGCAACACTTTCATCACGCACAACAAGGCGACACCCGTAGTGAGATGCGAATAAATGATGACACAAGTAAGGCTGACGGATCAGTCACAGTGGGAAGATACCAGGAAGTGCTAGCTAATTATTGGGGTGATTACAATGGGAAGTATTAATGAGAGATGAAGCAAACCTGTCTACTTGGTGAAGGTATTCGCTTTCGGTGTACTAGCATCATTCATTCATTCATTTTCTACCGCTTATCCTCGCGGGGGTGCTGGAGCCTATCCCAGCTGTCTTTGGGCGAGAGGCGGGGTACACCCTGGACTGGTGGCCAGCCAATCACAGGGCACATATAGACAAACAACCATTCACACTCACATTGGACAATTTGGAGTTGCCAGTTAACCTAGCATGTTTTTGGAATGTGGGAGGAGTACCCGGAGAAAACCCAGGCTTGCACGGGGAGAACATGCAAACTCCACACAAAGATGGCCGAGGGTGGAATTGAACCACTCACCCACCGTGCAGCCACGATGTAAATTAATGATCATAATAGACGATGAGAAGGCATGGATTAAACAACCCTTTTCAATACAGGGGAGCCTCGGTTAGTGTACGTCCTGGTTAGCGTACGTCCCGGTTAGCGTACATCCCTGTTAGCGTGTTTTTCGGTTAATGTCAAAGGTTTCCTAGCGGGTCGAGTGTAACCACTCGACCGCCGTGCAGTGCTCTTTGGCATTTTACGTTCTTGTAACGTTTTTTGTCACGAGGGTCGCAGGCGTGCTGGAGCCTATCCCAGCTAAAAACATATTCTCCTGTCGTACAACAAAGCTTCCAAGTCAAGTGGCGTGCTTCAATATGCGATCAATTCTACACAGTTCAACTACTGACGCAACAATTATTAACCTAGATATGAACAAAACATGAAATATAATACCTAATCATAACCTCTGGAAAAATAAGAACAAAAACCACATCAGCTTTAAAGACCTTCCCTCTTCTCAACGTGATCTCTTCCTTCCCTTCCTGCTGATGACGTCCCTTGGCAAACACCGTTTAGGTGAGTGGAAAGTCCAGTGGATAACATCACTTGACATTTACATGCACGAGCACGGCGGGACCTGCACAGCCAGGGTGTCACTGACATCCTTCCAGCAACTCACATCCATGTCGGGTTGGGGCGGGGGCGGGCTTTTCTTGCTGCATTACAGGTTGCACTAAGGAGAGGGAATTCACTCGGGCGCGTTGGTGTTTAATCATGTACGGAATTATTCCGGCAGAACAGATGAGCATGATCTGTCAGGAGTGGCCCAGGGAGGCTCCTCTCCGATGCCTTTTTGGAGAGGAAGTTGAGAAAGAACACATATTCCAAACAAAAGTGTACCCGGTGAGGTAAATGTAAGGAAAACAGTCAGCGGTTTGCCATCAATAAAACCGCAGGGTAATTAGAGAAAGCACTTGAAAGCCTATTTGTGACTTGACAAATGATCAATCTTCATCTGTAAGGCAGTCGCGGTAACGTGACGCGGGGAGCGGGGCTGGATCCGTTGACAAATGGAGCGCCTATTCGTGCTTGGAAGAAAAGCTAAGAGGGATAGTCAAACCTAGCACGACGGGAGAATGGATACTGCAGTGCTTCTTACGGTATGAGCTTAGTAGTCTGGGGTTGCTCTGCTAAATAGCCTGTTTACAAACTCTGTTATTGGGGTGATAAGGGCATTTAGATCAACAATACGATCTGCAAGGCTGCACGGCGTTTGAGTGGTTAGCGCGCAGACCCCAAAATGAATGAGTGAATGAATACTATCTGCTTCAATGGCTGAACAGGACACCTCTGAATTAGTGCACAAATTCCATAGTCCATAGCCGCAGTGTAATCTCCATAGTTGTTTTATAGGACTTCCAGACGGTAGTTACTACTGTATATAAACGCCATTGTGTAAACTCCATAATCCATATCTGCCATATAGGATTCATAGATCATAGTTGCTGTATGAGCTCTGTCGCCTATAGTTGCTGTACTAGTTCATAGCTGCTGTACTAGTTCATAGTTGCTGTACCAGTTCATAGTTGTTGTACTAGTTCGTAGTTGTTGTACTAGTTCGTAGCTGCTCTACTAGTTCGTAGTTGCTCTACTAGTTTGTAGTTTCTGTACTAGTTCATAGTTGCTGTACTAGTTCATAGACGCTGTACTAGGTCATAGTTGCTCTAGTAGTTCATAATTGCTCTAGTACTTCATAGTTGCTGTACTAGTTCATAGTTGCTCGGCTAGTTCATAGTTGCTCTACTAGTTCATAGTTGCTCTACTAGCTCATAGTTGCTGTACTAGTTCATAGACGCTGTACTAGTTCATAGAAGCTGTACCAGTTCATAGTTGCTGTAGTACTTCATATTTGTTGTACTAGTTCATAGTTGCTGTACTAGTTCATAGTTGCTGTACTAGTTCATAGACGCTGTACTAGTTCATAGTTGCTGTACTAGTTTGTATTTGTTGTACTAGTTCATAGTTGCTGTACCAGTTCGTAGTTGCTTCACTAGTTCATAGTTGCTGTACTAGTTCGTAGTTGCTGTACTAGTTCATAGATGCTGTACTAGTTCATAGACGCTGTACTAGGTCATAGTTGCTGTACTAGTTCGTAGTTGCTCTACTAGTTCATAGTTGCTGTACTAGTTCATAGATGCTGTACTAGTTCATAGACGCTGTACTAGGTCATAGTTGCTGTACTAGTTCATAGACGCTGTGCTATGTCATAGTTGCTCGAGTAGTTCATAATTGCTCTAGTACTTCATAGTTGCTGTACTAGTTCATAGTTGCTTGACTAGTTCATAGTTGCTCTACTAGTTCATAGTTGCTGTACTAGTTCTTAGACGCTGTACTAGTTCATAGACGCTGTAGTACTTCATATTTGTTGTACTAGTTCATAGTTGCTCTATTAGTTCATATTTGTTGTACTAGTTCATGGGCAGTACATCCTTCCAAAGTACACAATAAAAATGTTTTAATATATGATTAGAGCTTAACTCTTGTAATATATAATATATATAATATAAATACAATATACTGTTGCCAATACATGGTTGATATACATGCTTTATACATTGAAGACAATATTATATTTTTTCATTACTGCTGTAACCAGTTTTTTTTTTATTAAATAATAGACAACAAAATCAACCTCAAATGATTAAAATATGACAATGTTTTTATTTCCCTTGCTCCGGATTCCCATTCCCCAACGAAGAAAATAAATTATGTTTTTTTTATTTCATGTCATATTTTATAGCCCTTCAGGTGGCCAATTTGTCTGAATAATGTTGGGAAAAAAAATGTCAGGAATAGCTGAAACGCATCCACAGCGGATGGTCTCACGCTGTCTCTGAAAGCTTATTAATTAGTTTGCTTTATGATGGAGACGGTCCCTGCTTTAAAACCACCCCATAAACCGCCTCCGCGTTTTTGTGGTTCATACAGGCAACTAGCATATAAACCTCCCAGCCAGCCCCCCCCTCTGCTTTTCACCCGGCTCGCATTGATCTCTCCCGTAACAGAATGGATTTGGACACAATAATTCAGCAGGCAGGTAAATTGGAATAACTTCTGCCATTAGTGAATGAGTTTGCTGTTTAAAATCAGCCATTGATCTCCGAGCTAGGCTGATTGGTTGCCGACCAGCCAGTGAATTTAATTATCAAGTGAGCTGCTTGCTCAGCCACGTTTTCTGAAGGTCAGGGCTTTTTGTGTGTGAGAGACTGCAAGGTAAGGTGCGGCGGGGGGGATGTTGGAGTTAGAATCCACTACAAATGAAGTTAGCTACGGCCGGTCCTCTCGTTCTTCTTTTGCTTCCCGGCAATTGCAAGTGGCAGACCATTACCATGCTTTTCCACACTGTCGAATAATCACACACATTGAGGTTTTTTTTTTTAGGTTTCTGGAGCTGCCTTTTCGCCAAGTGGTACAGTCCAGTTCCATTCAACGCTTAATAAACAGATTAATAAACCCTTATCAGGCTTGCCCAAAGAAGGGTGCCCCAAAGTATTCGTTTAAGCGTTAGCACACAAATTAGTCTTGTCCTTTTAGCAAAGCTCAATTTGTTATGTGGATAAAAGACACCAGAAACTTCGAGAAGTACTTCCATTCAACCCTGTCTACCGCCATGGGCAATACCCAAGTGCTGTCATAGGACTGTTGTTTTCAAAGTCATCCATTTCCAGATCAGATTCAGTATTGGTATCGGGTTTCGATAGCAGCGTAATTCACAGTTCAGAAAAGACCAATACCACCGTAAGATGACCGATCATGAACCACGACTGTGCTTCGATGTCAGCAAACATAGCCAGACCAATATTACCAAACCTAGCCTAAAGAGTATCAGTCAACATGAAGAGTTGTGTGTTTTTTCTGTGTTGTCTGTCAAACCGTGAACGCGTCACGTTGGGGGAGGTTATGTTTGTTGATATTTTTTTGACACTGTTGAATTTTAAAGCAAACAGAGCTCTGGGGTGGGAATTGTATCGGTATACGCTGATATCCCAATTGAGGTATCGGGATCGGATCAGAGGTGAAAAAATGAGACTCAAATGGAACTTTTTGAATGTTGGCAAAACAACCTTTGGCCAGGTAGTTGCTAAATTAATCAATAAATTAGATACATTGAATGCATTTTGATGTGGGGCTGCACGGCGGTCGAGTGGTTAGCGCGCAGACCTCACAGCGAAGAGACCCGAGTTCAAGCCCACCCTCGGCCATCTCTGTGTGGAGTTTGCATGTTCTCCCCCCCAACTCCGGTTTCCTCCCACATTCCAAAAACATTCTAGGTTAATTGGCGACTCCAAATTGTCCATAGTTATGAATGTGAGTGTGAATGGTTGTTTGTCTATATGTGCCCTGTGATTGGCTGGCGACCAGTCTCACCTGAAGACAGCTGGGATAGGCTCCAGTACCCCTGCTACCCTCGTAGCAGGTAGAAAATGAATGAATGAACATTTCGATGTGATGGTGGCCAAGTTTCTCAACCAATTTTGTTCCATTTTTGTCCGTCCCCAAAAGGTGTGTACTGTGGCGATTTGGCCAACTACTCTAAAGTTACAGCAGATGTTTTTGTACAGCACATTATGTTGTATGAGAAATTTCAAGTCAGTCCAACTTACTCATTTAATGTGGGCATGTCCTTTAGGATGGATCTAATGGAGTTTTAAAGTGGATTACAGTGTGCGCAGTCCTGGCCGCACCCTTTACACCCGGTGGGTTCATCTGTCATGGTATAGCTAGCTGGGATGGTGACAACGAGGTCCTCGATTCGTAGGTTTTACATCAAACTGTCCTTGTCCGAGATGAATGGCCTGTCAAGGGTATCAAGTTTCATCTACCCTGGTTTGGTTTTGCTGGATGGCTGCTGTTGGCTCACCTGAGCCAGCGGTCTTGCTTTTCGTTCCATCAGGGTGTCTAGCCACCCTCCACATCAATCTCCAGAAGGGAATAGTTGGGGAGACGGTTTAGTCGCCGTCAACCCGACCCTGAAACCGGTAGTACTGGATTACAGGTTGCCAGGTTCTACCAAATATTCAATCATTTTCCATATAATTATGTTATGGTTTGAGTTTGAGCAAGATTACGTGACATTTTAAGCAATTTTTGGTGCCGATTGTGATAAATCTGCAGTTCCAGGATTTTTCCACACATTTTCCTCCAGTTTTTCAGTGAATGATAACTACATTTTTAGTCCATTTTAGACATGCAAAGTAGGTCTGCTTTATACTTTCAATGTCAGCATAAACAAATCGTACATTCATAATAATGCCGACCAGATGCCCTGTAAGACACAGGCAATACGTAGTCCCTGGAGTCTACCTGTCCCCCCCCTCAACAAAGACTTCATTGTACATTGATCTTTCGCCTAGCTGGTATTTTAGAATTCAAATAGGGAGAACAAGCCTCCCTATTCTTATGAACTTTTTAGAATATAGAGGCGAGCACAGGGGAGATAGGATTGATTGACACCGCCCGTGACGGGACCAGAATGGAAATTGAATCCCCTTGAATGAACCTAAACGGAGGAGGGGCAGCCGCATGAATAAGGCTGCTTTAAGAAGGGGACGGAGGAGACAAGCTTCCCTTGTCCTGTCTTGTTGATTTCCTGGAGCAGACATCCTCCCGTTTTTATTTATTTATTTATTTTTATTCAAGCGAAAACGTGCTCCACTCCATGTCGGTTCATCTTATTCTTCTTCTTTGGTTTCGCTAATCCACTCTGCAAATAGCTGTAATCTGCAAACAATACAAGATGGCCATTATTTACAATATGCTGCCAGGCTGTTTTGCATATCAAATCTGGCCTCAGGATGCAAACAAAAAAATACAAAACATCAGAAAATCTCCCTTTAAACCCTAGACGGATCGATCAATATTTACAGCCGCATGCTTGATCGAGTCCACGGCGTTTTAGTTACTCAAGGAGGCTCTTTGAAATGGTGAAAATGTTTGTGCTTGGATGTGTTAAACATGCTTTATTTTTGTGGATTATATTTCTCCGATTGGGGATCTAATTGTTGATTATTTGGGTCTTGAGGCAATGAAAGCAAAATGGAGACGCTACTGGTGAGGCATTGTTGCTTTGTGTCAGAAGAAGAAGCTCATAGCTCCTGCTAGGCTGTTTATGATTTAGTATTTATTTATGTTAAAATCATCGTATCTATATGGAAAACCAGTTTCCTATTTCCTTATTTCTACAGTTATTGTAAAATAAATAAATAGTATTTCTGTCCATGGCCAGGCAATTTAACTGATATTCTGGGAAAATAAAGCATCGGTCCCGACCCGCTGTACTTGGGCGTGGGAGCAACATTTGGGGACGGGTACCACCTCAGTACGGATTTGGGAGCATGCTCTGTGACACCTCACCACTTCACCTCACGATCCCAACGTTGACGTCAATACTGATCGATACCAATGTAAAAGATTGATACTTAGGATTGGTTTCCTGTCCAACTGCAGTGGTTTCATTCAAGATGCAACCCGGCTGCATGGCAATCCATGCGACTTGAACAAAGATTATCGGGATCGGTATTGGCAGCATGAAATCCTGATGGGAACATTCCAACTGTATCAGCAACCGAATTCAGAGATTTCGGAGACTCTTTACTCTCAGGATCATTTGGTCCCATTATAACCAGTTCAGTTTTCTGTTCAAATGTTGACATATTCCATTGTAATAAACTGAGAGAGACCTCAAATGGATCATTAGCAACGTATACATGGACCCAAATATTCCAATTCCATTCGGGTTATTTGCTCAAACGGAAAGAATGTAACCTTTGTATACACCTCATTCCCAAAGAAAAGTGCCAATCCGAATGAATATATAATCGGATTCACAGCTGTGGAATTTTCTTTTCCCCAATCCGATTGAGGTATCTTGTACCCGCTCAATCGGAAAGTTGTCAGACTGCGTTCTTCTTTGTGGTGTTTTTCTTCTTCTGTTGTTTTTTGGCGGTTGGCAAGCAGCTTTCGTGTGCATTAGCGCCATCTGTGGAACAGAATCTAAACCCTTCTATACGCCATTCACAAGTCCAGTTTTATTAAAAAAGAAAATACATATCTATATAAAACATGTGCCGAGCTTAATTATAAAATATTAGCAAGATTGAACTTTATCTTTTCCTGTTTCCGGGTGCGTTCTTTCAGCGAATGCTAAGATATGATGTAACACGCAGCTCGAGACGTTCTTTGATTTAAAGTCTGTTTTTGATTTAAACCAAATTTCAAGACTGGACGAAGGAAAAACTGTCAATACGGAGTTATTCCAACAAGTGAAAGAAAAACCGGAGGAAGTCGGTATCACGTGATGTTGGTGTTTACGCTTTACTGCGCATGTCCCATTGACTATTCTGGTTGATTATAGCGCCGCATGTAGACACGCGATTGGAATATTCCTTTCCATGTATACCATTGCTTTCGGAAAGGTCATTCGGAAAGATTTCATTCGGAAAGAGGAAAACTCCTCATGTAAACGTGGTTACTGATGTTGAGTCCAAATTGTGTGGTTCCCGATTACTGACCTATTGGCCCATTTGGTCCATTCCCAATTCAAGACAAAAGCCATTAAAAAACAACTGAAAAGAAATACAAATAAAGATTTGTTGTAGTAAAAGTACCAAAGTCTATCACATTTGTATCGCAACCATATGAGAGGGACTCTTAAGGGTAAACATTCCGACATGATCCAATCTATCTGGTCGTCATACGGAAAAATGAGTGCCTTCCCCTTTACTTTGAAGGTTTTTTGGTTGGTGCACCGGAACAGATTGTGTTTGCCCTTTGGAGTCTTCTTATTTTTTTAAATATTGAACACGACAGCAAACCTCCTTGTTAAGTCCCTGCGACATGTACACGCTAAAGGTGAAACGATGTAAACCATGCGATTTCATATCTACTTTGCAAGACAAAATGTCACACTTTATGACTGCAGTCTTCCTCGACATCGTCTTCTATGTGATCACTTTCAATAATAAGCTGAGAAATCCAAACCTGCGACGCTTTTTTGTCACAGTGTCTTGACCTTTGAATGGTATGCAGCTTCTCATCTGGAAAATCGAATCTTATTTCATGAATAGGATTTCCCAATTCGTGCCAAGTTGTGGGGTTGTGCTTTGAATATATTTTTAAATGCCATCTTGCAGCCTATTACCACTTTGATCTGTATTTGTAGATACAGCTTTCCATCACATTGGTACAGCCCCCATATTGGACTGACCCAAATGATTAGGTTGTCCTTTGGATGGCATTGAACGCCTGCCTATATATGACTCTCTATGATTCTCCAAGGAAAACAGTATTTGGAACCAACGTGGAACACATGTACACACACACACACACACACACACATATATATATATACGTATATACCTGATCACAATCTTAAGACCAGTGTACACATAGCTAGAATCAATTTTTTTTTTAATGAAGTTTTAAGTAGAGCAACAATATGCAAAAGAAAGGAGGGGGGTGTGAAAAAAACATTTTGAAAAAGTCGAGTCAAGTCATTCATTCATTCATTCATTTTCTACCGCTTTTTCCTCATGAGGGTCGCGGGGGTGCTGGAGCCTATCCCAGTTGTCTTCGGGCTGGACTGGTCGCCAGCCAATCACAGGGCACATATAGACAAACAACCATTCACGCTCACATTCATACCTATGGACAATTTGGAGTCGCCAATTAACCTAGCATGTTTTTGTAATGTGGGAGGAAACCCACGCATGCACGGGGAGAACATGCAAACTCCACACAGAGATGGCCGATGGTGGAATTTAACCCTGGTTTCCTAGCTGTGAGGTCTGTGCGCCCACAATGGTAATTATGTTTTATGAATTTTATTTGTATTTTTCCCCTTAATTTGCTTTATAGTCAAATATCAGCACTGGATAACAGAACCAATGCTACAGTAGGAAAATATGAGCCTGAGTATTCCTTTCAAACATTTGGGATTAAGCATGGTGGAATTGAACCCTGGTCTCCTAGCGCTAACCACTCGACCACCGTGCCGTCAAGTCAAGTCTATTTACATAGCAAAGGGCTGAAGCCATTGATTGAAAACAACAATTAAACTGAAAAATGGACATGGTCCTAAACCCCCCTCCCGTGTCCTGCTAACTGCTAACACTAGCCTTCCAGAAAGCAACCATTCACGCATATTAGTCTACATTTAATGGATTTGGTTTTACAATTGAAAAAAAAGGCTAACCAGCTAGTGCTGATTTTTATATTTGTGGTGCTTTTATACCAGAGTCCATTTTACCAGACGGTAAGTGAGGTTTAAGGTGTCACACTGTTCAAATATCAGCAGAAAAGGTAGCATGGGATGAACCCCATTTCACGCCAGTAGGAGGTATAAAGATCTTAATTCACCAACAGAATCGCGCTCGTGGAAATAAGAAGTGCGGATTTGCCCTCATCCTGTGGCCATTTGAATGTAAATGTACTCACGGCGGGAGGTTGGAAGTGAGGTGGGGATTCAAGGGAGGGATGATGTGCCAGCTAGCTAAAATGTCCAAGCCTTCAGGTCGACCACAGGACTGACTTGTTTTCACGCTCTGGAATCTGTCACACGCTAACTTCAGGGTGCGCGTTCGGTGTGTTGGAAGTTGTGCCAGGATTAGAACCGGTACGATCTGTTTAATACATGTTCTCGAGGCCATATGATGGTAGACTGTGGTGGTGAAGATTATTATTATGTCATGTCAAACATTTGCTCTTCTACTGCTGCACACAACAGAGGGGAAATGTGTCAAAATATTCAGCCCTTCTGTGTTGCCTGTACGATTATTTCACCGACAAATAAGTCGGATTGCCTTGAAATTTCTCACTAGCTCAATGTACGTTATGGGTGTTTTGTCGAATCAAGACAAAATTTGGTACGCACCTTTTAGTGACGTGTGCACAGTTGAAACAAGATTATTAGGAAAACATGTTTGCCATCAAGAAAATGTCTTACAAACCAATTGGCCAATTTGTCTCATGATTATACAGCCTTGGGGATTTTTGCATTCCACGTATGCTAGCAAGTCTAAATGTAGAACATGTTAAAAAATATATATAAATAAAAAATGGAATACCAGGAATGCAGAATTTTCCGAGACCGTTAACTTCCTACTTTTCAAAACTGATAGAGTAAATTGATAAGTTTTCATAGCTATTATGGAATTTATGCACATTCATTCATTCATTCATTCATTCATTTTCTACCGCTTTTTCCTCACGAGGGTCGCGGGGGGTGCTGGAGCCTATCCCAGCTGTCTTCAGGCGAGAGGCGGGGTACACCCTGGACTGGTGGCCAGCCAATCACAGGGCACATATAGACAAACAACCATTCACACTCACATTCATACCTATGGACAATTTGGAGTCGCCAATTAACCTAGCATGTTTTTGGAATGTGGGAGGAAACCGGAGTACCCGGAAAAAATCCACACAGAGATGGCCAAGGGTGGGATTGAACTCGGGTCTCTTAGCTGTGAGATCTGCACGCTAACCACTCCCCCACCGTGCAGCCTGTTTTGACTTTATTTTTGTAAAACTTTGTTTTTTTCCCCCTCATATCCGTTGTTTTTAGATTTAAATTTTCTTCTTTTGATTTTTTTTTGGGGGGGGAAATATGACTTTATTCTCTACAACAGGGGTCAGCAACCCGCGGCTCCAGAGCCGCATGTGGCTCTCCAGCCTCTTTGTTGCGGCTCCCTTTGCAATGCTTGAATATTTTTTAGCACCCGTGTGGTGAAAATGCACGTCTTTGTTATGAGTTTACAAAAATCCAACTTTGTGTGAGACCATGAATGCATCCTGACTGAGTTCTGACTGGTGACTGAATGAGCAGACAGGATGCTATCCAGTTCTCTCTGACAGGTTAACATGAAGGGAAATGAGTAATACTTTGAGTTATTTGAGTTATTAATTATTATTAATGAGTTATTTGACGATTCTAAAAAATAAATTAGAGCTCATTTAAAAACAAAAGTTTATCTCCAGTACTAGCAAGAGTACTCCAACTCGTCTTTTTTTTCCCCTCCAATGTTGTTTTAAACATACAACGTTTTGCGGCTCCAGGCTATTTTTCTTTAGTGGGCAAGTGGGTGAAATGGCTCTTTTCATAGTAAAGGTTGCCGACCCCTGCTCTACAACCTAATTTTCTCAAAAATGCAACTTCATTTGTTGTTTTGTTTGTTTTGGATAATATTCCGACTTTTAAAAACTGTATTTTTAACAAATATTTCAACTTTATGCCACACAAATGTTATTCTTCCTCATAATACGACGTTATTCTTGTGCGATTCAAACTTTTTAATCAATATTTTGACTTAAAATCACCATTGACCTGGTTGTTTTCTTGTCACCGCACTTTGGACACCCCTGTAGATGGCTTCAACCGTGAGTGATTGAGTAACCGGAGTACCCGGAGAAAACCCACGCATGCACAGGGAGAACATGCAAACTCCACACAGAGATGGCCGAGGGTGGAATTGAACCCTGGTGTCCTAGCTGTGAGGTCTGCGCGCTAACTCGACACTCGACTGCTGTGCAGCCCGAATTTATGCACATTTATTATGACATTTATTATGCAATATTATGCAAATTTCTTCACTGCGGGACGAATAAAGGCATATCTTATCTTATCTTACCTGTAGATTAAACTGTAGTTTGTGCACACCTGGAGGTAAGGATGGCAATGTTGGACTTGACAACATTGCCATCTACCTGTAGATGTGTCCTAACCAAATCACATGACAAAATGTACAGTAGTACTGTAATTTAACCAGAATGGGACAAAACAATCAAGTTTTTAGCTGCGCCAGTGACATTTAACATTAGGTATCGCGGCGTTCATCATCTATTTAGTAGAACCAGATTAGGCCCATTACATTTTAGTCTGCTCTTTTATGATGTTATTGTCTAATAAAGCATGAAATGGGAAAGATTTCATACAGTCACACTTGATAGCACTCGGTTGGCTGCCCCACGGCCAGGGGGCAAAGTCTACGAATGCAATTACTGATGATTTTTTCCCCCCCTTATCGTTAACAAAGTGCCTTAATTTCACTTCTGAGCAAAAAAATGATTGGGAGGGGTAGTCGACACAATGAGGACATGTAGTATTTTAATGTACCGACTCGCCAAATGTTGTTAACATTGTGCTTCCTTTTGTCCGCCAAGCAGGATGTGAGGTTGCTAAATTATGAATCTCACTGCGGTGTGGAATAATCTTGATGCTGTTGTAGTCACGGTGTCGTTAAGGTGAAATGAAACCTCAATGTAGTCGTTGTTTAGATTTGTTTGTAGGTCAATTTGTACAGCCTCAAAGGGTTGGCATCTCAATAATTCATAGAAACAAGCTCCTGTTTACTATTCTAATGACTTAGAGTGCGTGGAGGGTGCTAATATACTGTAGCTATGCAGGCTCTATTGGAAAAACTATCTTGTGAAAAAGTCAGTGGCATTGTAAGATTCCCTACCAAGGATGCGGGATAACATTCATTCATTCATTTTTTACCGCTTATCCTCACGAGGGTCGCATGGGTGCTGGAGCCTATCCCAGCTGTCTTCGGGCGAGAGGCGGGGTACACCCTGGACTGGTCGCCAACCAATCACAGGGCACATATAGACAAACAACCATTCACACTCACATTCATACCTATGGACAATTTGGAGTTGCCAATTAACCTAGAATGTTTTTGAAATGGGGGACAAAACCCACGCATGCACGGGCAGAACATGCAAACTCCACACAGAGATGGCCGAGGGTGGAATTGAGCCCTGGTCTCCTAGCTGTGAGGCCTACGCGCTAACCACTCCACCACCGTACAAATTAATGATCAGTAATAGACCTAAGAAGGCGTTGGATTAAACAACACTTTTCGATACAGGGGAGCCTCAGTTAACGTACGTCCTGGTTAGCGAACGTCCCGGTTAGCGTACATCCCAGTTAGCATGTTTTTCGGTTAACGTCAAAGGTTTTGGCAACATTTTTACCTCAATTTGTGTATATTTTCCGGTTAGCGTGCAATATGGTGCACATTCGATCATGCAGTCTTAGCATTCACCTCTGACAAGACACTCTTATTCATACCTATGGACAATTTGGAGTCGTCAATTAACCTAGCATGTTTTTGGAATGTGGGAGGAAACCCGAGTACCCGGAGCGAGATAACATTTTAGGACATATTTCAACAAAATTAACCACTCGACCGCCTTGCAGCTATGATGCAAAATAATCATCAGTAATAGACGTTGAGAAGGCATGGATTAAACAACCCTTTTTGATACAGGGGAGCCTCGGTTAGTGTACGTCCTGGTTAGTGTACATCCCAGTTAGCATACATCCCGGTTAGCGTGTTTTTCGGTAATCGTCAAAGGTTTCCTAGTGGGTTTCCTAACCACTCGACCGCCGTGCAGCCCTCTTTTGCATTTTATGTTCTTGTAACGTATTTTTACCTCAATTTGTGTATATTTTCCGGTTAGCGTGCACATCTGATCATGCAGCCTTAGCATTCACCTCTGACAAGACACTTTCATTCATACCTATGGAGTCATCAATTAAACTAGCATGTTTTTGGAATGTGGGAGGAAACCGGCGTACCCGGAGCGAGAAAACATTTTAGGACATATTTCAACAAAAAGTTCCAATAGCGCAGTCGTCCCTTGTTATATCGCGGTTTGAACATTGCTCCCTCATTATATCACGTTTTTCCAAAAACATCAAAATTATCAATTAATAAAATTGACTAGAGGTTGACAGTGACAATATTACATAACATCATCTTAACACTGTGGTCAGCCATGGCACGTCCAACATGGCAGAGCTAGCCAAGCTCTAGGGACGCGTGTTACTGTTACAATGTCATTCTTCACCAGGCGACATGCTAACCACATACATGTGCTCCATATGCAAGTTTGGTTATTTGCTAGTTGGGTTGTCGCACCGCAATGGAACAGAAACTGACCCAATGAGCGGCATCACAGGCGAAGACAAAACCGTCCATGATGTTTTCCTTCATCTACGGAACAATTAACCTCATGTTTGCTTTCTTTCTTCCACCCTACCCTCCTCCCTCCTTTTGTCTTCCCTTTCCCATCAGGTCTCCGCATAATGGAGCGAGAATGAACAGAGAGCGGCTGAAAAAAAAGCATGAACTGGAGGTTTATTGAGGTCATCTGCTTCCTGTTTATATGGGACCATATAACAGTTCAGTCTTCCCGCCAGGACCCGTTGGCCACTGAGCAACATGTCGCCAAGCAGTATGACTGGCTCATCTCCGACCGTGGACCGTTCCACCACTCACGCAGTTATCTGTCCTTTGTGGATAGATTCCGCCAAGGATTCACGACCAGATATAAAATTTATAGGTGAGTAGGCATCTTCTGTGGAGATGTTGCATAAAGCTACATGACATGCGGTGCATTTTCACCTAGCGAGTAAGCATTTTTATTATCACCTCTCATTGGAAATTGATAAAGCCGTTTATTATGAAGGGACTTTGAAAATATTCCAAGTATCATTAATGGAAAACAACGGGCAAGTAGCTTTATCACCGCAAAAGGCCACCATAAATAAAGGGCATTTATACAGTAGCACTTCTTCAAAAAAAAAAACAGCACTTAAGTCCTTGGCGCTGTGTAACATTTCATTGCATCGCCTCTCAAACGCCTACTCACACCCACGTCCATGCACCGATGGCAGCGTTGCAAGGGTGCGAAACCGCTTCATCAGGAGCTCTTAAGGGTTCAGTGTCTAGCACAAGGACACTTAGACGTGGCGCAGGAGGCGGGATCAAGCAATTACCAAATGCGGCCACTCTACCTCCTTCGCCGAGTTGGACCCGGGGAAAAAATACAGCTTGGATTTAGACTGTGTGTTCATTTAATAAGTCAACTATGATGAATGTCGGGGACGGCAGGGGGGCATCAAGTTGTACATTTCTCAAGGAAATGCCAACAGTCCTACAGAAACCTAAAACCAAAGTCCAGAGACCAGCAGAGATGTGGTATACCTTTTGAAAAATATATGGATATTAATAAATCATGCTGTTTGGTGGTTGAATTTGGCCTTTTAGTCACTAAATATGATTGCATATGTTTTGCCTGTATTAAGCATTTTCAAGCATAAAAATGGCTGAATGAACAAAAATATTGCAAAGATATGTAGTATCGTAGTATATAGTAGTAGTGGCGGTCCTGAGATGTTCGTAATGTTACTGTAATGACACACAAGCACCAGACTTCATCACCTTTTATTGCAAATCTGAATTATGGCAATAATCCGATAAACGAGGGATGATTGTATGAACTCACATGCAGAAGTAGATCAAGCTGCTGGCTGATGAAGATGAACTTGATAATGATTTGGAGTGCATGAGAAACCATGGTTCCCTAGTATATTGTATATACAGAACCGATGTTGTAATAGCAGTAAGGAGCACACTTCTATCCAATTATTTTCAATGAGTTTTCCCATTTGGGAAATACCGACCTTCCTCCAAATATGGCGTGCTTCCAATGCCCACCCTAAAACAGTGTTCCCACTCTGCATGCCTAATGCCGTGTAGATAGAGTAGTGCTTGCTGTCTGATGAGATTCAGTTTTCCTCTCACCCTGCTGCAAACACGATTGCAGGGAAAAAGAAAAACCTGAGTCAGAGTATAAAAATCAAGTCGCTCGCCACATTGCTTTGACTGTTCTCCATCTGAGTTTGTTCTGTCTCGCTCCTCGGTGTCTCTTGGAAAGTCGCCTCAGTCGCTCGGCTCCCCGGGTTCCGTACCTCAGTATTGTCACATGAACAGTAAACAAGACATTTGCATAATATGTTCCTCCACTGGAGCTGGCTGGTGCACGCGGCATGTGATTCTCAGAGGCAAGACTTCTAAAGTGCGGAGCGCTGTAGTGGTTTCTTGCAACTTACAGTGTGTTTGTATGTGGGGTGGGCGGAAAGAGAGTGGGGGGTGGGCCCGCTGGGAAGCTGCAGTGCCATGGTCTTGTCTCCTTCTCCGAACAATCCATGTGTATTTTTAAAGAGGACGGATTTTTACATCTGTCAAACCAGAGAGGATTGGTCAAAGAAATATGATACCCTCATTTTGGTATGAAAAACGGATGACTAATATTATGAACCAATATTGGCATGACAATTGGGTATTGGATCGTGTCTTTTTCTGCCGATAATGATATTTGGACTAAATACATGTACAAATTTATCAAACTAATTGATTCCAATTGACATTGTCAACAACTGGCAACAACAATTATTGATCGCTTTGTTTTGCTTTTGCATTTTTCATTCATTTATTCATTTTCTACCGCTTATCCTCGCAAGGGTTGTGGGGGTGCTGGAGCCTATCCCAGCTGTCTTGGGGCACCCTGGACTGGTGGCCAGCCAATCACAGGGCCCATATAGACAAACAACCATTCACACTCACATTCATACCTATGGACAATTTGGAGCGGCCAATTAACCTAGCATGTTTTTGGAATGTGGGAGGAAACCAATTCCACCGGCGTACCCGGTTTTCTCCGGGTTCTCCGGAATTGAACCCTGGTCTCCTAGCTGTGAGGCCTACGCGCTAACCACTCCACCGCCTTGCAGCCATGATGCAAAATAATCATCAGTAATAGACGTTGAGAAGGCATGGATTAAACAACCATTTTTGATACAGGGGAGCCTCGGTTAGCGTACGTCCTGGTTAGCGTACATCTCGGTTAGCGTACATCCCGGTTAGTGTGTTTTCCGGTTAACGTCAAAGGTTTCCTAGTGGGTTTCCTAGCTGTAACCACTCGCCCGCCATGCAGCCCTCTTTTGCATTTTATGTTCTTGTAACGTTTTTTGTCCAAAAGTATTTAGAAGTATATGGAAGCTATACGATACACATTTACTGTTTTTGATTGGATTGATGACACATGGGGGGGAGTGGATGTAATAATAATACTCAGATGCACAATAGCATTAATGCAAATGCTGATACCTTTTTTCCTCCAAGCCAAAATCCAAACCCAATGAATCAGTCTTGGGTGCGTTGGTGCAAATGGACTGGTGGTCAGGCCAATTTAGTTTTCAAGTTGAAGTAGCAGTATGTCATGTTCAATGACGGCCACATCTTCAAGCAGAGAAGCGAGGAAATCAGCGACATCAGCTGGTGTAGTGTTTTGCTGGAATGAAAGCCCACGATAGCCCCGCCGTGCTCTCCTCTAAGCGCCAATGAGCGCTGAATAGCTTTGTAAATTTCCCAGGGGACGTTGTCAGCCTCGGCGACTTAGCGGGAGGAAAGTGGTCGAATCAGATTTGCAGAGCGACACAAAACTCTTTTTTTTTTTTTGACTTCTCTTATCACGGACAATTACCCCCGAGGCACGCCGCACGGACAATGCCAACCTGATCGTCGACAAACAAATCTGGCCCATCTTTAATAAACGCGGGTCTGGCGTCTAATACAGAGGATGAGCGGCGCTTTAGGAGGTGGCAGCCTCTTGTCTCGTCCTCTGAAAAGGTCAGTGCCGCTTGAAGGGGACGGATGCGCCACAAGGAACCAATTATTCTCTCCCCGTCTAGACTTAAGTGTCTCCAAAAAAACTTGTTGACTTGAAGTAATCATCAACACTGCGCTCGCCGTTGATTGTAATCTTCAAGCCGCTTGCTTTAAAGCATTCATGCGGCACAAAAAAAAGTCACACACCGGATATATAAGTGCGGTTAACGTTTCTAATTCAGCCCAGTTTGGCTCACAGTAGCGTCGCTTCTTCTCTGGGTTGTACTGCATGACGGCCTCCAATGTCTTTCATATGTTTCCTCTTCCGTCTTTGTTTGCTCTACCTCAGGTACTTGTGAAAATCCAATATAAATGCAAATCCGGTGACCATTAATGCATTTTAAAGGCCTGAAAAAACGCTATTGTACTGCAATCAAAGACGGAGGTGGAGGATGTTATTTACAATGAGAAATATTGATGAAAATGCAAAGTTCTTGATTGATCACTTTTTGAACAGCCACCATGACCCACAGAGGGGAAACTAAATCAGGTATCAAATAAAGCAACAGATCGTTCCAATTATACATAAAAAACTAAAGCCTTTTGTTTGCTTTACAAATACATGGAATATATACCACAGGCGGATACTCATTTAAAATGCGTGTTTTATGACGCCATTTCCACTTCACTCAAGGTAGTATTTATCATCTCAATGCTAAATTACTGAATGAAAATTGCCTGCACAGACAGAAGTGGCAATGGTAATTATTCATTCATTCATTTTCTACCGCTTTTTCCTCACGAGGGTCGCAGGGGGTGCTGGAGCCTTTGGGTGAGAGGCAGGGTACACCCTGGACTGGTCGCCAGCCAACCACAGGGCACATATAGACAAACAACCATTCACACTCACATTCATACCTATGGACAATTTGGAGTCGCCAATTAACCTAGCATGTTTTTGGAATGTGGGAGGAAACCGGAGTAGCCGGAGAAAACCCACGCATGCACGAGGAGAACATGCAAACTCCACACAGAGATGGCCGAGGGTGGAATTGAACCCTGGTTTCCTAGCTGTGAGGCCTGCGCGCTAACCACTCAAACACCGTACAAACTAATGATCAGTAATCGGAACAGGGCGTTGGATTAAACAACCCTTTTCGATAGAGGGGAGCCTCAGTTAACGTACGCCCTGGTTAGCGTACGTCCCGGTTAGCGTACATTCCAGTTAGCATGTTTTTCGGTTAACGTCAAAGGTTTTGGCAACATTTTTACCTCAATTTGAGTATATTTTCCGGTTAGCCAGGTCTGTGCGCCCACAATGGTAATTATGTTTCATGAATTTTATTTGTATTTTTCCCCTTAATTTGCTTTATAGTCAAATATCAGCACTGGATAACAGAACCAATGCTACAGTAGGAAACTATGAGCTTGAATATTCCTTACAAACATTTGGGATTAAGCAAATAACATTGTAAATACAATACAAACATCTTTCCGCCCACTAGCTCGCCATTTGCCTTGAAATGCTAAAAACATCTTTTTTAATTTTTGAGCATTTAAAAGATAATTTTTTGAAGTTCTGGGTTTCCCTGATGGATTCCATCCCAACCACCAGACCCAGACCCTCCCCCGCCTTTTGTTTGGATTATCCCAGTTCCACTTGACCAAAGCGCTAGCGTTCTTCTAAACCGAAGCAAACATGGCAAGTGTGAACTCAGCCGTAATTACCATGTGGATCACAATGACAATCAAAAAAAACACAAAGCCGGTGGCGCCCAATTAGCACAAATCGTCAGTCAAAGTGTTAAGCTGCTCGTTTGCACATGGTTTGCTCCAAGCGAGTCGCCGCATGCGACATTATCAGCGTTGACAAGTCATGACACTGTGGGGACGCACTTTTACACAAATTGGTGCTACTTGCATTGTACACAGATTCAAACTACTCGCGTCTGGAAAGCGTTCTCCATCCTGATGCAGTGCGCCATGACACGTGACTATGTATGTAAGCACATTATGCACTAATGAACATTTCCTTGCAATATTAATTATTCCTAATCAGTCCACAGACAACCACTTGATCAGCAATAAGCCTCAAATGAACAGTCTGCACGTCTCATTTGCATATGCAAACACTCTGTGCCCTAATTCTTACTTTTTCATCACACAGAGTCGTTTTTTTTTAATTTCCTTTGCTCTCATTTCCACGTTTAAATCAGAGCCTCATTTGTTTTTAAAAGTGAAACAAGGCACAACTTTTGTCTGACTCAGGTCACGCATTAGCTGGGATGAGCCATCTATAATTGGATGGATTTGATAACGTCCGCATGCTAGCTGTGGCCATGTTTAATTCAGCAGGCTGCAGCCACTGTAGCCAAAGGAAGAGGACGTGGCAAGGTAACAGGAAGTCAGGAACGATGAAACAGACTGAAGAATTAGGATGGATGGTGACACGGGTTGAGGCGCCATTAGGTAGCAAGACAGGAAGGTGCTAAAAGTACCAAAATGTATATGTAAGTGTTGGAGACATGAAAGCGGCTCTAGTGTGTTTCAGCTGCACCGAGGTCACGCTCGATGTGAGGAAGAGGCCGGTTCAAAGCCGGAGAGGCTTTGTTGACTCACTGAGCACACCTCCACACACATAAAGTACAAACAGCACCTTTATTATTCAGGCTGTCATCACAGCAACACTTTGTTTGGAAAATCATTTTTACTAGCTTGCCAAACTGATTTAGTATATAAAACCATTTAAAACTGCTTAGAGACCATTTATACCGGTAGAGACAACAGAACGGGTGGATATTTTGATCCAATAATGGTTTCATACAACATATTGATACGTCTTGATATAAACCATCCCATTATATCAATGTCGGTGCGGCATGACCAGCAGCTCACATGGCATCTGCTCTATCTACACAACAATACAAGCTCAAGTTCAGGTAAAGTCCTTCTGGAGAAAGCGTTGACTTACTTAGGGAAGGAGTTCATTTAAAACCGCTTAGAGACCATTTATACCGGTAGAGACAACAGAACGGGTGGATTTTTTGATCCAATAATGGATTCATACAACATATTGATATGTCACGATATAAACCTTACCATTATATCAATGTCGGTGCAGTCCTTCTGGAGAAAGCTTTGACTTGCTTGGGGAAGGAGTCTGTTGTTTTGTTTATATGAATCTGCAGAACCGAATATAAGACGGCCAGTCGAGCAAATCCAATAGAGGAAAATGTTTTTGTGTGTTTTTGTTCACCTCGGGTTTGTTGTTGGATCTGTCTTGGCAGCTATCCCATCTGTACACACATTAGATTTCAATGTGAAGATGTACCATTACATTGGCGTTATGGTCGCCCAGCAGTTGATGGAGACAATTGCGATTGGCCATCCCATGAACAAGCTGCCAGCCACAAGGCCCTTGGCTATAGCGGCAGACATCAATACTCATTTTTGCTTACTGAAGCACTAAGCACATCCAGCTCTTGGATGCTGAGGATTCACTTCAGCTAATCAGCAAGAGATCTGTAAGTCCACCAACCATTAAATCTGTGGAATTACGATTGTCAGAGAATCCAGCTATAATTTTCTCGCAGGCGCATATTTCCCAAACAGATGGAAGCCAACAGAAATAGAAAAAAAATCCACATTACCTTGCAAAAATTACAGAATCATACCAACTTGTGTACATTTTAATGGCTGCAATGGAACCTCTGAAGTCAATGGTTTGTTCCGGAACAAAAATATAAACACGATCCTCGGGTGTAGTACAAGTTCCGTTCCTGGACCGTGGTTTTAGTCCATCTTTGGCGCAGGTCGCATCTTACGTGTAAATGGTGTTATTATTTTGACATGACGTCCGTGCCACTTCCCTATGTGGCAAAAAGCCCCAGCTGTGGGCTGACTAATCACCAGCAAGGAAAGGCTGATAATTAGCGGAGTAACAGGAGGCGAGAACGAAAGTGCCAGGGTTAAGCACTGACTAATTCACTGCGTGGGTTGCTGCCACCCCTCCCGCGAGACTGGCAATCTCGACAAGAGCAACAAGCTTTTCCAAGGAGGAGACGTCGGTCTCGCCGCCCCGTCTCACATTACTGCTTCAAGCTGCTTAATCTGTCTAATATGGTGAAAGGACTATGTGAAATGTACATGTAATAATATTTGTTAGAAAAGCTGTCACACTGGCCATGATGTTCATGGTGCTGATATCACGCTTAGACCCCTGGTTAACTTTTAATCCAGCAGACGTGAAAGCTGCCTTTTTCCATCTCATATTACAGTACACATACAGTGTTTATGAAGTACTTGAGTTTTACTTGAATGCTAAGGCCGCATGATCGGATGCGTACCATATTGCATGCTAACCGGAAAATGTACACAACTTGAGGTAAAAATGTTGCCAAAACCTTTGACGTTAACCGAAAAACATGCTAACCGGGATGTACGCTAACCAGGCCGTACGCTAACCAGGAGGTATGCTAACCAAGGCAGGGTTGTTTAATCCAACACCTTCTCAACGTCTATTACTGATCATTAATTTGCATCATGGTTGCACGGTGATCAAGTGGTTAGCGCACAGGCCTCACAGCTAAGAGACCAGGGTTCAATTCCACCCTCTGTGTGGAGTTTGCTCCGGGTACTCCGGTTTCCTCCCACATTCCAAAAACATGCTAGGTTAATTGGCGACTTCAAATTGTCCATAGGTATGAATGTGAGTGTGAATGGTTGTTTGTCTATATGTGCCCTGTGATTGGCTGGCCACCAGTCCAGGGTGGACCCCACCTCTTGCCCGAAGACAGCTGGGATAGGCTCCAGCAACTTTGCGACCCTCGTGTGGATAAGCGGTAGAAAATGAATGAATGATTTTTTTTTTCATAATTTTTACATGCTGACACTTCCAATCTTGTGTTAGCTTACATATTATCGTTTACATTTTGTTCAATTTCTGAGAGGACGATGTGAACTAGTACAATATCTCAATAATAATAATAGGAACGATTTGTCAGTAAACAATGATTATCTTCCACACAATGGCAGTAGCTGCATTCAAAGTATGCATTAGTTTGTGAATGTATTCCAACATTGGTTCTGTTGCTGCTGTGTTGTTGTGGAGGCCATCCATCGACCTGTAAGGATTGTGCCCAACATTAGAGCTTCCACACAACAGTAAACAAATACAACTTTTGAAAAGTAGAGCACAATACCTAAATTATTCACTCGCAAATCTGAAATGTTTTTTTCCTATTGCACCCAGCTGCCAGTTTTTATCTTTAGTGATTTGTATGTGACCTACACAACACAAACACACACAAACACACATACACACACAAAAAAAAAGTTTACTCAGGGCCTCCTACAGAACATCTGAGTCATTTTTCACTCTCAGCAAAACACTGAATTTGTTGGACATGTTATTCTGGCTCCTTTAGGTCCGCAATGCGTTGGAAATAGTGAGTGTGGCAGGTTGTCTCGTGCTGTAAACAGGAAGTTGACTTTAATGTGGGATCCGCTTGAGCATCTGATGTGCTGATTTGACAGATGTACAGTCCGATTATTGTTTGCTGAGGTAGGCCATTATTTTATCATTCAGGTACACAGGGAAGAATAACTACTAACAAAGTTACCGGTAAAGAAATATTAGCACTCACTTCGTTTTTTTTTTACCAGCATATTTCCCAAGTTAAAACATCATGTAATGACACCCTTGTTCCAAATTTGCCACTCAGAAGATGATGCTAACGAGTATATTCAGCAAAAGCATTGACACCAAAACTCACCGGCCTCTAAATTATTGACGCTTTGCCAATAGCAGCCCTTTAATGTATCTTGGATGGGTCGGAGAATCGTATAATGCGTATCCAGAGTCATCTCTACAGCAACATTGAGACCCCAAAATGTGTTTTTAATGTTCCTATGCTGGGGCCATTTATATTCATGAAGGCAGAGGATCTTAGAGATTTGTGTGTGTTGGAGGCATAGACAAAATTCCACCAACCTGCTGAGCCTCATAAAACCATATTAAGGTCAAACTGGCCAAAGATTTATTTCTCGGGAGGCTGCAATTTTGAGAAAGGAAAGTTTGTTTTTTTTTCACAGCAATGCAATTTCATAATTGAGTTCAGGATTAAAATAATATATAAATATAGTATGTACGTATGAAGGAAGCGAAGAAGGACATTTGGAGTGATATCTTCCGGGTGTTCGTTCTCATCTCCAGGGTGTCGCACGGCAAAGACCTGATAAGTGGCTTTAACAAGAAATGACATGTATCTCATTTTCACACTGGAGGGCTGTGAAGCAGCCGTGATACTTTACATCTACACTGACTTCTTCACCTTGGTGTCTTTGATGGCTCTTTGGATAAAAATATGTGACAGCTCCAGCTTTAATTAAGAAAAGGAACATCTTATGTTCGTATAAATCGCCATGGTTAGGTGGAATAACCAATTAGTAGCACATTTTCAACGTGTTGGCTGTATTCATACTGTGTGCCACGCTCAATGGGTTGTTTTCCAAATGTTTTGGGGGCAGAAATGTAAAAAAAATATATAACATTGAAATTGTACAGCTGAAGAAAAAACAATAAAGGAGAGGCATCGTGACCAACGCCGTGCTGTTTTAAACTTCCCACGCTAACTAAAATGTACACAAATTGAGGTAAAAATGTTGACAAAACCTTTGACGTTAACCGAAAAACACGCTAACCAGGATGTACGCTAACCGGGACGTACGCTAACCAGGACGTATGCTAACCGAGGCAGGGTTGTTTAATCCAACACCTTCTCAACGTCTATTACTGACCATTAATTTGCATCATGGCTGCATGGTGACCGAGTGGTTAGCGCACAGGCCTCACAGCTAGGAGACCAGGGTTCAATTCCACTCTCTGTACAAACAAAATTGCTTCAAATAGTTTGAAGCGGCAAAGACGACACGGAGACAATTCAATACCTCCAATTTATGTTGAACACGCACACGGCCGATATATTCAATGTAAGGAAATCATCAACACGGTGCTTTTCATTCGCCGTGTGACTTGACAGTTATTAGGGAGCAAATTTAGTTCAGCTGCAAGTAGATAGGATACAATAAGCAGCAGCCAGGACATTGGAGAGGTTTCTTTTTAACTGCATGAATACCTCGACCTTGCTCTGGGTTTTTGTTGCATGGAGATTGAAAGAGCGTTATTGTTTTCATGCTGGGGGACAAAGAGGGAAGTGTTTCATCAGCTGCACACAATGTGTAACAAAACATGGCACACAGACGTTTACCAACAAAGAAAATATTCAACTATTATGTACGGTATATAGTATACTTATATTTATAACAAATATACAGTATATATACTTATATACACCAGCAGCCTGCCCTTTCTTGAATGTGTTTAAATTCAGTTCAATTTATGTGAATGCAAATCAGCAGATTGTTTTTATTTTGCTTTTATTTGTTACATTCAGGAACATGACATGTTTACATTTTCACCATTCAGACATTTCTGAAGTAGGAAAGAAGCAGAATTGATTAAGTCCTTCCCCTTCTCCTTTTCTCAACATTTACCGATGGTTTGTTTCCTTCCTGTGTTTCCAATAAAGAGAGAAAATGATAGAGAATGCATAAATATGTAGCTTAGGCAGTGATGAAAAAGGAAAAGAACACAAAAAAATACAATCTATGACATCATCAGCGGTTCTTTGCTGGCTAACTGTCTTTACACGCCACAAGTCTAAAAAATATTAACACAAAAAATGGTAATGGTATTGGTTTTATTTCATTTGAACATGCATCAGATTGCAATTGAATGCATCACATAATCAGTTCACAGTTCCAAAAGGAATAGGAAGAAGCAAAGCTTATTAAATCCTACCCTTCCATCTGGTACTTTTACAATCAGTAACTGTTACATTTGTTCACTTTATTTTTACATTTATTTTTTTATGTATTTTTTTAAATAAATTTTAATTTTTTAATTTTTTAATTTTTGTCATGTACCGAAGTACGAGGTGATATGACCATACATTATGACAATTACAGTTTTACATGCATGAAACAATAGCCAAGATACAATGTGGCAATGAGATCAACACAAACACCACCTTCCGGTTTTACTATGAATTTTTTTTCTTGAATCCGGTAGTATTTATCACCTTCTTGAACAAATTCTGGCACTTGCAACTTTTTGTCTCCATTGTGGCCTATTTTTATGCTGTGCTCAAAAGAATAGCAGAGGCTTGAGGTGAGTAACACTACTGAATTCAAAAAATTGCTCATGGCAAAACAGGAAGGTGGTGTTCGTATTGCTTCCGCATTGTGTCTTTGGCCAAAAAAATCACATCATCAGCGAAGGTAAAAGTAACCATAAATGTTGATGAATGTCTTTCCATATGTCCTGGCTGTGGTTTCAGTGTATTATGATTTCATAAACTTATTAAATAGATTTTTTACAGTACACGGTAGATGTAATCTACTGTATGTGTAGATAGAACTGCATTTGCAAAAGGTCACCTGCAATATTGCCTGTCACTCCGATTGTATGCAGCTATGTTTACTGATGCTATCTGGCTTTGCCTACTATTTATAGCACCTGAGCAATGAAATCAACTGCGAAATTCACGTACGCGGCAAACACACTGTAGCTGTAGCTGCGTTTGAGAGTACCAGTCGTGAAGTGAAAAAATATATAAATCCAGCCCAAGCAAACAGCTCAGGTCAAGCAAAATAACACCCGACCTCTGTCTGTCTGGATATTGTTTGTGCACTGTAGCGTGTGATTAAGATGCATTGTATAATATTTGGAAAGCTTCTTGCTGGCTGAATTTCATAGAGGATTTCAATTGTGTCTCTGTCTGTTTGATTTATTGCTGGACCTTGCCTCCTTATTAACATGAAAAGTCTCTTTTTATACATATTTTCCTGCAGCTGCTGCATAATACCAGGAGGGACAAGACTAGAGAGCAATACCTGTTATTACCAGCCTCCCGGGAACGCTACCACCGACAATTGGAGTATGAAGTATTATAATAATATTCATAATAATACGTTTTTTTAAATAAAAGGAGCGCAGACCAGTTGTCAATGCTGTCATTCAGTGAAACAAAAACATTTATAATGCAGATTAGCAAATTTGGGGATTTTCGATTTTCTAGCTGAAGTAATTGCTGAGTCACAGAAGAATTGTATTTACACAAACTATTACACAAACATTACACAAACTATGTATTTACTCACCTCTGCTATTCTTTTGAGCACAGCATAAAAATAGGCCACAATGGAGACAAAAAGTTGCAAGTGCCAGAATTTGTTCAAGAAGGTGATAAATACTACCGAATTCAAGAAAAAAACTCATAGCAAAACCGGAAGGTGGCGTTTGTGTCGATCTCATTGCCACATTGTATCTTGGCAATTGTTTCATGCATGTAAAACTCCTATGGTCATATCACCTCATACTTCGGTACATGACAAAAAATAAAAAAATGATTAAAAAAAATAATTAAAAAATAAATACAAAAAATAAATAAAAAAAAAAACTTAAACTATATTAGGAAAGCAGGAAGTGAACAAATGTAACAGTTACTGATTGTAAAAGTACCAGATAGAGAGGTAGGATTTAATAAGCTTTGCTTCTTCCTACTCCTTTTGGACATGTGGAACTGTGAACTGATTATGTGATGCATTCAATTGTAATCTGATGCATGTTCAAATGAAATTAAACCATTACCATTACCAATATCCAATCGAATGAGGTCCCACATTGTCGCCCCTCGGTGGGGACACGGTGTGCTGAGTGGGGATGAACGAGTCAATATCGTGTGGGAAGTCAAAATTGCTTCACAAAGTCATTCATGGGGTAAATTTCCATTATTGGATCAAAGTACCCCTCCCATTCGTATAAGCAGCTTGAAGTCGGTGTCATGGTGCACAGCCATCTCTCAGCTCGGCAGTGTGGCCCAATTCCAATTTGTACCATTTTACTTTGCACAGTACTGGAGAATCTCTGGCTTCAAAGCCGATGTTGATATGAATAATAGACTTGGCGTCCTGGCGCTCATCGTTTCAACCGTAGGCCGTAGTCCAGGGTGTACCTTGCCCGAAGTCAGCTGGGATAGGCTCCAGCATACCTCAGAGACCTTAATGATAAGTGGCATAGAAAATGCATGGATGGAAAAAACCTGTGAATGTAAATTAGATTGATTATCCCTTTATGTTTCACTTCCTGGTGTGTCAGAGTTGTAACCCAAAGATCATTTTGTCATGTGACAGTACATTTTGCATAAGATGACAGACCGAGCTGATGTCGTTATTGTGCTCTCCTCATGCAGCATTTCAAGTATTAGCCAATTCATCCCCAAAAGTCGGTGGTGGAACACGACTTCAAAATGAAAGGCTCATCCTTCAGCAAAACATGAGACCCGATGTTGTCGGTTCCCTCTTGTGTCAGGGGGAGTCCACGCTTAGTGTCTCCAAACACCACCCCCCCCCCCCCCCCCCAACACACACATACAGCCAATTCCATTAGGATTTACATTTCATTAAGCTTTGCTTAAGTGAATTCTGTAGTTTCTCTTCCATGTCCACAATGCAAAATAACTTTGTCTGCATCGTTTCTGCAAAAACAAGTCTGACGCCGTGCCCTCGCCACCCGACACTCATTTGCCCGCTTCGGCTTTGTGTTTGAATTTCATGCAAAGGCACAATTAAGACAGCACAGTGAAAGGAAGCATTTTTATCTCGTTTTGTTGTTATTGCATTTCAAATGTTGTATCTCGCTGACTGATTCAGTGTGGGAATAACATGTTTTTTTGTCATCTGATTATTGAGAAGAATGTAACAGACAGGGTTGTTTCTTATTACAAAGGAGGTATGGGATGATAATACATTCTTTGGCAATCGGCTGAACTGGACGAGAAAGCAAAAATATCCAACCTGATTGAATAATTCATTCATTCATTCATTTTCTACCGCTTATTCTCACGACGGTCGGGGGGGTCCACCCTGGACTGGTGGCCAGCCAATCACAGGGCACATATAGACAAACAACCATTCACACTCACATTCATACCTATGGACAATTTGTAGTGGCCAATTAACCTAGCATGTTTTTGGAATGTGGGAGGAAACCGGAGTACCCGGAGAAAACCCACGCATGCACGGGGAGAACGTGCAAACTCCACACAGAGATGGCCGAGGGTGGAATTGAAGCCTTAGTCTCCTAGCTGTGAGGTATGTGCGCTAACCACTCGACCACCGCGCGGCCCCGATTGAATTCATTCATTCATTTTCTACCGCTTATCCTTGTGAGGGTCGCGAAGGTGCTGGAGCCTATCCCAGCTGTCTTCGGGCGAGAGGCGGGGTACACCCCGGACTGGTCACCAGCCAATCACAGGGCACATATAGACAAACAACCATTCACACTCACACTCACACACATACTAGCTGTAAGGTCTGTGGGCTAACCACTCGACCGCCGTGCAGCCCTGATTGAATAATATGCACAAATAATATAATCAATGATTGACATGTTATCCCGCATCCTTTCATTTTCAGTTTCATGGGAAAGTTTGAACCTCAGATTCGGAGTTGGCACGCCCGGGGTTTAAATCAAATGCATTTTTACGAACGCCATTTTCATTTGCAACCACGCTCTGTGGATAAAGATAAGAACATCTTTCATCTTCCTGGATGTTTTGTTGTTGCGCAGCTCCTTTACAGGTGTGTATATATTTAAAAAATGCCGAGTGCAACACTGTTGGCCTTTACGACAACATCTTGTCTGCTTCAAATAAAAGTGAAGAGTTGTGAAAACCCTCACATGTTTATAGCTGGATGTCACAATTGTATTTGCTTTCATCATTAATGGTCGTTGTCGTCTTGCAGCTGTTTTTTTTTGTTTCTTTCCAAATATACTCAGTCTAATGAAGGCCGGGTTGGAATTGTCCAAAATAACCTTGTGGGGGTGTATTTGTGTACTTTGATAAACAGGAAGATGTTTTTTTTTTGTCTTTTCTGATGTCTTCTTTCAAGCTCCCAGAAACATGTTGTCTTTGACTCCTGCTGGGACATTTTCTTTTTAATTGCTTCGAGATTTTCTTGCAGTAAACCACAACTGCAGAGCCTGTCACACGGCGGTTTCGACACCCCGTGACGCTCCAACTATTTGTCTAGGAAATTCCAAGAAGGGCTTAGGTGTCAGGAAATGTGACGTGTGTTTTTTTTAGACGTGAAACTCACACTCCAAGTGTGATTTCCGGCTATATTGACCCACCTTTAATCTTAACATTTTCTTCCCTAAAACAATACATTTCACTCGGCACTCGAGGGGCCATTTTTCCGTGTTTGGTCTGCAGGTTTCTTTGGATAACAAATAAGACAAATATGACACTTTATGTTGTCTGTTAAAGCCTTCAAAAGCAAACGGGGTCTTGTTTGTGTCTTCAGTAATGACTTCATTTAATGAGGCGCTCTGAGTGTTACTTCACAGTGGGGATGGGGTCCTTTGTAGACTAATCACTTGCCAGGCTGACACGACTCAGGGTTTGTAATGAATACAGTGGAACATCGCGGGTCATTTGGATTTTCTTCCGATTTGGAAAAACATATTCTCCCAAAGGAAATAATTAGGTACACAATACACAAAATATTTGTCTCAAGACCGATCCCAATAACCAATAACTTTTTACATTTGTTATTATTTAAATTTGAGCGGCACGCAGACTTCACAGCTAGGAGACCCGAGTTCAATTCCACTCTCAGCCATCTCTGTGTGGAGTTTGCATGTTCTCCCCGTGCATGCGTGGGTTTTCTCCGGGTACTCCGTTTTCCTCCCACATTCCAAAAACATGCTAGGTTAATTGGCGACTCCAAATTGTCCATAGGTATGAATGTGATTGTGAATGGTTGTTTGTCTATATGTGGCCTGTGATTGGCTGGTCACCAGTCCAGGGTGGACCCCACCCCCTACCTGAAGTCAACTGAGTAGGCTCCACCCTAATGAGGACAAGCGATGATATGTCTGAATTCCACTGTAGTAATAAAGCTATTGACCACGCTGACATATTAATATGTAGATTTATTAATTTTATTAGTATTAATTTTTCTACATTTTGTACATTGTCTCTTTTATCCAACATTTAGCAGAATTTCTCACTGCGTACTACATTCTTCTACTTGGTGGGGTGGTGTGACGCACATAAAAAAGATTTTGATTCCAGTATTACTTCATAGAGAATAATACATGTGCAGTCGACTAGTTATGGGCATAATAATCACTTGATCTGTTCATGTATCCTTATGATTCTGTTCTGAAGCTGCTGATTAGGCAAATTAGGCAAAATGGATGAAACCAGTTTCATCTCCTTTAGTTTCCTCGCTAAGAAAATGAAGAATTAACACCCATGATATAAACCCCTCTGGGCAACCTTATTCTACTCAATCCCATAATGGCATGGAAGCAGGAGTTCAGAACAGTCACAAATCAATGAAGGTTTGTAATGAGGCTTTGTTAAGTGATTTTAATAGCCGTTTTAAGTCCACATTCGTGAGCTTTGGTGGTAATGCGGTCCTGACAAAGCAAAGCTCCCAGTCACAAGACGAAGCGCTCACTTTGTATCAATTTTTCATGTAAAAACCTCCACAGCAAATCACAGCTTCCGCTTTCACTGTGTTGACTTTGAGGACTCCGAGTTCCCTTTAGCGTGCTGTCAACTTTTTGAAACAAGTGAAGTAAGAGAAACAGCAGTACTTCACTCCAATATAAATACTACGTGCAGGTTGTTTTCTAGGCTTTTCTTCATAGTGAGCTTCCGTGGAAGCACCCGGATCTTATTATCTTGTTTTTATGCCACCTTCACTTTATTGTTTCATGGTAGTAATGTATTTCCTAGCTTCTTTCTAAACAGGACAGAGAAAAACACTGAAAATGAGGGCCGAGACCTCACATCACCGGCGAGATAGCGTAAGAGGCATTAGCGTTACATTCCGCAGCACAAATACAAGCTTTCCAGTATTTAGGATTGGATTAGATAGTCGGTTATGGTACTCCATGTCAGATGAACTATCTTGTAAAATCTGTATGTGACACACCAATGCGATGTAACCCCCGTGAGTTACTGGAACCCCACGAAGCAATAATCACCCCTGTTCCAATTTCCTTCTCCTATGCAGCCGCCACGCCATTCATCTCCTCTTTACTTTCAGTGATAGGTCATTAAAGTGGTCTTGGAGCTGTGAAGTAAAGCACTGAATCATGTCTCCGATTCCATCTGCTGGCATGCTTAATCTGGGGCAGAAGGAGCCTCACACATATGGCCTGCCATATAACGTTTTATATAATAACTGGCAACGACAGGACCGCACGCAGTAATCATTGGGAATGTATCCTAGACAGGAGGGATAGTCGCAGACAAGGACATGACCAGACCGCAGTGGAACCGCTGTAGTTGGACACGCATGTCACAGCACATTTGCATAATTCATTAGAAAAAATACACACAAAAAGTCACAAGTATAAGAATGAGTAATAATTTCTTTACAACAGAAATTTAAACTGAAATCAGAGGGTATTTACATTTTCACATTTGAAAATGATTAATCCAATACAAAATAGTGGTAGATTAATTGCCTAATTGATTAATCATGAATTCATTGTTTCGTTGTTGCAGCTGGTACACATGGTACACATTGGTACACATGGTACACAATGTTACACAATGGTACACATGGTACACAATGCTACACAATGCTACACAATGGTACACATGCTACACATTGGTACACAATGCTACACAATGGTACACATTGGTACACATGCTACACATTGGTACACAATGGTACACATTGGTACACAAGGTACACAATGCTACACAATGCTACACATTGGTACACATGGTACACAATGCTACACGTGCTACACATTGGTACACAATGGTACCATTGGTACAAAAGGTACACAATGGTACACGTGGTACACAATGGTACTCATTGGTACACAATGGTACACATTGGTACACAAGGTACACAATGGTACACATTGGTACACAATGGGTCACATTGGTACACATTGATACACATGGTACACAATGTTACACAATGGTACACAATGATACATATGTACACATTGGTACACAATGATACACACGGTACACAATGGTATGGTATACAATGGTATACATTGGTACACAATGGCACACATTGGTACATATGGTACACAATGATACACATGGTACACACTGGTACACATTGGTACACATGCTACACAATGGTACACATTGGTACACAATGGTACACATGGTACACAATGGTACACATTGGTACACATGGTACACAATGGTATACATTGGTACACAATGGCACACATTGGTACATATGGTACACAATGATACACATGGTACACATTGGTACACATGCTACACAATGGTACACATGGTACACAATGATACAAATGGTACACAATAGTACACATTGGTACATATGGTACACATTGGTACATATGGTACACAATGGTACACATTGGTACACAATGGTACACATGTTTTACTGAGTCTGGAAAAAGTCCAACATTCCAAAATACCAAATCCCTGGAAACACTGTGGAGGTGATAACTAATGACACTAATATTTTTGGGTCATTAATAATCAAATTACATTGCGAGTACAATGATTGATGATTAATGATTGATTATTTATTGATCATTCATCATATTACATTTAAATTTGATGGTTACGTGTACTTTAAAGCAATGGAGGGAAGAGTGCACTACTTGTCTGCAACCTGCAGAGGCTTTGTTTATTGACTGAAAGACTATGAGAAACATTATTCTGGTCACTACTCCTCTGCCATTGAAACAGGAGTTCAGAACATTTCGTAGAGATATTATGACGTTGCTGTTAAACAATATTCTGAAACCATAGCCAGTATGTGATTTATTCTCCCCAACATCTCATCCCCATTCTTAATTGTTCGGATTTGTACCGTCATTTTGACAAACGGCAGAGGAAGTGAGATGTGGAACCTTTGATGGGTATCGTTGTAATCATGTCAGTTTTGGCATAATATGCTGACAGAAATACACGTCAGACTGTACAACAACCCCAAATCAACAGCGAGCCGACTGTTGTCTACTTCTTGTGTGAGCCGTCTCAGATATTCTTCACACAGATAATGCCGGCGTCTTACCTGCATGCCTAATCACTGACATTTTACTTCCTGAACACGCCGGGCGTTAGCTATTGACTCAGTGACAGTGTGTCTTCTTTATCGTTTCAGCACGGCAGACAGCCGGAGAAAACCTGGCACTTTTATCCTCGGGGCTTAGGTGCTTTGCCACAGAGTAACAGAGATTTCTGTATCTCTGTCTGAGACGATGCTTTCCCCGATGTTTTCCCCCGACGTGCGTCTCGCATCATAAAACACCCACACAAATATTTGCAAGATCTATCCGACAGCCACATTTGTATTTTTCTTTTAAGCTGCGGTCAAATATCACTGCTGTTGGTCTTTATTGGCTTTTTTTTTCTCCACCAGTCGCAAAAAATGCAAGGAAATTGGTTTTTCTGCTTTGCAATGTTACGCAGAAACAAAACACACTGATTTCTATGAAAGGTACACACACACAAACAGTCCATGACGTTCATTAGAGATGTGAAATGTTTGCAAACTTTTTGACGTTATCATCCACTCGCATCGGGACTCAGTTGAAGCATACCAGTCACGGTCTGAGTCATTCTGATATTACGTTCCTGTCATTTACCAGGGAATTTGCACGTTGGAAGGTGAGGAACACGGCCATCGAGAGGCGGGACCTGATCCGGAACCCGGTGCCGTTGATGCCCGAGTTCCAGCGGAGTGTACGCCTGCTGGGCCGCAGACCAACCACTCAGCAGTTCATTCACACCATCATTAAAAAATATGGAACCCACATTCTCATCTCGGCCACTCTGGGAGGTAAGAGAGCTTCAGTGGGTTGGATAATGGTTTGTACATACATGCCTCGGGTCATGTGGTTTTGCATTTTGGCGAGGGAAGCTGGTAAATGCTGAGGCATCGACCTTTTGTATTTATCTGAACCAAGGATGAAACTGTAGTCTGTACTTAAACATCCATTGGCCAACAGCAAACGTCCGCTGTCCTATACAAACAATTAATAATTGTAATAATAATAATAATGTAAATATAGTTTTCTAAGAAAGTGGTACAGTCCACCTGTCGATGGCATGTCAAAACCATCTTCACATTTTCCTTTAACCTTGAGGCCATTCCGTCTTGAGTTGCAGGTCAATCTACTTCTTACGATCTCCCTCTCGGGATTGTCCATTAAAGAACACAGTTATAGAACACAATAAAGGTGCTCAGCAGGCTAGTAATCAAGAAGAGGCTAATTCTCTTTGTGGCCACCTACACTTTATGGTCTCAAGAGTCGTTATGCACCCGAGAGGGAAGGACAGAGTTTTTGCAGGCAACTTAAATTTCACCGGTCAAGTGTAAAGAGTTCCATTAGTGGTTGGGCCATTTGCTTGTAATATGGAATGGAATAGAAATAGAATACATCAATACTTTTGGGTGTGTGTGTGTGGTTTATACTTTGGTGCCTGGACGTGTTATATTAAGTTAAATGACAATTCTGCTCCTGTATTGCTTTTTTTCTTCCTTTCACAGCCATTATATTCCTCCATGTGCTCAAATATCATCTTTTTATTATAATTACGGTATCTGTACAAACCACTGTATAAGTTGCTGGCACCGGGATTCTGCCGGGTCGCTCATTTATTCATTCATTCATTCATTTTCTACCGCTGATCCTCACGAGGGTCGGGGGTGGGTGCTGGAGCCTATCCAAGCTGTCTTCGGGCAAGAAGACTGGTCGCCAGCCCATCACAGGGCACATATAGACAAACAACCATTCACACTCACATTCATACCTATGGACAATTTGGAGTGACCAATTAACCTAGCATGTTTTTGGAATGTGGGAGGAAACCGGAGTATCCGGAGAAAACCCACGCATGCACGGGGAGAACATGCAAACTCCACACAGAGATGGCCGAGGGTGGAATTGAACCCACGTTTCCTTGCTGTGAGGTCTGTGCGCTAACCACACGCCGTGCAGCCAGTTGCTGGCACCGGGATTCTGTCGGGTTTATGAAAATGATTCATAAAACGAGCTGAGATAACACTTACAACAATGTACAACAGTTTCCAATGGCCGCCATAATATTTCTCATAATATTCATAATATTTTAATTGGCATAGTCCGATCTGAATTCATCACACATCATCGCAGTCTTTGTATAAAACAAAGACTGTGATGATGTGTGATGAATTCAGATCGGACTATGCCAATTAAACCTTGACATATCAGGATATAGTAAAGTAGTAAATATGGCAACATTGTTTTATTTCAACACAACCGGTACTTGTGGTACTCACCAATTACTCAGCGTTTCTCTTCTAACTGAACAATTCCATACTTTATTTGACCCCCCAGCCAAGTTTCAATCAAATGCTTTAAATTTGGCATGAAGTGATGGCGGTGGATTTTGATGAGCCGGGAAGAAGTTTTAAGAAAGGGAATCCATTGCAGACTTCAAATAAAAGACACCACGTCTGCGAGGTACCCGAGCCATAATAACTGACAAAATCTTGAAAGCGTCCTGGCGTAAATGCTCTTGCGGAGAACAGTGTGCTTTACAGCACTCGTTTTCCAAAGCTTTTGGATGGGGGGAGGATTTACTGCACGAGTGGGGCTGTATATAAATGCTACGGCAGCTACTGTCATGAAAGTCACTGTGGAGGCCAGAGTTATAATTGTGGACATATTCCACTACATCTGTCCTTATACGTTCATAATCAGTCCGCGTTGTGCCGTTTTATTCATAGGAAGTTATGTGGGATGTTACGATGCAGAAATCGAACGTGAAATGACTACATTTACTAAAAGCCGGGACATTTACCTGACTGGTGGCACTGCGGAACTTCAACGTAAGTGATTGATTGGGAGCGGCGAACCTGTTGAACAGAAAAGACCCAGTTGTCAAGCTGATGACTTCTTTAGCATCAACAAGCAGCAGAATATAGATTTGGGCTGAAAGGGAGACAGCGCTTTGGAGCTCATTCCGCTTCCTTTCCTCCCTCCCAAAGCACAACCCGTGATCGGATCTGAGGCACTTCCAATGCAGCGGTCTTCTGTGTTCAGGGCCCGACTCGACGAAATGGTTTATGGAAATGACTTGTTTTGGAGAAACCTGGCTCTTTGGGATTTGAAGGAAAACCCGGTGGAAAGCCGTCGAGGCGACAACGCTGAGTAGTTTGGCTTTTTCTGCAGTCTACTCGACACGCACAGGACATGATTGGACATTGGAGCTGGATTTACCCGACCTGGGTAAAGTGGAAATAGTTCTGATAAGGTAGTGGAAGGAACAGCAAAGCATAGACTCGACTATACTCGATTCATATCAGGTCTTATGCGGATGAAGAAAGAGATATTCATTCATTCATTCATTTTCTCCCGCCTTTTTCCTCATGAGGGTCGCCGGGGGTGCTGGAGCCTATCCCAGCTGTCTTGGAGCGAGAGGCGGGGTACACCCCCACATTCATACCTATGGACAATTTGGAGTCGCCAATTAACCTAGCATGTTTTTGGAATGTGGGAGGAAACCGGAGTACCCGGAGAAAACCCACGCATGCACAGGGAGAACATGCAAACTCCACACAGAGATGGCCGAGGGTGGATTTGAACCCTGGTCTCCTAGCTGTGAGGTCTGTGGGCTAACCACTCGACCGTCGTGCAGCCCTGATTGAATTCATTCATTAATTCATTTTCTACCGCTTATCCTCAACGAGGTTCGCGAAGGTGCTGGAGCCTATCCCAGCTGTCTTGGGGCGAGAGGCGGGGTACACCCTGGACTGGTCGCCAGCCAATCACAGGGCACATATAGACAAACAACCATTCACACTCACATTCATACCTATGGACAATTTGGAGTGGCCAATTAACCTAGCATGTTTTTGGAATGTGGGAGGAAACCGGAGTACCCGGAGAAAACCCACGCATGCACGGGGAGAACATGCAAACTCCACACAGAGATGGCCGAGGGTGGAATTGAACCCTGGTCTCCTAGCTGTGAGGTCTGCGCGCTAACCACTTAACCGCTGTGCCGCCAAGAATGTATCTGATAATGTGACTGCACATGAGGTGACCACATCAGATATACCTGGCAACCTGGTGATGATCTCCTTATACTTTGTTTACATGGCTACACTGACGACTTCCTGCAATGTCAAAAATTGCACATAAAAGCGTCAAAGTGAAATTTGCCTGAATCCATATGTTAAAAACATCCATTATCCCCCCTCTATTGGACAAGTGCCATACATACTGTAGCAGTATAGTTTTATGTTCCTCTATAAAGTGACCCACATATGTATCATTAACACCAAATGGAGCACTCTCAGCCTTTCCATTACTTTAAAACACTACTTGCACTCTCAACCCTCATTGACATTACCGTATATGCTCTACATGCATACATTAAAAAAATGTGTATAAGTCTGGACTTGGCGGAGTACGGTTCAAGGTGAGATGTAGTATCCAAAGGTGTTTTTAGCCATAAACAAAGCACATTAAATGTAGCAAGTGGGGTGCTGTGTAATGTATGACTTGACAAGACTACAGCAGTAATAACTCCAAATACTTATGAACAGTTTAACTGTTATACGACAATAGCTTCTATAAAGAAGCTTCATGCATTATGCGTGTGCAGCAGTGCAAGTGAAGTGTATGTAAGTAACTTTGCAGGGCCCGAGGGGAAGAGGAGCCCGAAAGGGGTGCTCGTACTCTAACCAGGCATGAGACATTGGCCCCGGACTGGTAGTCACGGCCACCACGAGTTAAGCGACCAATTCCGATGCATCGCTCGAGGCCAAATAAGCATACGCGGGCCCTGCAAATCTGAGCATATGTGACACGCTCTCAGACGGGCTTGCGGGCAGACGCTTTGCCTTTTCCCAACCCTAATCTTCAAAGGCGAGGTCGAGACCCGAGCTGGCGGGATTTAATTGGTGTTTGCTTGTTTGCTCCTTGCACTTGTCACAATGAGAAATAGAGAAATAATGATGTGGTAGAGAATGAACAGATCAAACCTTGGGAGAATGTGTCAACAAACAAATGTATTACATGCAAAGCAGAGTGATTGCCGGGTGCCGGGTAAATATTTGGACTTGTTACAGCTCCGAGCAATCACATTCTCGACGTTTATTTTGGTATAACCCTCGCTGGGAGGTCATTGCATTAGAATTGTTCAAAAAAGCAAAAGCAAAAGCAAAACAGGTGTGGAGTTAAGCCTGTAGATATGGTAATGGTAATGGTTTTATTTCATTTGAACATGCATCAGATTACAATTGAATGCATCACATAATCAGTTCACAGTTCCATATGTCCAAAAGAAGTAGGAAGAAGCACAGCTTATTAAATCCTACCCCTCCATCTGGTACTTTTACAATCAGTAACTGTTACATTTGTTCACTTCCTGCTTTCCATAATACAGTTTAGGTTTTTTTTTTTGTTTTTTGTTTTTAATAATGCACCTCGTACCAAAGTACAAAGTGATATGACCATCCAATGACATAATGTGTACCATAGTAAGTGTCAATATAGTGATATATATAGCACATCATGACTGGTTCAAGACTCTTCATCCTTGCATTTAGCAAACATCACTTGCTTGTATTACATATTACATACGTTATATTTTAGGGAATTAGGTGAGATGTCACAAGATTAAATATGTCACATGACCTTTTGTTGTGGTTTACCTTGGCTCACGTTGTGTAAATACAATTCTTCTGTGACTCCAATTACTTCAGCTAGAAAATCGAAAATCCCCAAATTGGCTAATCTGCATTATAAATGTTTTTGTTTCACTGAATGACAGCATTGACAACTGGTCTGCGCTCCTTTTATTTAAAAAAAAAACGTATATTATTATAATACTTCATACTCCAATTGTCGGTGGTAGCGTTCCCTAATAACAGGTATCGCTCTCTACTCTTGTTCCTCCTGGTATTATGCATCAACTGCTTGTATTGTTTCTTGAATTGGCTCATCGTTGTGCATTGTTTGAGGGTCTTACTCAATCCATTCCATAGTTTGATTCCACATACTGAAATGCTATGGCTTTTTAACGTAGTCCTAGCATATAAGTGTTTCAAATTTAGTTCTTCCCTGAGATCATAATTGTTGTAGAGAAGTATTGGATGACATTTTTAGCTAATTGGTTATTTTTAGCCTTATGCATTATTTTAGCTGTTTGAAGATGAACTATATCAGCAAGTTGAAGTATTTGTGATTTTAGAAATAAGGTTAGTATGTTCTCTGTAGGCGGCATTATGAATTATCCTTACTGACCTTTTTTTGCAGTACATTTAGCGAGTGAAGATTACTTTTATAGTTATTACCCCATATTTCCACACAATAAGTAAGCTATGGTAGAACCAGAGGGCAATAAAGAGTGTGGAGTGATTTGTTCAATACTGAAATATTTCTGTGGAAGAACAAGTTTTGTGGGCGGCACGGTGGTCTAGGATTAGCGCACAGACCTCACAGCTAGGAGACCAGGGTTCAATTCCACCCTCGGGCATCTCTGTGTGGAGTTTGCATGTTCTCCCCGTGCATGCGTGGGTTTTCTCCGGGTACTCCGGTTTCCTCCCACATTCCAAAAACATGCTAGGTTAATTGGCCACTCCAAATTGTCCATAGGTATGAATGTGAGTGTGAATGGTTGTTTGTCTATATGTGCCCTGTGATTGGCTGGCGACCAGTCCAGGGTGTACCCCGCCTTACGCCCGAAGACAGCTGGGATAGGCTCCAGCACCCCCCGCGACCCTCGTGAGGAAAAAGCGGTAGAAAATGAATGAATGAATGAATGAACAAGTTTTGTGGGTTCCAAATCTTTTTCCTGGTCAGTAAGCGTGGATAACCATAGAAAAGATAGAAGAGACAACGACTTTTTGTTGCATTATCGATTTCCTGTTACTTGACAAAATCTAACCTTATTACAGATGCGGCGACTTGAAACTCCCTTCTCATTAGAGGCTGAGAACTCCATTCGGCTGCTTTGCTAAAAATGAATTTCAGGTTGACCTTTTTCGTTGAACAACAACAACAACACTGTTGACGGCCACGAGGCTCATTAAGTCAGTTTGGCGAAATTCCAGCTGACAGCCGACAGCCATATCGGCAAGGTATCAGCCGGTCGGAAGAACAAGGCCGTGCGTTATCTGACGCTAAATATCTCAGTCGTTTTAATAGATATAAGTTTATTGCACTGTGTGCTGGTTTTTCGTGATCTCCGAGACAACAGATTGGTTCGAGTTCTTCATAATAGCACCATGACGAATCTAACCTTGGACTTGTTAAGTACTAAACACGGGCTCAGTGTCTGCCACACAGTCACAACATGAATGGATGTAACATGGCTACATTGTACACAATGCAACAGCCTAACAAGCAAGTACAGCAGTTGTTTCTATGTGATTAGAACACAATAGGGATCTTTGTACTCTATTTCTGTAATAGCAACATTGTCCAAGCACATACACACAGGGCCTTGCTGTATATACAACGTCCTTTCATGGATCCTAATTCCATCCCGACAGGGTAAATCTGTTTCTGGGAGTGCCGTCTGACGCCAACTGGGGATAAAGCAGCAAATATGTTCCTGGAAAACTGGGGCATCTGGTTTTCTCCTGCTAAAGTTGCTTGTCTTTGTATCTTTTGAACAAGTGACGGTCGAGATAAGAGTGGGGGTGGGGGATCTGAAGGATTACTGCAGTTTTACTTTGACTTGGGAAAGACTGGAGTGAGGATAAATCGTTTAAAGGCTCCCGTTACAAGATTGATAAGAGCTAATTACCCCAAAATATTGGCGTTGACTTTGAATGTGTCAACTTGAGCTGGACGTTCAAGTAAGTACCTCAATTTTTAGGTCGCGATGTAATTTATTTTTGGAAACAAAACACAAAACTGCTGAGCTTTTTAGTTTTATTCATTCATTTTCTACCGCTTATCTTCACAAGGGTCGTGGGGGTGCTGGAGCCTATCCCAGCTGTCTTCGGGCGAGAGACTGGGTACACCCTGGACTGGTGGCCAGCCAATCACAAGGCACATATAGACAAACAACCATTCGCACTCACATTCATACCTATGGACAATTTGAAGTCGCCAATTAACCTAGCATGTTTTTGGAATGGGGGAGGACACCAGAGTACCCGGAGAACATGCAAATTCCACACAGAGATGGCTGAGGGTGGGATTGAACTCGGGTTTCCTAGCTGTGAGGTCTGCGCGCTAACCACTCGACCGCCATGTAGCTTTTTATTCATTCATTCATTCATTTTCTACCGCTTTTTCCTCACGAGGGTCGCGGGGGTGCTGGAGCCTATCCCAGCTGTCTTCGGGCGAGAGGCGGGGTACACCCTGGACTGGTGGCCAGCCAATCACAGGGCACATATAGACAAACAACCATTCACACTCACATTCATACCTATGGACAATTTGGAGTGGCCAATTAACCTAGCATGTTTTTGAAATGTGGGAGGAAACCGGAGTACCCGGAGAAAACCCACGCATGCACGGGGAGAACATGCAAACTCCATACAGAGATGGCCGAGGGTGGGATTGAACTTGGGTTTCCTAGCTGTGAGGTTTGCGAGCTAACCACTCTTCCGCCGTGCAGCTTTTTAGTTTTAATCAATTTAAAATGAAACATAGAAAACTGCAACCTGCTAAGTTTATGTAAATAAAGGTAGTAACAGATTGTAGCCGTGGTCCTGAGTTCCACTGAAGAACGCCGCTTTTGTCGTAGCCTCTTGTATTTGTCAGTTTCTGTCTGGAAATGGATGGAAGAGGGTTTGCAAGCTCTGGCTTTTCCTTGACTTGATCTCCAGCTATGTAGTAGACCTGTGACTATATAGAGAGATGGATTTATCGGCAGTACTTCCTGTCCCTCACTTACATAACTCATTCCATACTAAAGATGTAGTTATTATAAACTCCAATGCCTTAGCCCAACAACGTATTTATATGTCTTTTAGGTTGGAGAAGCATGAGAAGCAAATGTTCCGTTGTGAAAAATCTTGATACATTGTGGAACTATTCCTGAATTTTGGTGCTTGTATTGCAATGTTCTGTGGTGCCAACGAAAGGCTGTCTCACTCTTCTCTGCTCTACTAGGAGAGGAGGCGCTGACGATGTACCTGGCCAAAAACAAGCTGGACAGGAAGCTGGCCAACGCCACTCAAAATGTGGAAGCCCTCCACCAGCTGGCCTCCTCCTACTTCATTGACCGTGACGGCACCATGAGGAAGCTGCACGAGATCCAGATCTCTACCAATGCTATCAAGGTTGGTGCGTGCACGTGTAGTAGAAGTACACATGAAAACATTTTATCTCTTGTGTTTACCATGATGACTGCAATACTAACTCCATGTTTATGAGTGGAGAGTAGAGTTGGACAGTGTAGAAATATAGCAGTTTAAGTTTCAGTCTACCAGTGATTTCACTGATGGTGACCCTAAGGTACCTAGACACAAAGACCCAAAGACCCAAAGACCCACAGACCCAAAGATAGTCTTTTAGTCATCGCGGTTCCAATCTTGTGCATCTTTATTCTATCACGTTTTTAAATATATATCACTTAATAAATCATTCTGTTTTGTAGTTGAATACGGCTTATTAATAGTTGAATATGAATGAATATCTGAGCATATTCTTTGCCTAAAATACGCATTTTCAAGCACAAAAAGTAAATGAAGTACAATACAAATACATGGCTTTCAATGAAAAAATTTTGGAATCATCCACAATCCTTATGTGAAACATGAACACATGTTTTTTTCATTTTTGTGCCTTCTGAATATTAAACAAACTGCTAGCACGAGGCAGCTAATAATGCATGTAGTTGGGATTCAGCTATTCTGCCAATAAAGGCTTCTATTCAACACATCCAAAAACCTCCAAAGGTGTTTTATTGTCTTATCTGCATGCTGTGATCATTAGTAATATTCCGATCACACAAAATACTCATAGTATTGGTTATTTTATATATGGTAGTATATGGTTATTTTTAGCATTACTGGTACTTCCTTCCTGGGTGCACTGATTTAATTTCATTGGCTACCGCCAATCATAGCGGAGTGAGCTGCCCCCGACTACTACTTTTTTCTTTCCTGGGGCAGAGAATAACGTTAGGGTAAACAGATCGTGTAATGAAACACTAAGTCATTCTCATAGCGGCATCACGTAGTACCAAATGTTCCACGGTCAAAATGAGACTATAATAAAACTGGGACCAGGATGCCGACTGATGGATGAGTGTATCTTTTCAATGTGTGCTGCTCCCCTTTGGGCTGGTAAATTCAGCGTAGTCTTCAGGTCAGAACTGCTGATCTCAAACCAGCATCTCGCAGAGTCCTCTTAACAATGTTGAGCGCCAACATTCCCAGCTTCAGTCTGTCCATGTAGAGTTGGTCGTGGAATCTCAAAGGTCCGATAATAATAACAAAAGAATCAAATAATAACAACTCAGGCTACTGTGGCAAAGCTAAAACTCAAATCTGATCCTTTGACATCACTTCCTGTCTTCCACACATTTACCATAACAATTTTAGTTATGTTTAAATCCTCTGACTACATCCATTTTGGCAAATACCAATGTAAAGGTGACTATATAGTTCATGTCTAGATGGTTCCCATAATCTTAAAAACACATTTAGAAGATCCTAAACAAGTTTTCTATGCCAAAACTTTACAGAAATTCACTTATCAGGGATCGGATCCGGAAGCAATTACCGTATTTTCCGGACTATAAGTGACACTTTTTTTCATAGGTTGGCTGTTCCTGCGACTTATACTCCAGAGCGACTTATAAATGAAAAAAAACTGTTACATAAACACTGGACACCTTTTCTGTTTATGTTTATTTTTTGTGTAGCTGGATAAGCATTGTGTTAGCATATCTTACACCTATTCAGCCTGTTCTCTATTCTTTTATTGTTAGAACTTGCCTTCCAAGAGGACGTAATGTCTGTTTTGGTCAAGTAGTTTGTAAAATAAATTTTTGACTTATTTTCAGTTCGACTTATGTATGTTTTTTTCTACCTAATTATGCATTTTTGGCATTGTGTGATTTATACTCCGGAGTGACTTATAGTCCAGATAATACAGTATTTGTGATAAACAAGGGATTATATGACATAAAATAATCAATGAATTAGTAGGGGTGTTCTGAGCAATAAGGATACAAAGATGAACATTCTTTATTAACGCAAATCTTTGTGATTTTTAGATTCTCATATTTTGAAGGTCTTTTCCATTTTTTTAATTTAAAATTTATTTCACTTAACTGCGACTCTTGCATGATTTATTTTTCTAAAGGCAGGAGGAAACAAAGAAGCCACTGCAATTTATAGCACCCAGCTTGAGCGGGATGGCGCCTGGAATATAATACATTTTTATACGTAGTCGAGCAGGAATGGCGTATAATTCAGTGCATGTACCTGTATGTTGAATAAATAATACCACCCAGGGGCACAGAGCAACAGGCCACATCTCTATTATGACCTTGCCAGCACATACTTTTTATTTCTTTTTTTGTGCCAGGCAATACAACAGGGACTTAAAGCTGGCAGGGTGGGGGGGCTTGTTTCTGGTGGCGCTGCAAAGTACGTTTGTTTGGAGCGTTTCTCACTCTGACATGAAGGAGAAACTGCAAGTCATTGTCGCAACCATTAATGAGCACATCAAGTTGAATCATGCAAGAATCGTGTAGAGGAAGGTTTTTTTTTACAGCCGAGTGCTAAAAATGTTTTTAAAAGCTTCAACTTGGGCTACAATTCTTGCAAATAAAATACATATTTAGGCATTTACCAAACCCAGAACAGAAGACCTTGACAAAATCATAGACACAAAAATACAACAGAAATGTCTCCAAGTGCGTGTGAGTGACAGGAAGAAAAGCTCTGTTGGGGAAAAAATAAATAAAATAATAATAAATAAAAATAACAAATCACTCATAAAAGTAAATCAAATTTTATATTAATATATAATTTAATATATAATAAAATTTTGAATAAATGAAAAAGTAAATGAAGTACAATAGAAATACATGGCTTTCAAGAAAAAAATTAGTTTTTTGGAATAATCCAAGTGTGTGAGAGTGACAGGAAGAAAAGCTCTGTTGGGGAAAAAAAAAAATAAATAAATAAAAATAATAAATCACTCATCAAAGTAAATCAAACTTTATATTAATAAATATATTAATATATAATATAATTTTGAATAAATGAAAAAGTAAATTAAGTACAATACAAATACATGGCTTTCAAGAAATAAAAAATAAAAAATAAATAAAATAATAATAAATAAAAATAATAAATCACTCATCAAAGTAAATCAAACTTTATATTATATATATATATATATATAATATATAATATGTATTAATTAATATATATATATATTAATATATAATATATAATATAATTATAATATAATTTTGAATAAATGAAAAAGTAAATGAAGTACAATACAAATACATGGCTTTCAACAAAAAAAATAGTTTTTTTTAATAATCCACATGCGCATGAGTGACAGGAAGAAAAGCTCTGTTGGGGGAAAAAATAAATAAAAAATAATAAATCACTCATTAAAGTAAATCAAACTTTATTCATAAAGCGCTTTTTGCACATTTCAAGGCAACCAAGTGTTTTACAGTTAAAACCCAAACATCTTACCTCCCACAGAAAATATCAATTTAAACAAAATATTTTTCAAAAAGCCGAAAACATGTTTCCATGGTCTCCACAAGCACTTTAAGTGAAGGACGCCTGCCCCCCTCCGCCCCCACCTTCACTTCCCAACTCCACGGCCCACAAGCCTTGACATTCATGCTCTTATCTTTTTGTGCTTGTGAGTGACAAGAGGATTAAGGCGGGATGTCAGATGAGACTGCAGGTAGCCAGCAAGTCGAGCGTAGCAAAATTAAGCAAACCTGACATCGGCTGCTGAGTCAGTTCCTCGGCGAGGGGCAGGACAGGAGGTGTCAAGGGGACTCACTAGAAAGCGGAGTGGACACTGGGTCTGCCTATCACGTCTGAAAGACCCGGAGCATATGTCAAGAGGTGAGACTTTTTAAACAAAGGCTTGGAGGGTGTAGATCTACATTTAATAGATGTGTACAGATCTGAGATTGCTTCCCCCACCCCACCCCCATCAGATCCACCAGGAGATGGAATGACTCATTTGCATCTCCTGGTGGATGTCTCTTGCTCGTCTAACAGGGCAACACAGCAGCTACGCTCATTTGCTATGCAGATAGACAAAACACAGCTGTGTACAGATCACAGTGGATGTACTGTTATGATGTGTTTGGTTTCCTACGCTAATCCCACAGAAAGAACAGTCGTTTGTACAAGGTCGGGGACATCATCCCGTTAGGCTACTCTTTGTTGCTGAACTTGCGTACTCTCATAAACGCAAAAATGGACTTTTTAATGATGTTCTCACAGTAATCTGTGCAGCTTTATGAGCACCAAATATGAGAAAAATCACTTGTTTTTGTTCCACTTTGGGAAGGGAAGTAAATTTGCTACCGGAGTTTTCAACCTTTTTGGGAAAATGTCCGACCATAACTTGTGTCAGTACCTCTAATACGTGTGCAATTTAGAAAATTCATTAATTCATTCGCAGGGGGTGCTGGAGCCTATCCCAGCTGTCTTCGGGCGAGAGGCGGGGTACACCGTGGACTGGTCGCCAGCCAATCACAGGGCACATATAGACAAACAACCATTCACACTCACATTCATACCTATGGACAATTTGGAGTCGGCAATTAACCTAGCATGTTTTTGGAATGTGGGAGGAAACCGGAGTACCCGGAGAAAACCCACACATGCACGGGGAGAGCATGCAAACTCCACACAGAGATGGCAGAGGGTGGAATTGAACTCGGGTCTCCTAGTTGTGAGTTCTACACACTAACCGCTCGTTAGCACGCAGCCCGGCCCGTGTTTTTACTAGCCATTTTTATTTGTATATTTTTAGTTTTACATGCCAGTGTGTTTTTCATTTACACATTTATATCCTGGGCTGCACAGCGGTCAAGTCGTTAGCGTGCAGACCTCACAGCTAGGAGACAAGTGTTCAATTCCACCCTCGGCCATCTCTGTGTGGAGTTTGCATGTTCTCCCCGTTTTCTCTGGGTACTCCGGTTTTCTCCCACATTCCAAAAACATGCTAGGTTAGTGTGAGTGTGAATGGTTGTTTGTCTATATGTGCCCTGTGATTGGCTGGCCACCAGTCTGGGGTGTACCCTATAGTAGTATTGTGGCACAAAAGTGACATTCATTCATTTTATCCTCACAAGGGGTACTGGAGCCTATCCCAGCTGTCTTCGGGCGAGAAGCGGGGTACACCCTGGACTGGTGGCCAGCCAATCACGGGACACATATAGACAAACAACCATTCACACTCACATTCATACCTATGGACAATTTGGAGTCGCCAATTAACCTAGCATGTTTTTGGAATGTGGGAGGAAACCGGAGTACCCGGAGAAAACCCACGCATGCAAGGGGAGAACATGCAAACTCCACACAGAGATTACAGAGGGTGGAATTGAACCCTGGTCTCCTAGCTGTGAGGTCTGCGTGCGAACCACTCGACCACTGTGCAGCCCAATTTAGAAAATTGTTTTTTCTAAAAAAACAACCCAGCCAAAATCCGATTGATGATTCAGTTACAATAGGATAAAATACATTTCCAACATAATTCCCATTGTTGAAATCCTTCGGACTGGAGGTGAGAGGAGCACAAAATGACTTGAGGCGCCACTTCAGGGGTAGCCTGATGTGAATATAAAACACGCATAGCCAGCTGTATGATTGCAGGTATAACATAACTAAATCTAATCTGAGGTTATGTGCCTTATAAAAATCCCTTGACTATGAATAATGGCGACATGAAATTGGTGCTTTCCGGTCACGTCTTCCGATGGACTGAAAAGTGATGCGAATGTGCAAGGAAAGCAAAGTCCGGCAGAAAGCCTGCGGATCTATAAACACAGGGAACAAGGGCTTTGCTCCTCTAATATTGATTCAGTGTGGCTGTGCGAGCTGCTTCCAAGTGCAAACTTACAATCAGGATGAAAAACATTTGTCAATACCGCTGATATGTTTGAGACGTTTCCTGTCTATGAGGAAACAAGTTAGAGTCCATTTTCCTCTGCGGAATTATTGGAAGCTCATGCGACCGAGCTGGTTGGTAATGTTTGTTGTTACTGGGGTGGTTTGGTTTGCTTTGGTTTATTTTGAACATGCTTAGTGATTTTGAAGCGCACACCATGTTTGCATTGCACCGTTCAATACGTCCTAAAAGGAGTAGAATAAGTGAGGATAACCCAATCATTAGCCACGTTTACATGGACCCAAATATTCCAATTGCATTCGGTTTATTTGCTCAAACAGAAAGAATTGAGCCTTTGTATCCACCTCATTCCGAAAGAAAAGTGCCAATCCGAATGAATATATAATTCACAGTGGTGGAATATTCCTTTCCCCAATCCGATTGAGGTATCTTGTACACGCTCAATCGGAAAGTTGTCAGACTGCATTCTTCTTTGTGTTCTGTTGTTATTGGCGGTTGGCAAGCAGCTTTCGTGTGCATCAGCGCCATCTGTGGAACAGAATCTAAACCCTTCTATACGCCATTCACAAGTCCAGTTTTATTAAAAAAGAAAATATATATCTATATAAAACATTATTTTGTTTTTGATGCAAACTAATTTCAAGACCGGGCAAAGGAAAAACTGGCAATACGGAGTGAAAGAAAAACTTGGGGAAGTCGATTGATGTTTACGTTTTACTGCGAATGCCCCATTGACTGTTTTGTTGGATTATAGCAGCGCATGTAGACAAGAGATTGGACTATTCCCTTCCATGTATACCATTGTTTTCGGAAAGATTCCATTCGGAAAGAGAAAAACTCCCCATGTAAACATGGCTGTTGACCTGTACATATAAAATAACCTTACAAATACTAAAATACGTGTTCCGAGTTATGTCATTTTTTTCGTTTAGCTCACACGGCCATAAATGACTGTTTTTTCCGTGCTATAAATCCCTTTTTTTCATGTTGTGTCTAGTCCTGGAGCACACAGTGGCGGAATGGCGGAGCTAGGTAGCAGCCAAGGCAGTTCAACCCTCTGACTCAGACCATTCTAGTTTGACCACTTCCTTTTAAGTAAATCAATGAAAACAAGGTTTTTATTTTTGTACCTCAAGCTTCTTGTCACATACGTTGAACCAAACAGCAGCTGATGTAAATTCATAAACTATTACCATCTGAAGTTGGAAGACAGCAGATGTTCTCATTTGGATACGTATGCATATTCCGCCAATGGTCGGCCACAAGCTGGTCGCCTGCACAGTCCCTTGGAGCAAGATGTCGCCAACGGTTGGCCGCCAGCATCTTATTCTGGCTGCGGGCCTAAGAATACAGAAGTGTGTCCGATGATGGATCGTTGCTGTATTAGAAGTGAAGCAGAACAGATTTTCAAAATATATCAGGGAATTACACACAGCGTGTAATCTGATGTAGACCACAATAGCAAGAACATCATGTTCAAATTCAATGAAACGGTTTTCTGCTTCTCCATCAGTGTAGGAATTCAAAATGTAATGGTAATGGTTTTATTTCATTTGAACATGCATCAGATTACAATTGAATGCATCACATAATCAGTTCACAGTTCCACATGTCCAAAAGGAGTAGGAAGAAGCAAAGCTGATTAAATCCTACCCCTTCATCTGGTACTTTTACAATCAGTCACTGTTACATTTGTTCACTTCCTGCTTTCCTAAAATAGTTTTTTTTTTTTTTGTCACGTACTGAAGTATGACATAATCTTTTCATTCATTCATTCATTCATTCATTCATTTTCTACCGCTTTTCCTCACGAGGGTCGTGGGGGTGCTGGAGCCTATCCCAGCTGTCTTTGAGCGAGAGGCGGGGTACACCCTGGACTGGTCGCCAGCCAATCCCAGGGCACATATAGACAAACAACCATTCACACTCACATTCATACCTATGGACAATTTGGAGTGGCCAATTAACCTAGCATGTTTTTGGAATGTGGGAGGAAACCGGAGTACCCGGAGAAAACCCACGCATGCACAGGGAGAACATGCAAACTCAGAGATGCCGACGGTGGAATTGAACCCTGATCTCCTAGCTGTGAGGTCTGCGCGCTAACCACTCGACCGCTGTGCAGCATGACATAATCTTATTATGTAGTTATTATGTCTACTAGAGATGATTAGGGATACTCGTTATAAACGGACAATGCCTTTTTGCCAGATACAAGTATGAAAGTAGTACATTCAGTCATTATCTGTATTCGTGTTCAAAGAAAATGCTCATTATGTATTCATGTACTCGATGCTCTGTGATTGGCCATTCGCACACAGGGACCGCCTCTCCCGAGAGCTCGGCGGTGCTTCACACGGTGCAATTGGTAACAATGCCTCCACCCTTCATTTTGCTATAATATGGAGTTAGCAAGCAACATTTAGCACTCTTAGCGCTGCACCATTAGCTATATGCTAACTTGTAGTGGCGTGTACTCCGTAATAATGATTTGATTGGCTGTGGTTGTTTTAAATTGCTAAATGGAACAGAATGTTTTTATTTCATTCCATTTCAGCTTGGGATTTATTTTGTGTATGGATTAGAATATTTAGCTACAATTGTGATGCGGAAGGTCTTCTGGGTAGCATCATTGTAAGCACAATGCAGGAATTACAACGAGACAACATTGGCGTGTGAGGACCACGCAGGACATAACAATCAGTCGCTTATTAGCGGACATCTGTGCAGGTGCTGACGCAACGCTTCCTCATCAAAACCGGCCTCATTTGTGGAAAACTATCAACGGTTTCGATTGTTATCACTCGCACGGGTTTCGCGTACGGTGCTGAAATACCCGGAAAAAAAAAAAGTCATTACACGACATGAGGATGTTGAGTGAAACTGTGAGAAGCGCTCCCTTTATTAAGTGGAAATCCTCCCGTGGATCTCAGATCACATTTAAAAAGCAACTCTGTGCCGGCGTGTGTATTTTATGTGTATGTGTCAACCTCATCCAATTGCTTTCCACTAAAAGTGTGAAGTGATGGACTCCGTGCGGAGAACCCGGTCGGATGCATCAAGCCTCTTTTTTTTCTTTCTCTCCCGGCTGATCCTTGGAGGTTTTAGTCTCATCTTAACGTTAATCAAAATCTAGACATATCTCCACTCGGCTGCTAGTACCCTCAGTCAGTTGTTTACCTCATTTTAAACAAACATCCCCAAAAAAACCTGATAAATAAGCCCATTGGGGGATGAGACAATATTGTGAAATACGTTTTAGTTATCTTGTTTTTTTTTTTGCCTTCTGCAGTGTCAGCTACCAGCAAGAAGGCAGACATGATTCTACAGAGACAAAGACAGTAAACATACCGTGTGCAGCAAGTTAGCCCGGGGTTAGGAGATAATGAGATCAGGCGGTATGGGCATTCTTTCTGATCATGGATGTATCGCTGCTTTAACAGGCGGGAAAACACTCTGATCTTTCAAAAATGTCCAAATACTGTGTACTGTGCAGTTTTTTTAGTACCTTTTGTTGTACCGCCATGCCTCGGTTAATGGCCAAGTCCACTCGAATATTAAAACACAGCACAATCATTTTTTCCACAAAGCACACCGCCAAGCCGGCATCTGTAAAGTGGACGGTGTCCTTTGGTCAAACCAAAGCTTACAAATGTCAAATTTGTCAAATATTTTACGGTGTTGTGTTTCTTCATGTATTTTTATGTTGATGTAAAACAACCAATTTTTGTGTTTATGTTGTGTCGTAGTTTTCTCAAGAACTGAAATTAGCTGAAATATTTGACTGGTGATTACCAAAAACATGGAAAAAGGTAGAAACAAAGTACAGTCATCATATCTTACTTATTGTGTGAAAATATGGAGTAATAACTATGAAAAGCAATCTTCACTCGCTAAATATACTGCAAAAAAGGTCAGTAAGGATAATTCATAATGCCGCCTACAGAGAACATACTAACTCCTTATTTCTAAAATCACAAATACTTTAACTTGCTGATATAGTTCATCTTCAAACAGCTAAAATAATGCATAAGGCTAAAAATAACCAATTAGCTACAAATGTCATCCAATACTTCTCTACAAGAGAGGAGAAATATGATCTCAGGGAAGAACTACATTTGAAACACTTATATGCTAGGACTACGTTAAAAAGCCATAGCATTTCAGTATGTGGAATCAAACTATGGAATGGATTGAGTAAGACCCTCAAACAATGCACAACGATGAGCCAATTCAAGAAACAATACAAGCAGTTGATGTTTGCTAAATACAAGGATGAAGAGTCTTGAACCAGTCATGATGTGCTATATATATCACTATATTGACACTTACTATGGTACACATTATGTCATTGGATGCTCATATCACCTCGTACTTCGGTACTTGACAAAAATAAATAAAAAAAAAACAAAAAAAAACAACTTAAACTATATTAGGAAAGCAGGAAGTGAACAAATGTAACAATTACTGATTGTAAAAGTACCAGATGGAGGGGTAGGATTTAATAAGCTTTGCTTCTTCCTACTCCTTTTGGACATGTGGAACCGTGAACTGATTATGTGATGCATTCAATTGTAATCTGATGCATGTTCAAATGAAATAAAACCATTACCATTACAATAATGTTTCTTTTGGTAGGCACCATGTTTATTATAGCCCTAACACACAATATTCTGTGTGCCATGAAAAATCAGTCAAAATCCTCAAAAATGGCCGGAATTGAATGAGTTCAATTATACTCAGGTGTCTACTCTATAGTTCCATTTTGTACTTTTAATATTTTGCTCTAATGGCTGTGTAGAAAATTTTAGCCCTGGGGTGTCCAAACTGTGGACTGGGGGCCATTTGTGACATTTTTATCAATCAATCAATCAATCAAACTTTATTTGTGGAGCACTTTTTATACATAAAAATGTAGCACAAAGTGCTTTACATGTTAAAAAAAAAGAAGAAGAAAAACAACAAGACACAAACACACACACATAAGATGTTTGTTTGCCCATGGCACATTCCAGTAATATAATTAAACTCCAAAACTAAACAAAAAAATTAAGTACAGAAAAAAAAGGTCTTAGCATATTTAGATGTGGGCTGCACAGTGGTCGTGTGTTTAGCGTGCAGACCTCACAGCTAGGAGAACGGGGTTCAATCCCACCCTCGGCCATCTCTGTGTGGAGTTTGCATGTTCTCCCCGTGTATGCGTGGGTTTTCTCCGGGTACTCCGGTTTCCGCCAACATTCCAAAAACACGCTAGGTTAATTAGCGACTCCAAATTGTCCATAGGTATGAATGTGAGTGTGAATGGTTGTTTGTCTATATGTGCCCTGTGATTGGCTGGCGACCAGTCCAGGGTGTACCCCGCCTCTCACCCGAAGACAGCTGGGATAGGCTCCAGCACCCCCGCGACCCTTGTGAGGATAAGCGGTAGAAAATAAATGAATTAATGAATATTTAGATGTGCTATATGTACATACATCAAAGTGGGCCTTGCATCCTTTCATTTTGCGGTATGTGGGCCCCCTATGGAGAAGGTTGGGGCACCCCACCCCACCTTGCTATAAGTCTTTCCATTTCGCACTACTTACATGTGCTTTTATTGCTAAAAGCAGCTTTTGGAACACGTATGGAACACTTCACATGCTTGTGAAATGTCAGCTTCTTCCTCCTCCTGCTCTGCCACCCACACCGCAGGAGCATCAGGACAAAGAAAATGCATATTGAGCACCGGTGTAAATCAATCCACGGTAGCTATGCGCATAGGTGACCTTGCGAGGGATGCAGGCAAAGCCCCGCCGGGTAGGGATGCACACTTCCTGAACCTCACGCCTGGATGCATTTACAATGCAATACAATGTGGGAGTTTGCCACACAGCCATGTGTCCTTGCAGCCATGCGTGCATCTCTACGTTATTCCTCCTGCACAGGAACACGCCTTTCAACAAGAAGATACTTGAACGTAAACTGCTATTTTCTTTTCATTAAAATACTCCACTGGATACCGTACTCCATCACTAAATGATCATCCCTCACGACTGGAAGTCCTCGCTTGAAACATTCAGGTTCAGCCAGCCAAAGACAAAAACTTCATAACATTTATTTCCATCAGTAAGGAATTACGTCGCTCACAGTGGGAAGAGTCTTTAGAGTGAGTGTTTGATTTTTTTCACGTGTACACAACCCCTAGGTGTGGGCTAACTACCTTCAATGAGTAGATGGTTTATCCTAAAAAAAACTACTAAATAAATACATGACTTTGAAAAAATATTAATAATATTCCATCAATGCTCCAATTAACGCCTTTATTGCATTAGCTGGAATACGGACCCGTGGTGTGTGAAACTGCATTTGCAGTATCACAAGTATTGCTAAAGTACTTAACCCGAGCCACAAACCCACGCACCCAAACTATAAAGTACCTAATTTATCCTGCAAGACGAAGCAGTGTAAAAGTAAAAGTACAAATATAGCATTATGAAAATACAACTTTTGCACCAAAACAGCATACAGTTCATTCATGTGACCATATTCTTGTCCAACCATCGTGAAAAGCAGTCTCATCTTTAGTATGCTTTGCCGTAATATCTCTTAATATCTATATCAATATATATAATATCAACATCTGTTGCACAACAGCATGAGATTGAGGTTTTTGCATTATATTTTACTTACTTTTCTCCTTATTTTTGATATTTTTGCTCTACTGTATTTGCTATTTGTACCTTATTTTTTATTTTTGTGATTATTATTTTTGTGTCTTATTTTTTTTTGTGTTGTCTGCACTGATTGGAACTAATTTAACACTACTAAAAATTAATCACTGGCCACAACTTAACACTCAGTTCTACTCACTCATTATTTTTTATGTTCACCTAATGAAAAAAAAACACATTTCCTTGAAACAAAAATGTATCTATAAATGCATTATGTGAAGTGTAATTACCCCTCAAAATAATGTATTGAAAACACGCTTTAGTTTGATCCAGTAACATTAAAACGTTTATTTTCAAATGTCACAAAAGTAAAACAACAAAAGTTGAATAACAGACAGATACGGGCTGAACAATAAATGTGTATAATATTGCCATTTTAGTAGGATTATTTCAACACTGTCCAATTTATTTATTTTTTTAATTTTGCTTGCTTTGCATTTTAAATCTCAATTCTTTTATTATGATCTTACAACCATCAATGGAAAACAGATTCTCCATCCTGTCATATGTACAATTTATTTTTTAACTACTTTTTTAATTACTTTTAAATTGTCTGTAGTTTCCATCCATCCATCCATCTAATAAATTCATATATAATAAATATTCAACTTGCAGATTTGCATTTGCAGACATCCTCTACAAATGTTCTTTGATTATTTTTTGGCACCAACTAATCAGTCAACATATGCACAGCAGATTTATTTTCATTAGAGTGAAGGCGAACTACAAAACAATAACATAATAATTCTTAATATTTGTTTCTCGGTTAATTCATCCATTTTTATGCTTAAATGCCTAAATTAGGATAATTTATACATTCAATTTGGCCACACACAAACAGCGCTGTATCAAGGGATGATTGCATCACCTGCTTCCTATTAACAGCCCACAATCTTGGTAGTTTAGGTAAATAGTCCCCTTGGCTATAAATGCTAGAACACTAAGTATACAATATACAGTATGTATTAAAAACTACATTTAATTTCTCCATTGCATCTTGTTTATTGGGATGGCACCTGATTACGTATTATTACCACACAGTGTCGAAATATTATAAAAAAAAAAAACACACAGATTCTGCCAAGAAAAGTAACTTTACATAATCTTTTTTGCACATGTGTTCCTCTGACAGTTTCATTCTGGTACTCCAGAGGTTCTGCGAGATCACACTGAGGAGAATTAGCGAGCAGCACGTCATCTTCATTTCGACATGGCCAGAAATAGCAAGTCATTAGGAGCAAGGCAGGTGATGGACAGATTAGGAGGCCTCAGCAGAGACCGTGTGAGAAATGGAGACACTTCCACGTGAAGGTGGAGTAGTTCTTGGTACCTTAAACCTTTGACATTTGACAAAGGAATCAAACAATAACAAGGAGTTCTATATTTAGTAGTGAGACTTTCAATGGACCTGATTATAGAGCACAAATGCTCATCCAAGGCTGATATCTAATGCATGAGATGTTCTCGTTGATGTTAATGGATGTGTAGCGAACCCTTTGTTGTTTTTTTTCTTCCCCATTAGTCATTTGTGTTCTTCAAAACGTTCTCAAAGTATACGGTTAGTGGCCAGTGTAATCATTTATACATTAAAACTGATAACAACTTCCTATGTCGCATGCTAATTAGGCATGACGATCTTCACGCTAATGCAAATAATTCACACCGCTATGGTAGGTGGGTCATGCTCTAGGAATAAGAGTCTTGCGTTTCCCACTCAACGTTCCAAACCTCAGCCTATGTCCTGTCAAGCTGCAGAGACCCTTGCCAGATTTTAATTGGTGTCTAATTAAAAGTGTGCATGCTGCAAGGTGGAGCGTAAAAGTATTGAAAAGTGGTGACATGGGTTGGTAGATGCAGTGCGTGTTGTCTGCTCATTAAAGTGAGTCCAATAGGCCGGTCCTAATCAAATAGACTTGCCACATTTGTTGTGGAACACTATCCGTGTGCAATTTAGCAAGCAACTAAAAAAGTGAAATATATCTCCTCTGTATTTCTAAAATCGCAAATACTTCAACTTGCTGATATAGTTCATCTTCAAACAGCTAAAATAATGCATAAGGCTAAAAATAACCAATTAGCTAAAAATGTCATCCAATACTTCTCTACAAGAGAGGAGAAATATGATCTCAGGGAAGAACTACATTTGAAACACTTATATGCTAGGACTACGTTAAAAAGCCATAGCATTTCAGTATGTGGAATCAAACTATGGGATGGATTGAGTAAGACCCTCAAACAATGCACAACGATGAGCCAATTCAAGAAACAATACAAGCAGTTGATGTTTGCTAAATACAAGGATGAAGAGTCTTGAACCAGTCATGATGTGCTAACTTAAAAAACTTAAACTATATTAGGAAAGCAGGAAGTGAACAAATGTAACAGTTACTGATCATCTGGCGTTTATACCATTATAACTTATTGCATTTATTTTTAACGAACCCCCCAGGAAAGGTAGCACATTCACCCCTACTACGGTCATATCACCTCGTACTTCGGTACGGGACAAAATTTAAAAAATAAAAAAAAAATCCCCCCAAAAAAACCCTTAAACTGTATTACCAGAAAGCAGGAAGTGAACAAATGTAACAGCTACTGATTGTAAAAGTACCAGATGGAGGGGTAGGATTTAATAAGCTTTGCTTCTTCCTACTCCTTTTGGACACGTGGAACTGTGAACTGATTATGTGATGCATTCAATTGTAATCTGATGCATGTTCAAATGAAATTAAACCATAACCATTATCTTTGTGCCAAATGGTCATAGACGACGTTATTGATGAAAACCTTGCACGTCCACAAACAAAGTGTCCCAAGGCGCCTTCAGATGCAAAAATACAACAATTGTATATGTTGGCCTACAAAAAGATGAATCTGTTCAAATCCTGTCAAATGTTTTTTTTTTTTTTTCAAAATAAAGTGCTGACATTACAGAATTCATGATAGTGATAATAAATCATCTTTATGAGTTTGATTTGTTTTAATTGGTTTTATTTTTTTATACTTTTATTGCTTTGCTTCTTGTTTTTAATATTTTACTGTCTTAATTTGTCTTTCTTCTTATTTGATATTTTAATTCCTGATTAAATTAAAATTTTAATTTTATTTGTTTTATTTTACTAGTCTATGCAGCACTTTGGAAACTCTGTTTATAAAATGTGCTATATAAATAAAGTGGATTGGATTAGAAGGCAATAGTTCCTTTTTTGGCCACAGGGGGTGGTGTCGGGCAAGAGTTGAAGTCAGACTAAAAAGACACATTCCTGCCACAAAATAATAAAAGTATGGAAACCTCCCAACAATGACATCACAATGTGAATCACGGCATGCCATAAGAGGGCAGCACAACATGGCTATGAAACACTAATAGCGACTTGCTCACGACTGCGCGTCATCAGGATTAATTTAGCATTGGGAAGATGTTCAGTGTTGCATTTGTACAGCTGGGAATAGTGCATGCTCTATTTAGCAACTTCACAGCAGAGGAAACTTTGGATCTCCTGTGTATGGTTTTATTTACCGCGCTAAGATAATTTTCTTGATGACAGATGACAATTACCACGGCTGTTCCAGAACTGTGCTTTGTGACGGTGGGGTTGTGATATACTCGAGGAGGGGGTTGGGCCTGGTGGAATTCCACTGTTGTGTTCCGCTTAATAATCCAAATCCTCCCCATGTCCCTTTAGACCCACTTCAGTCGTTTGATTGCTCCTTGGATTTTTTACTACTCTTGATTCCCATTTCCATAATCTGGCATGCAGTTTATGGTCTATGCTAGCAAGGAGGGATGCGGACTGTAGCTCTCCGAAAGTCCCAGAGATTATCAAGGGCACTCTTTAATCCATAAAGCTGTGTATGACTGCTCATGTTTATGCACATCTATTAAGGTTGTGTGTGGAAACTAATGTAAACGTGTCACAGCGTACTTCAATCCTGTGTACCTGTGCCGCCCTTGGGAAGACGTCTGCAGGCGACAAGGGACAAATAAATATACACTTGGCTCAGTTAGCATGCAACATAACCTTTTAAAGGAGTAATTCATTCAGCAATATGCCCCCCACACCCCCTCCTTCCCAATAAAAATGTTAACATGACAAGTCTAGCCTCCGCGGGTGACAATGAAAGCAGGAAGTAATCAACCGCTGCATGAACTACCGCCTGTACCCGAGGGACGCCACATTCATGGCCTCCAAAGATTCCCAAGAAAGGAGCCCAAATCGGGCCTATTGTCACCAACATTGACCCCCCCTGCAACATCGCCAGGTATCTGGCCACCATACTTACTCCACTGGTTTGCGATGCCTCACACCATAGCCATGGTCAGAGTAGACGTCACCTCACTGGTCACATGCATCCCCGCCACTGCGGCCATTATGTTTACAATCAGTGAAGCTAACCTACCTACCAATCTACCAATCCCCCCAACGCTGCCACACCAATTACTGTACTTCCAATTCAACAAATGTTCCAGGCAGTAAAAACATGTCTATGTCAGGGTTCACCAGTCCCCTCCATAGTGGCCAACATGTACATGGAAGAAGTGGAAAGGAAAGCCCGAGACTCGATTAGAGGAACTTAGGCAGCCACCGGTTCAGGGATGTTAGCGACATGTAGGTTAAGATCTTCTTTGAACCATCAACCGTGGATGTTGGACTGGATAGTGTGGGCAGGGAAGGACGTCAGCCTCAGCGCTCTTTGACTCCCAAGCTGGGAATGATGGGAAGCCTCCAGAATGGAGCAGCCTATCACCACAAAGTATGGCACAGATGACTTGATTGTTGTTTTGGATCAAATGCAACATACATATGTCACACTTTTGCATTACCTGCACCAATAGCTACTAATAGAATAATAAGATAAGATATGCTTTTATTATTCCCAGAAAAGGAAATAAAGATTACTAAAATGTATATAAAATCCTTGTAACAGCAGGGCTTATTTAAAAAAAGCAATTTCACAAACTATTTGTATCTTGTTAACTTTTAATGGCCGCAGTTGTGTCACATTGTCCTTTCAGGATGTAAACATTATGGTAATGGTAATGGTTTTATTTCATTTGAACATGCATCAGATTACAATTGAATGCATCACATAATCAGTTCACAGTTCCACATGTCCAAAAGGAGTAGGAAGAAGCAAAGCTTATTAAATCCTACCCCTCCATCTGGTACTTTTACAATCAGTAACTGTTACATTTGTTCACTTCCTGCTTTGCCAATATAGTTTTTTATTTATTTATTATTTATTTTTGTAAGTTTTTTATTTTTTTTTTGTACCATAGTAAGTGTCAATATAGTGATATATATAGCACATCATGACTGGTTCAAGACTCTTCATCCTTGTATTTAGCAAACATCAACTGCTTGTATTGTTTCTTGAATTGGCTCATCGTTGTGCATTAAAGCTTTTATTGAAACAAAATACACGCCAGAGTCCTGATCAACCATCATTTATTTTGTTTATCACTTTGCGGTTGAAAGCTAACCCTATTCTTTGATATGATTCAATGTAAACACGTGCCTTTAATGGAATTAGCAGTCAGTTCCAAGTGATATACTGGTGTCTGTTACGACTAGGTTCGATGATAGACACAATGGTAATCGAGTGCCTGGAATGGCGCTAGTTGCAACAACAGGCAGGTGTTCAATTTATGTATGGCATGTGTTAATGGAGCTTTCTTAAAGCGCTTCCACTTCAGCACCCCGCGATGGGCCATCCTTTCCATTTACTGCCGTGCGTTACGACATTCCACGGGAGTAAAAGTGATGTATGATAAAATACAAAAATGCCATAGTTCTGACAGTTCTTTGATTTTGCATTTTCCCCTGCCTTAACGGCCTGATGCTGCGGGTAGGAAATGCATCCGTCTAATTTCTTGCATGTCAGCACACCATCTGGTGCAGGATCAACATTAAAGACGGGGAAAGCGTTACACTAATCTTACAAACTTTTCTTTGTTAGTATTTCATTTGTATCCCAAACCACTTAAAAGCACTTCGCTCTAAAGCCTAAAATAGTTTGACATATTATTATTATAGATTATTTGTAAGGCAGCATTACACAATCATCACAAAGCATCTTTACATTGACTTTTTTTACTTTATAACCTTTCAAAGCTACTTTTAGTCACTCCTCAGTCGGCACAGGAGATACTTTATTTCCCTCCATTCCTTTTTAAGGATAACCTTTCCACACACTCCAATGTTAAAGGTATACATTTAGGGCAGCCTCTTCACATCGGAATAGCGCCATTATTCCCCCAGCAGCACTTTGAGGTTGAGCATCAGAAGCTATTGTTATACATCTTGGCCAGCGTGTTTGGCATGGGCTTTTATTGGAGAAAAATGTCCATTTATGCCCCCCATAAAAGTGTTTTAAGCCCATCCTTAGTGGCAAGTCGGGCGTGTGGCCAGTGGTTTAATGTCAAAGAATGGATTCATGGCTCTGGAATATGCCTAGAAAGATACTTAAACATACACTTTCAAGATTTAACGACATGTCATTGTTCTCGGCGCTTGTTTTATGAAGATATGGCTTTTATAAAACGATTAAGAGTGGCGAGCAAACAAGGAATCTTACTTTGAGTACAAACAGAAATATTACATCATCGTCTGGCATTTATACCATTATAGATTATTGCATTTATTTTTAAAGAGCCCCCCAGGAAAGGTAACACATTCACCCCTACTACGGTCATATCAACTCGTACTTCGGTACGGGACAAAAAATTACAAAATAAAAAAAAAATGTAACCCCCCCCCCAAAAAAAAAAAAACAAAAAAACAAACAAACTGTATTACAGAAAGCAGGAAGTGAACAAATAACATGGTTACTGATTGTAAAAGTACCAGATGGAGGGGTAGGATTTAATAAGCGTTGCTTCTTCCTACTCCTTTTGGACATGTGGAACTGTGAACTGATTATGTGCAAATACACCACATGGTGGCGCTGTTATTAAACTCAAAGTTTGACCACCATAATTTGGGTGGACATTTCTCACACAGGGGGCGGCACGGCGGTCGAGTGGTTAGTGCGCAGACCTCACAGCTAGGAGACCAGGGTTCAATTCCATCTCTGTGTGGAGTTTGCATGTTCTCCCCATGCATGCGTGGGTTTTCTCCGGGTACTCCGGTTTCCTCCCACATTCCAAAAACATGCTAGGTTAATTGGCGACTCCAAATTGTCCATAGGTATGAATGTGAGTGTGAATGGTTGTTTGCCTATATGTGCCCTGTGATTGAGGAAAAAGCGGTAGAAAATGAATGAATTAATTAATTAATTTCTCACACAGTTCAATGCTCTCGCTTTCGGGGTATTAGTTCAATTCCCATGAAATTTGGTACACACCTTTAGGGGACTGGCAGCCACATGATTGGTCCAAAACTATGGCCATCATCAAACAATCTTTATGTAGGGGTCTATTAGGGCTTAGCAGCTAAGTGGCTATGAGTCGCTGACCATTTGTCTAAATATTATAGAATGTCTGAATGACCTCTACATGTATGCCGCGTCTTCCAGAGCATTTTGAGCACAACTCAAAAGGGGGGGGGGGGGGGGGCACCAACATAATTTCCAGTCATGTATTTTTAAATGGCGTCTAATTGTTTTCCAGGTGACGGAGACACGGACAGGGCCGCTGGGATGCAGCAGCTACGACAATCTCGATTCGGTGAGCTCCATCCTTCTGCAGAGCCCAGAGAGCAAGCTTCATCTGCAAGGTAAACAAAGTCCGAGCGTGGTCTATATTTGCTTCACGATGCCATGTCACATTGTGTCACGCTTCCACAAACTCAATTTGGTCTCTTTGAAATTGCCGAGAGTGATGCATCATGGGATGCACGTTTTCGCCGGACGTCAAGTTTATTCAATGATACGTGTTCTTGAAAGAAAATTAACCAATTTCATGGGGTTGGGACACGATCGAAAAATAATCTTTCACGGACAACTCATCAACGGATCCAAATAACTAACTTTTACGCTCCGGTGGTTCCTTTTTGATTTCTTAAGCGGAAAAAGATCTTAAACAATGTCACGAGTAATTACAAGGCTGGGAGATGCAATTGGCAGGCAAATGAGAAAGAGTCAAGAGATGAAGCGCTCGTGTAATCTATGGTCAAGTATTTGAACAGAGTGAGCGGTTCTTTGATTTCGCCAAGTTTACCGAGATGATTAGAGCCAGCTAGAGATTCTCAAAGGCGCATTTTCAGCTTCTCATCTCTGGAGAGATCATTATTTGTCCTCTAAAAATCAGACAACTAAGTGGCTTGTCAAAGAAACACTTAAGACCTCCATTGTGTCTTGATGAACGATCTTCTGTAGGTGTCTGACTCACGCTTTTGCATCCCTGCCTCATCTTAGGAGGCATCCAACTGGAGATGGTAGTTTCCTGTTTTAAAGGATGGATTTGGACTTCTTTTTTTTGGTCTGGAACAGTGTCTCACATGATAAATACACATTGGAATTGACGTTTCCCTCGATTAACCGCAGCTCTACAGTACAGCCAGCACTCATGTAGCCCCTGACCACGACGACAAAGTGTCGCAAACTATTTGGACGATGATGACTGTGAGATATATTCCGTGGATAACACTTTTGTGACATACAGGAGGTCACGGCACCCTAAAAGATGAAAAGGTCACAGAATATGATATTCTCATATTCAAATCAGGCCTCTTTATAAGACATATGAATCAGACATAATAATCGGTTCCAGTCTCAACAGTGATAAGTGAATTCCTGCAAAGTACAATTAAATATCAGTAAATGGATTATTTCCATTGTTAGAGCATCGGAAACCTGTTTTAACCATCTCGACCATTATAGATCCCTGGAATCATTAAATTATTAAAACATGAAATAACCTTTAGTAATAGATAATAAGACATACCGTATTTTCTGGATTATAAGTCGCTCCGGAGTATTAGTCGCACAAGGCCAAAAATGCATAATTAAGTAAAAAAAAACATACATAAGTCGCACTGGAGTATAAGTCGCATTTTTTGCGTGAAATTTATTTTCCACACTACTTGACCAAAACAGACATTACGTTCTCTTGGAAGGCAAGTTCTAACAATAAAAGAATAGAGAACAGGCTGAATAGGTGTAAGATATGCTAACACAAAGCTAATTCAGCTACACAAAAAAATAAACATAAACAGTTTTTTCATTTATAAGTCGCTCTGGAGTATAAGTCGCAGGAACAGCCAACCTATTAAAAAAGTGTGACTTATAGTCCGGAAAATACGGTATTTCCCTTTTCTGTGTGGTACAACACAAGAAAACAAGTTAATATAAGCTAGCTAACAATGATGTTATATAGTTCTTGCAAAATCCTGATCAGGAACACACCAATGAAAGCACAGCCTCCTTGGTAAAGCTAATAACTTGGGGTGTCCTGAGCCAGAGTAGGAGTGATGGTGATGGCGGCCATGTGTATTTTCAGTTAAAGACGTGGTGGCAAAGGACCAGGGAAATTCCCACAGGATGACGTGAAGTCATTTGCTATAACAGAACGAAGCCGGCCCGTCAGTGGCGGGTAAAATAGGTTTAAATGCTTCACTGAACATCTCCAATGTACATTTTGAAAAAAAAATTACACCACAGGTGCTTAAAGAAGGAAATAGGCTTGTTTTTTCATAGCTTCTGTTGCTGATTGTTGTTCTCGTAATAACACAACATGACTTGATCAAGCCTTTCTAGCATTCAACTCGACAAAATAAGTCCTAAAAGTATGTATGATCCTTGCTGATATCGGTTTGATATTGTATCGATCCATATTCAAGGCTGTCATATTGAGGGTGAAAAAGTTGCATCAGGACAATTGTGTACATTCAGTATTGAAATAGCAAAACATTCTTAAATCATAGCACAAAGGCGCTGTTGGTGCAGAAACAAGCACGTCAGTTATTATTAAATATAGCATTTTAATGAGAATTTGATTATAATATGAAACATTCATTGAAAGAAGCTGATATGATTTTTAAATGATTTTTCATAGCTTCTGTTGCTGATTGTTGTTCTCGTAATAAGAAAAAAAGTGCGACTTATAGTCTGGAAAATACGATAATAGCTCACATTTTAGCTCCGGGAACGTTCCTTTTTGTTGTAGTATCAAAAATGTAATGTGGGTCGATCACATGGTATTAAAAAAAAATGGTCACATACCTGGCATACACTCTGACGCCACTGCTAGCGTTGTTTGGACCATATTGCGCAACTCTTATGCACAGGCTATGGCAGGGGTCTCAAACACGCGGCCCGCGGGCCAAATGTGGTCCCTCCAGACACCAGTTTGAGGCCCCCGCTTTGATATGAAAGTTTAATGTTAGTGCGGCCCACGTAAGTTTGATATGGATGCTGTATGGTATCATGTACCCAGAAAAAAATATTACGTTTGATTAATGTTCATGTTAAAGGTTAAATAACTGTTAATAGTTATCCTCCCTATCCGTGTGGAAGTGGTAAGTTTTTGGCTATTTAAGTTTAAAGGAAATAACTTGAAGGCTACCGTTTAGGTCGCTAGCTCTCTAGTTTGCGAGTTAGCATGTGTCTCAAGACCCTGCAGTTGCGCAATATGTTGTAAATAAAAAGAGTATAAATGTGACTATAGTCGTGTTTTGTCATGTCTACAGGGCTCTAATAATGCTTTGTTCATTTTAATCTGAAAAAAATAATTTGTCTACCCACCAACTATATGTGGTTTCTTAAGTTTTTATTATTTGCTGTTTTATTATTATTATTATATTTATTTATTACTGATTGATTGATTTTCTTTATTCTTGATTTGTTTATTTATTTGTTGTCTTATTTTGTGCAGAAAAATAAAAATGAAGATATTTGAGAACAGTGGAATGTTTTATCAGAGCTTTTCTTGTAGAAAATCGGAACCAAAGCACTGGAAAAGTTTGTATATTTTTCTGTTTTTAATAAATGCGTTTTTTTGGGGGTTTTTTTGGAAAACCTGATGCGGCCCAGCCTTGCCCAGACCCTAGCTCCATGTGTATCATGGAGTCGGCAGCAAGGACACAATTTGGCGCCTTGAGGTTATAATAGCTAAATTTATGGTGTGCGCTTGTTAATTAGGAGAGGATGATTTTACATTATCAACAGCCGTAGTGGTATACAAAGAGACTGCACTTTGCACGGCTCATCGAGACGCATGTTCCCAGTGGAGCACTTATACGATATACTCTGCTGAAATAATGACATCCAATTATTTAACCCACCCATTTTGGTCTTAAAACACAAGCGTTCGTGTAGCAATTAGTCTTCTTTCATCTCAACTGGAGATTGTTTGCATGGTTCTCCCTAAGCTGGCCCCCTGCTCTCTTGGGAAAACCAAATCTGCAAAGCTTTAAAACCTTTTTTCATTTTCCTCGGAGTTCACATGCCTCAGTTTGATTTGGCCTCCACTGAACACATGTTGGCGTGATTTAAAGCTTTCGGAGAATATCATTTTTCAAGCTGTTGCCAGGAAATGTATTCATATTTAGTCTTCTGTGTTGTGACCTTCCTGGGAGATTACTGAGCATGTTTTGTCTCTTTGCACCCGGCGCAAACTACGCACGCTTTGCTACTTTATTTGTATTCAGATTAAACAACGGTGGCAGCATTTATTTTGTCCTAACTCAATCCCCACAAGTTTAGTGTGTTCATTCTGCATTCAGACCACAAGCAGTAATAGATTGAAAGATTTGATTCAGGAACATACCTCTCAACATTTGCATAAATAACGGCAACTCTCTCCACCCGTCGTCACCGTGGATACCGCCACCATTGAAACGGTAGTGACGGGAAACAAGAAGAAAATATGTGAGTTGATCCAGAATGGAGTCCATCATAGTAGAGAATGACAATAACCACCATTTGGGGTAGGTTCAAAGTCCAGAAAACAGCAATGCATTTGGTAAAATTAGGTAAAATTAGGTAAAACGCTACACAATGCTATTGCAGGGTTTGGCAAGTAAAATAAAATGGTAATGGTTTTATTTCATTCGAAAATGCATCGGATTACAATTGAATGCATCACATAATCAGTTCACAGTTCCACATGTCCAAAAGGAGTAGGAAGAAGCAAAGCTTATTAAATCCTACCCCTCCATTTGGTACTTTTACAATCAGTAACTGTTACATTTGTTCACTTCCTGCTTTCCTCATATAGTTTTTTTATTGTTTTTTTTTATATCTGTCAAAAATGTCCAGTAAATGCTTCAAGCTAATAGAATCCCAAATGCTTAGTTTTAATCTTTAATAACCACATGTTGTGTTAAAATGGATATTAATATTATGGATATAATATTATTGATATAAATGGAGTTGCATCTGTACCTCCTATGAGCTCTGGTACTGGTACTGAGGTCATTAGACACTATTATTTTAGCATCAAAGCCGCTGTCATCGTGCCCAGGTTCCCTGAGTGGGGTGCGCGTACCGCACCAAATGTTGTAAGGCAGGGTTTCCCACACTTTACCAACTCAGGACCCACTTGAAAATCTAAAAAATGTCCGCTGCCCACCTTTGTATTTATTTATTTTTTATTTGTATTATTATTATAAAGATTCAGGATTGCAATGAAAGCAGGGGGATAAAGGAAGCCCAAACTTTTAAATTGTGGTGTTTCTCAACTGTGCTCCATTTTTCCCACCGCTACATACTACTGCTCCCCCTGGCATGATGACCAGAGAGCTACGTTCCAATCATAAACTATAAAAGCTTCCTAAAATATTGTGAAAGGTCAATAACACTCAATAGGTTTTTACTTGGGTCTATAAATATATTTTTTAAAATGTGCAATAAATATTTTACAGTAAAAATAAGTTTTAAATAATATTTGCAAAAATGAATCATATTTTTAATGACCTCTCATGGCCCACCAGGGGGCCGCGGTCCACACTTTGGGAATCACTGTCATAGGGGGTCCATGAATAAAAATAAAAAACAGCATTAGCACTTGACACTGTGTTACATAATGCGCTTGAACACAGCACAATGAGCACAGTGCAGAATATATGAGGGCAATTAGGGCGTTTCTGAGGTCCTATGGGCCTGTAATTAGTTTATCGACTGATTTTACACGTTTATGTTCTTTATGGTTCACAAATATAATAATGTGTTTGGCCACATGACGCAAACATGGTCGCTGTCGGCAAGTGGAAATACAACAAAGGTGCACATAAAACAGGCTTGAAACACAACAAAACTGTCAAGTTTAGGCATGGCTGTGACCCCAGGATGCAGACACATAAGCATAGTGCAGTAAAGTATTTGTTTTAATAATGATTGCAGATAAGCAGAAAAAAACACCAACTGGCCAAAGAAGGCAACCAAATGAACCAACAAAGGAAGCAGCACACACCTGAACTAAATAGAAGGGAGTGAAATTAGAAACAGGTGTGGGAGATAGGAAACTGGAAACAAGGCAAGACAGGAAGTGAATACAAAAATAAGAGCATCCAATGAGAAACTAAACTAAAAAAAGAACATAAACTATCACGCAGGAAGCTTTACAGTCACATACTCGTCGTGAGCATCGAAGGAAGACAAAAAAAGCACATGGAAGCGGTGCCCTAATAAGTCTGCCATGTTGAACTTTACAACTTGCGTCATTATTGCCTCCAACCTCTTAACCTGAACCCTTCAAGCAGATGATGGCTTGCTAAAGTGTTGGGTATAGAAATGGCAATTCATTAAACAGCTTCAAGTAAAAAGGTCAGGATGGGGTGTCTTGAAGTCTTTGTATGTTGCCCTCACGGTAATCTTTTGACATTTCTCACTTGGGGGGGGGGAACAGCCAGCGAATTGACAAACCGAGCCTGTCACAAGAAAACTCTGGTTCAGTGATTTGCTCCATGTCGTCCATGTCAATTTGAGGCGATAATTGCTAAGAAAGACACATTTAAATAGAGGCATGCCTGCAACCCCCCCAACAGTATAAATGCAAGTACAAGGTTCCACTCTGGAGATTATTGATTGCTGCATTTCATAAGCTCTCTGTGGAGAATAGCATTGTTTTAAAGGGATCACACACACGGTGATGTGATATGTCATGATCCAAATCCATTGGCGGGGGGGCAGGGGAGGGGGGGGGGGGTTATATAGATTCCTACTTTGCCAATGAGCATGTCAAAGGGCTTTGCAAAAATACCTAAAGTGTGCTTCAGCATAATTAACATCTTGAAAAGAAAGGTTACAGCCTCGGCTTTAAACTCCACTTCAGCTCCTCTTTGGAGAAAAAGTTGATCCACGGTGTAAGAGGAAAAAGATGCTTTTTTATCTCACATCCAAGTCGGAAACTTTGACCATCTGAAGCAACTTCTGAATCCACAAAAAGCATCTTTGCTGCCTTTTTCTTTGAATAAGTCTTTACAGCTGATCCTCGCTGCCAACTCAATAGGAAAAAGCCCTCAAAGGCATCATTTTCTTTCTTGACAACACAAAGGAAACCAAGACACCCTTAGAAGGAAACTATGACATAGGGTTGCCCCAAGCACTTCCTCTAAACACCTACTATGCGTCTTCATTCTGACTGACTGTGAAGATTTAACGGTGCTGTCCCTCTAAACTTTTTTCAAACAAAAAAAATATAAGTCCATCTCTACTGGCTAGCAGGCATTACCGACATTTGTTTAAAAAATAAGACACATAAGACACATACAGACACATAAATATTAATATCTTGTTTTGTTTTTTTTTACAGTTAATTGGTTCTAGACCCAACCGTGATAAGTGAATTTCCGTGAAGTAGGATTTTATATTAATAATTGGAATATTTTCAGGCTGCACGGCGGTCGTGTGGTTAGCGCGCTGACCTCACAGCTAGGAGACAAGGGTTCAATTCCCCCCTTGGCCATCTCTGTGTGGAGTTTGCATGTTCTCCCCATTCATGCGTGGGTTTTCTCCGGGTACTCCGATTTCCTCCCACATTCCCAAAACATGCTAGGTTAATTGGTGACTCCAAATTGTCCATAGGTATGAATGTGAGAGTGAATGGTTGTTGGCCACCAGTCCAGGGTGTACCCCGCCTCTCGCCCGAAGACAACTGGGATAGGCTCCAGCACCCCCCGCGACCCTTGTGAGGAAAAGTGGTAGAAAATTTATGAATTAATGAATTAATATTTTCATAATTTTTATGATGCTTCATAGGCTCCAAGCAAGCGTTGATTTTAAATAGAATTTATGTCTAATATTTCACTATATTGGCGCAAAGGTGCAACCTAAACTGCCAAAAAAGGTGTGAAATATCACATTTTAATGTGATATTACACATTACAATGAAATATGTATATTTCATTGACTAAATATGTGCTAAAATATGGAATGTTTTCTTCAGAGTAGAGCTACCTGTGATGAGATTTCCTTCTTGTTCATTGTTTCTATGCAGCCGGACGCTAAGCGATGCCCAAATATGGACGGTCATTGGATAAATGTTGGGCTTCGTAGCGCCCATAGGACGCTCAACATCTCTGGGGGTCTAAGGGGCATCTGCATGATGATTAGATGATCTGTCTGAGGCGGAATATCTTTTTGATTGACAGTAAAATGAGCGAATCGGCGATCTTCTAGTATAAACCTTAAGTATAAAGTTTTCATTCCGTTCTTGTGAATGATCCGCTGACATTAGCGATCCCCAGCAACTTTGTCCTTGTCCAAAAAGGACTAGACTTGTGTTTGACGACTCTCTTTTGTCACTCTGTGGTTTCTTTCCCCAACGAGTAGCGGCAGCTGCCTGTCACGATCACTCAAACTCACAGCCGGTCGGTCACACAGGAGCGTTGCTCAGTAGCTCCAGCTGCTAGTAAGCTGCACATCATGGCAGATACGAGAACTTACATGTAAATAAATAAACACATTTATGATGTCGGGCAGAAAAAAAAAATGAGCTTGGCTTCCTTGAATGATCAGCAGCTTCCACTGAGCAAAGTGTACGTGTATGCAAAATATTCATTCACTCATTCATTTTCTACTGCTTTTCCTCACAAGGGGGGGTGCTGGAGCCTATCCCAGCTGTCTTCGGGCGAGAGGCGGGGTACACCCTGGACTGGTCGCCAGCCAATCACAGGTCACATATAGACAAACAACCATTCACACTCACATTCATACCTATGGACAATTTGGAGTGGCTAATTAACCTAGCATGTTTTTGGAATGTGGGAGGAAACCGGAGTACCCGGAGAAAACCCACGCATGCACGGGGAGAACATGCAAACTCCACACAGAGGTGGCTGAGGGTGGAATTGAACCCTGGTCTCCTAGCTGTGAGGTCTGCGCGCTAACCACATGACCGCCGTGCCGCCTATGCAAAATATGTCATTCATTCATTCATTCATTTTCTACCGCTTTTTCCTCACGAGGGTCGCGGGGGGTGCTGGAGCCTATCCCAGCTGTCTTCGGGCGAGAGGCGGGGTACACCCTGGACTGGTCGCCAGCCAATCACAGGGCACATATAGACAAACAACCATTCACACTCACATTCATACCTATGGACAATTTGGAGTGGCTAATTAACCTAGCATGTTTTTGGAATGTGGGAGGAAACCGGAGTACCCGGAGAAAACCCACGCATGCACGGGGAGAACATGCAAACTCCACACAGAGGTGGCTGAGGGTGGAATTGAACCCTGGTCTCCTAGCTGTGAGGTCTGCGCGCTAACCACATGACCGCCGTGCCGCCTATGCAAAATATGTCAATGTTAAAAAAAAAAAAAATACATATATACATATATTAGGAAAGCAGGAAGTGAACAAATGTAACAGTTACTGATTGTAAAAGTACCAGATGGAGGGGTAGGATTTAATAAGCTTTGCTTCTTCCTACTCCTTTTGGACATGTGGAACTGTGAACTGATTATGTGATGCATTCAATTGTAATCTGATGCATGTTCAAATGAAATAAAACCATTACCATTACCAATGTAAACAGGTCTGATTTAGCCAAACATGAATATTTGAATTGTATTTGAATGGAAATGAGTCACATGTGGAACGTCAATTAGGCACTAACACAATGAGGCACCATCTTTTTATGAGCCATCCGTAAGAAAATAATGACTTCAATTCAAGCACAAGTCATTATTTTATACATAATCCCAAAAGGCCCAAAGGTTAGCAATGCAAACTTGATGATTTTAAGGTCATAAAGGTCTTAGCCTCACATGATGAACCTGTGTGTTGGGAGAAAAATGGAGAAACAAGACACTCCCTCATTAACACCATGGTAGCGCCCTTACGCTAGCCCTTTAACCCCCAACTGCTGCACCCAGGTGGAAGGCCAGAGCAGGTTGCAGCTTGCAGGTTTCAATTATTGTTTAATTGACCGTGGACACATTTTTTTTTACAGTGCTGTCTTTTGGTGTTGTGCATTTCCATTTCTGTTAGAGACATGCTCAAATGCATTAAGAATTCAGCTCAGTGGGTGGAGCCCAATCGCTGACTGACTGCAGAATAACTACATTTGAATTAGAGATGGGCATGTGACTACATTGTTCGACTATGGATGATTAAAGCTCTAACTGTAGTCAACAGAACCAATGTTGCAATAGCGTCAGTCGATGTCATCTTTTTGACTGACAAGGTATGAATGTGAGTGTGAATGGTTGTTTGTCTATATGTGCCCTGTGATTGGCTGGCCACCAGTCCAAAACTCAAAGTTTGACCACCATAATTTGAGTGGACATTTCTCACACAGGGGCGGCACGGTGGTCGAGTGGTAGCGCGCAGACCTCACAGCTAGGAGACCAGGGTTCAATTCCATCTCTGTGTGGAGTTTGCATGTTCTCCCCGTGCATGTGTGGGGTTTCTCCGGGTACTCCGGTTTCCTCCCACATTCCAAAAACATACTAGGTTACTTGGCGATTTGTCCATAAGCATGAATGTGAGTGTGAATGGTTGTTTGTCTATATGTGCCCTGTGATTGGCTGGCCACCAGTCCAGGGTGTACCCCGCCTCTCGCCCGAAGACTGCTGGGATAGGCTCCAGCACCCCTGCGACCCTCGTGAGGATAAGCGGTAGAAAATGAATGAATGAATGAATGAATAAAACAATCTTTGATACGGAATCGACAGCACCTCTGCTGGTTGCAACCAGTAATGCACTTCAATTGCTTCCTTATAATCCATATATAATAAATAATATATAATCATGCCCATTTGTAAAGGAGACATTCTTTCTGTGTTTTGGTTTAGAGTCTTTTCGGTCAGATTTTAGGTAAACAAGCAAGGAGGACTTAAAATGACTTAAGGTCCACACCCAGGGACCGTGGCGCACAAAGCATGGCCATACTCAAAAGGAAAATCAGTTTGTGTCTCACCCTTGTGGTCCCTGTGGTCTTTGTGAGCAAGCGAGGCTGCGAGACACAGATAACACAACGCAGGATATGACATTCCCTGGATATGCCTCCTGCTTCCACTTAGATATAGATGAGAATGCGCTATTGGAATTGAACATAAAGGGAGCTACCTATCAAAGCCCAAACATTGTCCTCCTGCTTCCCCAGCAGATTTTAAATAGTTGGCGTATGAAACCAACGCCGTGTGCTTTCTCCCTTGTTTCGCAGAGAAATCATCCAAATTAAGGATGGTGTCGGAGCTGTGTTTTTTTTCATATTCCATTTCACGCCTCTTTGATCAATCAAACACTTTCATTGGTGTCAACTTCATGTGGCCGCTCAAGTTTTTCTTTCATATTCGGGCTTGTTCAACATTCAATGATGACAATACAGGCACTTGCCAGGCCATGTTCCATCCATCCATTGTGTTCTATGTGGGGGTATGCTGGAGTCTATCCCAGCTGACTTCGGAAGAGAGGCGGGCTACAACCTGGCCTGGCCAGCCAATGGCAGGGCACATATAGACAAACACGGATCACAGGTTAAATGTCACTAGCTTGCCGGCAGTGGAATGCTGACCCCCAGTGGGGGGAGACACGGGCACATAAACGTCCTTTTATTAAGTCCAGGCAGGAACAAAAGGTGACCGAGGACAACAGAAGCAGCAGGTAAGAAACTTGGTAGAGTTGAGGCGACACAAGTCAACGAACGCGCCGAACCCCAGAAGGGCTAGCCCGGATTTAGATTCAGCAGACCTCGCTAACCCAGGACTCGAGTAATGCAGAACACCCCTCACATTTGGTCCAAATGGTCCAAGTCCTGGCAAAAAGTCAACAAAATAACGGCTAACACTCCAATTTATTGCATCAGATTACAATTGAATGCATCACATAATCAGTTCACAGTTCCACATGTCCAAAAGGAGTAGGAAGAAGCAAAGTTTATTAAATCCTACCCCTCCATCTGGTACTTTTACAATCTGTAACTGTTACATTTGTTCACTTCCTGCTTTCCTAATATAGTTTAAGGTTTTTAAAATTTTTGTCACGTATCGAAGTACGAGGTGATATGACCATACAGTGACATAATGGGTACCATAGTAACTATTTTACAAGTCCAACTTTATTCTCATAAAATTGCCACCCTTCCTTGTAATAAATAAATTAATGTTTAATTAGAATTAATAATTAATTAATATTTTTTTGGAATACTGCCACAATTCCCCTGATTTTATTAAAATTATTTATTTTTATTAGCATTATTCTTATCATGATATTCATTTATTCTTAAGAATAGTACTATTTACCACCTTATTATACAATTACATAATGGGTACCATAGTAACTGTCAATGATGTGCCACAAATGATTTCACTATTTATGAAGCGTAATTTGGCAGTCCTCATACTCATCTTCATCTTCACTCTTTCCTTGATATATTTCTGCCTGTAGTATTACTACTTCTAATTCTTCTACTTACTCATAAAATTACGGCCATTCATTCCTTTTCTCATAATACTCCTCCCTCTCTATGGTCATTTTTGTAACTTCCCAATTTTCTTAAATGGCCAACTTTATTTAAAAGGAAATTCCATCCATCCATCCATCCATTCATCCATCCATCCATCCCACAGCAAAAGCAGCAAAGGAGGGCTCAGCAAGCCCACCTTGTCCTGCAGAGTGTGACATTCATTGCACTACTCTTCAAAGTATGACTTTACAAGTTCAGCTCACTAAGTACTACAGAGCATGAATATGCAGATTTGTAATCATTGCATCACTTTGGTTCAGATTTTCTAAAGAATTGTTAGCCACATGAGGGCTTTATAGGACTTAGCGCCAGTCTGCGCTCCGCCTTGTGCCATTTTAGTTTCATAGACCTTGAAAGTCCCCGGGTGTAATATTTCTAAAGAATTTATATGTGTCAAAATGTCTTTTGCTTTATTCCGACTGGGATTTCAATACTAATTTGCTCCCAGCACATTTGTTTGTTTGTCCTGGCTCCAGACTGACGCTGAGAGGCACTCTTGATATTAGCGCCAGTGAAATTGAAATTTCCTCAGAGACCAAAAGGTAAAAACGATTCTGCTGAGAGTCGAGCCTTAGATGAAAATTTGCATGAAGTTGCTAAGCGGCCATGATTTTAATTGTTTATTAACACTCTTCCGTGTTGGCAAGAAAGAACCCCCCCCCTTTCTCATTGTACAATCCATGGAATAAAATGGAAACATACAATAAATCATTAAATACATTGGAAATTAAAGTATATTAAAAATAAACAGCTTTTCAACGACTGGGGAAATGAGTAACTCGGGAGTACAGAAACATTGTATCATGTATAAATACATAAAGGATGGAGATTAAGGTTAACTTTGAAAAGCCGTGAGCTCAGAGGAACCCAATCATTGTCAACACCGCTGTCATAAATGAAAGCCAAAAACAAAGCCGCTTGGTTTGTCTTTCTCCACACGTGCTCTCTGCCGCTCGTCTCTTCCCCGTTCCCTCCGAGTGTATCTCGGCAGAGCCATGAGCACATCACACAAGATTTATGAATATGTTAGAATAGCCTGAGCCAACACTTTTTCAAAGTGGTGAAGTGAAAGTAAATTAAACTGGCCCTGTAGGCGAGTTGTGAGCTGCGTGATGAATTAGATACTTGTCGCTCCATCGCTGTCCCTCTCTTTGAGGGGGGGATGCCGCATGCATCACTGGGGAACACAAACAAATATGAAAAATTAACTACTATCTACTTTATTTTTTCTTTAATGGCTTACTGTGGAAATATGCATTTGGAGAGCACTTGGCCAGAAAAACTGAAAATAATTAACTAAGGCGAGATCAAAAAAGGAAGCAAAATTGCTGTATTTTATTTCCAGGAATTATCACGTGTGACTCGGAGGCATTTAAGCGTCTCCTGTATTGTTCCGAGAAACCGGACCACAGTAATGATTTCCTTTATTAAAACATGCGACCCTTTGCCCGGAGAACTGATAAAACGGGATCATTTACAAGATGGATGGCTACACACGTTTTCCACAGCCCTCAAACACGGTAAAGCCTCCTCTAGTACCTGATGAAATCTTCCCAGACTGACCTGGAGGTCAGCTTTCAATTGGAAGTGGTCAATCAAGAGTGAGTTTCCATTTGGGCTGGCATGACCATAAATCTCCCCCTTCTGTCATTTCTGTGCGGTTCTTGCTTTGGGTTTGTGTTACATCGCCGTGGCGCCTCTTTCTGCATGCTACTTTTTGCTTCTGGGTTAGGGTCTCTCTGAACATGTTTGTTGCATCATCAGCATTCAGTTAATTCGGTTAGTCTTTTTTAGTAATCAGCAGGAGAAGGTTTCAGGAAAATATCAGTTCCCGACTAAAACCAGTTTTCGTGGAAAGATAAATTTCAAGCATAACTTTCACTTTGACAGCTCAAATATGTAAACAACATAAACAAACAACACAAAAAGGGGTTGTTTGACATCCTCACACTATTTAGTTAGTAGGGCTCACTAAAAGTACTTTTAAATGGTCTAATTTCTAGCATCGAGGCTAGAGTTTTACTATTGGGGGACCTCAGAGACGTCTTGTAAAAAGACTGTAAAATGAGACTTCCACAGGAAGTAGCACTGTAACTGTAACCTTGTACACAGTAGCAGTTTTATTACAACTGAACAATATTCCTTCTGCATGACCCTTTTCCACTTTTATTTTTCATTTTAGTTTTATACACTTTAGGTTCTGAGCCTGCCGAACCAATGCTATATTACATTTCACCAATATTATCCATAGGATGGACGCCGCTTCTTGGTTAGGGTCTCTCTGATCATGTTTGTTAAATCATCAGCATTCAGTTAATTCGGTCAGTCTTTTTTAGTAATCAGCAGCAGAAAATAGAAGAAGGTTTCAGGAAAATATCAGTTCCCGACTAAAACCAGCTTTTAATGGAAAGATACATTTTAAGCATAACTTTCACTTTGACAGCTCAAATATGTAAACAACATATTTTATCACTAAAAGTACTTTTAAATGGTCTAAATTCTAGCATCGAGGCTAGAGTTTTACTATTGGGGGACCTCAGAGACGTCTTGTAAAAAGACTGTAAAATGAGACTTCCACAGGAAGTAGCACTGTAACTGTAACCTTGTACGCAGTAGCACTTTTATTACAACTGAACAATATTCCTTCTTCATGACCCTTTTCCACTTTTAGTTTCCATTTATACACTTTCGGTTCTGAGCCTGCCGTTTTCATTTGACCAATATTATCCATAGGATGGACGCCTCCTCTCGCCCAAAGTCAGCGGTGATAGGCTGCAGCATACTCCCACTCGAGACTATCAGTGGCGAGTGGTGCATTTAATTCCTGGGCTTTCAGTGGGGACTTCAGCAACCCAGTTAACCCCTAAACCGCCACTAGCGAGTAACAACTATAGAAACCCAGGATGTGAATAATATACAAAAACACAGCATAGCAATGCATAGTGTTGCATAATTGGGGATGGATACCATTAGTAACCAGTTAACCCTATATCTTGCTATCTTCCTATCCTATATCGCTAACGTTGGATGACCATCATGTTGTGGAACAAGGAGGATGTGACTTCCAGTACATGGAAATGCCATAAAAAGCATAACAATAACACAAACACATAAGCTTAGACTTACTTGTATTTTATGGTCATATCACCTTGTACTTCGGTACGTGACAAAAAAATTAAAAATTTAAAAAAAAAAATACTTATTAGGAAAGCAGGAAGTGAACAAATGTAACAGTTACTCATTGTAAAAGTACCAGATGGAGGGGTAGGATTTAATAAGCTTTGCTTCTTCCTACTCCTTTTGGACATGTGGAACTGTGAACTGATTATGTGATGCATTCAATTGTAATCTGATGCATGTTCAAATGAAATAATACCATTACCATTACTTGTAAGCACCGTAGCATTAGACTCCATAGTATCTAGACTACACGCCCATTTAGAAGCATTATTCAGAACCATGTCATCCGTCCTATCAGGTGGGCTAAATTAGCAACCCACACAAATATAGAGTAGATCTTTATTGTTATTTGCACATCAGAGCATGACGATGGTTCAGACATCTCAAAGCAACGTGTCTCCTAATGCGAGAACTCATCCAGCGCTCCAGATCGTCTGATGTTAGTTTCTCCAATAAATGTCTGCAGTAAATCTAAGCTTTTGATCTGCCAGTGTATGTACAGCAAATCTTGACACTTTGAGGGCAGTCGTATCTTTTAAGCGCTGGAATGGAAACGTCAAAGCTTGTCAACAGGCAACCCCCCCCCCCCCCATTCTCCGGGGTCCTTGTAAAAGCATGTGATGTGTGCACGCCCTCACGAATGTGCACTGGTACACAGCGTGTAGGGACACATGACCACATCATCATCACATCATCATCACATCATGGCGGAACAGCTTGATGGGTGCGCATACACGTCACGCTAACTTCGATGCTTGTTGCCATGTCACTAATTATCAGTCGGTCTGTCAGCAGACTCGGCAAGGTGTTTTAGAGACACACTTAAAGGGGAAAAAGAATTTCAAAGTGATGAAAAAAATATTGTTCACAGAATGAAGCGTTAATAAGCTCATATTTTTAAACATTTGGAATCAACTGTCTTATTAGAGATGCTTCTTGGCTCATAATATCACAACATTTATATTGTTCTTAATTCTCCTAACATCATACATTCATTTTCCAAATTCCTGTGTAAATTTTTTAATATTGTGACTTATTTTGGTAATGGCAATGGTTTTATTTCATTTAAACATTCATCAGATTACAATTGAATGCATCACATAATCAGTTCACAGTTCCACATGTCCAAAAGGAGTAGGAAGAAGCAAAGCTTATTAAATCCTACCCCTCCATCTGGTACTTTTACAATCAGTAACTATTACATTTGTTCACTTCCTGCTTTCCCAATATAGTTTTTTTTTTTTTAATTTAATTTTTTTTTTGTCACGTACCAAAGTACGGGGTAATATGACCATACAGTGACATAATGGGTACCATAGTAACTATTTTACAAGTCCAACTTTATCAAATTGCCACCAGTTTCCAAAGTACTGCATAGACTAGTAAAATAAAACAAATAAAATTAAAATTTTAATTTAATCAGGAATTAAAATATCAAATAAGAAGACAAATTAAGACAGTAAAATATTAAAAACAAGAAGCAAAGCAATAAAAGTATAAAAAAATAAAACCAATTAAAAAAAAAAATAATAAAGATGATTTATTATCACTATCATGAATTCTGTAATGTCAGCACTTTATTTTGAAAAGAAAACATTTGACAGGATTTGAACAGATTCATCTTTTTGTAGGCCAACATATACAATTGTTGTATTTTTGCATCTGAAGGCGCCTTGGGACACTTTGTTTGTGGACTTGCAAGGTTTTCATCAACGACGTCGTCTGCCACCATTTGGCACAAAGATTATGGTAATGGTAATGGTTTAATTTCATTTGAACATGCATCAGATTACAATTGAATGCATCACATAATCAGTTCACAGTTCCACATGTCCAAAAGGAGTAGGAAGAAGCAAAGCTTATTAAATCCTACCCCTCCATCTGGTACTTTTACAATCAGTAACTGTTACATTTGTTCACTTCCTGCTTTCCTAATATAGTTTTTTTTTTTATAATTTAATTATTTTTTTTTTTGTCACGTACCAAAGTACGGGGTAATATGACCATACAGTGACATAATGGGTACCATAGTAACTATTTTACAAGTCCAACTTTATCAAATTGCCACCTTTCCTTGTAATAAATAAATTATTTTTTATCATAATTAATTAATAATTCATTAATTAATTTTTTGAATACTACCACAATTCCCCTGATTTTAATAAAATTATTTATTTTTATTAGCATTATTCTTATCATGATATTCATTTATTCTTAAGAATAGTACTATTTACCACTTTATTGTCTCGATACGCTTGAAAAATTATTACACATATTTACAACTTGTAATTACAGCAGTATTTTTTGATTATATCTGATGATACATGATTTTTGTTGTATTGCAAGTGTAATCGTACTACTAGTACTTCATACTACTTCATACTACTTCATGTATATTATATCCTTGGTGATAATATATCATGGTTATGACTTTATTTTCATAAGAAATGTGATTTCCAACATTATCCTGCCTAATACGTCCCATGTGGCGTTTGCCTGAATACTCTTTCATAGACTTCCACAGTGATGGTGTGGCTCCTTTAAGAAACACACACACACACACACACACACACACACACACAAAGTTGAATTGACTCCACAGAGATTGTGCACACAGGATAAGAACAAGAAGAAGGATGGTTATTTCACTTTTACTGCATTGCCGTGACTTGTGAGCTGCACGGCTTGCAATAACTCACCAGCGCGGAGAGCTCATCAGGCACTCCAGACAGGCTGCCCTCCTCAATCCAACAATTGCTTCAACAAGCCACTGCAGCTTTTTTTTTTTTTTTTTCAGGAGGAAGTCCGCCTCTTTTTGGATGTACTGTATGCTGTCACAGTCATTACCGCATCCTCGGCCTTGTCTTGTTTCTCTGCGTAAACATCAGAAATAAGCGCTTTGCACTGAGATAATGCGATACAGCACGTATGCCAACGCAGGCATTTGTCTCTGAGAGCTGCTAGAAAATGGAATTCTCCACGCTTTCAGTGTTTTTGCTTTTCCATCCCCAAGAAGTCATGCATCCTTAATTTCCATGATGGAAATAAGAGACAGATGCAAATATTTATTAAGCTGTCCTGTGCAATTTGCCCCCCCTTCGCCAAGTGAGATTGTGTTACAATATTTAGGCTCCCTCTTTGATAACACGAGGCGCTGGCTTGCAGTGTGTCGAGAACACTTACGGTAATCTTTAATAATCTACTCAGAGCACATCCATCAGTCTGTGATGCATTTGCATGCTTGGTACACCTGATCCCCAACTTTTAAAGATGCAATCACATTCCCAGATCCTCTGTGTGAGGTGAGGTGCCTTATGGGAAGAAATGAAAAGCGGCTGCATAGCTGCTACGGTACATGTATTCCTAGCCTAAAGTCATTCATTCATTCATTCATTCATTTTCTACCGCTTATCCTCATAAAGTAAATCTACGAACTTATTTAACACCTGTGTTACACCTGCAAATGTAATAAATTTCCCACAAACGTACTAAAATTTGCCCACTGCAAACATAATACTGAATTTATTTGAAAAATTTAATTTGAAAATACTAATTAATTTGAAATTACTAATTTAATTATTAAATTTTGTTTGTGGGCATAAATGTCCTTAGTTACAGTGTGTATATGGGGAAGAAATAATAATTATAAAATATAATAATAAAAGAAATAATAAAATATAATAATAATAATAATAAAATTAAAATAATAATAATAATAATTTTATCAAAACAATGACCACAATTATGTTATTTTTTAATTTAACATAAATTATAATTTATTAATTATAAATCCCTTTAATGTATTCAAATGATCCACAAAAAAAGAAAAAAAGAATTATCTTATCAACAACAACAATCACAAAGATCATTATTTTGTCTCATATTACATTTGTGGGAAGTTATTAGATTTACAGATTTTCACTTTCCCACATATTTAATAATTTTTGAAATTCAGTATTGCGTTTGCAGTAGGCAAATTTTATTACGTTTGTGGGAAATTTATTACATTTGCAGGATTATTACATTCAAAGCTGCAGATTTTTATTACGTTTGCGGGTGTAACACACCTGTTTAGCATTTTTGTTTGCTATTAGAAAAATGGGGAACCTGGTACTCATTAAAAAGGGGAAGTGAAGGAGAAGTGTTTTTGCACAATTGCACAATGTAAATGTGGAATATTCCACATTAGAGGGGTGGGGTTCACACCCCCGCCCACAATAACCTCCAATCTTAATTCACCATTCAAGTAAAGGCACTTTTTTGCACCAGTGGATGAAGTAATGATTATTTAGCAAAATTGCAGCCACCAATGGTCAATTAATCGCTAATGAAAGTGTGACTTATGAGGCGAAGCGTGGCATTGCAGTAAGCACTCGGTGGCAGTGTGTGCCCCCCATCCATCAGGATGTAAGAAGTGTACTCCGCAGAAGGAGACATAACTCAAAGTGCATGCGTTGACAAGATGTCATACGTTTGTAACATTTGAAGCAAATCATTCTGTTTTTTGAATGTCAGCTGTTTGAATTGGATAATATGTGTTTCTATAGAGCAAGTGTGACAAGGGCATCGCGTCTAAGTAGCGTTAGCTGCAGAAGTATGTGGAGATTGACTGTGATTTTTTTTCCCTTCACACACCACCACAAAGGATTTAATAAACAAAACAATCAACGTGTGATTGAATTGTAGACTAAATTAGGGCATGTACCATTTAGAATTACAAGCAATTTAATGCAGAGTACAGTGGAACCTTGCTTAGAGTCATTAATCCGCTCCATAAGGTCATTTTCCACTAAGTAGGATTCAATAATAAACTGAATATTTCCTTATTTAGGAAACCTGTTTGATTTAACCATTATTAGAGCTCTCTAGACATGAAATAGCACCCCTATAGTCACCGTAGTCACTCATTCATTCATTCATTTTCTACCGCTTATCCTCACGAGGGGTCGCGGGGGTGCTGGAGCCTATCCCACAACTATTGGTGGCCAGCCAATCACAGGGCACATATAGACAAACAACCATTCCACATTCATACCTATGGACAAGTTGGAGTCGCCAATTAACCTAGCATGTTTTTGGAATGTGGGAGGAAATCGGAGTACCCGGAGAAAACCCACGCATGCACAAAGAGAACATGCAAACTCCACACAGAGATGGCCGAGGGTGGGATTGAACTCGGGTCTCCTAGCTGTGAGGTCTGTGCGCTAACCACTTGACCGCCGTGCAGCCCATTAGTCACTCATATTACCCAATATATTAGATATAATCCAACATTTAAGACATAAATAAGACTCATGCTCATTTGTGTTTAATGAAATGTCTTGGAATTTTAGAAAATTGAATTTTGTTGAGTTTTAGCTACAGCCACAACAGTAGCTTCCAGAATGTTAGGTCACTCTCTAGTCTGTGTCTCCATAGCCTTGTCACGTCTTTGCGACATGACATTAATAATTCATAAGTTTCATAAGTTCGTTAAAATAAAAGTAAAAAAAAAAAAAAAAGCTAAAAGTTCTAATAAATATTGTTAAAAACGCTAAGGTTAAAAAGTTTACAGAGTGAGACATCTTCTCTAGAAAGTATCGTTTTGGGCCACTAGCGAGTGAGTGAGCTCGCATATAGACAAGCTTTGTTGTTTTCTCTCGGTGAAAAGCAGGCTGGCTTCACGGCAGAAACGAAACGGGAAAACCTCATGAACACGCTGAAAGTTGCTCTAAACGCTTGTTTCTTGAGAAATTATCGTCTTTGTAAGTATATCGGTGTATAAAGCACTTACATAGATGCATCTGCTGTTTCAAAAGTTGTACTTCTTTTGTCAAGTTCGCTAGCTTCATGCTACTGCTAGCTTGCATTTGCAGTTGGTGTATGTGTGTTAGCTAACTGTTAGCTGATGTGTGTTTAGCCTGCAACATTTGCAGTATTGGAATTTAATTTTATTTTTTCTGTTTGTTTCAGTTACCACTTATTTTTACAAGAAAGCTTCATAAAGCAAGCCTTGTACGTATGCAGAGTTTTCTTCATTGGTTCGCTGGCTGTCTAGCAACATACAGACACGTGTTGTGAGGACAGCACAGACCTCATGTGACCCTTGTCACAGTGTCGCCCCCTCCTGGTGAAAAATGATAACTTTCATAACAAAGACCGTAGTAAATAGAATGTTAGAATAATGCTAAGTAAGACGAGTAGAATGACAGCACATATTTGTGTGCTTTTTGTGTGTTCAAATTGTATAGCGCAGGTTTGTTTGTTTGCTTCCGATAACATGTACCGTCTGTAAAGCTTGGCACAGGTCTGTCAAAGAACGCTGAGGGATTTAGTCATATTGTAGCCAAGTGTAAGGACAAGACACGACAATTCCACCGCAGACTACAGTGATTGAGTGCCGTGGGAGCGCAGGAGGTGAAGAAACAGGAATGAGTGATGGAGTATATGGAAGCCAAAGGCCGACGCGGGACCAGCGGAAGGGGGTGGCGAACACGGTGGGAGTAGAAGTGAGTGTAATGAAGAAGGACAGAGGTGCAAAGAGGAGAGACAAACTGAAAGAAGACGAGAGTGGACAACATGAGAAGTGATGGATGTGGATGTTGATGCAAGGCTCTGAGCTTATGAAGTATGGTCATAGAAGGGGGGGGGGGGGCAAGGCACTCTGTGTTATTGTGCAGCGGGCCGTTGGCACCGGCTCTGTCAGTGAGCGGCGTTGATCCGTGAACTTGCCATCTGGATTCTCCCACAAATCACATTAAAGTTTCAAGCCGAGAAATACATCACGCTAAATGAATATTGGATCCGGGGGCCACAGACAGGCCTGATGGAGAAAAAAGGCTCGAGCAACCCGACTCTTTTGTGGTCAGACCGTAGAGCTATCCATCCACTTTGCTCCTTGAGCCCTCCCCTTGTCTGGTCCCTCCATCATTGATGGGCGGCGGCCACGGTACAGTGAAGGGGACGTGATGGATGCAGTCTTTAGTTACCCAAGAACCTGCCTTCAAAATCCAATAGTTGAAATGCTGTCCCCAAGAACAAACGCCAACAAAGAAATGACAATGACACCTTTTAGTCCAAACCTTCATGACCTTTTTAACATTCGTAGGTAATATGGTAATGGTATTGGTTTTATTTCATTTGAACATGCATCAGATTACAATTGAATGCATCACATAATCAGTTCACAGTTCCACATGTCCAAAAGGAGTAGGAAGAAGCAAAACTTATTAAATCCTACCCCTCCATCTGGTACTTTTACAATCAGTAACTGTTACATTTGTTCACTTCCTGCTTTCCTAATATAATTTAAGTGTTTTTATTTTACCAAAGTACCAAAGTACGAGGTGATATGACCATCCAATGACATAATGGGTACCATAGTAAGTGTCAATATAGTGATATATATAGCACATCATGACTGGTTCAAGACTCTTCATCCTTGTATTTAGCAAACATCAACTGCTTGTATTGTTTCTTGAATTGGCTCATTGTTGTGCATTGTTTGAGGGTCTTACTCAATCCATTCCATAGTTTGATTCCACATACTGAAATGCTATGGCTTTTTAACGTAGTCTCTTGTAGAGAAGTATTGGATGACATTTTGAGCTAGTTGGTTATTTTTAGCCTTATGCATTATTTTAGCTGTTTGAAGATGAACTATATCAGCAAGTTGAAGTATTTGTGATTTTAGAAATAAGGAGTTAGTATGTTCTCTGTAGGCGGCATTATGAATTATCCTTACTGACCTTTTTTTGCAGTACATTTAGCGAGTGAAGATTACTTTTATAGTTGTTACCTCATATTTCCACACAATAAGTAAGATATGGTAGAACCAGAGAGCAATAAAGAGTGTGGAGTGATTTCTGATTAAGAACTAATTTTGCTTTGTTCAATATTGAAATATTTCTGGCCACCTTATGTTGTATATTTGTAATATGAGGTTTCCAGCTCATATTTTCATCTATTGTGATTCCTAGAAATGTATTTTCCTTCACCATTTCAATGTCCACACTGTCTATTTGTATTTGCTAGTGCGTGTCCTTTTTGCTGTCACCAAACAGCATGATTTTAGTTTTACTATCTATACAATCTGTTATCATCAAACCATCTTTTTAGTATGACCATTTCTTCTCTGACCTTTCTAATAATTTTGTCTGTATTCCCTCCAGAACAAAAAGCAGTGGTATCATCCGCAAATAATACCAGCTTTAAGTCTTTCATGACTTTGGAGATATCATTGATGTACAAGTTGAACAGTTTTGGTCCCAGTATTGACCCCTGGGGAACTCCACACGTAATATATGAACTTGCAGATGTATATTCTCCTAGCTTTAAAAAAAAGTTAATACGTGAAGCTCAGACTTGAGTCTCAGAGGTCTAGCTTTGAGGTCTACTTTTCACTAAAACTGGTTCCACTTTATTTTCATGACTTCTAACCTAGTATATCCCAACAAATAAAAACCCTTATCCCAAATGGGTTGCTCTCAAAATTAAGGATCAGCTGTGTTTTATTTCAATTGTAAATGATTCCCGCTATTAGCGCAAAGACGTGTGCTCTTTGCCGCGAGATGTTTTCACTGTTTTAGGAATATTAATGCTTCAGCTCTCCACACGTAACATGTTGTGCATAGTTTTATGCTAAATATTGGCATATATTGAGATCTTAATTAACTTTTTAATTCCCCGGTTTTGGCATTAGCATATTTTGTCTGTGAAAATAAGAAGCTGTAATTGAAGTATGGGTACACAGAGACACAGTTTGACTCCTTTAACAGCAGGCTCAAAGTTAGTCATGTGTTCAATGCCCAATAATATGCTTGCTTTCCTTTTCATTTCAGCTACATTATGTTGATTTTGCATAAATTGATTAATTTTTTCACCTTTGGGGAGAAAATAATACGTGAGTGGGGGTGGGGGGATGGAAAAGAAAACCCAAATCATTCATCATTCAATAAGACGTTATGTTCTGGTTCCTGCTCGCATATTTTCTGCTGAGGCATCGTTTGTGCTCAAGTAGACCTGATTAAAAATATTGCTTTCCCAAGGTTCCATTTGAAAAGGTAAAAAAAAAAAAAAACAGTTTCGTTTTTTTTTTTTCCCAGTCTACTGCTTTGTACTGCTGAGAGTTTATTTTGCAGGCCTGAACTGACAAAAACAGAATTTCCTGCCGCCCAACCTTCAATTCTGCGAGATCTCCTGAGAGATATCAATTTGTCCAGGGTCTAATAATGATACGTTTACAAGACAGTCAGAGGTGGCAAAATGCACTTCTGCTTGGAGTTGTTGACCTTTAGTTTACTGTATATACCAAACTGCAATGGCAGTCTCGAGAAGGGACGTCAAAAGCAGGAGCGAGAATCACAGCAGCTCAACATTTTCACCAACAATAAATAGCCTCCGATACAGGACAGTAGTTTGAGAAGGAAAAAGGTACAGTCCTTCCTTTTCACTCTGGCTATGGCTTACTACAGTATGGTTACTACATTACTACGTATTAGTATTAGCATGAGTAATAACAAACATATTTTTGTAGGGCCTTGCTTTTTAGATTTCGACTGTTGTAAATTTGGTCATTAAAAATGTTGCATTGTTACACTAGAAAAGAAGAAAGTTATCACTATTGTTCTGGTAGAATAATAAAAATATTATAAGATGCAAATGAAATGGCCTCATAGTTTTGTGAAAATGTTTAAATGATGATACAAATATAACCTGAGAGTCCATTACAGTAGCATAAGAAACTATTGTTGAAAATCAGTAAGCAATACACAGTAAAAATATACAAACGAGAGCTCTCTGGTTGGCTAATTGTGTAAACCAGGCAGACTAGCGTTTGCTCAGGGATATGACTGTGTGCTAAATAAGCCGACACTGCACACGATGGGAGGAATCAATCAGCGCCGAAGGCTGTCATGCTGAGCGCCAGCCAGCACAAAAGTGACAGCTCATGTTGAGCACTGGCAAGCTTTGAAGCACGTCCTTTACACAAATAAAGGAGTGCCAGTAACACAAGCGACATGGAAGGACAGTTGGCTATTTGAGCGCCGGAGGCGCCCCCCTCCCCGCTCCAGCCCCAAAAGAGCAGGGGAGTGCCTCACCCATAGCACCTGGCACAGAACCATCCAGCAAAAGGCCACCCCCGAGCGAGGAAAGAAACAAACAAAGAACAAGGCAACACTCCACCCAGCACCGGATGTCACTGGCAGGACAGTTGTCACACCCGAAAATCGAAGGGAAGCCGAGTGCCCAGCTCCGACAGAGCAGCAAAACAGAGAAGGTGAAACTATCAGCAAACCATCCAACTATTCCCACCACCCACCAGGAGCCAGGTGACAGCCCGCCCATCGCCACAACCCCCTTCTGACAGGCCTGAAAACACACAACGCCACAACAAAAGCAGCATACGGGCCCATGCACCCCCGCAAGCAAGCCCCAAATCTACCCAGCGGCTAAGACCTTAAATTCAGAACCTTACCTTTCGGTTCAGCTCTCTCTCTCTCTCTTCACCAGAGCGGACTATGCAGGGTTCGCATCACTGCAGATGTCACACCAATCTGCCGCCCATGTCGGGTTCCATTCTTCCACTTCCAACCACTTCAACTCCTCCACTCGGGGCAAAATCTCATCCCCAACCCGGAGATGACAATCCACCCTTTTCTGGACTCGAACCACAGAGTCAGACTTGGGAGTGCAGATTCTCATCCCACATCCCTTCCAATGAGAGTTGGACACATCATCTGATAAAAGACCCGATCCTGCCCCCACCAAATGGGATCATGGCCTTCATGGCTGCACATCAGAAATTGGGTGGTCTGGTACCCCATTCTCCATACCCCATAAATAATTCCTTTGATGCTGTTTGCATTTATTTGACCTGACTGTTTTATCCCATTTAGTTGACGTTTCTCCAGGTATCCATTGTGGCGTTCTCTCTGTTTCCAGGTCTTCAGGTGATTTTCCCAGAGTACCTGCAGGAGAAGTTCGTCCAGTCGGCTCTGAGCTACATAATGTGTAACGGAGAAGGGGAGTACCTGTGCCGGAACAACCAGTGCATCTGTCAATGTGCCGAGGAGTATCCTCAGTGCAACTGTCCCATCACCGACATCCAGATCATGGAGAACATGCTGCTGGGGATGGCAGAATCCTGGGCGGCCTCCTACAAGGACTTTGAGAACTCTGGTAAGCTTGTAATTAAGCATGATAGTCAGACAGGAATTCATATTAGGAAGTGATCCATTTTTTAACGCTTGCATGAAGGACATGGCAGCTGGAAGGGAGGGGCACACTAAGAGTCTTTTTAGGGATTCTTCACCGTGAGCCGACATCCGTCTCCTGGAGGAAAAGGTTGAGGGTGGCGTCTGACATGTCGGAACGCTGGGTGGAGGAACGTGGCAAATGGGGGGGAGGAGGAGGAGGAGAGGGACCGTGGTGTCTTTGAGGAAAAAGAGCCAAGCAGATCTGACAAGCCTCCGAGGAGGAGAAGTAGAAAACTCAGAGAAATGTCTCAGCCGAGGCTGGAAAAAGCTAATGCTGCTAAACAGTCTTGAAGTCTGGAGGAGAGGCATTTCATGTCGGCATGTTGCAAATTGGCCTTTGAAGGTCATGGTAGTGTCATGCACAGCATACATTGAAACATGACATCACAAAACCGAGAAAGCGACAGTGAATCCAGTAAAGGAGGTCGTCATGTGAGGGAACTTTGGAGATGTCTTCAGCTTGAATGTTCACTCTATTATTTATACCTCTGCCTTTAAATTTAGCTCACCAATCAAGTTAAAACTCCTTGTCCTTCCCCTTAAGTGCCGGCGACATCCCCTAGCTGCTTGTCGCTTAGCTGGAAACTAAATTAAGAAAGACATTTGAACAAATAGGCCGGAAAGACTTTCAGACTCCACCGCAACAGTTCCATCTTCTGGCTCTCATGGGTCACTGCCCCGCTTGGCCTGATGCTAGTGGACTGGAACCAATAAAATACCCAATTCCCACTCTGATGTGTTGTCAAAGGAAACATTCCGCTGCTTTTGATCTTTTTTTAAACTTTATTTTAGCTTGAGCTCTTCTCCACATGGGTGTTGATTTCTCTCGCTTTTGTGAGGATATAAATGTTCATTCATTCGCTTATCCTCACGAGGGTCGCGGGGGTGCTGTCTCAGCTGTCTACGGGCCTGGACTGGTGGCCAGCCAATCACAGGGCACATATAGACAAACAACCATTCACACTCACATTCATACCTATGGACAATTTGGAGTCTCCAATTAACCTAGCATGTTTTTGGAATGTGGGAGGAAACCGGAGTACCCGGAGAAAATCCACACATGCACGGGGAGAACATGCAAAGAGATGCATGTTCACACAGAAATGGCCGAGGGTGGAATTGAACCCTGATCTCCTAGATGTGAGGTCTGTACGCTAACCACTCGATCGCCGTGCAGCCCAGGATATAAATGTGTAAATGAAAAACACACTGGCATGCAACAGTAAAAATATACAAATAAAAATGGCTAATAAAAACACTGGCCGGGCTGTGCGCTAACGGGTGGTTAGCGCACCGATTTCACAGCAAGGAGACCTGAGTTCAATCCCACCCTCGGCCATCTCTGTGTGTTTGCATGTTCACCCCGTGCATTTGTGGGTTTTCTCCGGGTACTCCGGTTTCCTCCCACATTCCAAAAACATGCTAGGTTAATTGGCGACTCCAAATTGTCCATAGGTATGAATGTGAGTGTGAATGGTTGTTTGTCTATATGTGCCCTGTGATTGGCTGGCCACCAGTCCAGGGTGTACCCCGCCTCTCGCCTGAAAACAGCTGGGATAGGCTCCAGCACCCCCACGACCCACAAACATATACCGTATGACTGATATGGCTTATTTGCTTTTATTATTAGGACTATAATGGGTAATACAAGTGTAAAGGTGACTATAGTGACTGTGAGTGTCATTTCAAGCTCTAATAATGTTAAAAAAAACATATTTAGGAGGGCCTTAAACAGGTTTTCTATGCAAAAAATATAAGCAATCCTACCAGTTAATCGTGATAAACACAATTACTGTACTGATATTTCTTATTTGTCACAATCAAGACTCAATTGCAGAAATAGCAACCGACAGGATAATGTAACCTCACTCTTGTCATCCATCTCTGCTGTCTAGATGAGTTCAAGTCCTTCCTAAAGAGGCTGCCCTCCACTCACTTCCTGCCCATCAACAGCGTTCACCTGCTCTGGGGAAGCGACTGGGACCTGCAGGCTCGCTACAGGCTGCTGCAGAGCTCCCTAGAGGTGCAGCGGCTGAAGATCCAGCGCACTGCCCGCAAGCTCTTTGGCCTCAGCATCCGCTGTCACCACAATCCCAACCACCAGACGCCAAGGGAGAGGTGGGTAGAAATACAATCTTACACAATGCGGCAAAACGTCTCATGCTGACAAACCAAAAGGTGTGATGTGACAAGTCTGCTTTGGAGAAATTCTTACAGAAAGCGTTCCTCTGTGATGCTGGCACGCACACTTAAGGACGCCATTTATTATAGATCACCAGGTTATGGCTGTGTTCTTTATGTCTGTCGTGTCAAGTCAGTGCTGAGAATTGCACATGCTTACATCACGGCCCGGAAAGAAAGTGCATCTGTGGGAGTTTTGCAGAAAGGTCACTGCACACATCTGTCACCACCTACTGCAGCTGCACCCTGAGAGCCTTTACTCTTGGAGCACCTTTTGCCTGACACGGCAGCAACTTTTTGTGGATGAGACGCCCGTGATGGGGACGTCCCCCTCCAAGTTGGTTCAATATTTATTCCAGCCCTCTAAAAATGAGCACTTCCACACCGTTAGAGAGTTTCAGGAAAGGTTGTTTCTGAAGTGTTATTAAAGAACCTCAGCATTCACCTCCTCTACCATCAAGCCTGCTTTAAGAGGGCCTGATTACACTGTAATATACTGCCAGACAAGTGGGTTGGCTTGGGTGGAATGAGTTGTTTTCATTGCGTCTTTGCGCTTGTGGAGATATTACAGCAGTTACGGATGCTAATGTATGTAAATTGGCCATGTGTTCAGTGGTATTACAGTATTACATCTTGTCATCATGTGTGGTTTACTTTAGTTCCTGCTATTAAATATTAGTGTGAATTCGCACTGATGATATGTTACAATGATAGCAAAATGTGTATTTACTTATAATCATCAGTTATCATAGAATAACTACTTTGTTGCTATGACAACTCTTATAGCAGACAATTACAAGTTATTCTTTTATTATGTACATATAATGACATAATAATTACAGCAAAAAATAGCTATATATATGTATACATATAGGGTTTTCAATAATTCCTATGAAACCTATTACATTATGGTAATGGTAATGGTTTTATTTCATTTGAACATGCATCAGATTACAATTGAATGCATCACATAATCAGTTCACAGTTCCACATGTCCAAAAGGAGTAGGAAGAAGCAAAGCTTATTAAATCCTACCCCTCCATCTGGTACTTTTACAATCAGTAACTGTTACATTTGTTCACTTCCTGCTTTCCTAATATAATAAAAAATATATATATATATTTTATTTTATTTTTGTCACGTACCGAAGTACGAGATGATATGACCATCCAATGACATAATGGGTACCATAGTAAGTGTCAATATAGTGATATATATAGCACATCATGACTGGTTCAAGACTCTTCATCCTTGTATTTAGCAAACATCAACTGCTTGTATTGTTTCTTGAATTGGCTCATCGTTGTGCATTGTTTGAGGGTCTTACTCAATCCATTCCATAGTTTGATTCCACATACTGAAATTAGAGGATTAGAGAATTCAGATAAACATAGCTAAAATGAGAACTATATCTCCTAGAAAGTTTTTTATTAAAATCGGTCATGTTAAATATTGTTTGGCATTGGTGGAGGTCTACGTTCTACCGACTAAAATTGCAGTTTATCTATGAAATTGTGTTTGTTTGGAATTTTGATCTCTGTATCCTGAATTCTTGCACCAAGTGCTTAAAAGTCTAAAAATAAGCCCCTACTGCGCTACCAATGGGGACTCGCCATTTCTCTTGGCAGCCCATAACAGGTGATCAGTGGATGAGGGAATTGCAGCTTTGCTGAAGATCCGTAAAGTGTTTCAAAGGTGTGTGCCCCCCCCACCCCAGGGAGGCCTTGTAGCACATCTTCAACATGCCAGCCAGGCCGCAGAGGCGAGAGCTGCTCTGGACAAGCACGAGGATGATGATGTGAAAAGCATCTCGCATCAGCAGCCATCCCCTGTGCGTTTGTGTCGCCGTCATTCGTACACGAGAACCACAATGGGGGTGGATGTTGTCATCCAGCTGCCACTGTGTGCATGCTCTCACTTGGAGAGCTGCTGTGAGAATCATGTTCAATGGCGTCTCCTGTGGATTCAACAGCATCCCAGCTTTCTCCACATTCTCCAAGCTCTCTGAATGCCGAGCCCCCCTTTAGTGATCAGCCATTACCTCACCACGAGACATCTTTGGCGGGTAAACAGAAATGTCAAATGGTCCAAGAAGTGCAGTTCTGCTTCGTGGAGAACTGTTGAAATGTTTTTCGTGACAAAAGATGCACATAGCTTGCTACCAATTATTGTTATTAATCATTAAAATGAGCTAAAAAAAAATCCTTCTGTTAAATTTTCAATATGTTTATAGAAATCATTGCACTGTGTTCTAACTGCTTGGCTTTTTCTTACGAGGAGCGGGCAACATAGCTTCAAATTGATGTCACTTCCTTTGATAATAAAACACGTTTGGAACAATATGTAATGTCGCACATTGCAATGTAAACATACATACATTTTATCAGCAGGTTAAATAGCAAATGGTCATGGAAGTGACCCTTGAGGAACTCCACACAGCAAGTTACAGTGATCTGTAGGTATAATATAATCAATTGCAGGAACTATATAAATGTAAATTTTCTTATATAAATACGTCACATTTGCATATTTTTTTTCCAAGCGTTGCACCAACCAGTATGAATGTAATGTAAATGCAATATTAACGAACCTACATTTTATAATATATGCCTCTAAATGAGGGGAATAAGTATATTCAATGGTGAAAGGGTCGTGGTAGTGACCCTTGGGGAACTCCACACTATGTATCGTATTTCCTGCTACAACTTCTACTGTACGTAGGTGTTAAGTTGGTTAAATGCATATTTCATATAAAAGACGGACACTATATAAATTTGCATTTTCTACACTAATTATGAAAATATGTCACATTTGCATTCGTTTTTTGCTGTTAGCGTTAATATGAACACTTTGTCTAAATGGTGTAAATGATTAATAATGACAGGTTAATGGTCTTGTCACTGCCAAAAAAAATCATCTTGGCTATACATTAGCTTTAATTATTCATGCTCAAATAGTGACATTTATGGAATCTGAATGACCCCTGCATGGGAATATAATATATTCATTAAGTGATAATGACATACTTGGCTTCTAATTGCTATCAGACTGCTTGAATGTGCATTTAGAAGCCTCTCGCCTGAGAAGAATACTTACTGGCGATTTTCATTTACTTATGATGGGATAAATAATGTACGGCTAAACTAATATGATGATTAGTTTTGTATTTAGCGGCCAAGTCTTTTTGTGTGATTTTACATTAAGGTAGACCATACCATTGCAAATGAATGTCATTTACATTTAATGACAGTCCAGACAGTTGAATTGGGTCTTTCATCTCTGCTCTTATTATCTTATTTTAAAGTCTCTTGTTAAAAGAAAAAAATCAAATAAAAACACTCAATTGCAGATTTCTGCTGCTCAAAAGTTTATGATTGAATCTTGATTTATTTAACAAATGCAAAGTACTCTCTGTAGATAATAAACAATGTCAACTGAAAGGTTATTGTTTTTTGATTTCCTGTGACAATTCTAACAAAGCTTGATGGCGCGCTTAAACAGTCACACAATTCATATGAAAGACATTAGTTAGTGTGTCATTTCCTGCGAGGCACAGAACTTTATAAGAAAGTATGCTAATTCTTAATTTATGTAAATTAAACTGATAAGGCTCCTCCAAATTGTAACACATTTCTATTCTGATTAGTTCCACACATTTCATACAGGAATAACCCATTGATAGCCGAATTACAGACAATAGCTGGTGACATCGAACCCAAGGCAGACGCAGACGAGGCACGTTAAACAGGATCTGACTGCATATGAGTACACACACTGCAGTATTACACAGGAGCAATAAAAACCAGATATGATCATAGAATCACTTGTATCGGGACATCAAGATTAAGATGTTTTTCAGCATTGTGGAAAAGAGTAGCACGGATGAGGTCAAAATTATAGCATCCAGTGGAACAAGAAAGATGATATGAATGCGGCTACAATTCTATATTTTCCCAAAAGATTCTGTGTCAACTTCTTGCATATGAGATCGATGTGTTTCCGTTTTTCCCGTTATTAGTACACTGTGTGAGTGAAACCGTATTCTTAAATGTGACCATTATCAAAATGTGTCCAGCATTACCAACGGGTTTTGTAAGGCTGGAATGAATGAAGAGGATAGCTAAAGCTGAATGGCTAACTTTCCTGGAGGAAACACTAAACAGACAGAGAGAGGCTGACAAAGTGTGTGATGAAGGAATTATGAGGCTTTTCAATTGTGATGCTTGTCAAGATGGCTTGAGTAGTTTTAGTTCCCAGGAGGACAAAGAGGAGAGTGTTGAATGACTTTTCCAGAAGGTTGTTGGTTCAATACCCATATTACACTCACGGTTCGGCACTTTTTAACTAGCCGTATTACACTCACGGTTCAATACTGCTTATCTAGTCATATTACACTCACTGTTTTGGTAAAAAGCATTTATGAAATCAAGTGTAAAAAAATCTTTGCATACTAAATATGACATGTTTTGACATGGACACCGGTTGCCTATATATATGTATATATATATACAGATGGGCTTACATAGCGGTGCACTGTATAGTCCGGAAATCATTGCAACTATTTTTCCATTGACGACATTTTCCTTGTTTATTCACAGCTCTCTCGGAATAGCAAGTATCAGTTCCATGTCTAGTCACTAATTGGAGTGACGCTGTGCCCTGTCATGGCACAATTATGCAAATCATCTGCTTCAGTTTCATGCAAATACACAATTACAACAAAAATAGACACTCATGCTTATGTGCATAATAAACTGGATGACTAATTAGGTTTTTTTTTTTATAAAACAAATCAACAAGTGTGCCACTGAAAAGAGCGCACACTGTCCCCGAACTGGTCAAATCAGAGCAACAATATGAACGCCTCAAGGACGAACTGTTCCAACACTCCCACTCTATCTGTCAACACCAGATACCTGGCGCAACAACTGTGTGATTTTGGCCAAAGTATTGCCCTGGAGCTTTATGTATTCCCCCCGTCCCACCTAATTACAGATAAACATACGGACAGGGCATGTACCAAGAGAGTTTTAGTCTGAGGAGTGCCCAGAAAACTAAATTCTAATGATGTGAATATGATAATGTGGATGCTTTCCAGGGGTAACAACATTTCATGAAGGCATTGATTGACTGCCAAAGACTGTCCAAAGTAAAAAATCAACAAGAGCAATCAAGCCAAAAGTTTTCACAACATCCAGGATGCCAGTTATGCATCCCTAAGTCCACATATGACGTGACAAAAAAGCAGTTTTACTAGTTTTTATTTCTTGTACTGGTCCTCCATGTCGGTTGATGTAGATTTTGCCATTGTATCTTTCCCTGCTTATATTCATTTTAGAAATAAAATTCACGTTGTTCTCTCTAATTCTTTACTTAAACCCTACACCCGCAAACATAATAACTGCCCACAAACGTAATACAAATCTGCAGCTTTGAATGTAATAATCCCCGCAAATGTAATAAATTTCCCACAAACTTAATAAAATTTGCCTACTGCAAACATAATACTGAATTATTACATATGTGGGAAAGTGAAAATCTGTAAATGTAATAACTTCCCACAAATGTAATATGAGACAAAATAATGATCTTTGTGGTTGTTGTTTCTTCTTTCTTCTTTTAATGAGGGCGAAGGTGTTGATGTCATTTTGAGGATTTTAACAAGATATTTTTTTTTATTATTCAAAGAGTATCATTTGAATACATTAAAAGAATCTTTTACTATTAAATTATAATGTATTTTAAATTTAAAAAATAACATAATTGTGATAATTGCAATTGTTTTAATAAAATTATCATTACTATTATTATATTTTATTATTTCTTTTGGTTATTTCTTCCCCATATACACACAAAATCACACATACAATAATATACTGTAACTAAAACGCACATGTAAGCCCACAAACAAAATGTAATAATTTCCTGCAAAATGTAATAATTATTACATTTTGCAGGAAATTTATTACATTCAAAGCTGCAGATTTGTATTACGTTTGTGGTTTATTACGTTTGCGGGTGTAACAAGACAATTCTGATTCATTAAGTTAAAAAAAGTAGCTATCTTTGACTACAGGGTTAATGATCACGCACACTAGACAACACAGGAGCAACAGAACCAATGTTGTACTCGTGATACGGAGCAAACTGCTCAAACCTGCTTATATTCATTTTAGAAATAAAATTCACGTTGTTGGGATTTTGTCCTGCAATGGAAGTGTGCTTCCATTGTCCTCTCTAGGTGATATGTTCAAGCTCATTTAGATCTGTAGCTCGAGGGGGGGGACTTTCTGGTCTGCTAAGAATGCAATGTCATCCATCATAGTTAGTACTCGGGTTCATTAACATGTCATGCTAACCTTGACCAACTCTGCTCTCCTGAAAAAAAAAATAAGAATCCATTTCCTCTATGAAGTGAAATGAAGTTCTAATACTGTCAAGATGACAGGGGAACATGCCTGGGAGGGGGAAATGCGGGGACAAGCTGAGAATAGCAAGTGATACCTTCCACCTAAGGGAAATAACCAAACGTCCAAGCGTCCGACTCTAATCATCCTGACAACCTTCATGTATAGATTGCATGGATTCTTCGGTCATGGTCTTATTAGTCTTTCTCGTTCACGGTGTAACACGTTTTAATGTTTTTTTGTGTTTTCCAACAAAGGTCCGTGATGCAGTGGCTCAACAGGGTTCAGTCCTTCCTCTACTGCAACGAGAACGGCTTTTGGGGAACTTTCCTGGAGAGTCAAAGGACATGCGTGTGTCATACGGGCGTCACCCTGTGCCAGCGCCCAATCCCTTGCGTGATCGGGGGCAACAACAGCTGCGCCATGTGCAGCTTGGCCAACATCTCCCAGTGCGGTTCCTGCAACAAGGGCTACAAGATGTACCGCGGTCGCTGCGAACCACAGAATGTGGACTCGGAGCGAAGTGAGCAGTTCATCAGCTTCGAAACAGATCTGGACTTTCAGGATCTGGAGTTGAAGTACCTGCTGCAGAAAATGGATTCACGCTTGTACATTCATACCACGTTCATCAGTAACGAGATCCGCCTGGAGACCTTCTTTGACCCGAGGTGGCGCAAGCGTATGTCCCTGACGCTGAAAAGTAACAAAAACCGTATGGACTACCTTCACATGATCATCGGCCTCTCCATGAAGATCTGCCAGATGCGGAACAGCAGCATCGACCCCATGTTCTTTGTCTACGTCAACCCTTTTAGTGGAAGCCACTCAGAAGGCTGGAGCATGCCCTTCGGCGAACACGGCTACCCGCGTTGGGAAAAGGTCCGCCTGCAGAACTCCCAGTGCTTCAACTGGACCCTCTTGCTGGGAAACCGTTGGAAAACCTTCTTCGAGACCGTGCACATCTACTTAAGAAGCCGAGCCAAGATCCCCACAGGCCTCCGCAACGACACAGGTCCGGTAGATCTAGCGGATCCAAACAAGCGGCAGATCTACATCAAAATATCCGACATCCAAGTATTTGGTTACAGCCTGCGTTTCAACGCCGATTTGCTGCGCAGCGCCGTGCAGCAGGTCAACCAATCGTACACGCAAGGAAGTCAATTCTACTCCTCGTCATCCGTTATGCTCCTGTTACTGGACATACGGGATCGCATTAACCGTCTAGCCCCTCCATCTGCGCCTGGCAAACCCCAACTGGACCTCTTTTCTTGTATGTTGAAGCATCGGCTCAAGCTGACGAACAGTGAGATGATCAGAGTCAATCATGCCTTGGACATGTACAGCACAGAGATCCTAAAACAATCAGATCACCTCACTGCTAAGCTGTGTTGATCGCTTTGAACAAAACAAACCAGAAACACATCGCAACCTGACTTTCCGGGGTGGGCGTTTATTTTTTCTTTTGGCGGATTCCCTTTTTTTGGACCTTTTCTGCTTTTTTTTTTGATGTAACGCAAACTTTGTAAGCATATTACTTCAAAACGACAAAAAAAAAGATGATGAAAAGTGTTCCGATATGTTTAAGAGACGATATCCGGAACTAATATAAGGACTGTAACATATTTGTCCAAGCATGTCTGTCATTCCCTTAAAGAACTTTTGTGTCAGATTAAAAAAAAAAAAAACAAGAAAAAAAATGTTGATTCTATATGTACTGGTGAAAAAGAGGCCTTGATTTTTCCCCCTGAGGGATCAAAGGTTATACTCGATCTGAAACTGCCATTCTTCTTTGAAACATTTTTAACGGGGAGACAAGGGCAGACCGGATATCCTTTTCATTCAGAAATTATGTCATCACGCTAAATAACTGGCGATGATTTAATATTAAAAAGAAAGTATGTTTCTAAGGATGAACCAGACCGTGAGTGAAGCCAACACATTTATTATGGAGTCCTTATTACATTTCGGCGATGCTCTTTTTTGCCAGTTATGAGGTACTCCATCATTGTTCCGACATGTAACGCACACACAGCCGGCCGCTAATAGATAGTCACGTCAAAGAACGGAAGCCAGCTGTTTATATATACATATACACTATATGTGGGTGGATGTCTGCGCATTGCTTTTTTTTTTTTTTTTTTTTGCTTGTACTGTTAAACGAATGTGTCATTTGAAGATCAATCGAATTTTTTAAAAAATTCTAAAAGCTTCTTACGTGTTTTTTTTTTTGTTTTTGTTTTTTTAATTTATGTTGTTTCACAAGGCGGTACGTCCTGGTGCACAATGTCGTGGTCTCTAAAGATTTAACAATCAACGCTATTTTGTACTGCTTTGCATAAAACAAAACAACAACAAAAAAAATGGTACATGTTGTGACTGCTGGTTTGTGGAGCTTTTTTTTTTTTTTTTTCGGAGGCACCAAAATGTAAACATTCATTGTTCAGGCACATTTATAAAAAGCCATATTTCCCATCCCCGAAACAGACGTACAGTTAGACATAACGTACCATAAATGCTCTAATTCTCTCTAATTCTTTACTTAAACCCTAATGAGGACGACCCCTTCAGGTGATAATTGGCTGAGTGTTACACACACAAACATAATAACTGCCCACAATCGTAATACAAATCTGCAGCTTTGACTGTAATAATCCCGCAAATGTAATAAATTTCCCACAATAAATTTGCCTACTACAAACGTAATACTGAATTATTATATATGTGGGAAAGTAAAAAATGTGTAAATGTAATAACTTCCCACAAATGTAATATGAGACAAAATAATGATCTTTGTGGTTGTTGTTGTTGTTTGTTCTTTCTTCTTTTCATTTTCATTTTCATTTTGAGGATTTTAACAAGATAATTATTTTTTTGTGGAAAAAATATTCAAAGAGTATCATTTGAATGCATTAAAATAATCTTTTATTATTACATTATAATGTATTTTAAATTTAAAAAAATAACATAATTGTGATGATTGCAATTGTTTTAATAAAATTATTATTACTATTATTATTATTATTATTATTAATATATTTTATTATTTCTTTTGGTTATTTCTTCCCCATATACACACAAAATCACACATATAATAATATACTGTAACTAAAACGCACATGTACGCCCACAAACAAAATGTAATAATTTCCTGTAAATGTAATATTTATTACATTTGCAGGAAATTCAGTATGACGTTTGCAGTGGGCAAATTTTATTACGTTTATGGGAAATTAATTACATTTGCTGGATTATTACATTCAAAGCTGCAGATTTGTATTACGTTTGTGGTTTATTACGTTTGCGGGTGTAACAAGGAGTTAAGACAATTCTGATTTATTAAGTTAAAAAAAGTAGCTATCTTTGACTACATGGTTAATGATCATGTACACTGGACAACACAGGAGCAACAGAACCAATGTTGTACTCGTGATACGGAGCAAACTGCTCAGCTAGTATTAATACTAGTTGCTGTACACAGCAGTATGACAAGTGTAGCACCGACAGCTCAGTTGTCCAACCATCTCTTTAAAGCGCATACAGAGGTAGATAAATATTCATGATGCTTCAAAGGCAGCTTTTGCTAAATTATGGAGTGTCATCAGGAGATACAACCTTGCGCTATTTCTTTAACCTTGGAAGTTTAACGAGTTAAAGGCGTTTGTGGAGCATTTATGGTATTCAAACATTTCATTTCCATAATACGGAACATGACAATGATGTTGGATTTGAGTTGCTTTTTGGTTGCTTTGAAGAAATCTAAAGAGAGCACAGCAAAACAGCAATTATTGTATGTCGGAAAGTCACTGAATTTGTATGTTGTGCTGCAAAAAAAAAATATTTTAAAAGAAAATATATCATAGAAATATGAAAGTTTAAAACTATATTTTAATCTGCAATCTTTCCACAACCATTTTTTAAATTTTTTTATTGAAACACTACCTATTCCATGTTTGTTGTTGTGTCGGTCACCTTTTAGTTGTTGTCCTGATGCTACAGCATTGGCATTCCAAGTGACTGTGTATATAATGTCATTTCTAATACGGTTCCTCTATCCCATGTCTTTAACGGCACCATAAAAGTCCTTTCACTGTAAAAGACGCCAGCCGAGTTGCAAAATTCTAAATTCAGCATTTTCTTGTGGTTTTGGCCTATAAAGCTCTACTGTATACTACTGCTTCACTGTTTCTTGTGACATTAGTCTTGTGGGCATTGCAGAGGCACATATCGGGTACGCAAATTGCAATCTCGTAATGATTTCCCGTAATTGTTCAGTACAAACCAACTAAAGCATTGCAAGGTTTATTTCATTTTGACATACATCTTGAAATAAACTAAACAGTAAAAAAGGAACACACAATTCCCTATAACCAAATTTATGATACGATGGAAATTGAACAGTTTAGCTCAGCTACCAATTGTCAGCATGCTAGCATGACTTTTGTAAACAATCGCGGTATCACCAGCACATGCTAACATAATATGGTATATTGTTGCGTAAGAGGTAAAAATGACATAAAATGGTCTGGATGTGTCTCGTATGTTTTACTTTGTGTGTGTGTGTGTGTGTGTGTGTGTGTGCCTGTAACTATGGCGACTGCATCTTATCGCCATCTACCTTCTGACACTGTGCCTGAACGCTTTCCGAATGCAAACTTACCTTTCTTGACTCACCATCAAACACGCAAAAGACGTTCAGAAATAGGTCGCATTTTGAAAAAAAAAAAAAAAAAAAAACAGTTTTCAGATTTATTGGCACGTCGCACAACTGATTGTTTTCTCAAGAAGATCGGACGTTAGATATTATATATTAGTATGAAATAAGTGCCTGTTACCTATCCCTTTAACATGTTTCCAGCTGGGCAAAATGTCACGACCAATCACTTCCTTTAGAAGCTTTGGCAACATTTCGGCAATTTTTAAAAAATGACACCAAACAGGCAGAGTTGGCATTGGTCCCTAATTCTATTGTACGTATAAAACAAAAGCGAAATTCTGCTTGTGTTTAGCATAACGTATAGGACGGTTCTTAAAAGAAACTGCACTTTTTGGGGAATTAATCTACAATCCTTACATAAAACACAACCACACATGGATTTCCCTATTCTGTGCGTTCTAAAGAGAGCACTCAACACTCCATTTCTATCGACATGGCTGTTGTGCATGTCGGCATGTCGTGCCAATTCCCAGCCCGTGTTTTTCCTCTCTTTAGAACACACAAAAAAGAGAATAAAATGTACGTTCCTGCGCAAAATAATCCTTAAATTATCAAAATTTGATCCTATTGGATTACGATTGGAGGTTATCAGGACTGCTGTTTCTTTTGTTCAGTTGTTGAGCCACTGCAAGGTCCATAAAACGAGCACATAGTACAGTATATTTGTGATGCATTTGTTTACTTTTATATAGCATGCATAACAACATCTGCAAGCGTAAAACTCATGACAGTGCAAATCTGATCACAAACTCCACAGCCTAGCTCAGGGGTCGGCAACCTTTACTATCAAAAGAGCCATTTTACCCCCTCGCTCACTAAAAAAAAAATAGACTGGAGCCGCAAAATATAATATCAAAACATCTTATAAATCTGTCTAGATAAAAATATCTGATAATCATTTTTAAGTGTTAAGTTTTAACAATAAATACAATAAATAGAAGTGCAGTGTTGATGTGTAATGGATGCCAACTTGTAGGGTAATGATAGTATCATCTTGGTTAAACCTCAATACCTGATGTCTGAAGAAATGTGCAGCGAATTGTGAGTCTCCAAAAATTTTGATTGACTTCCAGATTTGGAGGGAATTTTGGGGTATCAAAGTAGTTCAGAGGAGAAAAAATCTGAGTTTTTTCAAAACTCATTACATAAGATGCATATTTTCCCCATTCGGATGTTGAAAAAAATACTTGAGCATTGTATAGGAGCCACAACAAAGACACTGAAGAACCACATGCAGCTCTGTAGCCGTGAGTTGCTGACCCCTGGCCTAGCTATTTTATTTAGTATTGAGGGACGATGGAGGCGTCATTTCAATATAAATAGTTTCTGATAAACACCAAGTACTTTGTTTTAGTCTTATGCTTGCAAATATTGTTGTACATCCCCTTGCAATATATAAAGTAAAATCACTGGCAATCATTTCCACATAATTGCATTATGCCGCAATACATCATGTTGCTTACATGTATCCATTAAATGTGTTAAAGAATTCCGCACATAATACGTTGCCAATGTATTTCTATTTTTTATTTTTTTGTTTTGGTTGTTCAGTTTCGATCATATCAGCTTCTTTCAATGAATGTTTCATATTATAATCAATTTCTCATTAAAATGCTATATTTAATAATAACTGACGTGCTTGTTTCTGCACCAACAGCACCTTTGTGTTATGATTTGAGAATGTTTTGCTATTTCAATACTGAATGTACACAATTGTCCTGATGCAACTTTTTCACCCTCAATGCGATACATCGATACAATATCAAACCGATATCAGCAGGGATCATACATATTTTTATATTTATTTTCATGTTGTGTTATTACGAGAACAACAATCAGCAACAGAAGCTATGAAAAAACAAGCCTATTTCCTTCTTTAAGCTTTTGTGGTGTATTTTATTTTTTTTCAAAATGTACATTGGAGGTGTTCAATGAAGCATTTAAACCTATTTTACCCGCCACTGACGGGCTGGCTTCATTCTGTTATAGCAAATGACTTCACGTCATCCCGTGGGAGTTTCCCTCGTCCTTTGCCACCACGTCTTTAACGAAAAACACACTCTGGCTCAGGACACCCCAAGTTATTAGATTTACCAAGGAGGCTGTGCTTTCATTGGTGTGTTCCTGATCAGAATTTTGCAAGAACTATCTAACATCATTGTTAGCTAGCTTATATTAACTTGTTTTCTTGTGTTATAATGCACAGAAAAGGGAAATGCTGTATTTTCCAGACTATAAGTCGCACTTTTTTATAGGTTGGCTGTTCCTGTGACTTATACTCCACAGCGACTTATAAATGAAAAAAGTGTTTATGTTACATAAACACTGGACACCTTTTCTGTTTATGTTTATTTTTTGTGTAGCTGAATAACCATTGTGTTAGCATATGTTATTGTTAGAACTTGCCTTCCAAGAGGACGTAATGTCTGTTTTGGTCAAGTACCGTATTTTCGGGACTATAAGTCGCTCCTGAGTATAAGTCGCACAAGGCCAAAAATGCATAATTAGGTCGAAAAAAAACATACGTAAGTCGCACTGGAGTCCCATTTTTTACGGGTTATTTATTTTATGACCAAAACAGATATTACGTCCTCTTGGAAGGCAAGTTCTAACAATAAAAGAATAGAGAACAGGCTGAATAGGTGTAAGATATGCTAACACAATGCTTATTCAGCTACACAATAAACATAAACAGAAAAGGTGTCCAGCATTTATAAGGCGCTCTGGAGTATAAGTCGCAGGAACAGCCAACCTTTGCTTTGTGTGACTAATACTCTGAAAAAGTGCGACTTATAGTCCGGAAAATACGGTATATATATATATACTTATAGTCCATGGTGTATATATATATATATATATATATATATATATATATATATACCGTCGACTATAAGTCGCAGTTTTTTTCATAAGTTGGCTTATGAAAAGAGCGACTTATAGTCAGGAAAATACAGTATACATATATATATATATATATATATATATATATATATACATACATCACTCGCTCCGGAGTATTAGTCGCACAAAGCAAAAAATGCATAATTAGGTCGAAAAAAACATACATAAGTATAAGTGGCATTTTTTGCAGGTAATTTATTGTACAAACTGAAAACTGAAAAATAATGAGACTTATAGTCCGGAAAATACAGTAGTTTGTAAAATATAATTACCTGCAAAAAATGTGACTTATGTATGTTTTTTGATACCTAATTATGCATTTTTGGCTTTGTGCGACTTATACTCCGGAGCGACTTATAGTCCAGAAAATACGGTAAATATGTGTTGATGTTTCACATAAGGGTTGGTAATGATGGGCGACATTCCCAAAAAAGTGCAGTCCCCCTTTAAATCCCATTCAGCTTTTCGATGTTGACTGTTTCAGTTCTTCTACTTTTGTTTTCCCTCCTGCAGCATTTTTGACCGATTAAGTTTGAGAAAGTCTGGAGCGCAAGAATTATCCCAACAGTTGAATGGGGAGGTTTTTTATTTGACGGGCTGAAGAAGAGGCTGCTTGGTTGTGCCGAGCCGGCTTCTTTTCATGGAGATGTGTGTCCGTTCAGCCTGTAATTTGAACTGAAAGGATAAGAAAAAAGAAGACAGCGAGGAAGTGCTTTTAAACGGCCATCTATTGTGCTCCAGCTCTTGAGCACTGGGCTAGAGTTAAAGAAAAAGCAGTGGCCTTTTATACAAGCCTTCAGTCCTCCTGTGCCTAAAACGAGTCCCTTTATCCTCCTGGTCTTTTAAAGCTAATTGTGGCGCTGTAGACTGTTTTCAATGGGATTGGAAGCATCCTTTAAAAAACATAAAACTGTCACAATACAATTCGAAGTCAAATAGCAGGAAAAGCACAGACAAACTTGACATGTGTTTTCTCCCATGAGGCAATGGGGGAACCACAACACATTCTGGATGAGGCACCCTGCTGTGCTGGTGAATAGTTATTGTCAATAAGCCAGCATATGAATAGTGAATTCAATGGATAAATGAACACCTTCATTGAAGACGAGACTCTGATGAGCAAACGAGCAGCGAGCACAAATAAACGTCTTTCTTCCAATACACTTTTAAAAAATGTTTGTAAAATTGACAGCGGAATGCGGTAAAATCATGACATCATAAAAATGTAAACAGAAAAACAAAGAACCCTTTTCTTGTAAAATACAGAACAAAACAAAACTGTTATTTTTAAAGTAAAATTATGTGAAAAAAATCAACTTTATTTGTAGAATTGACAGATTCCTATAACTTAGACGCAGAAAACCTGTAATTCAATAAACAGTAAAATGAGGTCACAATTACAGCATTAAAGTGTTAAAATAATAAATAATTCATGTTGGGAGCTTAATTTTTTTACAGGAAAAAAAAATTTAAGAACATTTATTCATCTTATATACCTTATTATACTATAAACCATTAAAACTATCACACAATTAAAAACTTGGCTGAAGGTTAAAAGCAACCTTATTGTGTTTTTTATAGCTAATACCTATAATACTGTAGTCACTGACTACAACAGGTACTACTAAACTCCTCTTGACTTATACCAAATACAAAACAAAAATAAAAATAAATTAAGGACATAGTGTGTTTCATTCATATCAGTATTTTTAGTTTTTATTACAGCAAAACAATGTTGTTTGCTCAGTGTTTTTCCATTGTGTTCAATAGTGTTTTGATGTAAAATTAACAGCAATTTTCTGCAAATATTACATAAATAAAACATTCATTCATTCATTTTCTACCGCTTTTTCCTCAAAAGGGTTGTGGGGGGTGCTGGAGCCTATCCCAGCTTTCTTTGAGCAAGAGGGTACACCGGGTACACCGTGGACTGGTGGCCAGCCAATCACAGGGCACATATAGACAAACAACCATTCACACTCACAATAGTATGTTTTTGGAATGTGGGAGGAAACCGGAGTACCCGGAGAAAACCCACATTGTAGGGGAGAACATGCAAACTCCACACAGAGATGGCCGAGGGTGGAATTGAACCCTGGTCCATCTAGCTGCGCGCTAACCACTCGACCACCGTGCCAACTAAATAAAACAAGATATAACAAAATACCCATATTGATTTAACAAAAAATTTTGCAATTTTGACGAGATTAAAAATTAATAAATTAATACATTGTAACAGTTTAGCCTGTTAGGACTGTTTACATTTCTACTGTAATTTTGACAGGATTATTCTGGCAATTGTTTTTTTTTTTTTTTCGTAAAAACTACAGATTTTTTTTAGAGGCATTTCTTTCCAAGCAGTTTCTCCAGCAGATGATTAAGTTGATGATCTCCTTCCCTCAAACCAAAGGAGTGTTAATCATTCAAATCACCTGCTTTAGTGACCGGCTGGAAAGAAAACCTGCAACGTCTCGGCCCTCCATGGCAGGAGTTTGACACCCCTACCGTAGAGAATGCCTCCACGTGGCCTACAACGACAACACGCCACAGTGTTCTCCCACTGGAGGTCACTTTTATTGCTGTAAAATAGTCCGGTTCACACTATCTATTGTGCTATTCCTATAAAATTCTCCTGAGTTTATATTTGATTGAAGCTCCCTCCCCCGCTCCAGGCTGGCCTCCCATATCAATCCCCAGGATACGTTTCCTTGTTAGGCCATCATCATTATCCTTGAGCAGCAAAGTGTAAATCCCTGGTCAGCTTTCAGTAATACAAAGTAGATGAGATGAAGAGTTATTGGATTCAAAGTGTTTGTGAGCAGAATGATAATTTCTTTATCTTGTGATCAGTCGCCATTGGTGCACACAAGTGACATCCGCAGTTTGTTTTAATTGAAATAATTATCATATGCTCACAAATGAAGTGCATAGCACATAAGTCCATGCTAGAATCTTCCACTGGTACGGTTTTGGGTGTGGAAAAATCACACTTGGTCAGGTCTCTCATTCCGTGTATCCTGTCACTTCGTGATTGGCTCCTAACTAAAAAGTAATCATCGTTTTTGGATAGTGACAAAAAGCCAAAAAAGCAAAATATACGCATGGTGTTAATCCACGACACATACCAAGTTGAAGTATCATCAAATAGTTTTTTTCGCTGTAACTAGTGATGGCAGGACCAGGGTTCGATTCCACCCTCGGCCATCTCTGTGTGGAGTTTGCATGTTGTCCCCGTGCATGCGTGGGTTTTCTCCGGGTACTCCGGTTTCCTCCCACATTCCAAAAACATGCTAGGTTAATTGGCGACTCCAAATTGTCCATAGGTATGAATGTGAGTGTGAATGGTTGTTTGTCTATATGTGCCCTGTGATTGGCTGGCCACCAGTCCAGGGTGTCCACGGCACCTCTTGTAACATCACTATGGAATGGCCTTTATTGTCATTATACAAGATGTACAAGATTGGAGAAAAAAAAAGTATATAAAAGTACAGTAAAAAAGACAATTTAACAAGATATATACAATATATATACAAGGTATCCAGAATATACACATAGTATTGCACAAGAGCATATGCAGGAGCAGACATATTGCACATATATTAATTTTAGTGCAATGATAAATGGGTCATAGTGCAAATAATGACTGGTGTATACTGGTGAGTAAAGTCACATGTGAGTGTATTGTATTGGGTTGTTAAATAAATAAATATGATTGAGGTAGTAACAGAGGCAGTGATGGAAAATATTGCACATTTGCATCAATGCTAATGACCGGGTACGTTGTATGTTGTATGTATGAGTCCTACGACTAGCTGTAACCATAGTTACCTGCAAGGATACAGTACAGTCATCATGCTGCTGGTGAGAGTGCACTTAAACCAAGCATTTATCAGATCATGAAGAACTTCAAGGAGAGCGGTTCAGTTGATGTGAAGAAGGCTCCAGGGCGCCCTAGAAAGTTCAGCAAGCGTCTGGACTGCCGCCCAAAGTTGATGTAGCTTAGGTGCTTGCTCAGGAACGGTAGCAGGCGGGTGGGAAGTGCATCTGCGAGTGAGTCAAAGACTTTTAGAAGATGGTCTGGTGTCAAAAAAGGGTACAAAGGAGACACTTCTCTTCTGGGAAAACATCAAGGACGGACTAGTGGTCAAAGTAAAAGCATTTTCTTTGACTGTTTGGGGCATCCAGAGAAGGTGAGTGCTACCATCAGTTTTGTGTCATGCCAACAGTAAAGCATCCTGTGTCAGGTTTCTTCTCAGCCAATGAAGTGGGTTCACTCACAATTCTGCCCAAGAACAGAACCATGAATAGAAAATGTTAATGTCCATAGGTACAGTAAACCTCGGATATACGTATCGGACTCAAAATTCGCTCACAACGGACAGATAAAAAGAACCGATTTTTCTGTAATGCATTTCCAATAAAAATTCATTGCATATATCGGATTTTTTATAACGGATTTCGCCTATTTCGAACAAAATCTCCAGTCCCGTTCCAATGCATTTCCATTAAATTTCCCTCGCATATATCGGATGGCCGCATCGTGGCGCTCCGATTCGCTGAATCGTGACAGGCCGCTATACGACGTCATTTGCAGCGTTTGCAGCGTTTGCAGCGTTTGCAGCGTTGCCTGCGCGTCCAGGTACATTGGAAACATAGTCAAGGAAGTGCCTTTTTATAACGGATAAAATCCGATTTACGCATATAACGGATATACTAAATCCGATATATGCGTAAAACGGACATTTTCCGGTATACGCATATCACGGATTTCGCTTATATCGGACAAAACCAGTGGGAACAATTGAATCCGATATATCCGAGGTTTACTGTATGAATGTGAGTGTGAATGGTTGTTTGTCTATATGTGCCCTGTGATTGGCCCGAAGACAGCTGGGATAGGCTCCAGCACCCCCGCGACCCTCGTGAGGAAAAAGCACTAGAAAATGAATGAATGAATGAACAACTTCTCCCAACCATCCAAGAACAATTTGATGATTTTTCCACAGACAAACGTGGAAGAACAAAAAAAAAAAATAACGTAACATCTAAAAACATTAAAAAAAAACACGACTGCAGATAATCTCACCTGTTCCACACCGATGGAATGACCTTCAATGACCTTCAGTACAGACACTTCATAGTTGTTAGACACTTTTAGCCTTGTCAGGAATTCAACTCGGCCCTAGCTCTCCTGAAAACTGAAAGCACACATCTCACACAAACAACCCAAGGCTGTTATTCTCCATTCTTTGTGTAATGACAGCAATGCGAGGGTATTCCACTTGTGAGACAAACATATTTGGAGCATTGAAAATATGTTTTTTTTGTTGCTTGGCAAAAGCTGTTTTTTTTTTAACTGAGCTGAACTGAACAAAGAGCAGCTATTTGTGAATAGGACGCGGAATTAGTCATTAAAACATTTCACAAAAGCAAAACAGCACAGCACACAGGGACAAACAGCGTTAAAAAAAATTGTTTATGGACATATTTATTCATATAAAATAATACTGTGGATACCTTCTACTGTACCTTTTTTTGTGAAGGTACATAGGGAACTAAAGTTAATGGATTTCAATTATAATAGTTTTGTACATTAATTAATTTAACTGCATCACAACCCAATCGGGGCGGCCCGGTCTAGTGGTTAGACCTCACAGCTAGGAGACTAGGGTTCAATTCCACCCTCGGCCATCTATGTGTGGGTTTTCTCCGGGTACTCCGGTTTCCTCCCACATTCCAAAAACATGCTAGGTTAATTGGCCACTCCAAATTGTCCATAGGCATGAATGTGAGTGTGAATGGTTGTTTGTCTATATGTGCCCTGTGATTGGCTGGCGACCAGTCCACGGTGTACCCTGCCTCTCGCCCAAAGATAAATAGCTGGGATAGGCTCCAGCACCCCCGCGACACTCGTGAGGAAAAAGCGGTAGAAAATGAATGAATGAATGAACGAACCAACCGTGATGAGTGAAATTTTGTGAATTATGATTCCAATTTTTGTATTTAGATCATAGTAAACCGACCTGTTGAGGGTGTACCTTGGGTAGGCTCCAGCATACCCCCATGACTGTAGTGAAAATAAGCAGCATAGCATAAAACCGTTTTACGGTATTCTAAATATGTTGCTTTTCAACATTAGAGCCCTATGCATATGAAATAGCACCCCTACAGTCATGGTTTGTTCTGATCAGTGTTCAGCCAGTGGTTGGACCCCAAAGAGACAACAAAAACGGTGAAGAAAAATGGTTTAATAATAAAAAGCGAATTCAAACAGAGTGGAAAAATACAGAGGAAAAGCAAAGTACAACATAACAATCCGGGCAAAGCCACACAGAAAAAACACAACAAATGGAGGTAAAAGCTAAGCAGAACAGCCATAATATTGACATTGTGAGTATATGAGATATATATAATATATGAGAATATTGTGAGTGTCCAAGCACCGCTCATGAGGACCTGAATTACTCCCAGGCGCGTGTAGGTGGCGCCGCCCCGACAGGATCGGTAGTGCACCACAATAGAGCAGATAGGGGGCAGCAGAGCAGTTCGGGCAGGAAATAATAATATAATACATTTATGACATGCATATTGTAGACATAACATAGACTCAAGTTAGCATTGGGAGACGTCATGCATATATTTGGAGTTCAGGTGTTCCTACTTAACCTTTAATGATTTATATGTATGTTTTGTCCAATAGTTACTGACAAGCAGTCCAATGACAGGAAGTACAGGAAGATGGAACCTTTCTACAAAAGTAACTTTCTTTAAGGTTTAAAGTAGTTTTTAAACTTGCTTTATTTTTTCTTTGATACCCACCAGATAGTTCCAGTAGGCACCGACGCCACCGCCGATGATTCCTTTCATTTTCTCAGAAAGAGACCCCCGGTGGACGTGGACATGTTCAGACAGTCGGGCACACACAGCGTAATGGTGCATGGACGTTTTAAGGTTATTGGAGTCGCTATTGTGTACTTGGCGCCCAGATTCACCGGCGGTGCGGCGGTACAAGGAGCAACCTTAGCAGACGTTGGTAAGAAGTGGATAGTAAATTGAAGCTTTCAATTTTATTAGCCGTCAGTGCTCGGTTCATCATAAAAGCTCAAAATGCAGACAGTATAGAATCAGCTAAAACGGAATTATCATGCTTCTAAATAACACAGCCTTAAAACCTGCAAGATTAAGTTGAGGGAGCAAATTACAAAAATGTTATTATGTTTAATGTGAAGATCTTGAACAGGGGGAATGGGTGGTATCGGTACAACATCAAGTAAATACAGACATATGACCCTTGTTATTGATATTTGGTGTTTGATATCAGCCCATCCTGTAGTTCTGATTTTTACTTACAAACACCCAACAATCTCTAGCATTTCTAGAGAGTCATCCACATGATGTCTTTTGATATAGTTCATCTTCAAACAGCTAAAATAATGCATAAGGCTAAAAATAACCAATTAGCTACAAATGTCATCCAATACTTCTCTACAAGAGAGGAGAAATATGATCTCAGGGAAGAACTACATTTGAAACACTTATATGCTAGGACTACGTTAAAAAGCCATAGCATTTCAGTATGTGGAATCAAACTATGGAATGGATTGAGTAAGACCCTCAAACAATGCACAACGATGAGCCAATTCAAGAAACAATACAAGCAGTTGATGTTTGCTAAATACAAGGATGAAGAGTCTTGAACCAGTCATGATGTGCTATATATATCACTATATTGACACTTACTATGGTACACATTATGTCATTGGATGCTCATATCACCTCGTACTTCGGTATGTGACAAAAATAAAATAAAAAAATTAAAGTTTTATATTAGGAAAGCAGGAAGTGAACAAATGTAACAGTTACTGATTGTAAAAGTACCAGATGGAGGGGTAGGATTTAATAAGCTTTGCTTCTTCCTACTCCTTTTGGACATGTGGAACTGTGAATTGATTATGTGATGCATTCAATTGTAATCTGATGCATGTTCAAATGAAATAACACTATTACCATTACCATTGCAATTTAATTAGCGGAATAGCGGCACTGATGTGGCCACAGCAACCAATGCTTAACTACATATTTTAGTCCTAACATTGGTGGACCAGCCAGGACGCCTCCCGTGCTACGTTAGCATTAGTGCTAGAATCATTGTTTAGATCTGTGTGCAAAGCTTTTTTGATAGATCGATAGATTCTATATTTCTATATTGTCATTGCACAATAACACAGCAGTGAAATTGCCAACAAAATGCCGTTGCCTGGCTCCCGAATAATAATAATAATAATAATAATAATAATAATAATAATAATAATAATAATAATAATAATAATAATAATAATAATAATTATAATAATAATAATAATAATAATAATAATAATAATAATAATAAATAAGTGTATGGCAAATAAATTGATGACATCGGATATGAACAATGTACAGCGTAAACAGTAATTTGCACAAATAATTTAGAATAAATAATAATAATTATATTTATAATTAATATAATAATAATAATAATAATAATAATAACCTTGACCATAGTGATTACTTCTTATGTTTAGCATGCAGATTCTTCAAACCCTATTTAACTGACTACTTCACATCATTTCAATGTTTATGTCGTCCTAAAAGTCAATATTTTATGCAAATTCAGCAAAAATGCCCCAAAACTAACAGCTAGGGGAGTCAATGAGCAGATACAACCAAAAAAAATGGTAAACACAATCAGGGCAAAGTAAATGTTCGGTCGTATTGTTACTCCCTGGTGTGCATTCCCAATGAGCTGTTTGCTGTTTGCTAGGTGGATCCACACTTGGCCCACTTTCAAAATCTGATGGATAGAATGGGGCAATTTATTTACATATCCATGACCAACATCCTCACCTCGACCTCACATATTTTTTTTTGTGAGCGCTAACAAAGCAAGCGCTGCCTCTTTCTCGACGGCCAGAGGCCAGATTGATGGCTGCAACTTGAAAGTTTGGATTTCAGAAAAAGAAACACTCCCCTGACAATATTCCGAGAGCTGCTTGCACTGGTAAAAAGCGGCGACTGCCGCTGTATCCGTCTCTGTCAGGGGGCGCATTTTGCACAAATAACACAACGTAAACACAACAATAGCAGACTTGACAAAGATTTAAAATGATGGAAGACAAGCGACAAAAAAATAGTCAAGTGCCACATTTGTTAGCTTTCATCCATCTGTCCATGGTTGACTATTGGCTGGTTTTTTAGGTCATACATTGACGGAATCGTACCATTTCTTATTGTGTTTCCATTTTGATTAGAGATGCAGTTTCGTGCCAAATCCTCATCAGATGAGGAATCAGATGGGATGAACACAGATTCACCAATGAAGGAATCGACTTCGCTACTCTCTGAATCCACATCAGGGAGTTTGCCAAGTCGCTAAGGCGTCAAGAGCAATGGAGCTCTTTCTGGACTTTCTGGCTGTTTTTACGGGTTAGAATATCACACCTACACCCACGGACTTATACGCTCATCCTCCATTGCTTAAAGTGGAGCCTATCCCAGCTGTCTTCAGGCGAGAGGCGGTGTCCACCTTGGACTTGTGGCCAGCCAATCACAGGGCACATATAGACAAACAACCATTCACACTCACATTCATACCTATGGACAATTTGGAGTCGCCAATTAACCTAGCATGTTTTTGGAATGTGGGAGGAAACCGGAGTACCTGGAGAAAACCCACGCATGCACGGGGAGAACATGCAAACTCCACACAGAGATGGCCGAGGGTGGAATTGAACCTTAGCTGTGAGGTCTGTGCGCTAACCACTCTGCCGCCTTGCAGCCCCCTTACAGTAGATTTTGTAGAATTTGTTAAAATCTATTGTTTTGTCTGATGAGCTGGATGTCTTGGGGCACCCCTACCGTTCCTGATTGGTATGATCCACACCTGCTGGAAAGTATGTGCAGTCATACCAGTTTTTATAGTAAATTAGCGCTACTATTTAGGTGGCCTTAGGTTTGCAAAATGCACTGACACTGATATGAGCCAATGTCAATGCCAATCATATCAGTTGGCCGATTATAGGACATCGCTAATCTTGATTTAAAAATAAACAATTTATTTTGCTCTTCTGGCTGTATACTGGTTAGCATGCTTTATCTAGATTACACAACACGGGTCTGTATTTTGTTTTTATTCTGGGGTGGGATAAAACTGTTCCATTGTGCGGAGATGTATTTTTGTTGTCTGTCCCACTGCTTCCATCTACGTCAGACGGTGTCAAATTTTTTCTGGCCATGTCGGTCCTGAACAGGATGTCTGAACGTGTCTTCAAAACGTCTGCTTGAGTTTGAAGGAGTCTTCAGTGAGCCCAACTTCCTGCACATGAAAAGCCTGAGGAATGTCTGCTTAAGTGGGGGCAATCAAAGGTTGGCAAGTTTGACTCTTTTGTAGTTTTTACATGACAGCGGCCTTTTCATGAAGTCATGACTAATCAACGTACGCTCAGTCAAATCTGCTGGCTCTTTTTCAATGTTTTCAACGTTCAATTTACTATTATCTGGGACTACTATCACACTCCGTCCAACCAAGAGTCATGAAAGTCGAGAAACCGATGCGTTTACTGAATAAATATTAGAACTGCCGGTCACCGTCCAAAGTTAGATGTCGGAAATTTTCAAGTTCCAAGCTTTTAAAGGGCTAGCACCGTCTGTTGATGTCTAGATATGTCTGTAAAAATAGCTTAAAAATGAAATTAAATTTAAAAAACTCCCCCGAACAAGGTCTTCCTTTGTTTGTGAGACAGAATCATTGAAGGGCGCAGTAGGAGACAGCATATAGCAGGCTGCGTTCTGGTGTTCAGGACTTAAAATCAAATCAAATCAACTTTATTTGTATAGCACTTTTCCTGCAAAGACATGCAACACAATGTGCTTTACAGAATTAAAACAATTACCACAATTAAAAGGAAAAAACAAAGAAAAAAAAAAGCCCCTCCTTCCCATCCTCCATACTAGACACACACACACACACACACACAGTAGGTAGACATGGCATGGCACTGAGCATCAAGGAAACGCCACCTTTGGGGCCATCCACACTGGGAGGAGCTACAGGCCGTGCAATCGGGGGACCAGCACCCGGGCCCCCCCGACTCCGACAGACGGACGGACCCCCACATTAAAAGGGAGGAACCCCCAGCCGGCCGGGTCGAAGGGACCCAAGGATGGCACCCCCTCAGCAGACCCGACACAGCCCCCAGTGTGGAGGACCCACCCTGAGGAAACACTGGAGTTAAAAATTGAAGACTAAGAGCATAAAATAGGACTAAAAAGATAAAAGCTGAAGACTAAGAGCATAAAATAGGACTAAAAAGATAAAAACACAAGAAAAGTTTAAAAATAATAATATAGTTTAATAATAATAATAAAAAAAACACAGGGACACCTCAGGAATGTACCATCCGTCATGATTCATTCATTCATTCATTCATTTTCTACCGCTTTTCTTCATGAGGGTCGCGGGGGTGTTGGAGCCTATCCCAGCTGTCTTCGGGTGAGAGGCGGGGTACACCCTGGACTGGTGGCCAGCCAATCACAGGGCACATATAGACAAACAACCATTCACACTCACATTCATACCTATGGACAATTTGAAGTGGCATGTTTTTGGAATGTGGGAGGAAACCGGAGTACCCGGAGAAAACCCACGCATGCACGGAAGAACATGCAAACTCCACACAGAGATGGCCGACGGTGGAATTGAACCCTGGTCTCCTAGCTGTGAGGTCTAACCACACGACCGCCGTGCCGCCCGTCATGATACAAATGGTACAAAAAGAATATACAGCAATTAGAGACGTTTTTTTTTTTGCATAATCCTGCGAACAAACCAACCAACCAACCAGCCAACAAACAAACAGCAATCAAAGCTTTGCATTTGGCAGAGATAAAAATGATAAAAACACCTGCGTGTCCCCTCGCTTGCAAGGACAGGACAGAACAGGATTATGTGGAGGCATTCATCCATGTACGCCTTACATGGCTGAGACGGGTCAAAGACAAAAACTAGTTATTCCGCATATTGGAAGGGTCACTGTGCTACTTTTATTAAGAACTTGTGTCTGTTTTAGGGACACTCTGTTCCTTTGGGGTTGAGGCTAGCTCCCTTCGGGCTTAAATGCCCAATTAACCTTACGTGGCCCAGGCACATTTTCACAAGTTTAAGTGATTCCCGAATGGTTAAGGGTAATGAATTAATTTAACGGGACGGCACGGCTCAGTTCACGTGATGCTAATCAATGAAGATTGCAATTTTCATGCAACAGATGATGATGCCGGTTATTGTGCACATACTGGTAACATACATTCTTTTTTCCTGTTTATTGTCATTTGTTGTTATCCCTTAACTTTCCAGCACAGCCTCATCTCAGAGGCCAGGTTGGCTGCTGCTGCTGCCCCCCCTCTTGGGAATGCACACAGTTTTGCCATCTGCCGGCAGAATTGAGCAGGTTTATTGCACGCCTCTCGCTGCTTGCACCACAACAGCCAGGAAGCGACACTGCTGCCAGTCAATAAAATAATGAAATAAAATGCTGACTTGGCTGCAAGCACTCCACATGAAACAGCAGCTAGATGACAGCTTTTGACAATCATTCTGTAATGTCACGCAAAGTTCAGCCTGTAGATGCATAATACAAAGCACAATAATAAATAGTTTGTTCTAAATGTCAGATGAAGGAAAACAACTAAATGTGCCGTGTATGGTCCACAGCTTGGAATTGCACCTTTTCTGTTTGGGTGTATTATATTTCATTTCATTTTCTACCGCTTTTCCTCACGAGGGTCGCGGGGGTGCTGGAGCCTATCCCAGCTGTCTTCGGGCCAGAGGCGGGGTACACCCTGGACTGGTCGCCAGCCAATCACAGGGCACATATAGACAAACAACCATTCACACTCACATTCATACCTACGGACAATTTGGAGTCACCAATTAACCGAGCATGTTTTTGGAATGTGGGAGGAAACCGGAGTACCCGGAGAAAACCCATGCATGCAAAGGGAGAACATGCAAACTCCACACAGAGATGGCCGAGGGTGGAATTGAACTCTGGTCCCACCTTGCCGCCCGTGTATTATATTGATTTGAAAAAATAAAAATAAAAAAATAAAAGGTTTTTGTATTACATTTTTAAAGAGCACAAACCAGTAGTTTTCAATATTGACATTTTTGATAATTTAACAAATTTTATGACATACTCAAGTTGGACGTTTTCGTAGCGATTTTAAACTTGGAACTTGCACATTATAAAAATAAAATCAACCCCTCTCCCCAAAAAAACAGTAAAAAAGGGAAAATAGAGTAACAACACAAATTGCAAAGGGAAGAACCCAAAGTTTTATACAATTAATTCATAATAATGGAGCCAAAATGTGATTATTTTTGCAGTGTCCAATCACCGCTACAACATAACTTGGACCTTAATTTGTGTACATAGACACGTTGCACTTTATAAAAATAAAATGAACCCCCCTCCCCAAAAAACAGTAAAAAAAAAAAAAAAAAGGAAAATAGAGCAACAATGCAAATTGTAAAGGTAAGAACCCAAAGTGTTATACAATGAATTCATAATAATGGAGCCAAAATGTGATTATTTTTGCAATGTCCAATCACCGCTACAACATAAAAACATGATGTAAAAACTGTAGGATAAAAAACTGTCGCAAATTAACAAATATATAAATTAATAAATATAAAGGCTGTCAGTGATAACAATCATGATGGTTGGACACCACATTATTTTTATATACCAGTGCATAATTAACTTAAGGTTCTATACACACGGAGTCCCATGACTATGATCTGCCTTTGTGCCTTGCAGCTGGTGTGTGTTGGAATCAAAACAAAAGCTGTTCAATTATCCTGTGTGATGGCGGGGGGACACGAAAAGTAATGATTGTTATTGGATTTCCAACAGAAATTGTGTGCGTATTTTGCAGTACATCAATAATGACTTCCACTGCACATCATTTTAAAGGATGCAACTACGGTTAATATTAAAGATAACCACTTACAAGCATGACATTTTCCATTCCACCCACCACTAACAATTTCAAAACATTGAATAGAAAATCCTTGGAATAATATCTGCAGGTTCTGAAAACATGTCATATAATGTAGTTTTTACAGAGTAGTAAAAAAAAAACACAACAAAAAAACGAACATACCTTTAGTCTTTATCCATAATATCTAACCTGTTCCCAAAGTCCAGCATGACGTCAGCATTTTAATCTTCCATCGACAAATAAACCTCCAGCTGCATTCACGGTAATGTTCATATCAAGCTATTGATCCTTTTTTAATCTTTTGCCCTTCACTTCCACTTTCCGCATTCAATCCATTTTGACGTGATTCCTCGCTGGTGTAAGTCAGTGAATCACCCCAGGGGGCCGTCCATCAAAGGGGGGCTGCCAGAGAAACAAAGACGCTTGGCAGCCCTTTGCTCACTGCAAATGCCCTTAAAAGGAGGACTTTGGCTGGCAATGCCACCTTTGATTACTCCGCCGTGACTTTATTTCCCACAGCAGCTGCACTGTTGTGATTGACTGACTGAGATCTTCTCTGTAACGTGTCACTAAAAACAACTCTATAGTCTCAGCTTATCTTATATCACAGCGCCTTTCACTTTATTTTCTTAAAGATAATTTTTTTGTAAGACCTTTTGGAATTCAAGTTATTCACCTGAAACTGTTAAAAGCCAGTGATGCAACCCAGTGAACAATGCTTGGGCTTTTTCATAGCCGCAGTCACCATTACAATCAAATACATAAAGAAAAAAAGGCTTATATAATATTCTGCAACCCAAACATTACAGACATGATGGAAATGTGTACATTTTTTAGACATCACTGTGGAATTTCCGGAAACTTTTCACAGGAGTATAAGAAATATAAGAAATAATTAAGAAATAATAAAAACAAAACATTACTTTAAGCTAGTTCTTTGCATGGTCGATAAAAAAACATAAATATTTAGTTTTTTTTCCCCTAACTAAATATTATTATAGAATTATGTATATAATTTATATTGTAAAGTAAAAATAAATAAAACAATTTGAGATAAATAAATAAATAAATATAATTAAAATACATAGAAATAAATAAATAATTTAAATTATGTCAATTAAAAATGTACTTATATTCTACTGCTGATTCCTGAAGAACGGAAAAAGGTGGAAAGAAGTTCTTTTCTGATGAAAGATGATGTTTAATCTTTCTTTTGGTACGTACCATGTCTACATAGACCAAGAACCCAATACTCAAACCCAATAATCATCAAAAATGGCCGCCGGTGCCGTGAGGGAAGGCTTCTGAAGCATGAATTAGTTCATTTATGAACTAATTTTTATTTTTCCCGCTTCATTCCCATAGTCATATGTTTCATAAGATAGTTAAAATGAAAGTAATAAATATCTAAAAGTTCTAATAAATATTGTTAAAAATGCTAAGGTTACAAAGTTTACAGAGTGAGACATCTTCTCTATAAAGTGTCGTTTTTTGCCACTAGAGAGTGAGTGCTCACGCATATAGACAAGCTTTGTCGTTTTCTCTCGGTGAAAAGCAGGCTGGCTTCACGGGAGAAACGAAACGGGAAAACCTTATAAACACGCTGAAAGTTGCTCTAAACGCTTGTTTCTTGGGAAATTATCGTCTTTGTAAGTATATTGGTGTATAAATCACTTATATAGGTGCATTTTCTATTTCAAAAGTTGTACTTGTTTTGTCAAGTTAGCTAACTTCATGCTACTGCTAGCTTGCATTTGCAGTTGGTGTACTTGTGTAACTGTAGCTAACTGTTAGCTGATGTGTTTAGCCTGCAACATTAGCAGTATTGGAATTTCATATTTTTTTGTATGTTTCAGTTACCACTTATTTTGGCAAGAAAGCAAGAAAAGCAAGCCTTGTGTGCGGAGTTTTCTTCATTGTTTCGCTTGCTGTCATTATGAGGACAGCACACCCATAGTTGGAGAACATCTTGTAAGTTTTTTAACCCTGATTGTCCTTCAAATATCACTGAAGATGCTGCAATGATGCATGCCACGCCTCTAGTTGGCGCTGTCACTTTGTAAAGAAACAACTCATGCACATCTGCTCTTGCTTGGTGAGCAGCCACACTAAAAAAAGAGTTTCTGTATGAGCCGTCAGTCTTCAATGAGGTCCTCTTTTCTACCTGCAGAGACCATTTAAATTTATGATGAAGCGTACTGATGCTGACATCTCTGCGGGGGACGCACAGACGTTGGAAGGTGGGTCTTCTTGCTTCATGCAGAGTGGGCTTGGCTTTTTCGATACGGCAAGGTCAGACGGCGGTGGAGGCCTCCTGCTGCCCGGGCACAAGGACAAGGGCGGCCCGTGCAGCGTCAGTCAAAAGCCTCGCTCTTCTTTCTCCCAATCGGCAACTTTCTTACTCGCGGGGCGAGCGAGCCAAAGGATGGGAATGTGTGTGCCCCTCCCCTCCATCTGGTGCAGCACGCCTCTGTCAGGATGTCAGCCTGCACCCCCTATAATGAAGGGTGTCATCAAGGTTACTGCGGCCTGGAATGGTGCCTGCGTCCTCCTCTAGCGCTCCATCCCGGTATCCCTTTTGCCTCATTCCATGTGACACAAAATGCCTATTTGGGAAGTGGCTTGTTGATGGTCTGATGATGTTTTTATGGCAGTTGATCCGCCCATGGAGAGCACAGAATCCTGCCCCGACTCAATTGACAGCAATTTATCATCATATTTACCCGTTTCTGAAACTGTATGCGATTGTATTGCAACACTTCAACAGCAAAAACGCTAATCTAATTGTAAGATTAAATATCAGAAATCTATGTCAGTAGCCACGTTTACATGGACCCAAATATACCAATTCCATTCAGGTTATTTGCTCAAACGGGAAGAATCTAACCTTTGTATACACCTCATTCCGAAAGAAAAGTGCCAATCCGAATGAATATATAATCGGATTCACAGGGGTGGAATATTCCTTTCCCCAATCCGGTTGAGGTATCTTGTACCCGCTCAAACGGAAAGTTGTCAGATTGTGTTCTTCTTCATGGTGTGTTTTCTTCTTCTGTTGTTTATTGGCGGTTGGCAAGCAGCTTTCGTGTGCATTAGCGCCATCTGTGGAACAGAATCTAAACCCTTCTATACGCCATTCACAAGTCCAGTTTTATTAAAAAAGAAAATACATATCTATATAAAACATGTGCCGAGCTTAATTATAAAATATTGGCAAGATTGAACTTTATCTTTTCCTGTTCCCGGGTGCGTTCTTTCAGCGAATGCTGAGATATGACATAACACGCAGCTTGAGACGTTCTTCGATTTAAAAAAATGGAGGCGAGCAATCGGCACTGGACTGCTGTGGAAAGTTTGTTTTTGATTGAAACTAAATTTCAAGACTGGACGCAGGAAAAACTGGCAATACGGAGTTATTCCAACAAGTGAAAGAAAAACTTGAGGAAGTCGGTATCACGTGATGTTGGTGTTTGCGCTTTACTGCGCATGCCCCATTGACTATTCTGGTTGATTATAACGGCGCATGTAGACACACGATTGGAATATTCCTTTCCATGTATACCATTGCTTTCGGAAAGGTCATTTGGAAAGAGTCCATTCGGAAAGACAAAAACTCCTCATGTAAACATGGCTAGTGACAAAATATTTCTTCGTATCTAAAAGTAGCGTACAATTTAATACCAATTGTTGACAGCTCTAATGGTGATGAAAGTTGACACTCCTCTAACCTGACACTGAATCCAAAAAGTTTTCCGTGCGGGTTATTGTGTGTAGCTGCTCTATAGAGACCATAACTCAATACAGAGGGTCGACAAATTAGCATAATAGGTCCCCTTTAAGGTTGAATTTGGGCACTGTCAACCTAGTGAACTACTAGTTATTGTGCTACGCGAGTGTTAAGTTCCATGGATGGTAAAACCTTGGTATTCGTCCCCTCCTCCAAAGTTCTCCATCATCATGAATCCTTTCACTGCATGGTTCTTTAAGCTTTTAAAGAGGGTGAGGAACGGGTATTAACATCAACAAAAGGGTGAATGAGGTGCAAAAACATATTTTCAGGACAATTAAGTCCTTCTCGTCCATTTTCTTGAGTCTTAGACCTCAATGTGTCTCAAGCGGCGCCCCTTCCTCTTCCCAGTAGCAGGTGACAGCTGGCCAGGTGGCCCCCACTTTCAAAGGAGCAGCCTGGCCAGCGTTCAGTCTCTAAAGCCAGCTCTTCACCCCCCCCCCCCCCCCCCCCAGTCCTCAGAGTCGACACTCACTAGCATTCCAGCTTCATGTTTGCTCGACTACCGCAAGTAAGACCCAGACTTCAGTGATTTCCCCTGTGGGATCAATGCAGTGTAGATGTCAACCACCCTGTACCTCCACAATCTTTCTTCCTGCTCACAAAGTCAGTAAATACAATCAGCAGAGTGTCTTTCCAGTCCTAATATTGACTTCTTCTGTGGTTCAGCCTTCACTGGACAAGTCTTCATTTCTGCAACCAAGTCGAGGCCAAGGAATGGGGTGTCATCTTTAAGGGTGGAAATAACATAACTTTCTGCTAACATTCATATGAATATACAGCAGATGCCTGCTATTGATGGGATTAAAGGCTGGGACCACCCGTGAACAGCAAATCATAGTAAGAGATTGAAATGTGTGTTCACTAATAAAGTGCGTTATGTCTTGGTTTTCAGCAAAAAAGGCCCATTTTTGGAGGAAAAATAGCAGTTATATTTAATATACGTGGTAGCCATGTGTTGTATATACGTGTGTAAAAATCTGAAAATAAAATCTTCTAAATTAATTGGCCAATCCAAATTGTCCATAGGTATGAATGTGGGTGGGAATGGTTGTTTGTCTATATGTGCCCTGTGATTGGCTGGCCACCAGTCCAGTGTGTACCCCGTCTCTCCAGCATGCCCCCACCCTAGTGAGGATAAGCGGCATAGAAAATAGATGGAGGGAGATTCTGCTAAAAGTCTGCAAACATTTTTTGCAGCATCTTTTGTATAGCCTTTTGTCGATTGCCATAGTTGAAGGTATTGGTCAAATGAAGAAAGTTGTCCAAAAAGTGTATTTTTATATGTCTTTAAGTACTTTTTAAAAAATGAATTCTGTTAATGCTCAGCAAAGTGAGCTTTGACCATTTTTGTCCGACCTTGTCAGGCAGTAAAGGGAATACACCTCTGCTGAGCCTTTAAAGAGCCATTACTGTCATGGGCACATGTGACGCACACACACACACACACACACACACACAAACACAACCTTGACTCTATTGTGGACAAGCTCTAATGGTGCTAGGAAATAGAAGGCCCGTCTGAGGTAGAAACATATAACAAAAGTGCATTAGTTTAGACATAATCCTTTATTAGTAGTCATTATAACACATACCCAAGGGAGTCTTATTGTCTTAATGCAATAACTATGAATATATACTGACTCTAAAGAATAAAAACGATTGTATGGACATTTTTTAAAAAGCAATATAATCATGTATAGGTTATGACAAATGTGTCAGAAAAATGGGAAACACGGTGTGAAAAATTACACATATATCCAGGTGAAATTTAAATAATGAAATACAAAATGTAAGACCATAAACCTTGACAAAGTCACCATTGAATTTAGGCAACCTCCCATGCAATATGATAAAGAGCAATTATGCAAAAAAAAGAGAAAACTATCTCATAGAATATAGAGACTATGCGACGCAACCCATCGTTCTTCACCCCAAAAAACAAGATTAGGATGAGCTGGAGGAGGAAATTATTAATGGCGGATAGAGAGCTTTGTGGCAGTTAAACCCCTAGCCTAATGGACTGTATTGACCACATTAATAAAACAGGATGTGTGTTCCTAATGTCCTGGTCTAAGTGCATTAGACTTTAGACTGAGGTTGTGTTTGTTTGTCTCAATTGTGGCAAGATGCAAGCACAATACACCAATGCCAAAATGCATTTATTGCTGAATGTTGTCAAAAAAGGTTCCAGAGAAAAGAGCTTTAAAAATGAAAACAAATGAAGCATAATGCATTTTGTGCACCGGGACCATAATCAACGTAAAGGTTTCATTTGAAAAATTTATGGAAAAGTGGCTTTGAGCAGAAAGCACGGCTAAAGCCTCCATGTCAGACTTTTCTTCTGTTATTGTCGACTAACTTTTGTGTTGGCTGTATTGTAAATCTGTAAAGGATGAGAATGTTTCTTTTTTACATGCGTTTTGTATTTGTGTTATTAGCAATGTGGTACTGAGGAGCCAAGGCGCTACTGCTACTAAGACCTACTCTCTCCCATGTTGCGTGACCCACTCTTCATCATGAGCCTCATGATGATTAGAACATCTTCATCCTTTGGTTCATGCCTCAGAAGATGCCATGCGTGATTAGATGGATGGATAAATGGATGGACAGATGGATGGATGGATAAATGGATGGACAGATGATGGATGGACAGATGGATGGATGGATAAATGGATGGACAGATGATGGATGGACAGATGGATGGATGGATGGACTTTCTTTATTGTCATTGCACAATAACACAGCAGTGAAATTGCCAACGAAATGTCGTTGTGGTGAATAAATAGGGGGTACACGTTTTTAGCGTTCCACATCAACATGACAACACAAACACATCAGGTATTACTTAAATTAAACAGAAATTTGTGTAATTATAACATGTACATAGGTACAATATTTACAATAACATTATAACCCTGTTACATATACCGATAAAACTGCTTGTATGCCAACATTTTTGCTCATAACGTCATTGCTAACGGGTGCATGGGCTACAAACGCAGATAACTGCTGGCTTTCCTTGTTAGGACCACGTTAAAAAACATTGGCATTTGTAGCTGTGGCTGTCAGCAACCTCATGATGTCGTCTTTTATTTTTTTAATCAACTCCATCTCCAATGTTGGACCAATGTTGGTCCAATGTTACTCTTGCTGTACTGTTTTTCACAATGAATCAGCGGTATGCTGTCCTCACAACACGTGTCTCTATGTTGCTAGACAGCCAGCGAACCAATGAAGAAAACTCCACATACAAGTCTTGCTTTTCTTGCTTTATGAAGCTTTCTTGTAAAAGTGGTAACTGAAACATACAGAAAAAAATAAAATAAAATTCCAATACTGCTCATGTTGCAGGCTAAACGCACACCAGCTAACAGTTAGCTGTTAACAGTTAACACACGTACACCAACTGTGAATGCAAGCTAGCAGTAGCATGAAGCTAGCGAACTTGACAAAACTAGTACAACTTTTGAAATAGAAAATGCATCTATGTAAGTGCTTTTTACACCAATATACTTACAAAGATAATAATTTCCCAAGAAACAAGCGTTTAGAGCAACTTTCAGCGTGTTTATGAAGTTTTCCCGTTTCGTTTCTGCCGTGAGGCCAGCCTGCTTTTCACAGAGAGAGAAAACGACAAAGCTTGTCTATATGCGAGAGCACTCACTCTCTCGTGGCCCAAAATGATACTTTCTCAAGAAGATGTCTCACTCTGTAAACTTTTGAACCTTAGCATTTTTAACAATATTTATTAGAACTTTTAGCTATTTATTACTTTCATTTTAACTAACTTATGAAACTTATGAATTATTAATGTCTTTGACCCAAAGACATGACAAGCGGTATTGATGCCACACTGAGCTGATCAGTTTGCTACTGCTATTCCAATATCGGTTCTGTTGCTGAAGACATGTCACTCAGGAAGAAAAGAAGCGAATGCTCTGAAATCCGTTGTGTGTTCTTCACTAGAGGGTTTAATTTCTCAGCCAGTGACATGTTTCATTTTGGAATTGTGATACGAGAACTTTGGGTCGTAGAGGTCGAGATATTTTCCCCCCCAAAGTTTGCCTCTTATATTGTTATAGCTACCAGTAGTAAATGTCACAGGAGGTGAAGGCGCTGCAGGATAGTATTTCCAGAGGGCCAGAATTCCATTTTCTGTCCATCGGCATTGTTGAAGAATGCAACCCACCAGACAATTAGAATCCCTGGAAAGGCAGCGTGGCCGTCAGGGGTTCATCTCTGAGTTTTTACATTAGGATTCATTGGAGTATGTACGTGTTGTGTGCAATTTCAAAGTCCACAACGGCCACAGTGCAGTCTTGACTTGCCCATTTGTTGCTTTTTTTCTCTTCGCCTGTCATCCTTGCTCAAAGACTAATAGGAAAAACTGACACTTCTGTCACCGTCCAAGCAAAAAGGTTCAGTTAAAAAAAACAGCAAGACTTGTAGGAGAGGAAGATGGGAAAATTAAAGCATCTTCACAGATAGATGACTAAACTTCATTTAAGCGGCAAAAGTCAACCTTGGGCCTGCACTTGGTGCTTGCTACTGCATCACGTGGTCACTCATTGGGCCTGGATTGGTAGCACTGATACCCACTGGAATTGTACTCAGTTTGGTAAATCACTGGTATTGCACATTGTCATCAAATGGCCAGTGACTGGAAGTTTCATAACTCGCTTTATTGTCATCGTAAAAGAACATCACAACAAAATTGTAAGGCCTCCGTTGCATCATTCATACACATACTTCAAAATAATAGCTTTAAATAATTAGTAAGGTGCCGTTTGAGGTGCCTTATTGCTGCGTGGAAGAAACTGACCCTCATTCTTTGGTAAAGGCAATGGTAATGGTTTTATTTCATTTGAACGTGCATCAGATTACAATTGAATGCATCACATAATCAGTTCACAGTTCCACATGTCCAAAAGGAGTAGGAAGAAGCAAAGCTTATTAAATCCTACCCCTCCATCTGGTACTTTTACAATCAGTAACTGTTACATTTGTTCACTTCCTGCTTTCCTAATATAGTTTGTTTTATTTTTGTTTTTATTTGTATTTTTTGATTTTTATTTTTGTACCGAAGTACGAGGTGATATGACATATGACACTGACATAATGGGTATGATTTTGTTAGTTTTTTATATTTACTTTTATTTATTTTTTGTCATTTTGTTTTCATTCATTCATTTTCTACCGCTTATCCTCACGAGGGTCGTGGGGGATGCTGGAGCCTATCTAGCTGTCTTTGGGCGGGAGGCGGGGTACACCCTGGCCAGCCAATCACAGGGCACATATAGACAAACAACCATTCACACTCACATTCATACCTATGGACAATTTGGAGTGGCCAATTAACCTAGCATGTTTTTGGAATGTGGGAGGAAACCGGAGTACCCGGAGAAAACCCACGCATGCACGGGGAGAACATGCAAACTCCACACAGACATGGCCGAGGGTGAAACTGAACCCGGGTCTCCTAGCTGTGAAGTCTGCGCGCTAACCACTAGACCGCCATGCAGCCCATGTCATTTTGTTTTATATTTTGTCATTCTTTAGCTACGAGCCTCTAAGAGTTACAATTCAGCTTGTTTTATTTTGAAACACTACTTCCTCGTGTATGTGCTACACTTCCTGTCTATGAATGGTTTTGTCTGTGTCTCATGGGTTTAATTACGGACGCTTCACTCCCAGCCAATGAGCTCTCTCGCTGCCCTTGTGTCACCCCACTGGTGGTCTCGTGGAGTCATCAGTTGTTCCCTGGTTGACTCTGCTGGTGTTCTACGTGGATTATCTTCTGAATCTTTGTTCGGTGTTGTTGTTTAGTTGTCTGGTTGCTACTTGGGCTTCCAAAGTTTACTAAACCCTGCAATAAACCTGACAAAGTTGAAAGGAGAAAAGGAGAGCCAGCCGTCTTCCAGATGTTTTCTACAAGGGCTCATCCTCTGAATGGGAGATCTTTTATTAAGCTTTGCAATTAGCGTTCCACAGAATGTTAGTCCAATACGCTGGAGGGTTAGATCCTTCACAGAAGCTTTAGATTTCTGGATAATGTTTCTAATCTTCTCCTCACGGAGTCCATGTATGAGATGTTATCGTGCGTGCAGTGATAAGATGCTGAGCATATGATACCATTTCAACTCTCCAACAATGCCTTGCCAAGCGTCGTGCCGCCTCATAATTTAGTCTTACCTCTCATCTGGCCGGAGAATATTGTGACCTTTTATCGCCAACCTTCTCCTGAATCCAGATCATCGCCACGGCTTAGGGATTTGTCCGAGGAGCGGTCAGAGAAAAAGCAAGGGAAGAAACGGCCTTCTTTCTTTAAAGCTGGCACTAGAGCGATGTTTAAAAGAGCCCCGGGGGCTCGGCAGCAAAGACCTTTTCTCTCAATTAGATTGATTCCAAAGCCGGTGGGCTTAACCTCCACAGAACACAATTTGCTTCATTTTGCAGAGACTGTCTGAAACAATCCCTGCCCTTTTTGGCCAGTTTGCCATGCATGTTCCCACTTGGCATGCATGTACGTACCTTACATACAGAATGGAGGCTACGTATGATTCCTACTTGTTGATAATGGCTGACCAAGTCAGCTGTGACTGCTTTCTCAGGCTTCCGTGTGATGTGGATGCATGGTTTTAAAACTCCACTGGTGTGGATGGAAAGTGGGGAAAATGTGCAAAGCTTCATATACTACAACAAAATCAACTCCATATGCAAAGCATGCCAAAAAAGACAAAACAGTTGGCCATAATCATTCATTCATTCATTTTCTACCACTTATCCTCACAAGGGTCGCGGGGGTGCTGGAGCCTATCCCAGCTGTCTTCAGGCGGGGTACACCCTGGACTGGTGGCCAGCCAATCACAGGACACATATAGACAAACTTCCTGCGTTCACTTCCTGCTTTCCTAATATATTTTTTAATTTTAATTTTAATTATATATTATTTAAGTTTTATTTTTGTTTTTATTTGTATTTTTTTATTTTTGTCACGTACCGAAGTACGAGGTGATATGACCATACAATGACATAATGGGTATGTTTATATAAGTTATTTTGTTAGTTTGTATATATATATTTTTAAATATTTACTTGTTATTTTTTGTCATTTTGTTTTCATTCATTCATTCATTTTCTACCGCTTATCCTCACGAGGGTCGCGGTGATGCTGGAGCCTATCCCAGCTGTCTTTGAGCGGGAGACGGGGTACACCCTGGCCAGCCAATCACAGGGCACATATAGACAAACAACCATTCACACTCACATTCATACCTATGGGCAATTTGGAGTCGCCAATTAACCTAGCATGTTTTTTGGAATGTGGGAGGAAACCGGAGTACCTGTAGAAAACCCACGCATGCACGGGGAGAACATGCAAACTCCACACAGAGATGGCCGAGGGTGGGCTTGAACTCGGGTCTGCGGGTATGAGGTCTGCATGCTAACCACTCGTCCACCTTGCATAGTTGGCCATGTCACTCGATAGAACAACACCATGGCTCCTCCAGTGTACACCCAACCTTGGGAATGGCGTCCTATAGCTTCCTATTAATAATAAAAAAGATTTCCTCAAGGCCTAGTTTTATCAAAGGACAGATTGGCAGTCATTTCCTGTCTCTGAAAGCAGTTTTTGCCAACTTAAAGTCAAAGAGGGAGAATACTTCACAAGATAAACCCTACAATTACGTCAAAAGGGCAGCCTGGTAAAGCCAAGAAGATGAGTCTTAAAAAGGAAAATGAAAGCCCTAACAATACCTTGATGTCACAATTGGTGGTTTTGAAAGGCGACAGCCTGTTTAGCACGCAGAGCAAGTCTAATTCTTCCCCCCTTGGTGACGCGCTCCCAAGTGCAGTCTTGTGTGAAAGCAGCTGACGGCCTTGATCTCCAGCCTGTCTCATAATCATTCAATCGTCGCAGGCACGGTTTCTTAAAAGCAGTCTGGAACTCCTTGTGCATATCGGATCTATCGTTACACATTTGCCTATCTCGGCAATTTTTGGATAATATGTATTCAAACAAAAACAAAGTAGCTGTATCTGAAGTTTGGAATGACAATAAAAAGCTCAACCTTTTAACTTTAAGAATGATCTAGAGTGCATGCAAAAGTGGAAAGGAAAAAAGTACCACATTTTCCGGACTATAAGTCGCACTTTTTTTTTAGTAGGTTGGCTGTTCCTGCGACTTATACTCCAGAGCGACTTATACATGAAAAAAGTGTTTATGTTACATAAACACTGGACACCTTTTCTGTTCATGTTTATTTTTTGTGTAGCTGAATAAGCATTGTGTTAGCATATCTTACACCTATTCAGCCTGTTCTCTATTCTTTTATTGTTAGAACTTGCCTTCCAAGATGATGTAATGTTTTGGTCAAGTAGTTTGTAAAACAAAATACCCGCAAAAAATGTGACTTATACTCCAGTGCGACTTATGTATGTTTTTTTTTTTCCTAATTATGCATTTTTGGCCTTGTGCGACTTATACCCCAGTGCGGCTTATGTATGTTTTTTTCTACCTAATTATGCATTTTTGGCCTTGTACGACTTACACTCCAGTGCGACTTATGTATGTTTTTTTCTACGTAGTTATGCATTTTTGGCTTTGTGCGACTTATACTCCAGAATGACTTATGTATGTTTTTTTCTACCTAATTATGCATTTTTTGCCTCGTGCGACTTATGTATGTTTTTTTCTCCCTAATTATACATTTTTGGCCTTGTGCGACTTATACTCCAGTGCAGCTTATGTATGTTTTTTTCTCCCTAATTATGCATTTTTGGCCTTGTGCGACTTACTCCGGAGCGACTTATACTCCAGAAAATACGGTAGCTCTTTGACTGCATGGTCATTTATTGACAAGTATAAAAGACAACACAGCTGCACAGAACCAATGTTGTTACAGCATTACAATGTTATTGTGATACTCCAATTAACAGCGGTTAATTGCAGCATTTACAGGAGGACGTTTGACAACCACTAGGTGAAATATCCTTAAAAATACCAAGGACTAGTAAAATAAAGGACTCACACCAGCTGGTTTAACGACCAGAAGACCAAAACTGATGGATGTACAACTGTGACCTGTAGACTGACAAGGCATTTCTTTGGATACAGACTAACAAAGCAGCGCTAGTGTGTGACTGATTATGTGGATGATATACTAATGGGCTTAACCTCCTTAAAATTGCATCTAATTAACAGAATTTACACTTCTTGCAAGCAAGAGCGAGAAGGACGTGTCGCCCTGGGAGTAATTGCTACATCCATTATTGCCACTGTGGCCTGACAAGGCGCATATTTTCTGACGGAAATAAAATCAATGTTAGGCCTGGAAGCAGTGTCAGTTGATAGTTAGCAGTACAATTGTATCTAAAAGCTTCGGGGGGGGGGGGTTCACCTGCAATTTTTAATCAGCTGGATGGCATTCTCTCATTGAAGAAATTGGGATCTTGCCTTTTGTTTCTTCTCAGCGCAAGGATAATAGAAACAGGGCAGGAATAGTACAAGAGGCACATTTTGTAGCTTCCAGGAATTGTGTAGATCTTTCCAACACGGGGCAGCGATTCATCACGCTGCAACATGAGGTGATGTTCATCAAGGCTGCCCATACCGTAACCCCACCATGGGCCCACTGCATCCACAACGTTGACATGAGAAAAGCGCTCACCCACACAACGCCATACAAGCTGTCGGCCATCTGCCCTGCACGGTGAAAAACAGGATTCATCCGGGAATTAAATGTGAGCATTGGCCCGCTCAAGTCCGCTACGATGAGGACGAGGATCATGAAGATCATGACGAGGTGGTTTCTGATGCTGATGTTAGAATATGTAATAATGTAAATGTAATATGTTAGAATAAAAAATCAGGGGTGTCAAACACGCGGCCAAATGTGGCCCGCAGGACACTAGTTTGAGGCCCCCGCCTTGATATGAAAGTTTAATGTTAGTGCGGCCCGCGCAAGTTTGATATGGATGCTGTATGGTATCATGTACACAGAAAAAATGATTACGTTTGATTAATGTTCATGTTAAAGGTTAAATAACTGTTAATAGTTATCCTCCCTATCCGTGTGGAAGTGGTAAGTTTTTGGCTATTTAAGTTTAAAGGAAATAACTTGAAGGCTACCGTTTAGGTCGCTAGCTCTCTAGTTTGCGAGTTAGCATGCGTCTCAAGGCCCTGCAGTTGCGCAATATGTTGTAAATAAAAAGAGTATAAATGTGACTATAGTCGTGTTTTGTCATGTCTACAGGGCTCTAATAATGCTTTGTTCATTTTAAATCTGAAAAAAATAATTTGTCTACCCACCAACTATATGTGGTTTCTTAAGTTTTTATTATTTGCCGTTTTATTATTATTATTATATTTATTTATTTATTACTGATTGATTGATTTTCTTTATTCTTGATTTTTGTATCTATTTTTCATGTTATTTTGTGTAGAAAAATAAAAAGTAAGATATTTGAGAACAGTGGAATGTTTTATCAAAGCTTTTCTTGTAGAAAATAAAAACTTACCACTTCCACACGGATAGGGAGGATAACTATTGACAGTTATTTAACCTTTAACATGAACATTAATCAAACGTAATAATTTTTTCTGGGTACATGATACCATACAGCATCCATATCAAACTTGCGTGAGCCACACTAACATTAAGCTTTCATATCAAGGCGGGGGCCTCAAACTAGTGTCCTGCGGGCCACATTTGACCCGCGGGCCACGTGTTTGAGACCGCTGCAATATAATGAGCAAAACGAAACAGAAACTATAAATAACTACATCATCTCCTGTTTCAGCTTGTATTTTAGGCATTTTCATATAAAACACTATTTAGCTGTGTGAGTATTAATGGAAATCCTCCAAAAGAAGGCGAATGAGCTGATTAACGGCACCTTCTATGGGTGAATGAGTAGAAGCAGCAGGTGTATAATTGAGCATGAGTGGAGTACGGCATGCATAAGTAACGGCAGCAGGGGACGTGATGACATGAATACAAACCTTTTTTCCAGATGACATGAATGCTTTTCCTTTCCGACATATAGGACAATATATACAAATACAGCGGTCTGACCTCCAAATAAACGTGGCAGGTACATTTGTAGGTGCTTAACCTTAATCCTCGCTGCATAATTGTCCCTTTAGCACAGATTTCCATATCGGCATAATGGGATCCCATGGTGTTATTTGCAATTAAAAATGCTCACTTCTGAAAATGACCTTTGTGAATTTGACTTTGATGATTCCCCCGCCCCCCCCCTCCCTCATTGTCTGAGCCACTGTACTATCACTATCTATAAATAGATAGCAGCTTAAATAGGATTTTCGCCTCGAGGGGGGGAGCAATAATCCACTTTGTGGCGTCAGCTGACATGACAGGCAAATTTCTCAATTTCCTCTAAGTGGTAGCGTCAGTACTTTGCTTAGGTTAGCATTTGGAAAATGCATAACATGCATAGTATGACAAAGATATATATTATTACTATTTTCATTTACTGCATGGAGCGCCCTACTTTTTTTCATATGACCGTTTGTGTATGTAAGATAACTTTTCTAGTCCTGAATCGCTGCATAAAAAAGGGTGAAAATGTGTCAAAACATGTCCCTGACTGTGTTAGAAGTTGGTTGACTTGGAATTTCTCACACACTTAAATGTGCTCTACAAAACATCCATTGTCACTTTTGGTCAGTGCTTCTTAAAAAGTGGGGCGGGGAACCGTGAGGGGGCATTAATGGCACGCAGTGTTTCCAAAGGTACTGCAGACCTGCCAACGTGTACACATTTACTGTACTCAACCTGACTCTTGAATGCGCTTGTATGCTTCACAGCTCTCCATTATGTTGCATTTTTCTGGTTTTGGTTTTGATTCAGTCTGTTCAGAACAGAATCTGTTCAGTCTGGGGGGGGGGGGGGATGCACAGGATATGAATGAATGTAGTAGACAAATTCCAAAAAATCCCAAAATTCCCAAAACAAATAAGGAACAAGAACCTGGATATAACTTTCCCACTTTTGGACAGATTTAGTAGAGATACTGCTGCTCAAATTTTTTACGTTGAGTCAACTTGGATTTTTTTACAGTGCACAGGACAGTCATCAATGATATAATAATCATTACTATATTATTAATTAGCCTATTATTATTACTATCATCATTCTTCTTCTGATTATTACTACTACTACTACTACTAGTAGGCTAGTATTAGCCTGCGAATTGGCTTGCTTATTAGCCTGCTTTCGTCCTATTATATAAAAACTTTTTTTTTTTTCAAAACACGTTTTTTAAAAAAAATAAATAAATAAATAAAAAATAATAAACAATCTATAAAAAATATGAAATTATTTAGGGGGGATTAAGAACATTTTAAGGGGGATGAAGCCCCCCTAAAATAGGCCAAATGACGCAATGTCCTCCATCCAACCTTGTCTATTACTATTATTATAAAGCACTGATCAGGTTTTGTATTAATGTTCTGCAACCCATGTATATAATAAAGTATGATTCCCCCCATCCTTTTTATAAACAGTAATGAAAGAAGAATATTAACAATTACATACTAAAAGGTAAAAAAAAAACCCTGTAAAGTACTTTATATCAAATATGAACATTTGACGCCTGCGAATCCAAAAGGTACCATGTACTTTTAATGGTATTTTGATGCGTTCTGTTAAGCTTCAGTGTTGCTAGCACGGGTACAGTAAATAAAGCAGAGGCCTGACAATCCATCAATTTAATTTTCCTTCTTCCGTAACCACCGCCACGCTCGCTGCCTTGTCCTGAAGTGGCGCCTAAACAGCAGCCTACAGTGACATACTGTGGCAAACACGAAGGAGAAAAACACACCATCCATCATAAAAGCTGGAGGCGAGGAAAGCCAACTTCACTGTCGCATTTATCTCTCGCTCCTGCTGCATTATCCTCCCTGCGCTCTTTCCTTCAGCCATCCTTCTTTCAAGCGCTCCTTTTTCCGCTCCACTCCATTCCATCACTCTCTTTCTCAAATCCTCTGAACTCTAACCTTAATCCAATTTTTCTATGAATCCATTTCCCTGTCCGGATGTCCACTTCCTTCCCATCTGGCCCTGTGTCTATTGTTGCAGAATGTCATTTTAGTTTCAACCGAATCATCGATAATACCGTGGATCCCGCACTTTCCCGATTTGCCAATTAAACAGAAAACAATTTTTGGTCAAAAAATAATAACCTTAAAATATCGATTTTTTTTTTTCAAAAGTAGGCAGTTTTCCATCCATCTCCTTCCTGGATCCCAAGGCCAGGCTAGTTGGGAATGATGGTCTCTCCAATGTGGCCTTCCCCGAGTCCTCCTACTGGTCAGATGTGCCCTGAACATCTCCCCAGGAAGGCGCCCAGGGGGAATCCTGACCATATGCCTGACTTGTTAATATGAATTGTGAGTACTTTTCATCCAAGTCTCACACCGTAAACCCCGCCCTTGGACTTGGACAACCCGATCAAATCAGATACTTCTTTTATCTTCTTTTCCAATTTGGTCACATTGTATTCGTGAAGGCGTCGCCAATGTCGTAGCGCCATGATTATATCTTTTATTGACTCCAAACACCAGAAGACATCCAGTACATTATCGGTTTGTACCAACTGAAATGTGACTACCTCTAAAAGGTATTTTAAAGACTAAATCAATACTCATTCAGCAATTGGTGAATGTGTTCATAACAGTACTTTGGATCTCTGCTAAAGTTTGCAGTGTGAATATTTCTTAAGGTGTTTCTAAAGACATGATCAATACTCTTCCGGCAAAAGGAGCGGATGTCCCACACAAATGGTATCGAACCAACATTTTTAGTAGCATTACTTGAGTGTCTGGGTTATGACACGGAAGACGGGGGAAACAGATTTTAATCAGTTTGTCTTTTTACGTCTATTATTACATGCTCACGTCTGGAGTATTTCAAACCATCAGCGTCCCTGGAAATGGGGATCAATACCGGGAGCAAAAAATAAAATAATGTACCGAAGGATGAGAGCGTTGGATGGCTACATGTGCAGCTTCCAAAATAATGTCTCTGGGAAAATCACAACCCCAGCCCCACTTTTTTTCCCAGCAGTGAAGAGTTTAATCACATTTTTCATATGATAGGGGTAAGTATTAGAAGGAGGACGTAGGGAGAGCAAAATGTCTCAAGGACAAAAGCGTGATGCATGCTTTTGCAGTGTGATGACTGCAGATAGCTCCTATCTCCTGGATATCTTTTATTGCTTTTATATTTGCCCCCTGTCCTTGGGTTCCTTATGAATCGAAATTTGTTTCCTTGAAGCGCATTTCTGCCGCCGCGGAAGAGGCCAGTGACTCCGGCCAGAAGATTGGAACATTAGTTGATTTGGCGTCAGATACCAATTACATAACCCACAAGGCTACAAGTAGGGTGAACCTCAGAAGTGAAGTGATCACACTAGTTGTCACTTTTAATGCACCTTTACTCATTTAAAATGTATTATTTCTGCCTTTTCTAATGGTTCTTACAGTTTTGTCTTAAACAATAAAATGTCTGAAAACGAAAAAAAAAAAAAAAACAGGAACCATGATGCTACCAAACCAAATGCGTGATGATGACAACAAAGCGCTTGGTCTGGGCTACATGGTAGAAGAGGACAAACTCCATATCATGGTCGCGATGTCAAGTTCCCTTTGGTTTTCATACAATCCCCACTTGAAGGGGATGAGCCATCTACCCAGAGGTGTAGGAAGCGTATTCACTCAATAAATAAGCGGCTTGTCCTGTTTTGCATCTTTTATTTTCAGTTGCAGAGTCACTTGGCACAACTTAGATTTGCACAATCCAATAAGATCCAATACAATTTATTCATATTGTATATTGTTTTCAATATCAGGGTCTTAAGGCGACTAGCGTTGTGGTTCACCCAGGACTGGTCACTCGGCAATCAGTACACAAGGTATAAAATGCTAATGAAAAAAGTTTATGAAGTGTATAGGGAGGAGTCTTACAGCCTTTAAACATATACCGTAAAAAAAAAAAAAAAGTTGCTACTGCTGGAACCTATCTTCTGCAATAAACGAGGGAACACTGAATATACTGTATATTGAAGTGTATGCTGTTTAACATTATGGTGATGCAGTGAGACGCATGTTGAAGACACCCCACTGTCGGCCATCTCTGTGTGGAGTTTGCATGTTCTCCCCGGGTTTTCTCCGTGTACTCCGGTTTCCAGATTTGGCCGCCAAAGACTGGGTCGCCCAGGCACCCGCCCTTGACCGTCACCCAACACACAATGCACCGGACCCTTATGCTTGCCCCCATAGGTGGTGGGTCTACGAGGGGGAGATCCCGTGTGGCTTCTTCAGGCCTGGCATCTCACATCCGGGCCTAGGACACGCTGGAGGGATTATGTATCACAGTTGGCCTGGGAACACCTTGGTGTCCTCCCGGTGGAGCTGGAGGAGGTGGCCAGGGTCCGGGAAGTCTGGGTTTCCCAACTGAGACTGCTGCCCCCACGACCCAGACAAGCAGAGGAAAATGGATGGACTCCGGTTTCCTCCCACATTCCAAAAACATGCTAGGTTAATTGGCCACTCCAAATTGTCCATAGGTATGAATGTGAATGGTTGTTTGTCTATATGTGCCCTGTGATTGGCTGGCCACCAGTCCAGGGTGTACCCCGCCTCTTGCTCGAAGACAGCTGGGATAGGCTCCAGCACCCCCTGCGACCCTCGTGAGGATGAGCGGTAGAAAATGAATGAGTGTTGCAAACTCCACACAGATGGCAGAGGGTGGAATTGAACCCTGGTCTCCTAGCTGTGAGGTCTGCACACGAACCACTCGGCCACCGTGCCACCCTACGTACAAAACAGTGACATGCAAATAATGCTTTGAATAGTAACGTAAAGAGAGTTAGAGATTTATAAAAAGTAACCTGGAGTAAATTGTTATGTCCCAAAAGTGTAAAAAGAAAATACCGGGCAAGGGAAAGGTAGCACAGGAGCAGGTGAATGTAAATGAAATATTTCATTCCAGGAGCAACTGAAAACAATCCCAACAAAAGTCCCAAGTACACAGCACGCAGCAAATAGCACGCAACAAACAGCACGCAACAAGCAACAAACAGCAAATAGCACACAGCATGGCCACCTGGTCACCCACACGGCAACACTTCACTGCTTGCCATCTGCCTCCTATATGCCAGCTCCACCTGATTGGCAATCAGGCCCACCTGGGATTCACCTTCCAGGTGTGTCACCACTCTGCAGAAAAAAAGGTAAAAAAAACAAAACAAAACACACAAAGCGTCCAACACACCACCGAACATAACAATATATTCATTATTATGAGCAAGATGCAAGAAATCCCCCTAAATGTCAGGAATTGAGTTTGTTTATTTCAAGGTTTTTATCCCAGCAGTCCGTGCCGCATCTGTACCCGTATGCCTTTATTTTTTTTTTCAGTCCGAGTTATGTTCCATAATGTCTGCCCGTGTCCCTTGCACCCGCCTGTGACAACTTGACGTACACTTTAATAAAGCTGCTGCATATTGTTGTCACAACATGAAGTGGTTTCATTTCCATTTTATGGAGAGACAGACAAGTATGACATGAGTGTTCACCGTGTAACCATGGTTTCGCTGCTTCTTCCGTACATTCCAATCATTATCACAGTCTCTGCAAAGTGCTTGTTGTGTCTAAGCAATCACACTCTTCCTGATTACTGTTAGCATCACGGATACTGGTTCTATCTGTCAAATATTAGTCTACTGTGAGGCCACAGTTACCAAAATAGTCTGATTGTTCCACATCAGAAACATGGGGACATACCGTGGGGGATTGGCGTGACCGCCTTACAATGATATCAATTCTCTCAAACTGTCCAAAGAACCACATTTGGCTGTCCAAGACCAGTTGAGGTGGCTCGGGCGTCTCGTCCGGATGCCTCCTTGGTGAGGTGCTGCGGGCATGGCGAGAAGCTGGCTTGGGAATGCCTTGGATGAAGGGGTATGCTGGAGCCTATCCCAGCTGTCTTTGGGCGAGAGGCGGGGTCCACCCTGGACTGGTGGCCAGCCAATCACAGGGCACATATAGACAAACAACCATTCACACTCACATTCATACTTATGGACAATTTGGAGTGGCCAAGCTAACATGCTAGCATGTTTATGGAATGAGGGAGGAAACCGGATTCCCCGGAGAAAAGCCACTCACGCAGATTGTAGCCAACATGCTAACCACTCGTCCAACGTGCGGCCATTTATTATTACTATTTTTACATAATTCATTTAAATTATTTCACAGTTTTTAGATAATTAATGTATTGTATGTTTAAGTATTTTATATAATATTTTTGTTATTGTACATTATCTGGTGTATTTATTTATTCATTCATTAATTCATTTTCTACCACTTATCCTCACATGGGTCGTGGGTATGCTGGAGCCTATCCCAGCTGTCTTTGGCGGGGGCGAGAGGCGGGGTCCACCCTGGACTGGTGGCCAGCCAATCACAGGGCACATATAGACAAACAACCATTCACACTCACATTCATACCTATGGACAATTTGGAGTGGCCAAGCTAACATGCTAGCATGTTTTTGGAATGGGGGAGCAAACCGGATTCCTCGGAGAAAAGCCACGCATGCAGATTGTAGCCAACATGCTAACCACTCGTCCAACGTGCGGCCATTTATTTTTGCTATTTTTACATAATTCAATGAGATTATTTAGCAGTTTTTACATAATTAATGTATTATATGTTTAAGTATTTTTATATAATATTTTTTGTTATTGTACATTATTTAGTGTATTTATTTATTCATTCTTGCATTCATTTTCTACCGCTTATCCTCACGCCGGTCGTGGGTATGCTGTAGCCTATCCCAGCTGTCTTCGGGCGAGAGGCGGGGTACACTCTGGACTGGTGGCCAGCCAATCACAGGGCACATATAGACAAACAACCATTCACACTCACATTCATACCTATGGACAATTTGGAGTCGCTAATTAACCTAGCATGTTTTTGGACTGTGGGAGGAAACCAGAGTGTGTATTTATTTATTTTAATTCAATTGAGTACATTTTTTGCAGTTCTTGAAACAATGCCGATGCACTTCCAAGACGGCCAAGGTCATCACATGCCGTACCAACACAACATTATTATTCTATTGGCTGGTTCGCTGAGGTGATATCCTGTCACGCTGACAAAAATAATTTCCCTCCCTTGTGTTGATGAGAATGACGATGCCATTGAAAGAAAAAAAAAATGACAGCCACCACAAAGCTTCTTCTTCTTCTTCATCTTCAACTTCCTACGGGGGGAATGCAGAGCAGTTTGCATTTGCGCTGATGATTTAACGGCTCTACTTACTCGGCAGGTGCATGCTTTACAGCCCTATGCAGGCCCATAATTCAAGAGCAACATAATTATATGCTTTGTAATGCAATCCACGGGCAGCGATATAAAGTAGAACAAGCAAGGAAGTAAAGTGAGGGCTGTTTACAAGGAGGAAAGGTTAGCATAGCCCTACTTCACCTCCCTGATGAGCGTATTCACGTCTTCCATTCAGGGACGTAATAAAGGAAGCAAAGCAAACTTCTGATAATTATGCCTCTAATTCCAACATATTTCAGAGGCACTTGTGGGGATGCGAGCCTTGCATGAAGATGAGTTGACAGATGGGGGAGGAAGTGATCTGACAGGGGCCACCATTAAGGCATGCTGACCAGCTGACAGACTGTCACACAAAGAGCCAGTGGACGAAGACACAGAACGGGTCTGACAGACGCAACATGGACTGACAGATGGACGAGGAACTTGGAACTTATGGATGGAACTTTTGTATAGCGCCTTGACCTGAATGTAATATGGTCCTGAATGGAAGACCACCCTTCTTCACATCGGAGACATCTGCTGTGCGATATTTGTTACGACTTAAAAAATAATAATATATCTTAGCTGCTTAACAGTTGTTTGATGACAACTGTTTCAATCATCATCATGGTGAAAAATAAGAACTATAAAAGTATTTTCTATATGATTCCAATCGTTTTTTACATTTTCTTTCATGAAATTTGCTCCATTGGCACATTTGTTGATCAAATACTTCTTCTCCGGCGGCACGGTGGTCAAGTGGTTAGCACGCAGACCTAACAGCTAGGAGGACCAGGGTTCAATTCGACCCTCGGCCATCTCTGTATGGAGTTTGCATGTTCTCCCCGTGCATGCGTGGGTTTTCTCCGGGTACTCCGGTTTCCTCCCACATTCCAAAAACATGCTAGGTTAATTGGCCACTCCAAATTGTCCATAGGTATGAATGTGAGTGTGAATGGTTGTTTGTCTATATGTGCCCTGTGATTGGCTGGCGACCAGTCCAGGGTGTACCCCACCTCTCGCCCGAAGATGGCTGGGATAGGCTCCAGCATACCCACGACCCGCATGAGGATAAGTGGTACAAAATGAATGCATGAAAGAATAAATAAATACACGAGATAATGCACAATAACAAAAATATTATATAAAAATACTTAAACATACATTATATTAATTATCTAAAAACTGTGAAATAAACTCAATGAATTATCTAAAAATAATAAAAATGAATGGCCGCACGGTGGACGAGTGGTTTGCATGTTGGCTACACAGAAGATCGGAGAGACCAGAGTTTGAATCTGCGTGTGAGTTTTTGTATAATGCTCTACTAATAAAATGTAGAGTATTTTGAAAAGCGCTATACAAATAAAATGTATTATTATTATTATTATTATTAAATAGCAAAACATGAATAGCATGCTAAACCGTTTTGGAGTCCTTTTTTATTCATCCAGGTGTCCCACTGAGGTCAAGATCTCTTTTACCAGAGAGACCCTTTCTGGAAGGCAGCAGGGTTACATTTAAGACAAGCAAAGACAATGGACACAATGAATACCATTCCTAATACCATTCCTAAATACCATTCCTAACAAGCTCACAGGAAACACACGCAGACATGGTGGACTGCTAAGATTTCACCAGACCTTTAAAATGGCCGTATAAATTCTTGGTCCCAAGGTTTGCAACTCTGACCTTGGAACAAGCAGGAGTGTTTTTTTCAAAGGACATGCAAAGAATAAGAATATAGTTGGTGGAGGAGGATGGTAGGAGTGTAGCCTGAGGCAGAGTTGGGCTTTACTGCATTGCGGGTTGTGTAGAAGTGGAGGTCATTCAACAAAAGCAAAAAAAAACAACAAAAAAAACACTGATTCTATTCTCTGTTGCTATTGTTTGACATTAATGACATTCTGACGTGACATTGTCGAGAGATTGAATAAACATGGCTGTCAAGTTCTTTTCGATTTTAACCTGCCTGGTCGAGGACGTTGAGGCCAACTCCATTCTATTTATTTCACAGCTCAACTGTTACAGGAGCTAATCAGCTGTCATGTTGTCGTTATAGGTTTTCTCCCAATAAACGGCTGTATTGTATTGTATTGTATTGTATTGTTACCTTGTGACTTCCAGACCTAGCGGCTTCTCAGCCCGGACACTAGATCATGTATACTGTAAAAAAAAAAAAAATAGCTTTTAGTTCCGTCAACTTATTTTTGTGCATCAGGTCAACCACTCCAAATTGTCCATAGGTATGAATGTGAGTGTGAATGGTTGTTTGTCTATATGTGCCCTGTGATTGGCTGGCGACCAGTCCAGGGTGTACCCCGCCTCTCGCCCAAAGACAGCTGGGATAGGCTCCAGCCCCCCCCCCCCCCCCCCCGCGACCCTTGTGAGGAAAAGCGGTAGAAAATGAATGAATGAATGAAGGTCAACTAAAATTTGCCAAAAAGTTGAGACAACTAGAAATGTTCCCAACTAATGAAATAGTTCAGTCTACTTTGAAATGTGGGTGTGGCCAACTTGTACAAGAGTGTGATGGGTTTTGCACATGCTCAGACGCTTGTGATGGTGCCACTCGTACATGCATGCACACACACACACACACACACATCACAAATATCACCCCACACACTGACAGATGGTAAGAAACAGTCATATTGTTCTTATGCTAATGTTTTAAAAATATTTTTAAAGACAAAACATTACATTTTTAATGTTTTCAAAAATAAATTGTTCCAGACAATTTTTTGATTTTAATCCAAATTTCTGTTTGATAGCCTTTTGATGATTTAAAAAATAGTTGATTTAACATGACATTTCTCGTTGTTATGATTTGTGTCAGATTTCAACCCCGACTACTGCATTCAAGAAGCTGATACATTCTGTAAAAAAAATTCCTAGTTGACTCAACTTAAAAAAATTTGTAACCTCGCTGCCTTAAAAATTTGGATTAAATCCAACAAATTATTTCACGTAATTTCAACACACAACTAAGTTTCTACAACTTAAAAAAACAAGTTGATTTGTCGTGGGAACTTCATTTTTTGGGTCAAATAACCAAATATTTTGGTGGCACGGCTGTCTAGGGGTTAGCGCGCAGACCTCACAGCTAGGAGACCAGGATTCAATTCCACCCTCGGCCATCTCTGTGTGGAGTTTGCATGTTCTCCCCGTGCATGCGTGGGTTTTCTCTGGGTACTCCAAATTGTCCATAGGTATGAATGTGAGTGTGAATGGTTGTTTGTCTATATGTGCCCTGTGATTGGCTGGCGGCCAGTCCAGGGTGTACCCCGCCTCTCGCCCAAAGACAGCTGGGATAGGCTCCAGCACCCCCGCGACCCTCGTGAGGAAAAAGCGGTAGAAAATGAATGAATGAACCAAATATTTTGGTTGTATCAACAATGTAAATAAAGTAATCTCAACTCATTTTCAAATCAGGTTAACAAATTATTTCAATTTATTTCAATTTAATTGTGAGTTGAATTTACTTGAGCTAATTAGTTAGACTAAATCCAAAGTGAGTTGAAATTACTCGAGTTCTATTGTTGATACAACAAAAATATTTGACCTAATAAAGACAGTTCCCAAAACAAAGCAATAAGTTGAAGAAACTTAGTTGTGAGTTGAAATTACCTGAAATAATTTAGCTAGATTTAATCTAAATTTTAAGCCACGGAGGTTACAATTTTTTTTAAGTTGAGTCAACTTGGATTTTTTTTTTTTTACAGTGTACAGTTAATAAAGAGGGACTTTTGGAATGGAAATAAAAGACCCGGGTGCCGCAGTGGAGAAGATGATGAATCAGTTAGGGACATTGACTAGCGGTAAGACAGGGAAGAGATTAGGAGATAATAGGGGAATTGTCTGCAGTTCAAGTTGTCATTGAATCTTTCCAACGTGGGTCAGCTTTTGGGTGCATCGACCTAATGGCTAATGACGACACAAAGCAGAGGGTTGGGCCGCATCCAGATGAAAGCTCTTGTCAAATTACCCACAGAGCATTGATCACAGATCGATCCACACTCTGGCTGGAGATGGGAAGAGTGGAGATGGGCGCTGTCCCTGGTGCTGAATGCCAACCACTGGTACAGGTTAAAGCAGTTCTTTTCTTCAGCGTAGGGACAATTATTTAAGGAACGGTTCTGCACCTTAGCATCCATGAACTGCCTTTTCACATGGACATGAAGTTGGCTATCAATCCCTGGGGGAAGCCAAACATGGTTATTTTTGAGAGAATACAGTCGCATACTAGGGTCATGGATGTGTTTGTCCTGGTCAGACATTTTCTCATATATTTGGATCGTGATGTCATATTTCAAATACAAACATACAATTATTCAAAATAGTGTCTTCTATTTGGAGCTTGGACTGCTGTGCCCCGCTTTTATCCATGTTTTAGCTGTGTATAAACGAATGAATGTTGTATTTTAATGACGATCTTTTACTCTGTTTACTTGCTTTTACTTGCTTTTATTCAACTCCATTTTTCTGTAAAGCATCTTTGAGTATTTTGAAAAGCGTTATACAAATAACATTTATTGTTATTATTATTTATAAATTTAATTAAAATAAATAAATACACACTCCGGTTTCCTCCCCCATTCCAAAAACATGCTAGGTTAATTCATTCATTTTCTATCGCTTTTCCTCACGAGGGTCGCGGGGGGTGCTGGAGCCTATCCCAGCTGTCTTCGGGCGTAAGGCGGGGTACACCCTAGACTGGTCGCCAGCCAATCACAGGCTAGGTTAATTGGCGACTCCAAATTGTCCATAGGTATGAATGTGAGTGTGAATGGTTGTTTGTCTATATGGGCCCTGTGATTGGCTGGCCACCAGTCCAGGGTGTACCCCGCATCTCGCCTGAAGACGGCTGGGATAGGCTCCAGCATACCCACAACCCGCGTGAGGATAAGCGGTAGAAAATGAATGAATGAATAAATAAATACAGCAGATAATGTACAATAACAAAAAATATTACATAAAAAATAAAAATACTTAAACATACATTACATTAATTATCTAAAAACTGTGAAATAAATTCAATGAATTATCTAAAAATAGTAAAAATAAATGGCCGCACGTGGTTAGCATGTTGGCTACACAGAAGATCAGAGAGACCAGAGTTCGAATCTGCGTGCGAGTATTTGTGTAATGCTATACAAATAAAATGTAGAGTATTTTGAAAAGTGCTATACAAATAAAATGTATTATTATTATTATTATTATTATTATTACTATTATTATTATTAGCTTGGATTTATTTTTAAGCTTGGAATACATCTTGGAATACTATCCATTTTTTCAGACTTTTTTCTTATATTAGGGTGACGGATCTGTTTTTTTTAATATTTGGGTAGAAGACCCATCTTTGGTAACACTACAAAAAGGTGAACAAAATTCATTCATTCATTCATTCATTTTCTACTGCTTATCTTGACAAGGGTCGCGGGGGTGCTGGAGCCTATCCCAGCTGTCTTTGAGCGAGAGGCGGGGTACACCCTGGACTGGTCAGGTAAACAAAAAGACAGTACTTAATGAGGAAAAACCGACGTAACCCTAACAGCACAATATGCATTTAAAAAATAATAATAGGTTGTATTTAACCAGGAATCAGCATAATTTATTGATTGATTCATTCATTTTTACCACTTATTCTCACGAGGGTCGCGGGGGTGCTGGAGCCTATCCCAGCTGTTTTCGGGCGAGAGGCAGGGTACACCCTGGACTGGTCAGGTGAACAAAATGACAGTACTTAATGAGGAACAAACAGACGTAGCCCTAACAGCACAATATGCATTTAAAAATAATAATAGGTTGTATTTAACCAGAAATCAGCATAATTTATTGATATATTTTTTTAAAAATCGCAAAAAGTCGCAAAATTTGAAATGCATCATCTGATTCTTGATGTTATTAGACCACCCAAGACCAAGCAACAACCAAGTATAAATACGTGTGCGTCTTCCTTGATTAATGTTAGCCGAGGAGTTGGACTAAAATTCAAAAGCCTGTTCTCTGCTTGATTTTCATTTCACTCGCAAAGCAGCAACAATGGCGGCAGACTTCATAGGCGCCGATACACCAGCATACCCATATGTTTGCACACAGTTGGACGTGTGATCCACATTTAAAAAAAAAAAAAAAGGAGCTAAGCATATGTGATCAACACAACGTGAGTCCCAATCCCTCTGGGCCACAGATTTGGCTGGCAGGCAACACAATATAACATGTCAGAAGAAAAGGGTATTTAATCACGGCGAGTTGCCTTTGTCTGGCATTAAAGCATACTGTGTTGTATTTGTGAAGGTGGCTAGTGTTGCTACAGGTATGACTGATGATTACGAGCCGGTTGCCAAGCAGCTGAACAATGAGCCGGTGATTGTGAGCCTTGAATGAAACTGCTGATGCCAATCAGCTAATGGATGGGCTGCAACTTCTCCGCATGCTGTTCTTAAAGGATTGCTGAGATCATATCTATCACACATAGAAAGCCAATGGCTATAAGGGAATCAGATATGGATACGACCTCGGACCCGGTGACTCCAATGTGCAATCAAAGTCACATTAAGGCGACATTGTGGAGCTCACAATGCTCTCGGCAATTACTATTGCAAGTGTCCATCAAATTAAGAGTCGGGGTCAAACTTACATACATATGTACCATGCTGCATTGAAATGCAACCGTAGTTTGAAATCATATGGTATCATAATTAGGGGCGCACCAATCGATTGACCAGCGATTTTTGTGAAAAATCACATGATCGGCCTTTCAGACTGCAGACTCGCAAACGTAATAAACCACAAACGTAATACAAATCTGCAGCTTTGAATGTAATAATCCCGAAAAAATGTAATAAATTTCCCACAAACATAATAAAATTTGCCCATTGCAAACATAATGCTGAATTCCCTGCAAATGTAATAAATTAATTAATGTAATAAATGTAATAAATTACATTTTGTTTGTGGGCATACATGTGCCTTTTGGTTACAGTATATTATTGTGTGTGTGATTTTGTGTGTATATGGGGAAGAAATAATCAAAAGAAATAATAAAATATATTATAAAAATAATAGTAATAATAATTTTATTAAAACAATTGCAAAAATCACAATTATGTTATCTTTTATGATTATTTATTATTTATCTATTATGTTATTTTTTAATTTAAAATAAATTATAATTTAATAATTAAATATTCCTTTAATGTATTCAAATGATACTCTTTGAATAATATTTTTTCCACACATAATTTCCTGCAAATGTAATAAATTAAAGAATGTAATAAATGTAATAAATTACATATTGTTTGTGGGCGTACATGTGCGTTTTAGTTACAGTATATTATTGTATGTGTGATTTTGTGTGTATATGGGGAAGAAATAATCAAAAGAAATAATAAAATATATAATAATAAGAATAATAGTAATAATAATTTTATTAAAACAATTGCAATTATCACAATTATGTTATATTTTATTATTATTATTTATTATTTATCTATTATGTTATTTTTTTTATTTAAAATAAATTATAATTTAATAATTAAAGGTTCCTTTAATGGATTCAAATGATACTCTTTGAATAATATTTTTTTCCACACATAATTTCCTGCAAATGTAATAAATTAATTAATGTAATAAATGTAATAAATTACATTTTGTTTGTGGTGTACATGTGTGTTTTAGTTACAGTATATTATTGTATGTGTGATTTTGTGTGTATATGGGGAAAAAATAATCAAAAGAAATAATAAAATATATAATAATAATAATAGTAATAATAATTTTATTAAAACGATTGCAATTATCACAATTATGTTATCTTTTATTATTATTATTTATTATTTATCTATTATGTTATTTTTTTAATTTAAAATAAATTATAATTTAATAATTAAATATTCTTTTAATGTATTCAAATGACACTCTTTGAATAATATTTTTTCCACAAAAAAATGAAAAAAAAAGAATTATCTTGTTAAAATCCTCAAAATGACATCTACACCTTCAATAAAAGAAGAACAAACAACAACAACAACCTTTTTTTTGCAGCTGCGCTTAATAAGACCCGCTTACTTGTAGGAATACAGGGACTATAATTTGGTTTTTTAAGATTCCCTCATCCTCTACTCAAAACCCACTTAGAGTCCTCAGGGGGAGGATTTCTGCATGCTTTCTACATTTCTACATTTGTTACCTTCATTTTATTTTTCATTTTACCTTCATTTTGAAGTGCCTTCAGTCTCTCACACTAACAGAGAATTAGAAGTGGTTAAAATACATTCCCCGTGTGATTTCTGGCTCCTTATTGGCGATTGGTAGGGACTGTCCACTGTGCTTAACAAGTCTCCATCGGGGCGGCGTGAGGGTGTCTCTTAAATGTGCGTCCACACATTGAGGCAGGACCGTCACCACGCCATCTGTAGTCACTCCACAGGAACATAAGCAGCACCATTTATTGCACATATGATTACTTCTTGGCATTTTTTTCCCTTTTCTCTCCCTCTCCGGCACGCCATCTGCTCAGGAAAGGTGAGGAGGGATTTGTGAATAGCATATTGATTATCTGCTTTAACACACAAACAGCCTTTCTTAGCATTTGGTGGCGCTTAAATTGTGAAAAGAAAAATGTGTTAATACCGAGGCCGTTATTAGCCTGATCTTAACTCGGTGCAATTAACAATGATATAGTCTCCGTCCCCCAGGAGAGCCCAGGCATTACCAGCATCTGTTTGGACTGCTAAATCCTACCTGAATATGCAAGTTCATTCACTAAATTAAAGTCGCCCAACATTGAGTGTTAGTTGGCGTGGCAATGGCGTGGCAATGGCGTGGCAATGGCGTGGCAATGGCGTGGCAATGGCGTGGCAATGGCGTGGCAATGGCGTGGCAATGGCGTGGCAATGGCGTGGCAATGGCGTGGCATGGCAATGGTGTGCCATGGCATGGCCGTGGCATGGCAGGGCAATGGTATGGCAATGCCGTGGCGTGGCATATCAATTGCATGCGTGGCAGTGGCGTGGCGTGGCATGGCATGGCATGGCATGGCGTGACGTGGCATGGCGTGGCATGGCGTGGCATGGCATGGCGTGGCATGGCATGGCATGGCATGGCATGGCATGGCGTGGCGTGGCATGGCATGGCATGACATGGCAATGGTGCGGCATGGCAATGGTGCGGCATGGCAATGGTGTGGCATGGCATGGCCGTGGCATGACATGGCAATGGTATGGCAATGCCGTGGCATGGCAGTGGTGTGGCGTGGCATGGCATGGCAAGGCAATGGCGTGGCATGGCATGGCATGGCAATGGCATGGCAATGGTGTGGCGTGGTGTGGCGTGGTGTGGCGTGGCATGACAATGGTATGGCAATGCCAGGGCGTGGCGTGTCAATGGCATGGCGTGGCAGTGGCATGGCAATGGCATGGCATGGCTTGGCATGGCAATGGTACGCCAATGGCGTGGCGTGGCATGGCATGGCATGGCATGGCAATGGTATGGCAATGGTGTGGCATGGCGTGGCGTGGCGTGGCGTGGCGTGGCTTGGCTTGGCGTGGCTTGGCGTGGCATGGCATGGTCAACGGCTAGAACTTCCAAAATGTATTTTAAGTTGCACATGTTGAAAATCGTAATGTAAATGTAAAATTAAAATAAATAAATTAGCATAAATTACTGATTTTTTAAATAAATATTAGGCAAGAATTTAAATAAACATTGCAAAGTCACGACTGTGGACTGCAGGACTCCATAGAAATAATTTGTGACTAAAATGAAGAGATTCCTGATAAATAAAACACATAAAATTCAAAGAACCCAGCCAGGCAACAAGAACAATCCAACAAATTTAGGCTGGATTTTTATGCTGCTTCATCTCGCCCAAGTGTACTTAATGTGCTGATCCATTAGCGAGCCCCCTCCATCCCAATTTCTTATTAGCATATTTGAGATGGCATCTTCAGCCTTGTGCATTATGTATAGGCCCACATCTCAGTGATATGCACCCTCTGGGTTCCTCCTCTGTATATTCTTTGTATTTTTAATGTCCTTCCCCAAGAATCTCATTTTCTCGCTAGGACTCATTTAGGTGCACCATCACATTGCACATTCCAACACGGCCATAACAGAGATCAGTAAATTGGTACTCTGGCTCCTGGCTTTCCATTTCTTGGATTCCTTTTGCTAAATTCCCATAGAAATGCTGGCTTTTAACCAGGCCTGATTAGCATACAGTATCTGTCTATCGATTCTTTGATGATGAAGATGCTGATTATTGGTTTGGTTGGTTATTGGCTGATATTTATAGGTTATGACAGTATTCTATAACCTTCGGTCTCGGGCTGATACTGACACTTGGGGGCATGATACCTGGCCTGATACCAGACAAACCATGTGATGATCTTATTATCACATACTACAGTATTAATTGGCCCTGTACCCTAGAAACCGCCCATGAATGATACGGGAAAATGCCGAAATGATACTGTGTCAAAGCCCAGGGCAGTGATACTGATAAAATATAGAGTTTAACCATGTCCAGTATCAGCCCCCGTAGCTGTCCACTCAGAGCGCGCTGCTCTGGTATCGTGCCCATGAAACAACCAATCAGAGAACAGTGCACGAGTGCTTAGTGCCTAGTGCTTCTCCAGTCACCAAAAAAACCCAAACTTGATTAATGGAACTTTAATTGTCAGACATTGATAAGATAAGACTGTTGATAAAATATTATTGTGTTTACACTGTTTAGATATAATACATGTAATAAACTGAACATTTTCTGGAAACAAAATGGTCTTTTGATTAAATAGTACGTGATAATAAGCTCATGATTAAATAGTATGTGATAATAAGATCATCACATGGTTTGTCTGGTATCAGGCCCAGTATCATGCTTCCGCGTGCTAGTATCAAATGTTCAAATTATGGTTAAACTCTATATTTTATCAGTATCACTGCCCTGGGCTTTGACACAGTATCATTTGGGCCTTTTCCCGTATCATTCATGGGCGGTTTCTAGGGTACAGGGCCAATTAATACTGTAGTATGTGATAATGATTATTATTATTACCGATTATGCTGATTATTAGATTTTTTTTTCTTTTTTCTTCCTCTTCTCTTCCTTTTTCTTCTTATTCTCTCTCTTACTTTCTCTTTTTTCTTTATTTTTTCTTTTCTTTTTTTCTTTTCTTTTCTCTTCTCTTTCTCTTTGTTTCTCTTCTTCTTTTTCTTTTTTTCTCTCTTTCTTTTCCTCTTTTCTCTTCTTTTTTCCTTTCGTCTCTTTTCTTTCTCTTCTTTCTTTTATCTTTTTTTCTTCTCTTTTTTTCTTATCTTTCTCTTTCCGTCTTACTCTCTTTTTTGTCCTCCTTTTCGTTCTTTTTCCTCTCTCTCTCTTCTTTCTTTTTTCTTCTTATTTTTCTTTTTTGTTCTTTCTTTTCTTTTTTCTTTCTCTTCTAATTCCTCTTTTTATTTCCTGTGACACATCTGGAATGAGGACAGAAATCCCTGCAAGGCTGTCTATTATTATTAGATTATTAACATGGCAATGCACTAAACTGTGGATAGAGTTTAAGGTTTGAAACATAGCAAACCTTCCACATTTGATCAAATGGACAAGCAGTTAAAAGTTTAAAAAAAAAACGACACTTTTCAGTGCAGCAACAGCGCAGTGGAAGGATGCAGCCCTGCAACTGTTGCATTTAGTAGCACTGCATGTCAAGGAAATAGAGGATATCTGGTCACCATCAACTCCGGTTTCCTCCCACATTCCAAAAACATGCTAGGTTAATTGGCGACTCCAAATTGTCCATAGGTATGAATGTGAGTGTGAATGGTTGTTTGTCTATATGTGCCCTGTGATTGGCTGGCCACCAGTCCCCGGTCGGTGTACCCCGCCTCTCACCCGAAGACAGCCGGGATAGACTCCAGCACCCCCCGCGACCTTCGTGAGGAAAAGCGGTAGAAAATGAATGAATGAATGGTCACCATCAGTATGCTGTCTCCCGTCCAAATCCTTCTTCGTGTTAACGATATTGAGATGTTGCATTTCATTTCGAGACAATCTTGCATCAATAAAGAGGCCTGATTGACACGGCTAATATCTGCCCGTGTAACTTTTCTATCTTTCACTCTGCCACATCTGCTGCACCAGTGATGGGGTAATGAGGGCCACACATGCCTTGTCCTATTTCCTGCTATCATCTCACTCAAGACGTTTTGACAGCAGGCAATTAGGGGCCAACAAACACAGCAAGCGAAAGGCTCGGAAAGCACTCGGGTAGATCTGTTCCGGGAGTCCGAGAGTGCGTCATGGCTAAGAACGTGATTGGCACGCTCCCTGGAATTAAACTTGGACCTCACACGCACACACACACATGTGCGTATTACAGTCTCGTCACGTTGGAAGATAGAATTTTGTGTCATCCATCTTTTTTTATATCACACTTGAAGCAGAGAACAAGAAGAAAACAATACAATTACCTCATGTGCTCCCCACTCATGCAGACAGGGGTGTTTTTGGGGTATTTTTGGTGGGGGGCCAATGGAGGTCTGGGGGTGATTATTATAGTCCGCCAGCGTCTGCGTCTCCATCTTGCTGAGTGATTGAGCGATAAGGCGGTCACAAGCCGTGCCGGCGAGTCATACATCAAGCAAATACAAGCCACCTCCGCTCGCCCGCATCCCCAAGGTGATATTGACTCGGGCTTGATAAAGGAAGGCGAGAGAAAGAAATGTCCACGCTCGGCATGCTAACGTCATCCTAATCGAAGGCCTGTATAGGCTGTGGTTGTGTGAATTAAATATGACTGTTAGGCTTGTAGCCGTGGCTGTATTGGATTTGTACCACATCGTGTTAAAGGTGCTGTCTCCCTCGGTGATGTCCTGCATGGGGTGCTTACTTCCCATAGTGCTTTGGACATCGGAAACCTGCCCTCTCCCTGCTCCGACATTACCAGACAACCAGAACGCGCTGAATGAAAGCCAAGGACAACATTTATTCTAATTTTTAGAAAGTATACTATTGAATTGTGACAAAGAAAAAAAATCCACATTCAGCCTTTCTGCAAATGTTGTGATGGTTTTAATCTTTTAATTCAGGGGTCTCAAACTTAATTTACCTGGGGGGCCACTGGAGCTTGGGTCTGGGCAAGGCTGGGCCGCATCAGGTTTTCAAAAAAAAAAAAAAAACGCATTTATTACGCATTTATATTATTTTTCTGCACAAAATAAGATGAAAAATAAATAAACAAATCAAGAATAAAAAAAATCAATCAATCAGTAATAAATAAATATAATAATAATAATAATAAAACGGCAAATAATAAAAACTTAAGAAACCACATATAGTCGGTGGGTAGACAAATTATTTTTTTCAGATTAAAATGAACAAAGCATTATTAGAGCCCTGTAGACATGACAAAACACGACTATAGTAGTCACATTTATACTCTTTTTATTTACAACATATTGCGCAACTGCAGGGTCTTGAGACGCATGCTAACTCGCAAACTAGAGAGCTAGCGACCTAAACGGTAGCCTTCAAGTTATTTCCTTTAAACTTAAATAGCCAAATCTTACCACTTCCACACGGATAGGGAGGATAACTATTAACAGTTATTTAACCTTTAACATGAACATTAATCAAACGTAATAATTTTTTCTGGGTCCATGATACCATACAGCATCCATATCAAACTTGCGCGGGCCGCACTAACATAAACTAATCAAACTAATGTCCTGCGGGCCACATTTGGCCCGCGGGCCGCGTGTTTGAGACCCCTGTTTTAATTGAATAAATTTAATGGGATATGTTTTTTTAGAGGGCGGCACGGCTATCAAGTGGTTAGCGCGCAGACCTCACAGCTAGGAGACCAGGGTTCAATTCCACCCTCGGCCATCTCTGTGCGGAGTTTGCATGTTCTCCCCGTGCATGCGTGGGTTTTCTCCGGGTACTCCGGTTTTCCTCCCACATTCCAAAAACATGCTAGGTTAATTGGCGACTCCAAATTGTCCATAGGTATGAATTTGAGTGTGAATGGTTGTTTGTCTATATGTGCCCTTTGATTGGCTGGCCACCAGTCCAGGGTGTACCCCGCCTCTTGCCGAAAGACAGCTGGGATAGGCTCCAGCACCCCCGTGACCCTCGTGAGGAAAAAGCAGTAGAAAATGAATGAATGAATGAATGATTATTGTTTATAGCCTCCATTTTCTCCCTGTGCATGCGTGGGTTTTCTTTCCCATTCCAAAAACATGCTAGGTTAATTGGCAACTCCAAATTGTCCATAGGTATGAATGTGAGTGGGAATGATCCAGTCCAGAGTGTACCCCGCCTCTCCCCCAAGACAGCTGGGATAGACTCCAGCACCCTTGTGAGGATAAGCGGTAGAAGAGTCATCATAAAATGAAAATGTGACTTTAACGCATTTAACATATAAATCAAGCCTGCACAGGCCTTTTCGATTTAACAGACGCCCAGCAATGTTTATCAACTGGTGTTGGGACGTAAGAAATCCGTCATCTTGATAATCACCTTTTCCCATCTCAATCCAGTCTTCAGAGATCTGTCAATCTGGATCTGGAAGTCCTTGGACAGTGTAATTGAAGAGTGGGTGCCTGAGAGTGTTTGACCTTAATTTAAGATTAATATCTTTACTCGGGGGGGTCACGCGGTTAGCACAACTGACAGCTTTGTGTGATGCGTGTGTGTGTGTGTGTACCAGAAAGACACAATGAAGAAACCTTGCAACGAAGGACAAATTAGATGTCTCGAGTGAATCATTGCTCTTACTTTCGTTTTCTGCGGAAGCGGAAAAGTATTGTTGGTTGGTTGGTTGGTTAGCAGGATTACATGAAAACTACACCTCTTTATGACCTTTCGGCGGGAGGGGACAAACGTCTTATATTTGTTTGTTTTTGGGAGTTGACAATTTGGAGGAGTCTGATTTGACTATCAAGCTTGCCGTTGAATACTGTAAAACATGTAAAACGGTCATGTGACCAATATTGTGCCACTCTGACTACATGGTGGGAGGCTGCAGCTGTTCCTTAAAATGTAAATAAAGAGCCTAATTTCTTTCCATTCATTCATTCATTTTCTACCGCTTATCCTCATGAGGGTCCCGGGGGGTTCTGGAGCCTATCCCAGCTGTCTTCGGACGAGAGGCGGGGTACACCCTGGACTGGTTGCCAGCCAATCATAGTATTTTCTTTCCAAAACAGCCTAATTTGTCTAAATGAAGAATTCAAAATGGTGTGTGCTTCACAGCACGCATCATGAAGGCTAGCCTTATCCAGTCTGACCATGGCAAACAGGGAAGAATTTAATTTAAGTTAAAAAAAAGCCATAGCATTTCAGTATGTGGAATCAAACTATGGAATGGATTGAGTAAGACCCTCAAACAATGCACAACGATGAGCCAATTCAAGAAACAATACAAGCAGTTGATGTTTGCTAAATACAAGGATGAAGAGTCTTGAACCAGTCATGATGTGCTATATATATCACTATATTGACACTTACTATGGTACACATTATGTCATTGGATGGTCATATCACCTCATACTTCGGTACGGGACAAAAAATTAAAACATTTAAAAAAACAACAAAAAAAACTTATATAGACTATATTAAGAAAGCAGAAAGTGAACAAATGTAACAGTTACTGATTGTAAAAGTACCAGATGGAGGGGTAGGATTTAATAAGCTTTGCTTCTTCCTACTCCTTTTGGACATGTGGAACTGTGAACTGATTATGTGATGCATTCAATTGTAATCTGATGCATGTTCAAATGAAATAAAACCATTACCATTACCAACAATGTGGTGCTGACGTCTATGTGGTTATGCGTCATGGACTCAGTACCATCTCCACATCCAGGTACATTAGCAGCTCCACCATCCCTGGCAGGAGAGACTGGCCAACACTGACATTGTTGTGGAGTCCAAAGTGTAGAATGTCTTCTTAGGCATCTGCTGGACACGTGGTGCGTTTGGGCTCTGAGAGAATACCGAAGGCTCTCCTGTTTGGTGAGCGGTACTCTGGGAAAAGATCATAGCAAGGACAGCGGAAACGCAACAAGGATGTGCTTAAAGCTTCACTTGAAGAGCCATGGAATTGATCCTGCATCCTTTTGAGAGAGCGGCAGAAGATCCCACTCAATGGCACGGCGAATGTAGCAAAGGATTCAAGTTGTTCGAGATCTCAAGAACTTCCAAACGAAATGCCAAACATAATGCCTGAGAGTCTTCAGGCACAAGCATTGGTGGCCGGACTCGACCTGGCATGCATAGTACACATAAGCCACTGCATCATACTTACCTTGCGTTGATAAACATCACCCTTTTCAGTGGCACAATCCAATGGGGTTGAGTGCTAGCTTTGGATGCTAGGAAGACCATCAACATCGGCAGACGTTTTGGCTCATGGGGGACAAAGTATGGAAGTATTTTGTTGTATGTTGCAGTCACCCCTGGTATTCACTCCATTAGTAGTTTTGTTCTTTGTAAGAACCTGTGATGGTGGAAGGGCAAGTCCATCCAGAACCTTGAAGACGAGACACAAACATCCGATAGCAGTCAAAATCCAAAGTTCAATGAATTCGGTCACAAATTTGTTCAGTTCCCTTTTTTTTTTTTTAGCTGTTTATAATCTTCTTCTTTGTTGTGACTGCTAGCGGCGTATCATTCGGTACATTGTACTTCCTTCACCGCAGGACACGGCGGCTCAGTGTGAAAATATCAATGTTATTTAGTTCCACTTTTTATTTGCACTTGGTATAGCCGCCTGCATTCTGTGCTATTTTGGGATATATTTGAAGGGTGGCGGCGTGTGTTCGTTCAAATCCCTCCGCTAAATCCCCAACTGATGTCTGCCATTCCCTTTTGACTCCAGCCTTCCACTCCATGCATGGACGGATGAGAGTGTGTTTTGTGGAGATCTATGTGTTGTTTGTTTATATCTGTGTGACGAGGTGTAGAGATAGCGAGTAAGCGGGTGGCATGAACACCCAGCCTTTAATCCTCCAGATAACACCGGGGATGATGACAGGCAGACCCCCGGTACGGTCCCAGCTAGCAGGGACGGCCAGTTATTGAGACAGCGGTTATAATTCACCGGTGGATCTGGTCTGAGTCCCGCTTTAAGTAACTTCCCAAAATAGGACAACAGTCCAGAGCTGCCGGTGACTGTACATTCTTCAGATAGAGCTAAAGGTGAGTCATCAAAATTCAAACACACATATAAGACGACAAATGTTTTTCAAGTCTATAAACTACCGCTACAACCTGCTACAATCTGCTGCATATATTCCCTTTTAGGTATGCATGGTCGTCCCTCGTTTATTGCGGTTAGTTGGTTCCAGACCAACAGATCGCCGCTAGCATAGCAAGCTACAGAGCTAACTAGTTAGCTTCTCCAATTTACTTATTTTAAACTTAAAGTGTTTCAAAGTGGAGAAAAGCCTTACCACTTCCACACGGAATGTGAGGAGAACTACGTTGTGTCGGACATGCCCTGAAGGTATGCAGTGGTAATTTAATTGAATTTAATGTAATGTAATGTAATGTAATGTAATGTAATGTAATGTAATGTAATGTAATGTAATGTAATTTAATTTAATTTAATTTAATTTAATTTAATTTAATTTAATTTAATTTAATTTAATTTAATTTACAGCTGGGATAGGCTCCAGCACCCCCGCGACCCTTGTGAGGAAAAAGCGGTAGAAAATGAATTAATTTAATTTAATTTAATTTAATTTAATTTAATTTAATTTTACTGAAGCCTGGTGACCCAAATATACATATAACGTATTTTAAATTCATATATTTTTATATTTTTAACTTATATTTAACTTTATTTTTCAGTTACATAAAGTAAGAGACTAATTTATTTTACACTTGCATTTATTTTACACATGTTTAATCCATCTGAATTATATATCTATTCAGTGGTAAATTTTATAATTTTTTGGGTGCTGATTTTACCATTTTTTTCAGAAATTGTATCTAGTCCATTACTTGTTACATTTTTTTAAATATTTTTTTGTTTGTTTTTGGGAGTTACTACAACAAAAAAAGAACAAAAAAATCAAATTGGGAAGATATTGGTGGCTAAACAGATGATAATCTGTCAACTTCTGATTTGTTCCAGTTGTGTTTCATCCCACTTGATAATTGGGATGAGCATTTGAATTAGGTAAAAATAAAAGCGTCTAATAGTCCAGTAATGCTATTGAATTGTAATAATGGGGAGACTCTTGCAGGAAGCAGTTAGCACACGCGACTGTGTAAACAGTTTAATCAAGAGCATGTTTGAAGAATTACAGCTGGTGACGGCACTGCCTGTTCCAATACTTCACTCCCTTAATTACCACAGACAGGCATGCTTCTTTTCTCAAGGCCCCAGTCTCCCCCACCCGTTGTCTTCCCCACTGCCACCAGTGATATGCTTCACAATCAACCAATTGGAAACTAGCAACAGTCCTCGGTCCTGTGGTATAGTGCGGGGGTCCACAACATCTGGCAACAAAAGAGCCAGGAGGTGAAAAACATGACACAGGTTATGAAATTTGAATCTTTTAAAAACGTTAAATGTTATAACAGCACAATTCCACAAAGTGCAGCGGACACACTGAACTCTGTTCGCCTTTTTGAGATATTTGATATTTCGATATTACACCCCTCTCCATATGTTGCAGTATGCACCTTGCAATCCTAAACTTGTTTCACGAAATACAAGGGAGTGGGCACGATCGTGCATCAGTCACGGATGGTGTTTTTTTTGTGTTTTTTGTTTTTGTGTGGGGCGGTTTGGTTTGTGATATTTGGTCAGTTGGAAAACTGCTTGTAATACAGTCAGCAAGGATTGACAGATTACTGCTATGATTATTACCATGTTTGCATGAATCATCAACAATTATAATACAGATACAGATACAGTACACATACAGATACAGTACACATACAGATACAGATACAGAATCAGTACAAATACAGATACTCATACAGATGCAGTACACATACAGATACAGATACAGATACAGTACAGATACAGATACAGATACAGTGCAGATACAGATACAGATACAGTACAAATACAGATACAGTACAGATACCGTACATATACAGATACAGATACAGTACACATACAGATACAGTACAGATACAGATACCATACATATGTATACAGATACAGTACAGATACAAATACAGATACAGTACACATACAGATACAGTACACATACAGATACAGTACAAATACAGATACAGTACAGATACAGATAGTAATGTACTCACTCGTCCCTAATAGTCATCCCCCGTGCCTCTTTCAGAGTCACCACCTCTGCAAATAGCGTATCAAGGGCTACAGAGCCATATTGCCACGACCTTGTTAATTCCGTAGTTTTATTTTACTTCACAGTAACTTGCTTCAGACTCGGAACTCAAACCCCCCTCAACTTTTTTTTCACTCCATTGAGACACACTGCATACAATAACCTATGTCCCCTTCTTTTGCTCATCCAATCAGCAATCAGAATGCAGTCCAGGCGCATTCACAGACTTGTGGTGAGTCGGATATTTGTCATTCTTTTTGAAAATGCATATTTCAAAGAGAGAGAGAGAAAAAAAAAAACACACCGCCCTGGGCGAAGGGAGCAGCAACAAGGAGGCTGAAGAGTCGCGAGGCTTCACAGGTACGACTTGCCAACTCTAGTGTAGTGTTTTGGACACAAATTTCAGAGTTGAGTTTATTCAACAGGTCTGAGATAGAATGAAGTGGAAGTGGTATGAGCCATGCTGTCCCTTGACAAATGCTAGTCGGATGAGACAGCGTAAATCAATGGTATTATATAATCATACGTTGTCCCTCCAGAGAAAAGCCCTTTGTGTATTTCATTTAGACAGCAATAAATATAGAAGTGACTGAGCGATTAAAAAAAGATACACCGTCCGACTGTGAATGTCAGCGTGTCAATGGCCAGACTCCAGCCAGCAACCGTATTATTAATCAGTCAAAGAGCTAATGGCTCTGTCGTGGATTTGACATTTGATTGTGTGTGGATTTTGTGTTTGTGGGATTAGGGAAATATGACTTTATACGCCATTTTGGCATACGAGAATAGAATTGTCTTGTTTACCATTTGTCATTTGTAGTTGGCTACCAGATTGTAACATGGATTACTTCCAGCAAAGTAGCAAATTGTAAATGGTTTTAACACAAATTACACTTTTTGTAACAATGTACCTTAATGTTACATAAACTACCATGTTCCTACATCAGTTCTTCCTAAGCCCAGTCGAACTGAACCCAACAGAGTGGTCCAAAGCTCCTATTTGCCCCAGTTCTAGTACATTGTCTTGGTTTGTGTACATTATTATTTTGGATAACATATTACATATTATTGGATCACACAAACAACACCAAATCCTGTCATTTACTAAACTGAGAATGCAGGCAAACCAGGCAAAATTGTGGCGTAGATTTTGAACATTAATGACACGCTAACCGAGGTTCCACGGTATTATAGTAGCCGTTAAGCTATTAGGCTAATGATTTTGGTTGCATGTACAGCCGCCTACAAAATGAAATTGGACTAGGGTCGACCACAACTTTTCCACAAAAGACAGCGGACAATTATGGTCCTTGTGCCAACTAAATAAGATGATGAGACTTAAATAAGCCTGTTTGCCCCAGTTCTTGTACATTGTCTTGGTTTGTGTACATTATTATTTTGGATAACATATTACATATTATTGGATCACACAAACAACACCAAAACTGAGAATGCAGGCAAACCAGGCAAAATTGTGGCGTAGATTTTGAACATTAACGACACGCTAACCGAGGTTCCACGGTATTATAGTAGCCATTAAGCTATTAGGCTAATGATTTTGGTTGCATGTACAGCCGCCTACAAAACGAAATTGGAATAGGGTCGACTACAACTTTTCCACAAAAGACAGCGGACAATTATGGTCCTTGTGCCAACTAAATAAGATGATGAGATTTAAATAAACTAACATACCCTCATACGAGTTTTTCTTACGTACAATAAGATAGTGAGAAAGCATCAACTGTTAGCCGGCATTGTTGTTATTTAATCAAGATCAATAAAGTAGAATATAAAAAACAGCCAATAGACTCCTAGCATGAGTATTATTCCCTCAGTAAAATGGATCATTGTTGTTTTAAAGTGCTTCTTTGATGCAGTCTGATTCTCCCGGGCTGTTGTTATGGATACAAAAGGAAAGTACGCAGTCACTACTTGCCAAAGTGAACTTCACGATGCTTCATGCTCCATCAACTTTTTGTCTATTCTTGTTTGGCATCACTTCTCTGAGGTACCCATGTCTTTCTCCGAGCCAGACAATAGCTGGAGGATCACACTGCACAATTGCCTCACCACCCCCAGCTAGGAATGAGCACTATGCCCATTTCTCCCAAGCTTGACTTGGAATTCTGACAGGGAGATTAGGGAAGTTTCCAGGCTATTCATACCCCATCCATTCTCCATGGAGTACTTGGCTTGGTGGTCCAATCCTTTTTCCCCCGTTCAGCCGGACCGGCCTATTTTCTGATGTACCTCTGATGCTGGTTGGCGCGTGTCTCCGAATGGCTTTTACCTGTTTATCCCGGCAGCACACGGGCTTAGAAGATGTTTTCCTTGGAGCTTACCAGGTGATTTTCTCAGCTGGGATGCCAGTATGTTTAATTCAGACACTTAATCCCCGAGAAAGTGGACCAAACATGTCTTCAGAGGCCATTCCTCTACTGGAGAAATGCAGATTGTAAACTTTTGCTTCTACCGGAGACGGTCTGTTTAATCCACTAGCACAAGTAAGCCTTGCATGCACTCAGAAGAGAAGTTCTGACTTGAAATGTGGATAGAATCTTGGAAAAATACTGATAATCTGTGGCTTAACAAAAAATGCTTTGCAGGTTATAAACAAGCAGTACCTACTACGCACATGTTGGCCTGTTTTCTTCCACATGACTGCCCATTAGCGCCCCCCTATGGTGCTAATACTTTGAAATACATGTACTATGTATATCCTCAAAGTGTTATAGTCATGAAACAAATGGTGACTGACTTATGGCCAATTAGTTGCTGACACGTTTCCACTGATGATAACCATATTTGTCAACCAATCTTGCTCATATTTTACAGGCTTGTGGTTGCCAGTACCCGGAACGTGTCCGCCAAATATTGCGGTGATTCATCTAAACATCATGACGTTAGGGGGTTTTTATTCAGCGAGTCGGTGGCGACTTTCCACAAACCTACGGAGTCAAACCTTTAGGATTAATAACAACGCCATCATGTGGTGTATTTTTTAAACTTTGAAATGTGTTGACGGGTGGCACGGTGGTTGAGTGGTTAGCGTGCAGACCTCACAGCTAGGAGACCAGGGTTCAATTCCACCCTTGGCCATGCATGTTCTCTCCGGGTAGTCCGGTTTCCTCCCACATTCCAAAAACATGCTAGGTTAATTGGCGACTCCAAATCCATAGGTATGAATGTGAGTGTGAATGGTTGTTTGTCTATATGTGCCCTGTGATTGGCTGGCCACCAGTCCAGGGTGTACCCCGCCTCTCGCCCAAAGACAGCTGGGATAGGCTCCAGCAACCCCCGCAAACCTCGTGAGGAAAAACGGTACAAAATGAATGAATGAATGTGTTGACTATTCACCATTTGTTACACACAAGAATGCCAGGGAAGAAGAGCCACCCCAAAAGTAGCCTCACTTCAAAATCATCAGATTTCTGATATTTGTGCCGGACTATTAATTCATAATCAGCTATATTTCATTTTTCAAGAAATATCCGTCGCTAAATAAGAAAGAACCTTATGCCCGTGCTGTCTATTGACCGTAAATGCCGCATTTGCAGGCCCTCCACAAATCACCGCATCAGGTTGGGCATACATGATGAGACAGAGGCGGTTGCCGGGCAACTGATGTAGCAGGAGCATACACACACACAGGGCCATTCTAGGACAAATCTTGGGTTTCATCCAACAGGGTTAGTTGACTGTGTTCATCTGGGAATGTGACCACAGATGCTGGTTGAGCTGTGCTGCTCTAACACTAATGCGACTTACTGGACTACTTGCTTCCGGTGCTTAAATCCTGGAGGTGGCATCTCATTACCCTCAAATTATCTGTTTGCAGGTGTCAAAACACTTTAGAGACAACATGGTGTCAAGTCATTTGTGACTCAAAGAGGTGTTTAGCAGTTTGGAACTCAGCGCTACTGCTGTGTTTTGGAGACTTTATGGGACCGAGCTGTCTCAATGGACATGTTGCATTTCTAAAATAGGCTTTGAATTGTAAGTTATAATATTGGTTTATTATTAACACATTAAATGCATGGTACCGAACTACCGTAATTGAGTAAATGAATGGCTGCGGCCACACTATTTGAGTAAAAAGGGTAGGTTATGTACCAGGACAGTATTAGAACTCTTGAATGGGAATGTGTGTATTTTGGTGTGTCTTCTATTCTGTTTACTTGCTTTATTCAACTTCATTTTTCTGTAAAGTGTCTTTGAGTATCTTGAAAAGCGCTATACAAATAAAGTGTATTATTATTATTATTATTAATAATAATATCAGCAGAAACTGAATGACAGAAGCAACTTGTTTCTATGAAGACGCAACAGCAAGAAATTAAATTGGTTGTTTTACTGTATGTTTGAATAAAATGTAGATAGCATGAATATAACGGTAGTTATCACTCTTATATCCATTTGCTTAGGCAATGGAAAGTGTTTGTATGTGCTGAAGAAGAAATGTTCCCATGACCCTGATCAGAGACCCCCAGGTCCTGAAGGTGCCTGTATGCGTAATGTGAATGTGTCAAGATAAGAACTCATAAAACAATAAAAGTAATTACTCTCACACACACACACACACACTTAGACAAACTAATACAGCTTGTGCAATTGCCCCCCCCCCCTTCCGTAGAGTTGCACGACCATGTAGTAGGGACCCCCAAAAGAGAATAAAAAGAGAGGAGTTTGAACTGCATATTCAGAGTGGCGCGGCATGTCACTGAGTACGTTGTTTCACTCTCCTTGCTGCGAGTAACTTTGAATATTGTTGTCTGTCTCTTCTGTATTTCTGTATTTAAGTGTTTTTTACAAGTGTCACAGGAGTTTGAACCTGACACTGTACTTTGGCATATTTAAATTTGATGCAGAAATGATGACAGAGTATTCCATGAAGGCTGTTGCGCTTAATTGAAACAGGATGCAATCAGTCAATAATAAAAAAAAAGATATTCCCTCAGAAAGCACTGATTCCCAGACTTTTAACAGTTGCCGAGAAAAGCTATTTTAGTCCTTCTCCCTGGTGGCTTGATATATTATCTGTGCTCTGATCCCTTTGTCCATCAGAGAGACAGAACATTTTTGGCCTAATGCAACTGGACCCTGGCTAATGACAGCAAATAGCACCGCCGGCCAGATGACAACAGCTGAGAACAATACTTAATGTTGACATCACTTGCTATGGGATATCTATTTCGGGTTTCTTCCTTTTATAGTACGCCGTTGGAAATTGCAGTGTGGCTCCCTCTGAAGAACCGCGTATAAAAGCTCAGTAAAGCAAGAAGGGCCTCTGTGCTCCTGAGTTCTTTCCAGACTTCTGTGTTTCACCGCCAATACAAGCTCACCTCTCAATACCTATCAAATATGGCACCCAAGAAGATTGAACCAAAGAAACCAGAGCCCAAAAAGCCAGAACCCAAGGCTTCTCTGGCTTCTAAGCCGGCTCCGACTCCGGAGCCGTTGCCTGATCGTCCCAAGGAACCCGACTTTGATCCCAAGAGCATCACTCTTGAATTCACCGCCGATCAAATCGAGGAATTCAAGGAGGCCTTCACCTTGTTTGACAGAACGCCGAAAGGCGAAATGAAGATCACCTATGCCCAGTGCGGGGATGTGATGCGAGCCCTTGGCCAGAACCCGACCAACGCCGACGTACTGAAGGTGCTCGGGAAGCCTCGACCGGAGGACATGAGCTCCAAGATGGTGGACTTTGAGACCTTCTTGCCAATGCTTCAGCACATTTCCCGTGCCAAAGACCAAGGCAACTTTGAGGACTTTGTGGAGGGCCTCAGGGTATTCGACAAGGAGGGCAATGGCACCATCATGGGGGCCGAGCTGCGCCATGTCTTGGCAACACTTGGGGAGAGGATGACGGAAGACGAGGTGGACAGACTCATGGCCGGCCAGGAAGACGCCAACGGGTGCATCAACTACACCTCCTTTGTGAAGCACATCCTTTCCGGGTGAACATGACAGTTCATCCGAAAGACTTCTTCTAATTCCCGTCACTTTATGGACTCTTATTTTAATATTTGTCCTGTTAGAGGTGAGCTACCAGCCATTATGCTGTCTTCCTTTTGGAGGTAATGAAATGCTAATGACATACTGGACATCCATTTCAATAAAGGGAATTTTATCAGAAACCGCCTCCCCCAAATGTCATTTTGAGAATAAACCACAGTTGAATTAAAAGGGAAAATAATTTATGCTAATCAACTTTGTTAAAGTAATTAGGGGAAAGTGTTGTGGCGACTGAAAACGAAGAAGAAAAAACATAATAGGATTTGTCTGCCAGATTTGATTGTATTCCAATTTACACAAAGAGACTTCGCCGCCGGGGGGCGGGGGGCAGCTGCTTTGGATCAACACACACATTCTGACAACACACCCACTTTGACCAATATGACTTTGACGAATACGAGACAGGTGTCGCGAGTGTGGGCCTCCTCATATTTGGTGTTAATGATTTGATGGCTTGTTAACACAAAACCTTAATAACATTGTCGCCCGGTGAGGGATGGTTGACATTGCCGATCAGCCTCAAACGCCTCGTCTGGTACCGTGGAAACATAACACTTACACGGCAGTCACATACACATTGGCCGTTAAATGGGTGAATTCCTGCATGGAATTAATTCCTGCCATTTTTAAAATTAATTTTATAACTTAATCCAGTAGTCAAAGTATAACCAAAATATGTGAAACACGTCAAAATGGAGTAACTATTTGAACAATTGCAATTTAAAACGTAATTGAATGTCACCATAGAAAGAACTACACATCACCACATACCATGGAATTCTGCACAAAATGTTCCCACGTGTAATGGGAATAGTTCAAATAGTCCGGTTGCCATCATGTAAATGTTATTGACATTACTGTAACATTACCACTGGGATTGTCAGCAAAGCCTTAAATGGAAACCGGATCTCCAAACACGAATTCCCGTTAGAATTGGCATGATATGTTATTTATACACGAATGGCGAGAGCTGTCTGTTGTCGGGCGTGTAAAACCATTTCTCTGTTGCAACTTGAAATATCTCAGCAAGTACGAGATAGATGGCTGCACCGATGTGTCCAGATACCCGTGGTGCCTCAAGGAATGCAATAAATGAACGCTGCGCCTAAGTGCGGCCCCGCAGAGATGCTCGCGGGGCTTGCGGATGCTTAGTTAGGGTTGTTTATGGCCACATGTTGGCGGCCATGGCTGCCATCACAGGAACATAGTAGTCATGGAAAAAGCCTGCCATGAAAAAGTCATACTGTACATGGAGCCTTGAAAAAAATGTATGTTATTCTTTAACTATGTCCTATTATATACACATATGACAGTCTAAACGCCAAATGGTAAAGCCCAAAACCACATGCATCAGTCAGACGATATATGCGAACAAACAACAACAATGAAGGAGACTTCTAGTACTATTTTGTGGCTGTTGAAGAAAGATTTTATCCAAAAAGAATGAGAAAACGGGCCACTGCAGCAAAGTGGAGACTATGGAGTATAATTCTCTTCAGGGACACAACATTCATTGATTCATTTTCTACCGCTTTTTCCTCGCCTATCCCAGCTGTCTTCGGGCGAGAGGTGCGGTACTGGTGGCCAGCCAATCACAGGGCACATATAGACAAACAACCATTCACACTCACATTCATACCTATGGACAATTTGGAGTGGCCAATTAACCTAGCATGTTTTTGGAATGTGGGAGGAAACCGGAGTACCCGGATAAAACCCACGCATGCACGGGGAGAACATGCAAACTCCACACAGAGATGGCCGAGGGTGGAATTGTACCCTTGTCTCCTAGCTGTGAGTTCTGTGCGCTAACCACTCGACCACCATGTAGCCCAAAAGGGGACATATTATGCTCAATTTGGCCCTTTGTGTCGAGTTGTGGTCTGCTGTAGAGCAGCTACACACAATAACCCGCACAGAAAGCTACGGACAGGCGAGAGCCGGAGTACTGGTGGCCAGCCAATCACAGGGCACATATAGACAAACAACCATTCACACTCACATTCATACCTATGGACAATTTGGAGTGGCCAATTAACCTAGCATGTTTTTGGAATGTGGGAGGAAACCGGAGTACCCGGAGAAAACCCACGCATGCACGAGGAGAACATGCAAACTCCACACTGAGGGTGGAATTGAACCCTGGTCTCCTAGCTGTGAGGTCTGCGTGCTAACCACTCGACCGCCGTGCAGCCGGGACACAAAACGTCGAGGGAGCTTGGGAGCACTCAGCAAGTATCCAACTAAAATATTTGGGGCCTCTCTAAATAATATGGCCATTTTTTTTCCTCATCCTTAGAAGGAATAGCAAATTTACGGTATAAATAATCATAAGGGGTTCCTTCATTTACAAAGCTGTCAAGCACTTAAAAGAAGCTCCAGAAGTACTTGTCGTAAAGCCGGTGTATTATTTAGATCCTTGTGATTAATCAGCAAAGTTCCCAAAACTCTTTAGATGATCCAAACTAATTTGAGTTCTTCTGCACGCTACGTTAAATATTTACTGAGCTTGTCAAACGCAGCCACTGTAATTTTCCATAGCTGCTGCTGCTGCTGCTGTGGGGGTGCAATATGTCCAACATACATTATGTTATGCACGGTACGAGTAAAAAACAAACCAAACAGTGGCGCCATGCACATAAACATCAAGTGGTGGCATTTCCTCATTTGAAGAGGTAATTTGGGAGATTGCCTTGGCCAAGGGCAATATGTATATGTAATATTGTTTGGGGGGGCAGCTCTAATTTTGGCACTGCAGCAGCCAGATTACTCCTTTGTCTTATACTTTAAACTTTAATTTTCTGTCCTGTTTTTGACAAAAATTGATATTGGGAAAGATTAATAATAAGAAGCACGGCCTCTATATGAAAGTTTAATGCAATATTGTCTCTTTTTCTTTAACAAGCTAGCCAAAAGAAATATTTGTTTTATTCTTTATCATGCAGAGCGGTCGAGCGGTCGGCCCGCAGAGTAAAAGAATGTGCAGTTTAACCTTGTTTAGCTCAGCAGTCACAAGTCATCAGGAGGGCGATGGCGGAGATAAATGACAAGCTTAATGATGAGACAAGCCAGAGTTTTAGGTGTGCCAAGGTCAAGATTAGCGGCCGCCATTTGTTGGCAGGCCGTCGTTTTTCTCCAGGAAAAAGAAATTGACCGCACTGCATTAAGCACAAATGAACTCATTTGACTTTCCCAAAAGTCTGACTCTATTTGAATTACAAAGTGTAGTTCATGGTGATTCTTTTGTGTGGTTAAAAGGGGACAAGATCTGAGCTTTATGGTCTTATTAGTAGAGCTAACAATCATGCTGCTGTCGTACAGAAAAGCGTATTTCATCCGCGATGTTATCATAACCACTCTCTGATGCACAGAAGGGGGATGTGGTCTAACCCGGCTTCTCATAGCATCAATATTACATTTGGAAATAGGGGAGTTCTCAGTAGAGGTTTGAAGTTTGAAAATGCTGAATGCACACTATCTATCACACTATCAGATACACTGCTGATCAAAATTTGCACTGTTAAAGGGGACATTCATTCATTCCTTCATTCATTTTCTACCGCTTTTTCCTCACGAGGGTCGCGGGGGGTGCTGGAGCCTATCCCAGCTGTCTTCGGGCAAGAGGCGGGGTACACCCTGGATATATGCGAACAAACAACAACAATGAAGGAGACTTCTATTACTATTTCTAGGCATGTGGCTGTTGAAGAAAGATTTTATCCAAAAAGAATGAGAAAACGGGCCACTGCAGCAAAGTGGAGACTATGGAGTATAATTCTCTTCAGGGACACAACATTCATTGATTCATTTTCTACCGCCTTTTCCTCGCCTATCCCAGCTGTTTTCAGGCGAGAGGCGGGGTACTGGTCGCAAGCCAATCACACGGCACATATGGACAAACAACCATTCACACTCACATTCATACCTATGGACAATTTGGAGTGGCCAATGAAGCTAACATGTTTTTGGAATGGGGGAGGGAAGCAGAGTACCCGGGGAAAAGAACATGCAACCTCCATGCAGAGATGCAAAGATTCCGGATGTCCAATGACCACTCGTCCACCATTAAGAGTGGCCAATTAACCGAGCATGTTTTTGGAATGTGGGAGGAAACTGGAGTACCCGGAGAAAACCCACGCATGCACAGGGAGAACATGCAAACTCCACACAGAGATGGTTGAGGGTGGAATTGAACCCTGGTCTACTAGCTGTGAGGTCTGCGCGCTAACCACTCTACCGTCGTCCCTAAAGGGGACATATTATGCTCATTTTTCCACCCTTTGTATTGAGTTGTGGTCTTCTATAGAGCAGCTACACACAATAACAATAAGATTTAATAATAACAATAAGATTTTGCAGAATATGCACCTAAATCTGACAAAAATGTGGTTTCAATGCCATTTTCTGTCGGTTATTCACGCTGTCATGAGTTCTACATGGCAAAGGCAAAACAGCTTTCTCTCTTTGGATGCAGTCAGATTCTTAAGCACGGCTTCTCACATCACGCCATTGCTGCTGAGATTGGATGCCGCAAAGGAGTCATTTGAAATGTCAAAAGATTCAGATTTTTATGGAACAAAAAAAGTTAGTGGTAAAGCCGGATGATCTGATTGGCTGTCTGCCAAGACACGGGACCACCGTCGGCTCACATTAATGTTACTCATGCCAAGTGCAGTCCCATAACCATCACACGGCATCTGTGAGAAAAGGGTTTTAAAAACAAAATACGTCTTCAAAGTCCTTGAGTGCCACAAAACTACTCATTTGGAATTTACATGACTGCACCAATCATTAAAACATTGAAAGTTTTATTCTCTGAAGAAATGTAACCTTGGCAGTCCTGATGACTCACTGGCAGGGCAAGGAGATTCCCCGAGATGTTTTGCACACATCACAGTGAAGGTGGCGCCATCATGATCTGGGGTGTTTTTTACTTCAATGGAGCTTCAGGTTGTGCGGGGGTGTCAAACGGTGGTAACAATGCATCTTTAGTTCTAAACAATTCTTTATAACAGACCATGTCAGTTTTTTTTTCACTAATACTAACTTGGTCTGTTCAAATGAAAATGAATGTTTTGAATCTTTTGTATGTCTGCCTCTTTCATATTGAACTGTTTCGCAACTCTGATGGAGCTATGTGAGTGTGCGTGTGTCAAGGTGGTATTCTTCTACTAAAGTGAAAATAATAACAATTGAAAGTGAAATGAATTGAAATGAAAGGCAGTTTTTGGTGGAGTCATAAATTAAAAAAACTTACAAAATAAAAAAAAACAGTGGTCATTGGACATCCGGAATCTCTGCATCTCTGCATCGAATTTGCATGTTTTTTTTCTCCGACTACTCCCCCCCCCCCCATTCCAAAAACATGTTAGCTTCATTGGCGACTCCAAATTGTCCATAGGTATGAATGTGAGTGTGAATGGTTGTTTGTCTATATGTGCCCTGTGATTGGCTGGCCACCAGTCCAGGGTGTACCCCGCCTCTCGCCCGAAGACAGCTGGGATAGGCTCCAGCACCCCCACCCTAGTGAGGATAAGCGGCATAGAAAATAGATGAATGGTAATTCAACAGAGTACAGTAGTTAAAGGTGTCTTGACCCCAACAGAGACAGGAAGGGTGGCCATAAACACATTTACAATGAGAAGGGGGGTGCAAATTCGAAAAAAAAATATTCATGAAGATCTAAAAGGTCATGATTCATATATATTTTTTTAAACCAACTGCATGTACAACAACAAAATAATAAGAATACTCAAAGTAACAGCAAGAAGAAGGGGGTGCCCAGCCTCAGAGCTTTCAGGGTGCCATATTGAAAAATAATCAAATATATGAGTTATCGTGGTCATATTGCACCTTTGCAAAAAATACCCATGACCCAGTAAGTGCATAAACCTGTGTGACTAATCACAAAATGTATAAAAGATTTGCAGGCCAGAAGGAGCTCAAGTAATCAACACACGGTAGTTAGTTTCAAAGATGGCACCCGGGCTCCTTCATGCCATAAAGCCATACTGTTGATTGATGACATCGTCAGCTGAGACATCTGGCTGACGCTGTGCTAAAAATAATTTACAGCAAAAAAGTATCCGATGCACCATTTCTGCGTCATCCTCCAACTTTATCCACACATTTATCCTTATATTTGCCGCTTAAACTTCCAAGCTTGTGACAAAGACAGTAGGCGGATTAGTCCAACATCTGGTATTCCTCGGAGGCACATTAATTCAATATTTTATAATGATCTGTTTTTCACCTTTTTTTTCTCTAAGTTCTCTGATGCAGTAAAACAAATGGCATGTCAGCAGGAGATGAGATAAAACAGACGCTGCATGATGAGAAACGGAACTTGCTATACGTCGATTGGGAGCGCATGTCAAAATAGTCACAGCAATTACAATGTCAGACATATGTCTTTATTTAACCCTAACTCCAATTTATTATTAACAATGGCTTCCTATTTTATCGTTATTTTGCACGGTGGACGAGTGGTTAGCACGCAGGGCCACACAGCTAGGAGAGTTCTTCAGAGCATTTACAGTCCAGATCTTTCTTTCAAACTGATACCAATAACTTTGGGCTTCTCGGGACTGATATGATAACAGACCTCTTTTTTAGAGCTGTCAATCGATTAAAATATTTGATCGTGATTAATCACTTTTTTTTGACCATAGTTAACTCAAATTAATCACATTTAATCGCAGATAGAAATACGTTTTTATAACAAGTAACAAGTAGGAGAAATGCTGCATGGTGGTCGAGTGGTTAGCGCACAGGCTACACAGCTAGGAGACCCGAGTTCAATTCCACCCTCGGCCATCTCTGTGTGGAGTTTGCATGTTCTCCCCGTGCATGCATGGGTTTTCTCCAGGTACTCCGGTTTCCAGATTTGACTGCCGAAGACCAGGTCACCCAGGCACCCGCTCTTGACCGCCACCCAACACACAATGCACCGGACCCTTATGCTTGCCCCCGTAGATGGTGGGTCTATGAGGGGGAGATCCTGTGTGGCCCGACCATCAGACGCTCGCCTGCGAGCCCCTCCCCAGGGCCTGGCTCCAGGGTGAGGCCCCGGTATCCCACATCAGGGCCGAGGACACGCTGGAGGGATTATGTCTCACAGCTGGCCTGGGAACACCTTGGTGTCCTCCCGGTGGAGCTGGAGGAAGTGGCCGGGGACCGGGAAGTCTAGGTTTCTCTACTGAGACTGCTGCCCCCACGGCCCGGAGGAAAATGGATGGACTCCGGTTTCCTTCCCCATTCCAAAAACATGCTAGGTTAATTGGCGACTCCAAATTGTCCATAGGTATGAATGTGAGTGTGAATGGTTGTTTGCCTATATGTGCCCTGTGATTGGCTGGCCACCAGTCCAGGGTGTAGACAGCTGGGATAGGCTCCAGCACCCCCCGCAACCCTCGTGAGGATTAGCAGTAGAAAATGAATGAATGAATATTGTCCTTTTCATTAACACTGTACAAGGTTTTAGTATGTCCAACTTCCAAAAAAATCAGCTTGACTGAGGTCATAAAGTACGGCCTCGGGTCTTTGATTAGCCGTTGGTCCAGTACACTGCACTTGATGGAAGACTGCAGATGAGTCGTTATACAATACACATGCTCACTCCTTCGCCGCTGCTTTCATTAACCGCTCATTCAACGCACAGCGTCCAGGGATCGATACTTCTTCACCTTGTAGGTGTCCAAACTAGATTAAATGCACCTCCAAGGGTCATAGTGAGAAGTTCCTGATCTCACTTTGCACCTTTGAGTCCGATATTTAACCCGATCAATTCCCTTGGTGCTTGCGTACTGTACGCTGCCTTGGCTATTTTAATTTGTCATAACCGGTCTCTTTGCACATTTAGCTTTTTCCGGCTTTGCAATCTATCACCGAAAAGTCTATAGAGCTAAATTTACATAGCCAGTGACTGAATGTTAATGAGCCGCCTGTTGGCAAGTCAGGCTAATTGGACATATCCAAGCACAAATTTAATTACAGGGATGCGAGTCAACCAATTCCCCGTGTTTCCACACTTTGTGTGGGTGTGCATGATTTACTTATGGAGCTGACGTCTCGTGAAATCCCTGCAAAAGGATCTAAATCATGCTGCCGGTGTCTATAGGAACGCAGACCCCCCCGCCCCCCCACACACACACCACAACAATACAACTTCGCTAATCATGTATCTACTCAACATTTGTCAGCATGTTGCAGCCGTGCACCCTTAAAAATCAACGCCAATCAAAAGGTATTAAGTCATCTGCCTCGACGTAATCGTGTTTGCATTTCTTGGGAGGGGGAACACAGCATCGGTCCTGAGGTGTAATCCTGATTGACTTCCCCAGACGGTGTTTTGCTTATTTATTGTTGTAACCGAGAAGCCATTGTTAAGGATTACCGACATCACCGATGGCCATAACGTTTGAGCCGCAGAGACGAGAAACTGTTACTTCCTTTAGCTTCCGGTGCTGCTTAAAATTGTATTTATTTTAGTAAGATTACCATGTTGTACTTCTGAAGCCTACCTACCCCGAGCTGGGACAGTTAGACAGTTTGAGTAATTGGTTTCAAAATTTAAAAAAAAAAAAAAAATACAGTGAAGAAATGTAATTAATCCACTCTCAAAGTTAATTTCAAAGAGGAAATGGAATTTTGTAACGACAGTAATTGCTTTTGATCACTTTAAATGTCATTTGGAGCCACGAGGGGTGAATGCAAAAAAAAAAGTTCTTCAGATGAAGTTTTTCTAGCCGAAAAGAGAGTTATTCAACATTATTCACCTGAGACCTCTTAAAATAGACACCGGATTCACCAAGCGCTTTTTTTTTTCTTATCTTATACCGAGTTGTGTTTGAAATACTGAAATATACGATTATTGTATATTATTTGCTAGATATTAATACACTTTTTCAGATTCAGTCTACGAGCTCAGCGCATTTTTAGTCTAATAGCTTCTCTTCGACATCCCTCACACACACACACACACACACAGCACAACTAGAGTTGCACAACACTCACATATAACCCCTGGAAAAGTACTAAGCAAAGAAAATACTACATAGACACGCTATCAGCATCGTTAGAAGGTCGAACCAACCTCTCTCACACAAGCTTAAGTTGATTGATTGACTGCTTTTCAAAAATGTATAAATAAATCAATGATGACAATTTTATAGTCGACTATTAGTCAAAAATATTGAAAGGCAGGTTGTATGTAGTATTCTGGTCACTCCTTGGCATCAGAAATGTTGATTTAATACTGTACTTTATTTTCCCTCCATTTTCCTTGCCATTACCAAATATATTGCTCTTAGTGCATTCATTCATTTTCGAGGGTCATGGGGGTTGCTGGAGCCTATCCCAGCTGTCTTTGGGTGAGAGGCGGGGTACACCCTGGACTGGTCGCCAGCCAATCACAGGGCACATATAGACAAACAACCATTCACACTCACATTCATACCTATGGACAAATTGGAGTCGCCAATTAACCTAGCATGTTTTTGGAATGTGGGAGGAAACCGGAGTACCCGGAGAAAACCCACGCATGCACGGGGAGAACATGCAAACTCCACACAGAGATGGCCGAGGCTTTGGGATTGAGCTCTTAGTTTTTAAATAATGGTAATGGTAATGGTTTAATTTCATTTGAACATGCATCAGATTACAATTGAATGCATCACATAATCAGTTCACAGTTCCACATGTCCAAAAGGAGTAGGAAGAAGCAAAGCTTATTAAATCCTACCCCTCCATCTGGTACTTTTACAATCAGTAACTGTTACATTTGTTCACTTCCTGCTTTCCTAATATAGTTGATTTTTTATTTTTATTTTTATTTTTATTTTTATTTTTATTTTTATTTTTATTTTTATTTTTATTTTTATTTTTATTTTTATTTTTATTTTTATTTTTATTTTTATTTTTATTTTTATTTTTATTTTTGTCACATACCGAAGTACAAGGTGATATGGGGAAATTCACGAGGTGAATAAAAATTGTGTGATCATTGACTACTTCTTCGATAATGGTTCCATTTTCCTTTCTGGGAGTCACATCTTTTTCAAAATTGTGATTAATTTTAGACAGAATTAGAGAAAAATGATAGTGAGATGGAACGGCGTAATGGTGCAGCATCTGCACTGATGTAGACTCTGCATCGGAAGAGGGAGCTGAGCCGAAAGGCAAAGCTCTCAATTACCCGGTCGAGCTCCGTTTCTAGCCTCACCTGTGCTCGGAAGCTTTGGGTGGAGGCCGAAAGGACAAGAGCTCTCTTTAAGAGATAAGGTGAGGTGCACTCTCATCAGGGAGGAACTGGAGGAGATCCAGATGAGGTGGCCCGGGCTTTAGGATCCATACTACTTTGTGTTACACCATGTCCTTAAGATGGTGCATGATGTGCTGCTTGAAAGAAGATGACACTGGACCCAAAATCTGATCCAATCTCCTGACAATGCTAATCTGTGCCATGCTACATCATAGCATCTAAATGCTTATTTTGTAGTATATGTTGTATTGGGGGCGACTACTTTTTTAGAGCTGTCAATTGATTAAAATATTTGATCGCGATTAATCACCTTTTTGTCCATAGTCAACTCAAATTAATCACATTTAATTGCAGATAGAAATACGTTTTTATAACAAGTAACAAGTACGAGAAATGCTGCATGGTGGATGAGTGGTTAGCGCGCAGACCTCACAGCTAGGAGACCAGGGTTCAATTCCACCCTCGGCCATCTCTGTTCTCCCCGTTCCAAAAACATGCTAGGTTAATTGGCCACTCCAAATTGTCCATAGGTATGAATGTGAGTGTGAATGGTTGTTTGTCTATATGTGCCCTGTGATTGGCAGGCGACCAGTCCAGGGTGTACCCCACCTCTCGCCCAAAGACAGCTGGGATAGGCTCCAGCACCCCCCGCGACCCTCGTGAGGAAAAAGCGGTAGAAAATGAATGAATGAATGTTGTATTGGGGTTACTATATGCAACATAACATTATAGATCTACAATGCACCTTGGCATACAAGGTATAATTCCTTCACATGGCATCCTCCATACGTGGCATGCTGTATTTGGCACCTTCCTTTGTCAAATCAGTGCCTGATATGCCAAAAGTGCTGAAGTCAGCAGAGACTGGCTTGTTGTTCAGCATTCATTTTAACAATGGGACAGGTAGAAAATAAAGAACAGAATGGATTGATATGTATTTCCCATTGCTTAGCTAGCCTAACGTTGTTGTTCTAACTACTGTACATGCTTTTTCCAAGGGGCCATTTGCCGGGCTATTAGAAGCTACAATTGATCCAATATGCAGAATTAGCATATATTCAATTCCTGTGTGTCATTTTCAAACACGGGCATACTGTGTATATTTCATGGAGTGAGAACAAAGTACACAAATAATAGAATCAGTCGGGGCGGATATAAATTAGTCATAAATCTGCAGGTTTCCCTACACAATGTTGCTGTAATGTTGTCTTGAGCCTATGTGCGAATGAAGCACATCATTTTACCAGCGGGGAAGCGAGCAAGTTGATGACATTTCTATTATTCAAGGGGTATATAGCTCGGAGAAAATCAGAGGGTGGAAATGGAACTATTGCAAAACTACAAATTGCAGTTGACTTGTAGTACATTGATTACGGTGGCTAATGAGAAGCTCCAGGACTTTAAAAAAAAAAAAAAAAAGTACTAGTGGCTGGACAAATGATCACACAGGTCAGCTGAAGGACTCATTAGACCAGAACATGGCACATGCTGCGGGGAGCGGTACATGAAAAAGCAGCAGGTGATCGTCACCACGCTTGGACCGAGCTGGATGGAAGCTCAGCGTGCACTTTGTAATCCCCTTAAGCTCCCAGGAGCATGCAACCAATTTCTCCGGCTATATATGTAGCAAATGAATGTTTAAGAAAACAAAACAACGATTTATTGTTATTGTTGTGAAGAAATGCACTTAGGAACAAACCCTACGAGCCTGCTTAACGGTCCCTTATTACACAAAATGTACTTTTTAATCACGTTCTAACAGTATGTGTTCCTCAAGTGTCTTATCAGGACCCAACATGACAAAAATAGATCATCTCCGTCACTTGTTTGCTCCATTTTTTGCTCAAAATTTCAGGTTTTCAGGACAGCTTTTTCTAAAAACAAAAAACTCAGGCTTCACTACACTACTGTTTTTTTTTCATGGTTGACTTTTACTCACGAAAAATATCCCAAGACGACTATCTACGCTGGTTGCACCATTTTTTGTCAGAAGAAGCGCTCAAAATTTCAGGTTTTCACGACAGCTTTTTCTAAAAACAAAAAACTCAGGCTTCACTACACCTCTTCAAATACCAGACGTGGGAGTTTGATCGTTGTTTTCTTTAGTATATATGCTAAAAATAAATACAACATATAGCCATCCCTTCCACTTGGCAGTTCAAACATGGCTACCTCACTCTGATGTTTTTTTCCCAATATGTATGAATACATGATTGTTGTTTCGTGGTAGCCATCCCGGTTGCACGGCGGTCGAGTGGTTAGCACGCAGACCTCACAGCTAGGAGACCGGAGTTCAATCCCACCATCTGGCATCTCTGTGTGGAGTTTGCATGTTCTCCCCGTGCATGCGTGGGTTTTCTCCGGGTACTCTGGTTTCCTCCCACATTCCAAAAACATGCTAGGTTAATTAGCGACTCCAAATTGTCCATAGGTATGAATGTGAGTGTGAATGGTTGTTTGTCTATATGTGCCCTGTGATTGGCTGGCCACCAGTCCAGGGTGTACCCCGCCTCTCGCCCAAAGACAGCTGGGATAGGCTCCAGCACCCCGCGCGACCCTCTGGGAATAAGCGGTAGAAAATGAATGAATGAATATATCCATCCCTTCCACTTGGCGGTTCAAACATGGCTACCCGACATTTTTTTCCAAAATGTATGAATACATGATTGTTGTTTCGTGGTTGACTTTTACTCATTAAAAATATCCCCCAAAAAATATCTCACTAGGCATCAGTAATGTTACATGGATGACATTACCTTATATTGCATTACCTTACCTCTCCGATTTTTAAAGCATACTATTAAAAAGACCTACATTGCCAGTTCTCCACCTCGTCTATCTACTCTAAGCTTTCCATCAACTACGATCTAAGTTTCTATGCCACCTTTGACTCGTCATTCTTGGTCTGCTATTAGAGCTTCAATACTGAGTACATCTGACCTTTCTCCAAAGCCTTTTCGCTAGCAGATGATGAAGGCTAACTATCTCCAGGAAAGACATGTCAGGTGAGGCAGACTTGACAGTGGTGTTGACCCTCCGCTCTTAATTACGACACACCGTGTAGTATATCCAGGACTGTAACTCATAAGCACATTATTTCCACTGTAAGACATGTGTTCAGTTGGGCAAACTTAATAATTTAACACAACTTTTTTCTAAAATATCTGATGTGTACACGTGTGCCTTTCTGCTTCCTACAGAAAATGAAAATGAAGTGAAGCAACAGAGGCCTCGCAGTGCAATAAGAATCAATAAATAAACAGAGCTTGGCCAAACAAACTGAGCCGTCATTGAAGTATCGTTAGAAAAATGGCATGAATAAGAGAAGCAGGCACACTCATGGATTATTCTATTAATTTATTATTGTAATATATTGCTGAGTAGAAGTAGCTTTGGCCATGACACAAGAAACGACATTTAACACGTAATAATGTACGAAAGAAGACAGTGACGAATACCAAGATGTAACTGGAACATCGAACATGACCTCGAAAATGGTAGACACCCCTCCCCCCCCCCCCCCCCCACACACACACAACACACACACACACAACACAGGTGTGGAGGTGGACGGTGGCGTTTTACATAATATCTCTGCATTCATTCATTTTCTACCGCTTTTCCTCACGAGGGTCGCTGGGGGTGCTGGAGCCTATCCCAGCTGTCTTCGGGCAAGAGGCGGGGTACACCCTGGACTGATGGCCAGCCAATCACAGGGCACATATAGACAAACAACCATTCACACTCACATTCATACCTATGGACAATTTGGAGTCGCCAATTAACCTAGCATGTTTTTGGAATGTGGGAGAAAACCGGAGTACCCGGAGAAAAAACACGCATGCAAACTCCACACAGAGATGGCCAAGGGTGGAATTGAACCCTGGTCTCCTAGCTGTGAGGTCTGCACACTAACCACTCGACCGCCTTTTTTCATATTGGCATGATTTAATGCCCGATATGGCTATCACAGATACAATAACATACAATAGGATGACTTATTGTTATTATTGATAGTATTAGTTTTAGTAGTTAGTAGTATTGTTCTTGTTTACAAAGGCAAATGTGTATTGGCTCCCACTTCTCTCACCAAAACAATCTATGGAGAGAAAACTTGGGTTCTAAAAAGCTGAAGTAAAAAACATGGCTTCCATATTAATGCTGTTGCTTGTGGAGCCATGATTTTTGATGCAGTTCCTCTGTTGATTCTCCTATGAGTGTACAGATCCCAACTTCTCTCACCCTAAAAAGCATCTTAACTGTAGTAGTACTACTAGTACCATACCTAAAATCAGTAAGGAAGACCAACATTTGTTTGCTACATTCTCGAAGTACAGCTGTCCATTGCTGGGAGTGCTTGTCACAGCAGACGTGTCGGGTCTGCAGTATTGATTGGGCCGGTGGAACAATGAAAAATGGAAGAGGGCAATGGGAGTTTTCACACTTATTAGAATCTTGTGATGAGAGTGGAAGCATGTGAGGCGCCTGCGTGTGTCCAACCATGACACATTTTCTAAAAGAAGAAATGAGTCAGTGCTGGAAGCAAGGCCAAAGGCTGGGAAGTGACATAACTCAACACACGGATGAATATATGATTCAGTTCAGTTTTACAACTTTAATTGCTTTAAAACTAAATTTGGACATCTTTGACAAAAACATACAAGTATTTTTTGGACCACAATACCTGGAAACAAAAATGTGGAAAAACTCTTTGAGTACAAATGATGTTATTTTAAAGTTCCTATCTTTTTCTGTGTTGCACGTATCGCTTGCATGACACATGCAACATGGAACAGTGGTGAACCTTCCCAGGAGTGGCCGGCCAACCAAAATGACCCCATGAGTGCAGCTAAGACTCATGTATGAGGTCACAAAAGTCCCCACAAACCATCCAAAGAATTGTCAGCCTCACTTGCTCGCTTAAGGCCAGTGTTCCTGATTTCCCCATAAGAAAGACACTGCCAAGAAAAGGCCTGCATGGCAGAGTTCCAAGATGAAAACCACTGCTGAACAAATAGCCTTCATACAAAAAGTCAAATATGGTGGCGGTAGTGTGATGGTCTGGGGCTGTTTTTTATGCTGTTGGACCTAGCAGACCTACTGTGATAAATGGAACCTGAGGAACAGGATTTTACAAAAGACACTGGCAAAAAAAGCCTGCATGGCAGAGTTCCAAGATGAAAACCACTGCTGAACAAAAAACCTTCATACCAACAGTCAAATATGGTGGTGGTAGTGTGATGGTCTGAGGCTGTTTTTTATGGTGTTGGACCTAGCAGACCCACTGTGATAAATGGAACCTGAAGGCAAAGACTTTCCAAAAGACACTGTCAAAAAAGGCCTGCATGGCAGAGTTCCAGGATGAAAACCACTACTGAACAAAAAGCCTTCATCAACAGTCAAATACGGTGGTGGTAGTGTGATGGTCTGGGGCTGTTTTTTATGCTGTTGGACCTAGCAAACCTACTGTGATAAATGGAACCTGAGGACGAGGACTTTCCAAAAGACACTGACAAAAAAGGCCTGCATGGCAGAGTTCCAGGATGAAAACCACTACTGAACAAAAAGCCTTCATACCGACAGTCAAATATGGTGGTGGTAGTGTGATGGTCTGGGACTGTTTTTTATGCTGTTGGACCTAGCAGAACTACTGTGATAAATGGAACCTGAGGACGAGGACTTTCCAAAAGACACTGGCAAAAAAAAGGCCTGCATGGCAGGGTTCCAAGAGGAAACCCCTGCTAAAAAAGCCTTCATATCAATAGTCAAATACGGTGGCGGTAGTGTGATGGTCTGGGACTGTTTTTTTATGCTGTCGGACCTAGCAGACCTACTGTGATAAATGACACTGGCAAAAAAAAGGCCTGCATGGCAGAGTTCCAAGATGAAAACCACTACTGAACAAAAAGCGCATTTCAGGAAAAAAAACCCTCATGCCAACAATAAAATATGGTGGCGGTAGTGTGATGGTCTGGGGCTGTTTTTTATGCTGTGGGACCTAGCAGACCTACTTTGATAAATGGAACCCGAGGGCAAAGACTTTCCAAAATAGGAGGCTTTAATGACAAAATGACAAATGCTTTGGCTTCTCCTCACATGTGTTCCACCATACCAAATGTTCCATGCCGAAAAATTCAGTTATGAAGACTCATACAGTTACAAAATCATCATATTTAATGGAATAGTGAAAGTCAAGATGGCCTTTTCCTGTGGTACGTATATTCCCCATGAGCGCAGACCAAGCTTACTTCCGACCGTTACCAGCTCTCTATCGACACTTCATGGTGCAGTCATATGATGAGGGACGGCAGGCGTTAAAAAAATGCTATTGAGCTAAATATGTTGGAAATAAAGCTAACACAATCTTAGAACATTTGAACTCCAACTTCTGCTGGTCTTTTTCTAAGCGGGACTGCTTTGCCCGTGCATGTTAGCCATCTTTAGGAGACGCCACTAACTACCTCCCTATTCCACCCCCATTATACGCTGTCACTTGTTGGCATTTTCACAAAACTTAGCCTTTTTCCAGGAAACAACGATGGCCTCAAATTGCAAGCATGTTAAAAAGGTCACTCGTCCAAATAAATGCCAACAATGCCAAAGTATTCCCCCCACCATACATAAACACTCAAGCAACGCATGGGGCTTGCTTGCACACAGACATCCCAGGGCGGTTGAAACAGCTTGACGTAATACAAGCTTTGGCCTTTAATTAAATAGTGCAGAATTGATTTTTTATTTTGAACAGGACTGTAGAAGTCAGTTAGCTTCATAGTGGCATGATGTTCAATATCATTAGGTGACTTTTACATACGACTCAATTCAACCATAAAAAGCTCATTAAGTGTGTTTTTTTTAAATACCCTTTGAATTTTCAAAGACGATTTTATTCCAAAAGTGCTTGTCAATGAGGAGTGCAGCCCGCATTCGTGATGAGGAGGCTATTATACCACTGAGAACAAAGGCTGTGTGCATTTAACTTTAACTTTGACTTTGCCAAGGTTACAGAGACATATGCTGACTTGCTGCTGCTTAACACAATAGAGGAGAAAAGCCAGGCACTGTTCTAAAGCGGCAGGGCCAACTCTATCTGATCCTTCCATCTACATGCAAAGCACTAGGGCGCTTTGGGGACAAACACAGCAGGGCTCCATATGGAGGTACAGGTAGGTAGAGGCTCCATATGGAGGTAGAGGTAGCTATAGGCTCCATATGGAGGTAGAGGTAGGTAGAGGTAGGTAGAGGCTCCATATGGAGGTACCTAGAGGTAGGTAGAAGCTTCAAATGGAGGTAGAGGTAGGTAGAGGTAGGTAGAGGCTCCATATGGAGGTACGTAGAGGTAGGTAGAGGCTTCAAATGGAGGTAGAGGTAGGTAGAGGCTCCATATGGAGGTACGTAGTGGTAGGTAGAGGCTCCATATGGAGGTAGAGGTAGGTAGAGGCTCCATATGGAGGTACATAGAGGTAGGTAGAGGCTCCATATGGAGGTAGAGGTAGGTAGAGGCTCCATATGGAGGTACGTAGTGGTAGGTAGAGGCTCCATATGGAGGTAGAGGTAGGTAGAGGTAGGTAGAGGCTCCATATGGAGGTAGAGGTAGCTAGAGGCTCCATATGGCGGTACATAGAGGTAGGTAGAGGCTCCATATGGAGCTAGAGGTAGGTAGAGGTAGGTAGAGGCTCCATATGGAAGTACATAGAGGTAGGTAGAGGCTCCATATGGAGGTAGAGGTAGGTAGAGGCTCCATATGGAGGTAGAGGTAGGTAGAGGCTCCGTATGGAGGTGGAGGTAGGTAGAGGCTCCATATGGAAGTACATAGAGGTAGGTAGAGGCTCCATTATGGAGGTAGATGTAGGTAAAGGCTCCATATGGAGGTAGAGGTAGTTATAGAGGTACTTTTGGATAAACTCATGATGCGACCAAATACATTTGTCTCTATGGTGTCCCATGTATGAACTCTAATTTAAATAGTTTTGTTCAAATATAATTTCCTGCATCTGAAGTCGCAAAGCTATGAATTTATTCCAATTTCCTATTCCAATTTTACAATCTTGTACCCAGTGTGAGGACCAGGTTGAGCAGGTAAATGAGCCATGTGCACCTTCATTATCAAAACTGCACGTTGCTGCTTATGTCTATGTAGGTAATATCCTGTTACATCAGAAATGGGAGGCATTTTTGAAGTAAATGATGTGGTAATAAATACATTTATTTTGCTAAAGGACTTCAAAATGAGCAGGTGAGGAGATAAAACATTGAAACTTCAGGCCAATTATGGTGAACCATAACCATGGGGAACCAAGCCCTTCATATAAAATAAAATCATAATAAACCATATATTATATATGCATATAACATACAATCAACAACGTCCTCTACTAACAACCTTAGAGGCACATTCTCGAGTGGGTGTCATGGCGATATTTCTGGATGGCAATTAAGGGGGCAGACATACCAAACATCAACATGTTTTGATCGGACAAATCTTAAGTAACTTTGATCAGATGTAAAATTAATGTCGCTTCAACTCCGATGGAAGGAACAGCCCCAGGATGGAAGGAACAGCCACTGGATGGAAGGAAGGAACAGCCCCGCGATGGAAGGAAGCTATAGCCCCACAATGGAAGGAAGGAGCACCCCCACAATGGAAGGAACAGCCCCACAATGGAAGGAACAGCCCCATGATGGAAGGAAGGAATAGCCCCACAATGAAAGGAAGGAACAGCGCCATGATGGAAGGAAGGAATAGCCCCACAATGAAAAGAAGGAACAGCGCCATGATGAAAGGAAGGAACAGCGCCACGATGGAAGGAAGGAACAGCCCCACGATGGAAGGAAGGAATAGCCCCACGATGGAAGGAAGGATTTGCCCCACGATGGAAGGAAGGAACAGCCCCACGATGGAAGGAAGGAACAGCCCCATGATGGAAGGAAGGAACACCCCCATGACGGAAGGAATAGCCCCACAATGGAAAGAAGGAACAGCCCTACGATGGAAGGAAGGAACAGCCCTGTGATGGAAGGAATAGCCCCAAAATAGAAGGAAGGAACAGCCCCATGATGATAGGAACAGTCCCACAATGGAAGGAAGGAACAGCCCCATGATGGAAGGAAGGAATAGCCCCACAATGGAAGGAACAGCCCTTCAATGGAAGGAAGGAATAGCCCCACAATGGAAGGAACAGCCCCACGATGGAAGGAAGGAACAGCCCCATGATGGAAGGAAGGAACACCCCCATGACGGAAGGAATAGCCCCACAATGGAAAGAAGGAACAGCCCTACGATGGAAGGGACAGCCCCGTGATGGAAGGAAGGAATAGCCCCAAAATGGAAGGAAGGAACAGCCCCATGATGATAGGAACAGTCCCACGATGGAAGGAAGGAACAGCCCCATGGTGGAAGGAAGGAATAGTCCCACAATGGAACAGCCCTTCGATGGAAGGAAGGAATAGCCCCACAATGGAAGGAATAGTCCCACAATGGAACAGCCCTTCGATGGAAGGAAGGAATAGCCCCACAATGGAAGGAACAGCCCCATGATGGAAGGAAGGAATGGCCCCACAATGGAAGGAACAGCACCATGATGGAAGGAACAGCCTCACGATGGAAGGAAGCAACAGCCCCATTATGGAAGGAACAGCCCCACGATGGAAGGAAGGAACAGCCCCACGTCGCTCGCTGACGCTGACACCACCAGCTAGCTTGGATTGCAAGGTTTAATGTGTGCTTAAAGCTTAAAGGTATTTTCCAAACAAAAAAAACGTGCAGGGTGTTAAACTCCACCCCTAATTTTCAATAAACGTAAAAGTTATGTTAAATGTTGATTTATCCATTTATCCATAGCATGTAAAACTAATGATTCATTATAAAAATGTCTTAATCTTTTTGGGTGTTTGCAAGAGATGAATTCATTTTAAAAGGTTGTTAGAAATGGTATGTTTTGGTTTTTGTAGACCTTTTGGAATGCATGAATGATGAAAAGAGAGGTTGCTTTATCAGAGCTATTCTGTAAAAAGTTAATGAGAGCAATAAAAAACAGCCTTGCTGTCAAAGTACCGGCAAGATTGTAACATACGTACTCAATGAGTCTATTTGGACTGGGATGCTGAAAGTGGGATATTTCTATCGTCCAAGTTTCTCAAATGCAACATAACACCATCTGTGTGGACAAGGGAATCATTTGTTTCAAAAAAAATACCCACAAATGGTGAGGAAAGACGAATAAAAATGAACAAGGAAATCTTTGTTGCATTCCATAAAAAAACCCCCATCCGTCCAATGCCTCTGTCGCAGGTTTGATCCCCCCCCCCGCTCTCCTTAATACTGTCCTCTTGTGCTCTTCTCGCTCCACTGGCCTCCTCCTGCCTCCTCCTTCCTCAGCTCTCAGCTCTTCATTTCCTGGAGCTCCACCAGCCAATCTGGCTCCCTGCATTTGGTAACCGGTGTGTCCTCCTCCTCTTCACGATCTGTCCTTTGTATTTATTTGTATATGGTTTTTTTTTCAAATCCTGTGCCTGTGGTGGAGGAGACAGTGCCGCGTCCTTGGGTTGGGGGGGGCGGGGGTGTGTCTCACCGGACCGGAGAATTAATGTGATGTTTAGATGTGAGCATGTCGTCCATCATTGTGAACTATTTCCAGAATGCAGCAGCGCTTACTCTTCCCGCTGTTGCCCATCCCGATGGGTGGGTCCCTTTGGCTACCAGAAAGACAAATGATGTTATAAATTTAACGATTCTGTCAAATGTCACGTGTCATCAAAAATAAAGTTGCAATCTATGTTCATTTTATTGCGGGCCTGTTTATTTATAAGCATATTCATTCATACCAAGCAATTAAAATGACTCTTGTGTTACTTTCAGCATTTTCGTAACAGAGGACCTTTTCCTTTCCGGAAGCTCCTTTCCTTCCATACACTTGTTTTCCAAGGACTTCCTGTTTATGGAAGTATCCAAATAATACCACATCATGTGTCAAAAATAGCCATTATAGTAAGAAACCTTTTGCAAATGATTTTGTTTCTTGTCATGAAACAACTCATCGGACATTTTGTCACTTTTAATAGTAGAATTTGTCAAAAGCATGTCTGAAAAACATATTCTGAGTCATCTTATACTAAGTTGTCCACAGTAATTTTGAATGTAAAAAACATATGGATGGATTTTTATATAAAAAAACAACGTGCTAAAGTCATATCTGCACCCTTTTGTAAGCACATCTTGTTGGCAGTGCTGTTCTGTTAAATACTTAATATCAGGTGCACACAAACAACTTTTACGTCCCTATTTTGTGCATGAAAGACATCTTCCTGCCCATCTGGCAGCTTACAAGCCAAGTGACCTCAATATGGAGCAGGTCACTACTTTTTGTTATTTACGCCATTAGCTCTTGCAACAGCGCATCCGTATCTTTTTTTATCATCTGTATCCAAGAAGCAGATTAGAGATGGAACCACAGGAAATAGTATGACTAAAAGGGGAGTGAGAAGTAATAAAGTATTATTAACACAAGGTTAAAGAACAGAGCCAGATAGGTTTTTTTTAAAAAATACACAAATGCGGCATAAGGATATTAATGGCCGTCTGCTCTATGTTAATGAAGCAGCAGCTCTAATTGAATATCTCCAAAGTAAGAGGACAAAATAGGGCAAATATAACTCAACAGGTGGATATTTCAGATCATTCTTAATTATATTCAGAAGGTGCAAGTTGGGGCCGCACGTGGCAGAGTGGTTAGCATGTAGGCCACGCAGTCAGGACACGGGAGATGAGGCATCTCTGTGAGGAGTTTGCATGTTCTACCCGTGTATGTGTGAGTTTTTTCCAGGTACTCCGCTTCCCTCATTGGAAATACTGTATTTTCTGGACTATAAATCACACTTTTTTTCAAAGGTTGGCTGTTCCTGCGACTTGTACTCCAGAGCGACTTATAAATATATTATATATTATATATATTTTTTATTCATTCATTCATTCATTTTTGAGGGTCGCTGGGGGTGCTGGAGCCTATCCCAGCTGTATTCGGGCGAGAGGCGAGGTACACCCTGGACTGGTGGCCAGCCAATCACAGGACACAAATAGACAAACAACCATTCACACTCACATTCATACCAATTATGAGTCGCCAATTAACCTAGCATGTTTTTGGAATGTGGGAGGAAACCGGAGTACCTGGAGAAAACCCATGCATGCAAACTCCACACAGAGATGGCCGAGTGTGGAATTGAACCCTTGTCTCCTAGCTGTGAGGTCTGCGCAATAACCACTCAACCGCCGTGCAGCCGACACCTTTTCTGTTTATGTTTATTTTTTGTGTAGCTGAATAAGCATTGTGTTAGCATATCTTACACCTATTCAGCCTGTTCTCTATTCTTTTATTGTTAGAACTTGCCTTCCAAGAGGACGTAATGTCTGTTTTGGTCAAGTAGTTAAAATAAATTACCCACAAAAAATGCGACTTATACTCCAGTGTAACTTATGTATGTTTTTTTTCTACCTAATTATGCATTTTTGGCCTTGTGCGACTTATACTCAGGCGCGACTTATAGTCCAGAAAATACGGTAGATCATGAACGAGGGCACCTCAACTTAATATATACCTTTATGTTTGGTCGGGTCCTCAATTTTTGCAGCATTAAAAAAAAAACGTAAAAAAAAATAGTCAAATAAAGACATGCACTCTGACTTCTGACGTCAGTGCTAACAGGCATGCTGACTGGACACCACAAGAATAGACCACACGCTATCTGAGATCCATTTCACTTATGACTAAGAATTTCAAAGTATCCTTGTAAAGATCTCTGCAGGTTCGATAAAATAGTTCATTCATTCATTTTCTACTGCTTATCCTCACAAACGTCGCGGGGGTGCTGGAGCCTATCCCAGCTGTCTTCAGGCGAGAGGCGGGGTACACCCTGGACTGGTTGCCAGCCAATCACAGGGCACATATAGACAAACAACCATTCACACTCACATTCATACCTATGGACAATTTGGAGTCACCAATTAACCTAGCATGTTTTTGGAATGTGGGAGGAAACTGTAGTACCCAGAGAAAACCCACGCATGCACGCAGAGAGCATGCAGAGATGGCCGAGGGTGGGATCGAACTTGGGTCTCCTAGCTGTGAGGTCTGTTCGCTAACCACTCGACTGCCATGCAGCCCGACAAACTAGTTATAAACACAAATTAAACAAAGATAATTATACCAAATAAATATTGCATGCTTTTAGTGGCACAACAACGATCCTTTTGTGTCGCATTCCTAGTACCACAAAATGTATAGTATCATCTAATATGTCAATTAATACATGTTCCATCCACAAAACGAGAGTGACGCTGTGATGTAATGGCAGCATCTAATCTGTACACAGCAGAAGAAAGCAAAAGAAGAAGAGGAAAACAAAGGGGAAGTGTGACAGCCTAAATAGGCCGCTCAATTGTTTGTGGCAAAATGCAAGCTCAGCTGATGCGCCACCTGAACTGCAAGGACAACAAGCTCGACAAAGAAAAAAAAAACTGCAGAGGCTGTGGTTTCCTCCTCTTTTCTAAAGCATTTTATCGAATTGGAACAATGCTATACCCAGAATGAATTATTTACGTTTGGATTTTGATGCAAAGCTCAGCCTGTTTGTTTTCAGAAGAGCGAGCCAAAGCTCTTTTCTTCATCGTTTTACAGATTCAGGCTGTCAGTGGACCATTTTGGATGATTTTTGTGAGGGAGTTTGAAGAGAGGAGAGTTTACAAAAGAGGTAAAATATGTAAAGTTGGGAAGGTACGAGGTGGATGCTGTTGTTGCCATGGAGCCTTTGGTTCATCCTGGTACGGCAAAAGGAGTCCGGAGTTAAGATATCCTGGTGATACTTCACTTCTCTTTTTTTTTTTTTACTCCTGAGTATTCCGTTGCATCCTGTCTCAGGCTTGCCCAGTCTTTGAAAATCCCTGTTTGTTTGCAAATTTCTGGCATCACAATAGGCGACCGCAGTTTTTATCTGCCGGTGTTATGTACCTTGAGGCTTTTCCTTCAAGTTTCTCCATCATTGCAGTAACCAACCTGCCTCAACACCATCAGTACTTGCGCCCACTTGACAGGATTCCATCTGTCCCCCATCCTCATGGGACCGTGCCTAATGAAGATACATAACAGTGGTGGGGCCTCATCACCAAACTCTTTTCATGTCATCAAATCCCATTGCTCCGCCTCTAAATGTTATGTTTGAGACCTGATTGGAGTGCATGTCTTGGTTTATAGTGAGATCTACCACCTTGTTAGTCCTGATTCATTCATTCATTCATTCATTCATTCATTTTCTACCGCATTTCCTTACGGGGACTGGTGGCCAGCCAATCACAGGGCACATATAGACAAACAACCATTCACACTCACATTCATACCTATGGACAATTTGGAGTCGCTAATTAACCTAGCATGTTTTTGGAATGTGGGAGAAAACCCACGCATGCACGGGGAGAACATGCAAACTCCACACAGAGATGGTCGAGTGTGGAATTGAACCCTGGTTTCATAACTGTGAGGTCTGCGCTTGAACCACTCGACCACCGTGCCGACCTTGGAGTCATTATCTCCAGTAAATTCTCCTCTATTCGGTCTCCTTTACTGTCACCAATCAAATAACCGCCGGGAGTGGCCAACTATAAAACGCTGGCATTAACAGCTGTGATCCCTGATGTCGGGTCAGCATATTGAATGTGGATTGTCTAAGCTATCGATGTGGAACTCCTGCATTTTGGACTTGCTTTGCTGTTGTCGACAATCGACTCAATGGCATTCAAGCCGGCTAGGCAGTTTACTTCTTGCTGCTATTACAACATTGGTTCTGTTTCTGATCTGTTCAATATAAATTTCACTTTCTCGTGCACACAAAAAAGTATAAGCGTCATATCATCTTACTTCTAATAATACTTACTTCCAATAAATTAGATCAATTAGATTGCTGTAATGTGTGTATGTTTTGCTAATGTGGTGAAAATCTGAAAACTAGCTAGCTAGTGGCTACTATTTACATCCGTTGTCATCTCCAGTCTCGGTACGCTATGGTGCATCTGTGATAATTGTTTTGCCAGTGCATGTCTCTACAATCGATTCATTCAAGGATTTACGTCTGATTCCCTCGCTTGTCAAACCGGATATCAGGTCGCATCGATTTATCGTTTACATCCATAGTTTTCATTTATAATTGGACCAAGCCAATTAATTCATTTTCTACCGCTTATCCTCACAAGGGTCGTTGGGGTGCTGGAGCCTATCCCAGCTGTCTTCGGGCGAGAGGCGGGGTACACCCTGGACTGGTCGCCAGCCAATCCCAGGGCACATATAGACAAACAACCATTCACACTCACATTCATACCTATGGACAATTTGGAGTCGCCAAATAACCTAGCATGTTTTTGGAATGTGGGAGGAAACCGGAGTACCCGGAGAAAACCCACGCATGCACGGGGAGAACATGCAAACTCCACACAGAGATGGCCGAGGGTGGGATTGAACTTGGGTCTCGTAGCTGTGAGGTCTGCGCGCTAACCACTCTACCCCTGTGCAGACGTCGAGCCAATTCATTAATTAACGCTATGTCGCTTTTGCAGTTTTGACAAAAGCAATTATTTGTGTACTTACAGTATTTTATGTCAAGATAAACTGTGCCATGGTTGCCAAGTTACTACCTTTGATACATTTAGGATAGGACCTAAGCGATACCGTTGGCTCTGGAAAAGGTACAAACCGTTACCATGGAATCCAATACTTGGTATATTTTAGTGTTGCTTGAGGGAAATGAACATAAATGAACCATTGCTGAACCTCCATCCTGAAGTAGATCTGTTGTCGGAACGTCACTCTGGCCGTACGTCACCATGTCTGATTGATCTTTTATGGGCGTGAGCGTCAATCTATGATTAGACAGACTCATGGCAGGCTGTGCTAATGGAGGCAAATGGTACGGTATATGCTTTCCATCTGCTTTGGGGACTTTTACATACAGTACATACAAGTACATACAGTACATGTGTCCAATATTACATTACATCTAAAATTAAGATGTTCCAGATATTTTTACTTCCTAATAAAGTAAAAAACTACAGACTATTTTCTAGTCCTTGGAATATGTTAGTAGGGGAACACTCATCGGGAAAAATACTGGCAAAATATTCCCCACCGTCCATCAAAAGATAGTTGTTTCATTCCATTGCCCACAATAGGAATGCCCACTCCATCTCACTTGTCAGGATCCCACTTAAAATGTCTCTTCTCTGGTAACTGAGGATGCAAATGAGGTTCTCCTAAGACAAATTGGCCTTTCTGAAAGAGAAGACCCGTATCCTCTGGTTGGCTAGTTCAATGGAGGGTAAAATGTTCCCCGCTGTGATTAATAAAATGTGACTGATGAGCAGCTTAGATGTGTATTTAAATGAAAAGTAAAAGTTCTGCTCTCATTTTTCCTGGCTGCATATTATAACCAAAGCAGAGTGCAGATTTACATACACAGAGGGAAAACAACATTATTTAAAATCAATAGATTTTAAATACGTCAACTTGTTTTTGCAACTTTGAGATTTCGGTTATACAGTAAACCTCGGATATATCGGATTCAATTGTTCCCACTGGTTTTGTCCGATATAAGCGAAATCCGTTATATGCGTATACCGGAAAATGTCCGTTTTACGCATATATCGGATTTATATCCGGTATATGCGTAAATCGGATTTTATCCGTTATAAAAAGGCACTTCCTTGACTATGTTTCCAATGTACCTGGACTGGGCAATGAAAAGAGACGTAAGGTAATGAGAATTTAACTTTATTGGACTCTGAGCATAACAAATTGTTAATTAAGCTAGGCCCTGTTACGCCCGTCAGGCCTACGTTATTTCCAATAGTGAGGTTAAGATCTCATTCACTGCTGTGCTAGTATTATTGACGTCACTCACTTTTATATTTGTCCTAAATCTGGAGCCAGGAGAAAGACAATAGCCAGTGACATCAACAAGATTAGCATAACGATGCAGCCATCCAATATATGCGAGGGAAATTTAATGGAAATGCATTGGAACGGGACTGGAGATTTTGTCCGAAATAGGCAAAATCCGTTATAAAAAATCCGATATATGCAATGAATTTTTATTGGAAATGCATTACAGAAAAATTGGTTCTTTTTTATCTGTCCGTTGTGAGCAAATTTCCGATATATCCGAGTCCGATATATCCGAGTAACATTGAAGCTGACCACAAACCATTATATATTTTATATATTTTTGTTTAATGTGCTTTATTTTGCTAAATTTTATGGGTTTGTGAGTTTATGAGCACCAAACATGAAAAAAAAACATTGTAGTCGGTTGTTTGCTCCACTTTTATGTGATGAGGTTCGGATTTTGCGGCTTCACTCTATCACGGTTTTTAAAATATGTTAATTAATAAATCAAGCTTTTTTGTAGTTGAATATGGCCTTTAAAAAAATATTATTATATGTAAGCAAACATTCCAAAAGCAACTAATTAGCATGAAAGCTACAAACACACAAAATTAGGGCTTAGTCTAAAATTCACCATGAAGGCGAAATATTGGCCAAAGCACTTCCGATACACTTACGGAAAAATAATCTAACACGAGACCTATAAATCTGTTAATTTTTTTCACACAATGTTATGTTTGATTGTCTAATTAGATGTCCTAAAGAGTAGACCAATATGTAACGATGATATTTAATAGCTCACTGTAATCATTTAACATTACAATCGTGTAAGGTCTTTAATGAGGACAATGCAGAGCTAAAAATCATTCATGTTAATTTGGGCATACACAAGGTGCAACCGTGTGTGTGTAGTCATGCATTTTAATTAAGTTGACACTGAACTCTTGGTTAGCGGTGTGTTCAGGTGTGGAAAATATGTTGCTTCCAATGTCTTTGGAAGCGCAGCACTGCTTGGCCCCGTGAAAGGAACACAAATCATCGAGCACGTCCGTAGAGAATTCACGTGTACACTGATTTGAAGACGTAATTAAGCATAATACGCACATAACGTTTGCATGGGATTATTGGACAGCTGATTACAAAGTGATTGACATGACGTTTTGCTTACATTTATATACTGTAGGACGGTATGTATACGTAGGACTCTATCGGTTGGAATAACGTGATTCAAGTGGGATTCTGCTACTATCGTATTAAAGTTGTAAGACGTGTGTGAAATCTGTGATTAATTTGATTACATTTTTAATAATTTGACAGCCCTAATCTATATGAATTATGGGACAATCACTGGATTATTATTACATCTTTTTAATGTTCATTTTCATGAAAATGACCCTATGGTTATGTTTATTCTTGTCAATATGCTTTACCTGTTTTGTAATAATTATGTCACGCTTGTGCATGGTAGCTTTGTAGTTTGACCCCAGGATGCAAAAAAACAGGACCAAATATGGGGTAATAACTATAAAAGCAATCGTCACTCGCTAAATGTACTGCAAAAAAGGTCAGTAAGGATAATTCATAATGCCGCCTACAGAGAACATACTAACTCATTATTTCAAAAATCACAAATACTTCAACTTGCTGATATAGTTCATCTTCAAACAGCTAAAATAATGCATAAGGCTAAAAATAACCAATTAGGTAAAAATGTATCCAATACTTCTCTACAAGAAGAACTACATTTGAAACACTTCTATGCTAGGACTACGTTAAAAAGCCATAGCATTTCAGTATGTGGAATCAAACTATGGAATGGATTGAGTAAGACCCTCATACAATGCACAACGATGAGCCAATTCAAGAAACAATACAAGCAGTTGATGTTTGCTAAATACAAGGATGAAGAGTCTTGAACCAGTCATGATGTGCTATATATATCACTATATTGACACTTACTATGGTACACATTATGTCATTGGATGCTCATATCACCTCGTACTTCAGTACGTGACAAAAAAAAAACTTAAACTATATTAGGAAAGCAGGAAGTGAACAAATGTAACAGTTACTGATTGTAAAAGTACCAGATGGAGGGGTAAGCTTAATAAGCTTTGCTTCTTCCTACTCCTTTTGGACATGTGGAACTGTGAACTGATTATGTGATGCATTCAATTGTAACCTGATGCATGTTCAAATGAAACAAAACCATTACCATTACCATTACCAAATAATAGCAGCAGCAGCAGGATAAAGCAACTCAGGAAGGCAGACAAACAAATGCTAATGATCTCACGCAGGGAAAAGCACACACCTGAACTAAATACAAACAGGACAAATTAGGGACAGGTGTGAGTGAAAAGAAGACGAGGCAAAGCAGGAAGTTCCATACAAAATAAGAGTGTCCAAACAGAAACTAAAGCTCATGAAGGTAACATAAGCAAACTGTCTGGGCGTGACAATTTCAGTAATATTCATTAATATACTTTTATATTTCACTAAATCTTACATCCACTGATTCTGTATATGAAATAAATAAGTAGAATGAATGGTCACAGATGCGTTATATTATTGTACCAATAATGTTTATTCAAGTGAGAAATTGTCCTCAAATGACATACAATCTATGAATACATATGCCATAACAACAATAAGTTGAAGAAAAATCTGACAAGAGCCGAATGGCTAAAGTATAAACGCCTGTCTCTCAGCAGGAAGTCAACTATTCCCAAAGAATCAGAAGCTTCCGGCACAAAGTTGGGAGGATGTTAAAGGGCAACCATTGATGTAATAATATTGCACACACTTAGTCGAAATGTGTCTCTGAGCCATGGCGAGCATCATAGATTTTAACAGGCCAGGACCATCATCGATCAATGAGTCAAGAAGAATAACCCATTCACTTATACAAACCCTGCTTCTCTCTTGCTGCTACTAGAAGATAGCGCCAGGTTAACAAGGTAAGCATTTTGGCATTCTTCTAACAAGCAGGAAGGCATACCCACTCAATCTCAACCCAAAGAGCCCACTGAGAATAACATCTCATTTTGCAGTATTGTTCAACAGATGTTCGCTTATACAAGATTTATGAAAAGGGACCATGCTTGTTTGGAAAGTCACACAGCGGGGGGGGGGGGCACCTCGGGAGTTGGAAGCCTTTAGGTTTTGATTACCTGATCAAAAGTGCAGGTGAGGAATTGGATGAAGATGTTGAAAGGAGTGCTTGTAGAATATTTAAGGACAACCAGATCTGGACTAAAAATTTAGACCTGCTGACAACTGGGTGGGGTACGGTCCTTCTACTGCAGTATAGACTGTTTATGCAACACGATATGTACCCTAGCAACCGTCAGCCCACAATGCATCACTCTGCTGCAAAAGTGAGTAGTGCCATGCTGGTCACAGAGGTCCGGTGAGATTAATCATAACCATTTCTTTTTTAACCCTGAAACTCAAAATAAATAAAAAACTGTTGAATCCGGCATGGATTGACAAATATTTTTATTGTACCGCAAACATTTTTGCATTGCGATGTCCAGATACATTTTTTGTCAGAAACACACGACTCTCCGGGTGAGCTTTCCTGGCGAAAGGGCAGTGTTTGATTGCATCTTAGAAACATACTATACCAAGATAGTACATGCACAGCTCGAGTGGATTTTTTTCAGAAATAAATCCCCGTCATCAACTCTGAAATGCTGCCCGTCGTAGATGAATGACCAAAGTGTGACAAAAGGGTGAAAAAGGGCTCCTTGTCAAACATTTGCTAGGTCGAAAGCCCTGCTACAGATGCTACAGTAACACCGTGAAACGATCTGAGGAGGGCTGACGTCATGTCCGTAACAGAACTGACAAAACTGATTCTACTCAAATGGCAAATACGGTGGTGTATAAAAGTGACCCCCCCCCACACACATTTTTTGATTTCTTATTTTTTGCATGTTTGTCACACTCAAATGTTTCAGATCATCAAACATATCAAAATATTAGTCAATGACAACACACCGGAACACAAAATGCAGTTTTTTAATTCAAGTTTTTATTAACAAATCCAAACCTATGTACATGTTTCCGTGTAAAAATGTGATTGCCCCCCCACCCTCTAAAACTTACCTGATATTATTTGCGATCTATCAGTCTGGAAAAGGAATCTGGAACAGAATCTAAACCCTTCTATACTTTATTCATACAGTAAACCTTGGATATATCGGACTCGGATATATCGGAAATTCGCTCACAACGGACAGATAAAAAAGAACCGATTTTTCTGTAATGCATTTCCAATAAAGATTCATTGCATATATCGGATTTTTTATAACGGATTTCGCCTATTTCGGACAAAATCTCCAGTCCCGTTCCAATGCATTTCCATTAAATTTCCCTCGCATATATCGGATGGCCGCATCGTGGCGCTCCGATTCGCCGAATCGTGACAGGCCGCTATACGACGTCATTTGCAGCGTTTGCAGCGTTGCCTGCGCGTCCAGGTACATTGGAAACATAGTCAAGGAAGTGCCTTTTTATAACGGATAAAATCCGATTTACGCATATACCGGATATAAATCCGATATATGCGTAAAACGGACATTTTCCGGTATACGCATATAACGGATTTCGCTTATATCGGACAAAACCAGTGGGAACAATTGAATCCGATATATCCGAGGTTTACTGTATGTCCAGTTTTATTAACAAAGAAAAAAATATATATCTATATAAAACATGTCTTGAGTTTAATTATAAAATATCAGCAAGATTGAATTTGATCTTTTCCTGTTTAAATTTATCCCGGGTGCGCATGCTGAGATATGACGTTCTTCAGTTTTAAAAATGGAGGCGAGCAATCGGCACTGGACTGCTGCAGAAAGTTTGTTTTTGATCCAAACTAAATTTCAAGACTGGATGAAGGAAAAACTGTCAATACGGAGTTATTCCAACAAGTGAAAGAAAAACTCAGGGAAGTCGGTATCACGTGATGTTGGTGTTTACGCTTTACTGCGCATGCCCCATTGACTGGTTGATTATAGCGCCGCATGTAGACACGCAATTGGAATATTCCTTTCCATGTATACCATTGCTTTCGGAAAGGTCATTCGGAAAGATTCCATTCGGAAAGAGAAAAATTCCTCATGTAAACGTGGCTAATGATCCAAAACGCACCGGCAAGAAGAAAAACAACATGAACACTTTGTAGTGGCTTGACCTGAATCCTATTGAGATGCTGTGGCATGACCTTCAAAAGGCTTTGTGCTGGAAAAGCACCCAGTGTGGATGAAGGACAACAATTCTGCAATAAGACTAATTGCAAGTTATTGCAATGCTTGATTGCAGTTGTTGCTGCTAAGGGCGGCCCACTCAGGTATGAGGTTTCTTATTCACACAAGGCCACATTTTTTTTTCTCCCTTGATTAAAAAATATTTCTTTTAAAATTTGCATTTTCATGGACAATATTGAGATTTTTTTTGACAAACTGAAAGTGTGAAACCTTTTTCACACCACTTTATGTAATTTGCATACATATGTATGCACGGAACAATCGCATTCCATACGCAGGTCAGTGTAATTTGTAAGTTTTATGTGGGTGCTAATGAGGAAACGTTAAATGATAATGTTGTTATTGTCACGCTGCGGAGGTCAATGATAGCGTTTTGTTTTCTTCCATCCATTTGAATGCGGCTCAAATGCTTCAACTTCTGACATACAAAGTGGGAATACATTTGCCGTTTAACCTATGCATTGGAAAAAAAAAAAAACGGCAGCGGCATTAGTATTCACAGACCATCACATGGTCACAGACGAGACTACCCTGCATATGAATATAGATTATTCCTTGTGTTTTAATTCACCCTGCATATTTTGCTATTTTAAGGTCATTTTAGATTGAAATAAATTGCCTGTTTTGAGTGGCCAGACATTATAGAGGGGAAAGTTATGTGCCGAAGCCTGCAAATACAAAAATGATTCATTTGGTTCACAGAGTTCATTGTGGAGTGCTTGCGGATGACCGTAGAAAATAAATGAGGTTTTCAAAGCACGTGTAGGTGGAATATTTCTGTGTTGATGTGCAACTTCTATAAACTAAATTATATGTCTAACCCCTTGACAGCAAGTTGAGAGACAAACAAGTAGAAGAAATGATGTTTGTATACATCATGCTCATCTCTGTCCAGGTGTGACTGGAATCACGGGTGAGTATGCGACAGCACATAAAATTTATTTTTATACGTTTTGCCAAGACAGGAATCGGCATTGTCAAGTAGTAGACAACAGATAGTGACACACGAGAAAGAGACACACTGTTTGTGTTGGCATTGATTGTTCCCCATTAAGCCTGAGGATGCACCCACTCTGTTGAGGAACTAATTATGGTGGATAGAATCCAAGATGAACCAAAGTGCTTCCCTGAACTCATGTCCCTTGGTAGGTAGAAAAAGATGCAGCCAACTATTATAAAAACGAATAATGAAATGACTTTAGAGATTAGATGTTTGTTGTAAAATGTAGCTCTTGAAAATTGAGACTTTTTTAAATTCCAGCGCATTTTACCAGAATAAACCACCACCAAGAGAACGTCAAAGTTTTCCTGCAGGAATCAACTCTGTGTCACCCCACATTACATTAGTAATCATATATATAAATATTTGGGATGCTCCCATCAAGGTTGATGCCAATTACGGCATTTTCTGGACTATAAATCGCACTTTTTTTCATAGGTTGGCTGTTCCTGCGACTTATACTCCAGAGCAACTCATAAACAAAAAAAACTGTTTATGTTCCATAAACACTGGACACCTTTTCCGGTTATGTTTATTTTTTTGTGTAGCTGAATAAGCATTGTGTTAGCATATCTTACACCTATTCAGCCTGTTCTCTATTCTTTTATTGTTAGAACTTGTCTTCCAAGAGGATGTAATGTTTTGGTCAAGTAGTTTGGAAAATAAATTACCCGCAAAAAAAATGCGACTTATACTCCAGTGCAACTTATGTATGTTTTTTTCGACCTAATTATGCATTTTTGGCATTGTGCGACTTATACTCGGGAGCGACTTATAGTCCAGAAAATACGGTGTATATATATATATATATATATATATACCATATTTTCCGAACTATAAGTCACACTTTTTTTCATAAATTGGCTGTTCCTGCGACTTATACTCCAGAGCGACACCTTTTCTGTTCATGTTTATTTTTTGTGTAGCTGAATAAGCATTGTGTTAGCATATCTTACATCTATTCAGCCTGTTCTCTATTCTTTTATTATGAGAACTTGCCTTCCAAGAGGACGTAATGTCTGTTTTGGTCAAGTAGTTTGGAAAATAAATTACCCACAAAAAATGCAACTTATACTCCAGTGCGACTTATGTATGTTTTTTTCAACCTAATTATGCATTTTTTGCTTTGTGCGACTAATAATCCGGAGCGACTTATAGTCCAGAAGTAGGTATTACCCGCAAAAAATGCGGCGACTTATGTATGTGTTTTTCTACCTAAGTAAGCATTTTTGGCCTTGTGCGACTTATAGTCCAGAAAATACAGTACGTGGATTACATGTAGATTTTTCAATGTATTTATGAGTTCTATTGGCCAGGGGTGCCATGTACGGGGGAAATGTTAAGACAAGTCCAAAGTCCCTTGACTCCCATGGTACCCCAAATATAAGTCATTATTACAAAAGAAAACTGGGGGGGCCCAGACTACATATATATATATATATTCCTACATAACTATACTACTACTATTTTAATTATTATTTCTATCTTGATCATGATTAGACATGCTGCTGCTATAAGGAGATATTACCAAACAAAATTTTGTTTCAATGACAATAAGGCTTCTTCTTCTTCTTCTTCTTCATGTTTTTTCTTCATGCAGCCATAACTCCCACAGCTAATGACTCCCATGCTTCACTGTCAGACAGGCTGGGAAAATATGACCGTTGCAGCTGACCATCTCAGCTCTACAGGGATTTACCACCCTGTGAGGGTCGGATTTAGCAAGACAAGAGGAAACAGGTGGTAGTTTACCTGCGTCGGAAATACTGCAGGGACCAATTGTCCATTTTGTGTTACTCGCATATTGGGACATTTGATGTTTGTGGCCCGATCGGCCATCTGCTCCAGTTTTATCACTTTAGCATTGACTGTTCTGGCTGGGATTGCCTATTGTGGTCCAGGCGTATTTTAGAATATTGTTTCAATGAGACAAATTGAATATAACATTCGCTAAACAAACAACAGCCATGGAGGGGAGTTAGGGGTGCCCTGTATTTCTTGGTATGTAATTATTGAGCACGATATGAAGCCCGATTTTATCTCAGAGGAGCCTAAAGGCATGAAGAAAACATGCCACTGGCATTATGAGAGGTAATTTTATCCGAGAGGAGACTGCGGGCCAGAAGGAACAGGACTGCAAAGTCGAGACTGTAAAGTATAGAACTGCAGTGCTCAGCAGTATAAGGCACATCAACAGCTTAGTGTACTGTTGTGGATTCCAGCCAGGTATCTCCAACTGTTTGAATCTGATTACCATCTAGACGGACCAGGTCCAGAAAACAGAATGATTTAACCAATATCAAAATATCTGATATAACAAGTAGATTTGTGTTAAGCCGTGTAGGTAAAAGGCAGAATCTTTGATGAACTGTACTAGTTTACCTTTTGACAGTAAACCAAAGTGATCTGCAAGGTGAAAAAAACAAACCTCAAAATTACACTTTCAAAGAAGCGAAAAAGATATATTCTTCTGAAAGAGTCTCCAGGCTGGAAACATATTACTTTCCGGAGAAAAATAACCCGCAAAGACAGTTGCCTCTGACGGAGCTGAATTTATTTAATTGCGTCTCCGGTTATTAGAAATGTGTCTGGAGTCCTGCATGATTTATAGTCAGATGGGGAGCCAGGAAAATGGTAAAGGCACTGATGTGTGTTGCACCAGTGAAGGCACCACCTGCTCACCAGCATGCCCAAGAGGAATCGCTGCAATCTATTACAAGCTCTCTCTGGAGCACAGCTTGTTGTGTCGCCGCATGCCCAGTAGCTAACTTGGAAGCTGGCCCATTGCCTTCAAAAACATCCCTGGCACTTACATGGCGAAACTATTTCAAACGCATCAACACATTTTTATACTGTAGTCAGCTATGAACATGCACGTTCATAGTTCATGTAAAGTACACATAGTTTTGTCATTTCTGCAAAGTAGCCGTATTTAATTCAAGGAAATACCCAATTTGGATATTTGTACTTATTGTTGTTCAAAAGCAACTCGGTTTGGCAAAACAGTCCCATATTTTTCTCTTCACCTGGAATCTGCAACTCCAATCAATTCTGTCTGATGTTCACCCGTTCAGGCGTGTTAGCTTTCCCTCAAACCTAAACAAACCTGGAAGCCGTCACTCCGTGAACTACGGCAAACTCTTTCACAAAAGAGATGACTTTTTCTGTCTTCGAAAAAACTCACTGACCTCATTATCTCAAGATATGGCATTAATACATCAATAACACAATAATACAAAACATTATAGGTCAGAAAAGAGGGGAGAGGTCCCTTTAAGGTTGTGAGAGACGGCGAGCGAGAGTCTTGTAGGACTCTGATTGTGCTATGTGAGTGCAACTCTTCGACAAAAGAGATGCCTTTTTCTGTCTTCGAAAAAACTCACTGACCTCATTATCTGAAACTATGACATTAATACATCGATAACACAATAATACAAAACATTATAGGTCAGAAAAGAGGGGAGAGGTCCCTTTAAGGTTGTGAGAGACAGAGAGAGAGTCTTGTGCGACTCTGATTGTGCTATGTGAGTGCCACTCTTCGACAAAAGAGATGACTTTTTCTGTCTTTGAAAACACTCACTGACCTCATTATCTGAAATGATGGCACTAATACAGTGATAACACAATAATACAAAACATTATAGGTCAGAAAAGAGAGGAGAGGTCCCTTTAAGGTTGTGAGAGACGGAGAGAGAGAGTCTTGTGCGACTCTGATTGTGCTATGTGAGTGCAACTCTTCGACAAAAGAGATGACTTTTTCTGTCTTCGAAAAAACTCACTGACCTCATTATCTGAAACGATGGCATTAATACAGTGATAACACAATAATACAAAACATTATAGGTCAGAAAAGAGAGGAGAGGTCCCTTTAAGGTTGTGAGAGACAGAGAGAGAGTCTTGTGCGACTCTGATTGTGCTATGTGAGTGCAACTCTTCGACAAAAGAGATGACTTTTTCTGTCTTTGAAAACACTCACTGACCTCATTATCTGAAACGATGGCATTAATACAGTGATAACACAATAATACAAAACATTATAGGTCAGAAAAGAGGAGAGGTCCCTTTAAGGTTGTGAGAGACGGAGAGAGAGAGTCTTGTGCGACTCTGATTGTGCTATGTGAGTGCAACTCTTCGACAAAAGAGATGACTTTTTCTGTCTTCGAAAAAACTCAATGACCTCATTATCTGAAACTATGACATTAATACATCGATAACACAATAATACAAAACATTATAGGTCAGAAAAGAGGGGAGAGGTCCCTTTAAGGTTGTGAGAGACTGAAAGAGAGAGTCTTGTGCGACTCTGATTGTGCTATGTGAGTGCAACTCTTCAACAAAAGAGATGACTTTTTCTGTCTTCGAAAAAACTCACTGACCTCATTATCTGAAACTATGGCATTAATACATCAATAACACAATAATACAAAAAATTATAAGTCAGAAAAGAGGGGAGAGGTCCCTTTAAGGTTGTGAGAGACAGAGAGAGAGATTTTTAGTCGGGTTTTTAGTCAGCAGATGATGAGAACATGTCATACAAGAGTGAGTGACTTTTGGGATTGAAATATGACTTTATTTTTGTCAATCTTTGGGTGAAAATGTCTTTATCAAATATATATATATTGTAGGGTACGTGCATGGTCCTATCAGTAAAATGATAAACCCAGAGACACGATGTTGCATGCTGTGTTATGCTGTTTCTTGGGTAGTGTAGGCTTGTTGCTATGTTACTACTGTACAGCCTTCACACTAGAACCAAACACGCCACAGGATCTCTAACGTAATGTATGCTATTCCCTCAGCTTTTGTTCATCTTTGGCTTTTTTCTTGTTTTTACTTCTGCTTTTGGGGCTCAGCAGGTATCAAACACTTGGAATAGATAAATAAATAAAAGATATACAGTATATATGTACTTAATATATTTGATGTGCCTACAAGCACAAACAACACATCCTCATGTACCGGATTCAAACCATTCTGTGTCTGTGACCAAAATTGGGATGAAATACATTCAGCTACCATATACCAGTGCTTGCCAAATAGTGGGGTGAACTATTGGGGGGTCGTGAAAGGCAGGGAGGCCTATCTTTGTGTACTTTCTGTACAAATTGATCATACTCAACATGCAGTTTGACTCTTGAATACACGAGTGTGCTTCACAGCTCTCCATTATCTTGCATCCTGGTTTCAGTTTGGAGTTGGTGGCCAAACATATTTCAATATTGAACAAATCACTCCACACTCTTTATTGATCTCTGGTTTTACCATATCTTAATTATTGTGTTGAAATATGGGGTAATAACTATAAAAGCAATTTTCACTTGCTAAATGTATTGCAAAAAAGGTCAGTAAGGATAATTCATAATGCCGCCTACAGAGAACATACTAACTCCTTATTTCTAAAATCACAAATACTTCAACTTGCTGATATAGTTCATCTTCAAACAGCTAAAATAATGCATAAGGCTAAAAATAACCAATTAGCTAAAAATGTCATCCAATACTTCTCTACAAGAGAGGAGAAATATGATCTCAGGGAAGAACTACATTTGAAACACTTATATGCTAGGACTACGTTAAAAAGCCATAGCATTTCAGTATGTGGAATCAAACTATGGAATGGATTGAGTAAGACCCTCAAACAATGCACAACGATGAGCCAATTCAAGAAACAATACAAGCAGTTGATGAAGAGTATGAGGAGGATGAAGAGTCTTGAACCAGTCATGATGTGCTATATATATATCACTATATTGACACTTACTATGGTACCCATTATGTCATTGGATGCTCATATCACCTCGTACAAAAAAAAATACAAAAAAAATTAAAACTATATTAGAAAAGCAGGAAGTGAACAAATGTAACAGTTACTGATTGTAAAAGTACCAGATGGAGGGGTAGGATTTAATAAGCTTTGCTTCTTCCTACTCCTTTTGGACATGTGGAACTGTGAACTGATTATGTGATGTATTCAATTGTAATCTGATGCGTGTTCAAATGAAATAAAACCATTACCATTACTGAGTTTAGCCTGGACAGTACAGATAAATACTTCCCCTATGATCAGTTCCTCAATAGTCTTTCAAACTGGGAGGGTGTGAAAATTCTGTACGCTCGGGGGGGGGCTTGGCAGAAAGGGGGGCTTGACGACATGTGGAGTTCACAAGCGCTTCAAAACCATTACCATTACCATTATTATCATTATTCATTACATTTCAATAACCTTTATTGAGATAACGGCACAATATGTTGCCGCAGTCATATTTTCTCCGACCCTAAAAGACTCGCTGTCATCATGAGAAGAAGAAACTACCCTCAGCATGTTTTGAAAAGACTCATCAGCTCTAAAGTCAAGAGGACATCAGAGGACACATTTCAAGTTGCAGGTCATCTGACATAATGCCTTTCCAATAGTGAGTCCTTCCCGAGTGGACTTTGGAAGGACCAGCATTGACTTCATAAAGAAGACTCAAATATAATCTCTTAAAAGCATTAAGGAGCAGTGAACTTCATTTTCTTGAAAGCTTTTTGGGTTTGCAAAACAATAACAATATTTCAAAGAATGTTCCCTGCTGGATTCAACTCAAACGCTTGACAATTTGACCGAAAATGTCAAATGTTTTTGATGATAGCTTTCCTTACATCTGAAGAAGTCAAAAATAAAAGATTCAATGACAATCTTTATTTAAACGAAGGTGTCTTTTCTGACTTATTTTGGCCACATTTTATTAATCAACTCTTGAAAAACATGCAAACCAAAACATACTAACCGGGTGTACACTAACCGAGGTTACAATATTAACCCCTTGAATGCACTCAAACAAATTACATCTTACCACAACAAACACATGGTACCCCTTTTATGGTCCTAAAGACTAAAGCCCTTGGATCTGTGACTTCCCTCTAAGCCAGGGATCTCAAACACCAAATGTGGCCCGCAGGACACTATATGATTATTGATATGAAAGTTTAATGTTAGTGCGGCCCGCGCAAGTTTGATATGGATGCTGTATGGTATCATGTACCCAGAAAAAAATATTACGTTTGATTAATGGTCATGTTGGGCGGCACGGCGGTCTGGTGGTTAGTGCACAGACCTCACAGCTAGGAGACCAGGGTTCGGTCCCCGCCCTCGGCCATCTCTGTGTGGAGTTTGCATGTTCTCCCCGTGCATGCGTGGGTTTTCTCCGGGTACTCCGGTTTCCTCCCACATTCCAAAAACATGCTAGGTTGATTGGCCACTCCAAATTGTCCATAGGTATGAATGCGAGTGTGAATGGTTGTTTGTCTATATGTGCCCTGTGATTGGCTGGCGACCAGTCCAGGGTGTACCCCGCCTCTCGCCCGAAGACAGCTGGGATAGGCTCCAGCACCCCCCGCGACCCTCGTGAGGAAAAAGCGGTAGAAAATGAATGAATGAATGAATAATGTTCATGTTAAAGATTAAATAACTGTTAATAGTTGTCCTCCCTATCCATGTGGAAGTGGTAAGTTTTTGGCTATTTAAGTTTAAAGGAAATAACTTGAAGGCTACCGTTTAGGTCGCTAGCTCTCTAGTTAGCATGTGTCTCAAGACCCTGCAGTTGCGCAATATGTTGTAAATAAAAAGAGTATAAATGTGACTATAGTCGTGTTTTGTCATGTCTACAGGGCTCTAATAATGCTTTGTTCATTTTAATCTGAAAAAAATAATTTGTCTACCCACCAACTATATGTGGTTTCTTAAGTTTTTATTATTTGCCGTTTTATTATTATTATATTTATTTATTACTGATTGATTGATTTTCTTTATTCTTGATTTGTTTATTTATTTTTCATCTTATTTTGTGCAGAAAAATAAAAATTAAGATATTTGAGAACAGTGGAATGTTTTATCAGAGCTTTTATTGTAGAAAATCGGAACCAAAGCACTGAAAAAGTTTGTATATTTTTCTGTTTTTAATAAATGCATTTATTTTTTTTTTTGTGAAAACCTGATGCGGCCCAGCCTTGCCCAGACCCTAGCTCCAGTGGCCCCCAGGTAACTTGAGTTTGAGACCCCTGCTCTAAGCCTTCGCTCTAATAACTATTATAGATCCATGTGACAGCCATTACGATATCAACAAATCTCTTAGAAAGATGAAGTGAAGTAAGAGTGAGAACAAGGTTATCAATATCCCGGAGCGAGCTTCCAAGAATGTGACTTCTCATCCCACATTTTTTTTTTTTTTAACAAAGGTAGCGTGCTTGCTTCATCCTTTTGATGTGTGTCGTACAGCCAGTAATTGATTCCACTCACTCCCATCACGCTTTTGCCCGCAATTTGCTCCGCAATATGCCGTCCTGAACTTTGGGAACCCTGCAGCATAATGGGAAAGCTGCAAGGCCTGCAGAGTGTGAATTATCACCTGCTTTTTTTCCGTGTGCCATTGCTTCTAGCAGAAAGTCTACAGTACAGGCAAGACGGCTCAATGAGGAATGAAGGGAATTATATAAAAAAAAGTTAGCGAGTGAGACTGCTGTCGCTCGGTTATAAAAGTTTTCTCTGTAATTGTCTGTGTCTTGCCATAAGTATTGCAGAAGCTTCTAATAATAAATGGATTCCTTTGTGCAGGACGCCAGCACGCATCATGAAAAATGTCATAGTTATAACTTCCAAACACACTCTTCCCTCAGAAAGATGGACGTTTACATTTTACCACCAAGAGTGATAAGTGGCGATTACTTTAAAATTATTTTTTTTAAGGACGCTACTCTGTCCTTAGTTTCTCCTGCACTGAATATACGACGGCACAAAATGTGTAACAATAGTTTATGTAGTGATGAAAGGTGAAAATATAAGCATTGAAAATGAATAATAACTTTCAATAATAGAACGGTTGAAGATAAATGAATAAATACTGTCAATATAGGAGTAAGACTGTTTAATATAATAATAGCTGTCGGTTCTATGCCACCCGACTACATACTGCATTTGCAGCCTGCGGGTGTTTTTTCTCGGCCTTGGCACATTCTAAAAGTTTCAATCTTTGGAGAATAAAATCATAATATTACCAGAAAAAAGTCTGAATTATCTGAGAATAAAGTCATAACATTACGAGAAATGAAAATGAAAAAATAATTTAGACATAAATTACATTTAAGTTAGACCTGAATTAAGATTGAAGTCGAAATATTAAATAATATAATAATTATTTTCTAAAGTTGTCATAACAAAAGAAAAAAAAACTTGAATGATAAGTGATATTACCACAATAAAGACAAAATATTATGGAAATTAAGTTCTCACATTATGAGACAAAGAACATTTGTAAATTAAATTTAAATTATAAATAAAATAATTAAAAAATAAATTAAATTACATTTGTAAATTATGAAATATTTGTAACATTAAAAAAATTACAGAAAAGGAAACATTAGCAAAAAAGGGTGTGATTAAAGAGAAACATAGCAATGTGATGTTTCTCCCTAAATATAAATATAACTTCTTAGCATATCTACATAGGCTGGTTTACAAAACGTAAACTATCAAAGTGACCAATCCATCAATTTTTCTGTTTGCGGCCCTCAGAGATGCCACACATGGTGGTATCACCGACATGGGGGGTACTGTCTAATTTGAGGTGTGACGTTGTATTTTTTCACATTAATTGAGGCGTCAGTATATGTGCTAAAGCATCAAACCCATGCATAAAAATGTCTGAACGCTACATGCGTATATTATTATTACATGTGCTTGTTTATCCTGTCAGTCCGTCAATGGCTTCCATTCGGTGATAAGTTCATGATCAAACAGGTCACAAATGCATCTCGACAAGCATAGAGACAAAAACCAGCGAAACGATGACATGTTTTTTCTCGTCCTGGCGAATGAGGTCTTCCTCCTCTCCAGCACAGAGGAGGATTAAATCATTAAGTCTTCTCTCGACGGAAGGAATCCAAATTCTTGTCACATAGCACCCGCATTTTTTTATTTTTTTCCAAATCTGGAAGTCACATATGCCAGTGCTGATTTCAATTACGCTGTAGTGCTTTAAAGCAATATGCCACGTCTCGTTTGGTCGTGTTGGGATACAGCTATCGTCATTTCTCCACTTTTACCACAACCCATAGAGGGTGCCATAAATGTCATTTAGCTAGCTGCTGAATTTTGCTGTTCGCTAATTGGATTAACCGGACCTATAAATGTAGTTGGAATGTTGTATTCAGGTGTTAAAGCATGCCAAGTTTCAGATCATGAGATCAAGATGTTTGCTGTGCAGGTTCTGGAAGATCTAGAAAGCTAGCCTTTTAACACTTTTGTTCATAGTGTGACCAAGCATTTCAGATCATGAGGTTCGTACATTTGGAGGAAGTTTGGGATGGCTCTAAATGCTCGGTTTCAGAGAGATTCTGGAAGATCTAGAAAGCTAGCTTTCTGTGCCGGTTATTGTGTGTAGCTGCTCTACAGCAGACCACAAATCAACACAGAGGGCCAAAATGAGCATAATAGGTCCCCTTTAAGGTCGGTTTGAAAACAAAAGTCAAGTAGAAAGTGGCTAAAATAAGGAAGATCATGAGGTTCGTGTATTTGGAGGAAGTTTGGGATGGTTTCAGAGAGTTCTTCCACTGTGACGTCACAGTGAGCCGGACTTCCTGATGTGGGCGTGTCCAGGTACAAGTTGTACAAGATGTTTGCTGATTCTGGAAGATCTAGAAAGCTAGCCTTCTGTGCTGGTTATTGTGTGTAGCTGCTCTACAGCAGACCACAACTCGACACAAAAGGCCAAAATGAGTATAATAGGTCCCCTTTAGGGCTGCACGGTTGTCAAGTGATTAGCGCACAGACCTCACAGCTAGGAGACAAGGGTTCAATTCCACCCTCGGCCATCTCTGTGTGGAATTTGCATGTTCTCCCCATGCATGCATGGCTTTCTCCGGGTTCTCCGGTTTCCTCCCACATTCCAAAAACATGCTAGGTTAATTGGCGACTCCAAATTGTCCATAGGTATGAATGTGAGTGTGAATGGTTGTTTGTCTATATGTGCCCTGTGATTGGCTGGCAACCAGTCCAGGGTGTACCCCGCCTCTCGCCCGAAGACAGCTCCAGCAACCCCCGCAACCCTTGTAAGGATAAGTGGTAGAAAATGAATGAATGAATGAGGTCCCCTTTGAAGTCGGTTTGAAAACAAAAGTCAAGTAGAAAGTGGCTAAAATATGGAAGGTCTCATCTTTTTTCCTTTATCGAACAGCTGCCATTTTTGTTCAGTGTGACCCCCCCCCCCCCCCCCCCAGTCCTCCCAGACAACCTGCAGAAAAGTGCAATCGCATCATTTCAATACACAGACCTTCAATACTGGAGGTTGACTTTGAATTGTGTCTAGGTGAGAGCATGGCGTGAAAAAAAGGGCACCAGATAAGAGAGAGTAAAAGAGAATAAAGAAGAGAGGCTATAAAGACTGGAGGACACATGCTGAAAGCTCACAGTGTATATCAGCCCCAATCAAAAGGGTCCCAGTCTTTTAGTGCACTGCTTTCTTTTCCTTTTGTCTTCTTTGCATTACTGTCTCTCTGTAGTCCCACTGTGGTGCAGTGGGCTCTGGAAAGCAGTCATGACTAGTTGTCACCAGTGGGCGTGGACCTCTGCTGCCACCTAGAGGTGTTACGGATAACGACAGCGCGTCCAGTTGAAGGGGTCAGAATGAAGCAATAGATGAGTCACTGTCTGCACATTGCATAAAGCCAAGTCATGTGATATCATTAAAAAAACGAGCTGAAAGTAGAAAAAGAATTGCTTTGAGGAGGTGTCACTGTGCAATCAACATAAACGTAAGACATGCCGGGAAGTTGACATGCACGCTGCCCCATCACACTCCAGTACAGGACTGGTGGCGCTAAGTTGGAATGGCCGATCGAGGTATTGATGCTGCTGGATGGATTTGGTAAAGGGAGGAAAAAGTCAGAAGTCACCATGGAGAGACCGTAGGAAGGAAACCAGTCGAAGCAGCTCGCAACTAGTCTAGCTTTAAAAACACTAAAGTGCTACTAGAGAGGCTAACAAAACGTTACCGGTTATGGAGTAAGGAAAGTATTGATATTTTGATTTTACAGCATAAAGAGCTGGCATTGGAAGTGTCAATATTTTGTATTGATCCCAACCTGCAAGCTAGCTGTAAGCTAACAAGTCCAACCTGTAAGCTAGCTGTAAGCTAACGAGTCCAACCTGTAAGCTAACAAGTCCAACCTGTAAGTTAGCTGTAAGCCAACAAGCCTAACCTGTAAGCTAGCTGTAAGCTAACAAGTCCAACCTGTAAGCTAGCTGTAAGCTAACAAGCCCAACCTGTAAGCTCGCTGTAAGCTAACAAGCCCAACCTGTAAGCTAGCTATAAGCTAACGAGTCCAACCTGTAAGCTAGCTGTAAGCTATCGAGTCCAACCTATAAGCTCGCTGTAAGCTAACAAGCCCAACCTGTAAGCTAGCTATAAGCTAACGAGTCCAACCTGTAAGCTAGCTGTAAGCTATCGAGTCCAACCTGTAAACTCGCTGTAAGCTAACAAGCCCAACCTGTAAGCTAGCTGTAAGCTACATAGGTGCATACAAGTTAATAAGGCGGAACAAAATTTCTCTAAAATCGTTGTTTCCACACGTGCACGTTTAGTTGTTACACCAATAGAAAATAAGAGCAGTTGTTGACACACTGTTTGGAGCTCAAAGGCTAATAGTTGGAAAGGTTCAAGATCATCTCTATAATTCCCTCCTAAGGCACGTGTGCAGCCATTAAGGTACAGTATATGTGTTTTGTATTGTTTTCATTTCAGTCTATTAGTGTCTTAGTTTAGTTATTATTCTTATTATTATTGTATATTTGTATTATATGACCTGTAATTTATTGTATTTTGTATCTGTTTGAACCCCTTTCAGTTCTCACGTTGGTTTTGTAATAAATCCATGAGTAAAATACAAGAACTAGTTGCCGTCTGATCGTTACACATCCGAGGGAGTTACAGTATTTATCAGTAGTACAATGAGAGGAAGGGGAATGTTTACTTTTAAGTTGATTTCGGTTTGTGTGTCCCCAAATGTTCTATTTATACTCCTAAAATTTGAAAAACAAGCTAGTCTGGGGCCCTGAAAAGTCTGGATAAAAGATGCTTCATGAGTCAACCAGACGCTCTTATGATGTTCCCTGAAGGCCACATTGTGAAGACATGAGCTAAAATGGCCATGTTTTGATTTGTTTCAGACATACTTAACAAGTTAAAGGATCAAGTTAAGGATCATCACGTTTCCACTCGCACAGTTCAACACGTCCGAAACTGAGTCCGAAGAAGCAGCACTTATTGATTAATGAAGATGATTCATGGTAAGAAGTAAAACGGACTAAAATGAATTGTGGCTTTTTTCTGGGAACACAAGTTAACCCCTCTCTTTAATGGGCTGCTTGATTATGAATACTAAAGCTAGCTGTTATTAATTCATGCATTCCCATTCTTCTAATGCAGCGCATGGACTGCTCCGTAGCACTAATCCTAGCGATCTGCTGTCACAGTCAATTTAGAAGCAATCATGGCTCCCCCTTGACACCGTTGCTCACATGATGAGCCCCCAGAGGAGTCTCCTTTTTTCCTGATCTTCTGTGCTAACTTGAATTGCTTTTTCATGAAATCCACACAGCTGAGAGTGGACCGTGACGTTAGTGACAGATGGAAAAAAATGAAGCTCCTGAAAGTAAGATGATCAAGCTGTGGCACTTTAAAGTCTATCGCCGACATCTTGGGTGACTCGCTACCTTCATGTTATCACATTAGCGAGCGGCGTCAGCCTGATCAAGGTTTTATCTCCAGCCACAGATGTTGGGGAGATCATAACCTCCCTCGGTGGTGATATTTGAGCCATGGGAGTCGACTCTATCTTCCAGCTGTTCGAAACTATTGCATTGATAAGACATGAAAAAAGAAAATGGTTTTTATGGTCAGAGCTTTACAACAAGCATAATTCAGACTCCCCGACGCGCCCGAAGCTTTGTTCTCATGCTACATTTGTCAGCAGCCTTCAGAAACGAAGGTCTTTTAAATCCCGGATCCCCGGTGGTCAGCCCCCGACTCCAACGCTAAAGGGCTTAACGGCTCTGAAGCTCGATGTAATTATTTTTAAAGGCTTTATCTCACGTGATTTGTGTTGACATCTGCAAATTAAAAAAACGTTAGGCCTCGCTGTAATTCCAAGGAGACAACACAAATTTGTTTACACGATGAAGCAAAGGGTGGTGGATTACGGGAACGGTTGAATGCCTCACCTCATTAGACAGTTTAAGGGCTCATTTTGTGAATTATCTTACGTACATTCTACATATCAACCCTTGATTAATCCAATTTGGAAGGATTGCATCTTCTATACAAATATCTTAGACGACATTCCGCTTTCTCTTGTTTTTCACTTTTTTGTCTCAAAATAGAAAGTGTTTGCAGAAAATGTGCAGTTGTGTAGTCTTGAATAATTAATTCCGAGGCCTACACTGTTTTATATGGTAAGCGACAGCTAGCATCGCTAGCGTTGTTACCATTGTCACTAAATACAAATAATAATCCAACTGCTGGTTTTGTAGTTGCTAACATGAAATCAGTATGATCAAACATATTTATCTTTGTAATGTGACTTTAGAAGTGGGAGTCCCATTTCCAGAAGGCAGTGGTTCAAAACCCGGCTGCGATAAGTGACATTCCGCAAAGTTAATAAATGGAATCTTTTCATATAGTTTCAACGTAGGAACCCTGTTTCTGACTTTCCAAATATGCAGTTTTTCCATCCTTAGAGCCCCGTAGACATGAAAGAACACCCTTGTAGTCACCTCTCCACTCCTATTGTTCTTTGTTTACCACACATTGCTCAACTGGAATGTGCAGGCTACAGGATCACGGCAAGGGCACGAGACATGAATACCTCTTTAAATATGGTATGCCAAAGTGTTAGCCTCCAATGTGTTTATTTTAAACGTCAACGGCAGGGGAGTCACTAGCTTCTGAGGACGGGGGGGCTTAGCCCCCTGGAGATGCACAGGATATGAATGAATGTAGTAGACATTCAAAAAAATCAAAAAAAAAATTGCTTACTATCATTATTCTTCTTCTGATTATTACTATTACTAGTAGTAGGCTAGTATTAGCCTACTTATTGGCTTGCTTATTAGCCTGCTTTTGCCCCATTCTGTAAAATTTTTCATTTAAAAATTGTTTTTTTTTTAATTTTTAATTTTTTTTTTTAATCTATAAGAAATATAAAATTATTTAGGGGGACTTAAGAACATCTTAGGGGGGCTGAGGACCCCCTAAAATAGGCCTAATGACGCCACTGCTCAACGGTTTCAAACAGAATGGGAATGAAGGACAAAGTAAGAAGCCAAAAACCGGAGGAGAAGGTGAACTGCTTTTCACTGTATCACGTATCATGGCTGACTCCATGCAGTGTGATGCTAATTGAAGCCAATCAAATCGACTTGACTCTACTCTGTGAGACACACAAGCACCAGACTTGATTGCCGGAACAACAGGCAGGTTTGAATATCTCACAACAGGCATGATAATCCGAAGTAAAAGTCCCAAATAAAACTACTACGACTACTGCGACTGTTACTCGCTTACTTTTTGTATCTGAGTTTGTATCTCCGTTGGGCATGTCTGTGTGGCGTTTGCACGATCTCCCTGTGCATGCGTGGGTTTATGCGAGTACTCTGGTTTCTCCCAACTTCTAAGTATATATATGTATGTTAGGTTGATTGCCCCCCTATATTGCCCATTGGTATAAATGATCGTCTGTCTATATTTGCCCTGCCATTGCTGACGACCAGTCCGAGGTGTACCCAGCCTCACGCCCAATTTCAGCTGAGATAGGCTCCAGCATACCCCCTAAAACTCTAGTCAGAACCGGTGTGGTAGAAAATGAAATCGACTTTTTCTTAGCTTTAAAAACATGTTTTTAAATTCTTATGTGAACACATTTAGTCTTCATCGCGACCCTGACGGCAGCACACTGAGGAAGCGTTGCACCTTCTGCTAAATTTACGTTTGCTTTCAATGTCTGTCAGACATGACAGGGAACATTGCTCTACCTGTCTCTTAGTGAGGCGTGTCGGAAATGACATCACGCGTATTTACCTTTCACCATGTGCACTAAGTATAAATGAAACGAACATCAGGGAGGGTCAATTGTTCATGCATTATAAGGAGAAAGGGTGAGCGGAAAATGGAATGGGTGGGGATGCTTGTGACCCAAACCACGGCCTTAGTATTCATGCGTGTGCTACTATATATCATTTTCTCATCAACATTTTCTCGGCATTGCTCTTTTATCATCAGTGTATTTTCCCTTAGCTGCCTTTAGCGTTGCGGAGTGCTGGTGCCATTTTCTGCCTGCCTTCTCCATTTATCCTGCCTTTAATCTTGCATCTACCATGCACGACTGGCCTTATTCTCCTGCTATGACCTCTTTTATTTTGCTATATGGGTGCCTGTTCATCAGGCATACGTTTCAAATAGAAGCTTTTTTCATGTCGGCCGCGTTGTTTGCCTTTAATATCTGACCTGACATCATTTTTAATGCCCTGCTTGGAGTGTCTTTGTTTCCTGTTTATATGACTTTAAAGTTGTTGGTCAACTTCATATGCAGGTGTTTGTAAGTATGTAAGTATGAGCGTAATTATAATTAACTGGTAAGAATTTGGTGGAGGCACAGCGGTCAAGTGGTTAGCGCGCAGACCTCACAGCTAGGAGACCAGGGTTCAATTCCACCCACGGCCATCTCTGTGTGGAATTTGCATGTTCTCCGGTTTCCTCCCACATTCCAAAAACATGCTAGGTTAATCGGCGACTCTAAATTGTCCATAGGTATGAATGTGAGTGTGAATGGTTGTTTGTCTACATGTGCCATGTGATTGGCTGGCGACCAGTCCAGGGTGTACCCCGCCTCTGGCCCGAAGACAGCTGGGATAGGCTCCAGCACCCTCCGCGACCCTCGTGAGGATAAGTGGTAGAAAATGAATGATTGAATTAATGAATGAATTTGCTCAATTGTGTGGAATATAACATCAGGAAGTATTATTATACAATTTTCAAACTTGCAACTGAAGTGTGTGTGTGCACGTGTGCAATGTGTAACCTCCTCTGCACAACACAGCGAGCTGCAACGTCTTTGGTAGCGAATCTTTTGAAGTCAGAAGCCAAATGGAGTGCACTACTCTGTTGCAACCAGCGGAGGCGCTGTCGTCAATGTTGTTGCACTTCTCACTATACTACAGCATAACCAACCACGAGTCCACTTGCCTTGATTTAACCTTTTGGGAGGAACGGATTAATTAACGGATTAATTGGTTTGATTTACATGACTACTTCTTATGATGTATACTTTTTGATGAGAATCGGACCTTCTGGACCCCATTAATGATGGAAAACAAGGGTCCGCTGTGTAATAAACTACAAGTGGCCCAGTGAGATACGCATCATGTGCATCTAAACGTGTTTCTCTGCGTCTATTATACAGTATGTGTTCTAACTTTATCCACCAGCGAATGACCAGAAGTGTCTGATGATGCCAGATGAAAAGATCAAACCAGCACTTCATCAAATACTCGAAATAGAACATTCATAAAACATGCTTTCCTTAGCTAGCGTGTAATAAATCACATAATGCATTTTTTATCATCTAACTGCTGCGGGGTTGCATTGAAAGGTACCGGGGAGGAGAACTGGAGGAGGTTTTTAAAATCATTGATATTTCCTCCGAACAGTACTGACCCGTGTTCTGATATTCACTTTTATATAAACTGCGAAAATCTTCAAAAAACTGCCATGACGTTTGCATCTCTGCTTTTTCCACCTTAGTTAATCATTTTACCGCAGGCATTAAAGTTTACCGCCTTAGGACCCCCCCTTTTAATTCAAGTGGTGCATGCGGCTCGCACGCACACTTTTAACAATTGATGACATTCCCCTTTCGGTGCCTTCTTCTTGTTATCGCCGGTAAACTGCCCTCCTTGTTATTACCTCCATGTATTTCCAATTATTTTACATGTGTAAAAGGGCAAAGGGACAAACGCAATGGAAAGGAGAGAGAAGGGAGTCGGGCTGAGCTGAGGCACTTTGTAATGCCACGGGCAGGTTATAAGAAAGATAAATAGTGTGACACCTTAATGGAGCCACGCAGTTATCCTTTATGAATAAAGTGAGATTGCTTCATAAAAGGTGTGCTGGTGGTGATTAACGACGGAGATGAACCGCTTGCATCGATCCTAAATGTAAAAGGACTCTCTCGTATTTTACGGGCGGTAATGCTCAACAAATGGCCTTGTTAGTTGGATTCAAGCTTAGGAACTTGCAGTGTTGGACCAATTAGCCATACAATATCAATGAAAAACTTATTAACAAATATATTACACAACACGGCAGCATCAGAACCAATGTTGTAATTTGGTAACATGTTACACCAGAATACAACATTGATTCATTTTCTACCGCTTTTCCTCACGAGGGTCACGGGGGTGCTGGAGCCTATCCCAGCTGTCTTCGGGCGTGAGGCGGGGTACACCCTGGACTGGTCGCCAGCCAATTACAGGGCACACATAGACAAACAACCATTCACACTCACATTCATACCTATGGACAATTTGGAGTCGCCAATTAACCTAGCATGTTTTTGGAATGTGGGAGGAAACCGGAGTACCCAGAGAAAACCCACGCATGCACGGGGAGAACATGCAAACTCCACACAGAGATGGCCGAGGGTGGAATTGAACTCTGGTCTCCTAGCTGTGAGGTCTGCGCGCTAACCACTCGTCCACCGTGCAGCCCAATTGAGCAAATTCTTACCATTCATTCATTCATTTTCTACCACTTTTCCTCACGAGGGTCGCGGGGGGTGCTGGAGCCTATCCCAGCTGTCTTCGGGCGAGAGGCGGGGTTAGCTGTGAGGTCTGCGCGCTAACCACTCGACCACCGTTCCGCCCTAGAATACAACATTATAACCACATTTATAGCTTTATATATTTTTACATTTCTAGCATCATAGGTGCCCTTTAAAGCGCATGCAGAGGTAATTAGTCATTAGAGACTAGGCGGGGGTGATTATGGGAGACTGGTACCGGTCCGTGCCGCATTTGCTACCCGGCCGCACAGAAATAATAAATAATTCATTAACGACTCACTGTCCCCCATCACACCTAGATGGGACCATATGGTCTCAATGAAACAAGCTCAGGCCTCCCACTGATTCAGCGGGTGAGTTATATTTTCCCTACACTTAACATTTGTTTTTAGCCCCGTCGTATTTTATATTTGCTGTATGTTTCTGCCACACATTGTCCGTGAAAAAAAAAACACCCAAATCACACCGGTCCTTGGTGCAAAAAAAGTTGGGGACCCCTGAACTCGACAGTGGAACCTTGGTTAGCATTCGGCCCTGTTAGCATGTTCTTTGAAAACGTATGCTCAATTTTGCGTCGGTTTACATGCATTCTTGGATTGCACGTCTTAGCTAGTGAACAAAATGGAACCGGAAGTATGATGTCATCAGTCGTCACGGTGATTATAGTTTTACAAACACAACAAACAAACGACAAACACGAGGAATATATGGAAATGTCAGGCTATTTTTCTGACTTGTCCGCAAAGACGCAATTGGGCGGCTAGGTCGCCTGCCACCACCTTCATGTTTTGCCATAATTTCTTGAATTCTATCACTGTTTCTCACCTTTGTTATCAAAATGCTGGCACTTGTAACTTTTATTTTACATATTTTTTTTAAATCAGTGCATAGATTACATGCAGGGAATATTCTGTTGCTTCTCAGGCGGGGGCGGGGGGCAACAAAAATGGCCATCTTACTGCTAGCACCACCAGAGTGTAATACGGCCTGAAACTGCCAAGGTATGAAAGCCCAGAACATCTTGGCTTCTCGGATGGCGCCACAATTGGGTAAATGACACTTTAGTGCCGTCGCTGTTGGTACTACATACCCATTGCTGTGTAATACGGAACAGGAAGCGGTGCGAGGCCCGATTTAATCAGGTGTTAAGTTTAATTATGAGGTGTTGTTATCACTGTGACTATTTCACATCAGGCCATAGATTTTTAATTGGGCTACGACACGCCCATGCATGGTTAAGCGCATTCAGAGCAGCTTAATAGACTGTGAAAAAGGGTGATGCATTTAAGCGGCAGAGGGAAGTAATAGAAATACTGGAAAGATATTGTTGCCTTGTGTGCTTTGCTCGTTATTTTCCTTGGGCAAAAAGAATGTTTTTAAAGGTCAGGCCCTACAGTATAGTCCGTCCAGCCCTCACCATGTTTGCTTCTACTTATACATTTCCATTTTTCAAAGCTTGACCGCCAGTATTTGCAACTTAAGGCTATTTGGTTGTAAAAATCCATCAAAGGCCTATGATTTGTTTGTCAATTGGACTAATGGTGCACTCCTGCCCAGGCCACATATTGTTGAATACTGAAGCTTAAATCATAGTTATTATTGTGAGACGTTCTGGAGGGGGGCCAGACAGCCCCTAAGCATGCAGCCCGGCTAACTAGAGATGTGCTCCATTTGCCAACTCATTAGCCTAATTTGATCAGTTATTTTGTAAATTGGGTGTACTGTATGTGGATGGTGAGCCTTAGCACTCACTTCAGGTTCCTCACTTTAACATTAACGTATTGTTGGATCACCTTTGATAAAATAAATGACTGGTATTACATTTTTCATTGCAAACCGAACATGTGATTTTACTTAATTTTTTGTTTATTTGTATTTATTTTTTTATTTTTTTTTTCATATTTTATTTTTTTTTTTTTTTTAATTTTTTAATTTTTATTTTTGTCTCGTCCAGCCATTGGGGCAGATAGTATTGTTGATCTAAATGCCCTTACATCCTAAACAGATTTGCTCTGCGTCAGGAAAGGTGTAGGCTACAACTTCCCTGTACCATGAAATTTTATTTGCCGTTATTTGATGTTTTTGTTGTTCACATTTGGAGCGACCGGACCGGTGAGACAAAAACAGCAGCAACAACAATTCCCATAACAACAACAGTGACAAACAGGACTGCATCAGTTAAATGTCAATAATGGCTAACACGTGAACACGTGGACACGTGATATTGGAAAAATAATATAAATCTGGTCTTGCTTGGTCTTTCATTTCATTTTTTTATACAGCTTATATTTAGGGTCATACCATTCAATTGAAGCAATGCTAAATATTATTTGTTGCTGTGTGGCGTGAACTGTACAGAAGTAATTTCCATCTGGTGCCTGCCACTGCCATTTTATTTTGGATAATTGCAAAAATCATGTGAACAGTCTGAATATTTGCATCTAATGAAATATAATAATAATAATAAGGAGGGTCTAATGAGTTGCACTTGGGCCCGTCTGACCGGGATCGATTGCTGGTGGCTCGAGTGAGGACGTGCGATCCTGATTTGTGGTTTCTCGCCGTAAGACCCCTTGCTCAGAAGCCACTCAGAAAGCTTCCCGCCCCCGCACTCCATCCACACACACAATTTGCCCTCTATCGCTTACTTTCTCTCCGGGCTAAAGAGTTTGCTGGCGGTCCCCGCAGCATGGTAAAGTCATCGTGGCTTTTGACAGAGATGGAGAGGATTATTTTCCGACACCGCTCTGGATTCATGCTGCAGGGGGTGCGGGGGGGCACGTGGATCAATAACCTCACAAGTGCTGCGGCCGCCTCAGACTCTTGTGCAATTTTCTGTGCGTACAGACAGCTTGTATCGGTTGCTTTGTGTGTCAGCAAGCGGGATTATGCAAAGACTACTTCACTGATTTTAAATAAAACTTTGGAGATAGATGGCACAAAGGCAGATCAAGGCTTATGTGCACATAAGAATCAAAATGTGGGCCAGGGAATTGATTTTCTTTCATTCGGTACAAGGAAATGAAATGCACAGACAAAGACAAATAAATATCCTCTCTCATTTATCCCTAATGCCAAAAACCACAGCTGTAAAAAAAAAAAAAAACAGTAAGTCTGCTTCCCGAAAACCACTTCAGTATATTCACATATCTTATACGAAATTTATTTTCGGTAAGAGGAACAAATGTGCCGGGTTTTGTGTCGCTTGGTCACATGATTAATTTTTTCAGGACTATCCTAAGGAAACTTCATTTAACAAATCCAATATGGCCGGAAAAAACTACAAAGAAAAAAGAAAAAAGGAATAGGACGGAATGCTGCTGGCATCTCTTAAGGGTTGAATTATTTGGCATTCCAAATCCTCCTGCTCGTTCCTCGGTTTTTCCTCCTGGACCCAGAAGTACTCGTCCTGCTGCAAGCGAACTAGCGAACAATATTTTTAAAGGGTTCCCATCGGTTTTGACCACATTGCCAACCATTCAGAAACCAGACCACAAGACCCAAGTCCAATTATGTCTTTAAATTGAAACTACTGTCATTCGGGCTGACATTTTGTCCGCCTATTCTAATGAAAAGATACGGCAAAATTAATTGGCTAATGGCGTTGACACAGAGGGGGAAAGGCAGTAATTGCATTTGAATTGGAGCTTCTTCCTATTACACCGAATCCAACCCCCCCTAAGATGTGGAAGGACAGCCCTCAGTGTTTTACTAAGCCAATGGTTCGCAATTATTTTCTGTCATGCCCCCCCATCCTCCTCCTTTCTTCCGATTTGAAATACTCTGGAGAAACAGATAATATCTGTGTATTTATATGTACTCTACTGTAGAAAGAAAGTGAATCCTACAAGCGTATTTAAGACTTAAACTGTATGCTGAGTACAACAAATTCATCCATGTTGGATGACATGCACCCCCTGACAGTACAACCGTTGGGGGGGGGGGGCGCCCCTCTATTTGAGAAGTACTGCACTAAGGGAAGAAATAGCAAAGACAGCAAAGGGGGCCTAGCCTGCCCCGTAAACAGCAAACAAGCTGACGTGAATAACCTGAATAAAGTATATCACTCCAAGGTTGCTGCTCTTGAGCAAATTCCCGCATCATCTCAGCATGACAAAAACTGAGGGGGGGTTAAATTCAGTTCCTTTTTGAACTGCTTTGGAACAACAATGAAAGATTAATTCATTCATTTTCTACCGCTTATCCTCACAAGGGTCGCAGGGGTGCTGGAGCCTATCCTGGGGGGGTACACCCTGGACTGGTCGCCAGCCAATCACAGGGCACATATAGACAAACAACCATTCACACTCACATTCATACCTATGGACAATTTGGAGTCACCAATTAGCCTAGCATGGAGTATCCGGAGAAAACCCACGCATGCACGGGGAGAACATGCAAACTCCACACAGAGATGGCCGAGGGTGGAATTGAACCCTGGTCTCCTAGCTGTGAGGTCTGCGCGCCGCCGTGCAGTCCTATGATGTAATATATGCAAGATTTATTATTTTGATAATTTTTTTATGCATGGTGCTAATTAGTGTCCTGCTAGCTTGGGCTAGCGGGAAGTCTGTTTTACTACATAACTCCACAAGATGACGGTTGTTGGACTTGAAGTATCAGGAGAGATCAGCTTTATCTACCTCTGCATGCGTGTTAAAATATGGGTTGTAAATATTGGTGTGATATCCATGCACGTTGTTGCAATATTGTTATTACACAATTGGTTGTGTTGTGTTGTGTTGTGTTGTGTTGTGCACATTATTGTCAACATAACGTGGTCAAAGAGAGATATTTTTCCTTTTTGCCCATTATCACCTGCTTCCAATCAACACTCCATCCTCGTTAGGTAAATAAACACCCCAGCTATAATTGGAGCATTCACTTTACTTCCATTGCAATTATTTTTCTTGGATCAGTCTTATATGTTGATGTTGAAATCACCGTGGTTAAGTAAGAAACGCTCATGACAATTTCGTAGAAAATGGTCTTCGGTCTTCTCACCTGGACCTGGGTTTTGTCTTTCTTCAACCATCTGGTAGAGATAGACTCAGCGTCTTTCCCATGTGCAGTAATAGCCGTCATCACCGGCTTGTTGTCATTTAGCAATCACCCTCTCAGGACTCTTCCTATTACCGCCACTCATGCTGCTCTGACAAACAAGGCTTTGGGACACAGGTTTTGGTTCAGGTTCCAGTGGCGGGAAGGCCCAATGCCAGGGATTCACCCAGGAGGTTAACTGATGTGAAGTAGCGCTTGAAGTACAGGCGACTAGTTGTGTTTTAACGATGCCGCCGCCCTGATTCCCAGCTTTTGATCAACAATGTATCCTTTCCTGGGTCAACGTCCAAGTCCAGCATCAGACCATCTGGAGAAGCAGAGATCAAGAGCTTTAAACCTGCAGGGTATGGCTTGGTGGCCTGTAAAAGCCATCACTTGCTCATCAATGGAGACTTTCCTGGTTTGGGCAGACTAATGCAGCATTGCCTCACTTTGTCCAGAAGATCAGGCCTGACTCTTCAAATAATGTCTGCGTTCTTGTGCGTCTTAGCTACATACAGGTCATACAGGACAATCTTCAGTGAGTTCCTCAACTTGAAGAACCTTACAGTTTCTTTACAGTTTCTTTGGTATTGCTGGCCCCAAACATGCTGATTGTGGAGCATCTGAATGCTTCCAAGTATTCAGAGACGTTGTCACCAATATGCTGAGTACTTCATCAAACTCCAGTTTCTGTCAATCCATTCATTACTTTCAGTCTCTTCAACCTGTCCTGGGTCTTCCCCGAGGCCTCATTCCCATCGGATGTGCCCTGGACACCTCCTGAGGGAGTCATCCGGGAATCATCCTGGCCAGATGCCCGAGCCACCTCATCTAACTGCTCTCAATACGGAGCAGCAGTGGTTCTTCTACAAATTTCTCCTGGAGGACAGTGCTTCACACCTTATCTCATTGGATTTCGACCATTTTCTTCAAGGAATCCACCGGACATACTTTGTGGAGTTTGAGGCTGGAATCCGTGATGGAGGAAAAATATAAAAAGACAATCAATGAGGTGATGAAGACAATATATGACCTGTCTTATCTATTTATCTATTGATCTATCACACCAGGGGTCTCGGCCCACAGAGAACCACAGTGATTGGTGGAGATTCATAAAAGGACTATTATTTTCCCAACAGCAAAGAATGAGCTGGTTCTCAGGATGATATACTAAATACACAGATATATACGTAGTATGTAAAATATAATTTTGATATTTAATATTACTGTACTCATTGTGGACCAGTCCAGGGTGTACCCCGCCTCTCACCCGAAGTCAGCTGGGATAGGCTCCAGCATACCCATAGTGAAGATAAGCATGGAAAATGGATGGATGGATATATTATTGTTTTATGCATGCAATTACCCAGTTACAGTACGTTCTTCAGTTACTATGCTATTTCCTTAATAATTCATCTGAATCTCAAATACACTTTCCGCATGCAGTTAAACTGTGTATAGTATTTATTTTTTTTAAATACTACATTGGTTAATGGTTTAACTTTCATACAAGTAGTTTTATGAATAACCATAGAAAAAAGCGGGTCCAGTTGTCGAGTCCAATGAAATATTCACTATAAAACATACGCTATGCAAAGCTAATATCCTGTAGCTGCAAGCATAATAGTTAGGATGTTGTGTAAGTGAGCACAAATTTGAAACACAAAATTAGAACATAACATGCTGTTACTTTAGACTACTAGTCCTGTCCCCTCCTAAATTCCATCTCCAAAATCCTTTCCTTTGTAAGCCATTGTCAACATCATCTCCGCGACATCCAAGCGCATGCTGTCCGCTCCAACCCCCTTGGCCCCCCCACCTCAATGACGACACGCTGTGCAACCCGAACCTCTCCTTCTGCCATTTTTGCTATTCTAAGGACAGCACTATTTGGACACAATCTCCTAGAGAGCCATTGATCTGGAGTGGACTCTATCAGTCTTCATAACTGTGACCAAGTGTGACCACGAGGGTGGCCAGTGAGACGCATGGAAAATAGACAAGCTTTCTTTTCCCAACTCTTCAAAAACATTTGTGGCATTTAAATAAGATATTGCATTGAAAACAACAACGAGTGTAAAGGTGACTTTAGGTATGTTCTTTCATGTCTGGCAGGCTCCAATATTGTTCAAAAACACATTTAGAAGGTCTTTTTCTGTGCTCTGACTATGAAAATATTCTATTTATAAATAAGAAATCCTACTTAGCGGACATTTTCTTAACACGGCCGTGCCTGGGAACAGTTTGTCGTGACAACCAGGGCATTACTGAATAGACATTTATCACCATGCACACATGTACACGGATGTTATTCCTGCAAATAAGAGCAAAAGCATATTGTTTCATGGCCTCTGAGAGACCATTCATGTGCAAATCAACAACTCCCGTCTTAGGTCGCTGCAGAACAACCACAGTATCTTACACCGATAGATAAAAAAAAACTGTATGCACTGGTATCTTCCACCAGGGAGATGAACATGTCACGGTCCAGTATTCTCTTCTTCCTTTTCCTTTTCAAAGAAATTGGCCAGGGAGCGCTAACTTCAAAAGAGTCACTCCCCCCCATCTCTCTTGACTCTTTGATTGCTATCTATTCCTGCCGTGTACACGCTATTGTAGAGGCTGCGGACGGCTTTTATTCTTGTCGTCTTCACTTCCACTGGGTAAAGGCCGCCATTGTTGCACCAGTAAAAGTATGGAAATTGTTTTAACCCTTTCATGCATGACCCATGATAAACTGAGATAAAAAAATGTTACTAAGTGTTTTTATGTGTCTTTAGACATAAAAATAAGAACTGATTTGGTTCTGTTTTTATACACCAAATTTTCAAGAAGTTATGAATATGTCCACATAGGTGGACAGCATGCGTTTGTGGATTTTGACAAAACGAGACAAACAGCAGTGCTTCAATTGACAAAACTCATCAAACTGCAGTGCTTCAACTGACAAACTACACAAAGTATAGTGCATCAACTGCCAACCTCACAAGGTTAGGGATAAGCCACAGATGAGGTGGTACAACCCTGCTACAACGCTGCATGCTTATGCTTATGTACTTATGTAGTCGATCAGTACTGAGATACAGTACTAGATCACCGTCTTGTATGAAAAATTGCCATGCATCCAGGGCACACAGCCACATTGCAACACATGCAGCTGCACTTTGTTTTTCGGGTGCACGCAGGGTCTTGGCATCTTTGGGCATTTTTTATGTTGTTCAGCTGGGGCAAGAGGTTTCCAGGACCAGGCCTGACCTCCCAGGGTACCTTGGATGCAGGTTTGCGCTTCACAGGAAGAGGAGGTGGGGATGTGTCACTTGGTCTCCCCCTTTTGCGGACAGTGCCTGAATTTATCAATGAATGAGCCACAGATGCCTTGAAAGGCAGAAGACCACCCTCCTCCAATCCAGAGAATCTGAGGAGATGCCAGGCATTCACAACGGTTACATCGAGGAAGTGGAAGAACATTCTGATGTACCAGTGTTTGGTCTTGCATCTGTGAGGATACATTGCCACCATTTGGTCCATCAGGTCAAACACTCCCATATAATCGTTGTTGACCTTCACTGCAAATGCCCTGTCCATGGTGATGATCTTCTTATCTTTCTTGGACCATCTCTGTGCAACATCCGTCAGGTGCTTGCCAAGACAGGAAGAGACCAAGTGTCAAGCCAAAGTTTGACAGCAAGATCTTCACCATTGGTGCCAACAGAGATACGTAGCTCCTCTTCCTCCTTCTTTGAGTTCTGTTGCACTCCTGAGTTTTGTTTGTGCCCCCTGAAGCCTGTTGACCCGGCATGTGCCAGTGACATAGATGCCCTCTTCCTTCAAGACAGTAATTAATGGAATGCCACAAAAGTAGTTATCAAAAAACACCTTGTGGTTCTTGAATTGGATGTCATCACAGAGGCGCAAGATGACATCTGCAGCCATTCCCAATTCGTTGACTGCACCTATGCTGGCTGCACCCCTGTACACTTCAAAGTGGTACATGTATCCTGAAGCCCCTGATCTTGCCCAAATTTTCACACCCCAGTGTTTTGGTTTTTTGGAGATGTATTGCTTGATAGACAATTTGCCTTTGAAGAGCATGATCATCTCATCTATGGCTTGAAACTCCTCAGGATCCACAGCAGAGAGCAAATTTGCTGGAAAAGTACCTGTTACTCATAATGAATAATGCACAAAACATACATATTGATATATACAATGCAGCTTACAATCTAATAGCATAAAATGTTGATTTATACAAAAGAAAACTACTTCAGATAAAACACTGTCAAGAATGATATACTGTTCAGGAATTGCATGTAATTGCATGCAGTCCACTTTGGTGGACATCTGAAAAATTGCAATTTCCTCCCAATCTAAAATCAATACTTGGAAATTTTCACAACTATGGTGATTATTAGGTGTTTCCTGATGTAGAAATATTTTTTTTACCTGCAGGAGTCTCCTACTCTAGAAGGATTGAGCAGAAATCCCACAGGTGTTAGGCATGTTTTAATTCCTGGCAGCCATCTTCAATGTTGACACAATTATTCTGCAGTTACAATGGTTGACCACACAAAGCAGTGTTGGGTGGATTCTCAGGCGTCCACTCTAGAGGCTTATAAGCAACACTGCCATCAAAACCTATTTTCATAATTGAAAATGACGTTTTAATAGCTGTCCACTGCAGTGACCGTCATGCGTGAAAGGGTTAATGATGTATACTGAATTTACGTGGCTACACAAGGCCTGCAAACATGTACGTATGTTTTGTAGTTTTGACCGTTAAATACATATGTACTGTATCTCTGCTATAGAGTACATGTTTTTATGTCTTTTATCCCAGTGGCTTTCCTTGTTTACACTCTGCGCATAGCTCCTTTAAAAAAAATCCTTGAGCTGTGGGCGTTTATTTATCAGCTTGTAGACTTTTAGTTCATTGTGCCAGTTATGATCCCACAAGGGAAATGTATGTGTTTATATTCATCTCCACTGGTAAGCACCATCGGTATTCGCCAGGAAGGGCATCCGGGATGTAAAGGGCTTTAGCCAAAAATCAGTATGCGGATCAAGAAGATCCGCCGTAATCAGGAAAAAAGTCAAACTAAACAAAAAATATATATATATTGTTATACGACTCACAGTAGTAGGAGCAGTTGTTGTTGTACACATCTTTAAAATGTATTTATTCCTTCACTCCCGGTAGAAATCCAAATACTATCAATCCACTGCGTACCGACACTGTGTGTAATAAAAACATTTTGATACCTCCCAGTAAACTCATCCCTTGTACATGAGGTCAGAGTAGAACTCGAACATGTTATTTTTGTGTGTGTACCATTCATTAACTCTGACATTCATGATGGCCTCGGCCATAATTGCTGAACGACAACATCATCATATTCAGTTTTCTGCGTTCCAATGAAGTCATCTGGCTCTGTCCGAGACCCTATCTCATCTGGTGTGGTTTGTTTTGCAGTATTTTCATCAACCTTCCCTCTGTAAATATGATGCAAAGACTCCTCACCAGTGGAGTTGAGGTGCTGCGATTGCTCCAATTGCAGAGCAATGTTGCCCCCTGTTGGTGACATAAAAGAACGGCGTTAAAGCTGCCAGGGAGTGGCTGCTAATGGTTCCACACATGCATTGTGATGATGCTCTCTTACTCTGGAAACAATTCCCGTTTGAGTTGAACTCAGTCAACCAGAATATTGCTTTGCCTTGCTCATGCTGTCAGCGCTTGACAGCTGACCCAGCAGCTCACACTGAAATGATGGAGCGAGGATATGAGCAAATGATGGGGTCATCTGGAGGTAGACGTTCTAATACTGGGAGGGGGTGTCACAGAGGCCTGTCAATGAGGTGGGAGTCCGTGCATGCTGCCGTCCTAGCTTCATTTCACATGCACGGCTTCACTGTGGTAGCACGCAGCTCCGGGATAGAAAATTGCACCAAGGAAATCCACTTGCTGCTTTTGTTTTGTTTCACCGCCAAAGCCGCACGTGACGCAGACACGCTCACGTGCAACACAAACATCATCTGGGGACCGCAATTCATGTTGGGATTACAAATGACAGAAATGAACAGAGGGGATTCTGCAATCTTTCCATTTATCCGTATGTTTATGCATTTTTTACTCACTCATAATGATATTAATATAATAATAATACTAACACATTTAAACAAACTTTATATCTTGGAATAATAAATTGTACAAAAGTGATCTTTCATTATAGGCTATTTTGAGGGCATTAAATAAATTAAATATAAATATAAATATAAATATAAATATAAATATAAATATAAATATAAATATAAATATAAATATAAATATAAATATAAATATAAATATAAATATAAATATAAATATAAATATAAATTATAGTATACAGTATAAAGTCGTCCCAATTCAAATTTGGCAGCTTCACTTTTCTAAAAAATATATAATTTGGTTCAAATGAAAATGCCTAGATGATCTAAAGTACAAATACACTGTATCAGGCATTCAGAAGTAGTAGTACTCCTGAATAGCAGTAGTACTAGTAGCAGTATGGAGTCTACACTGGTCACTAGCACTACACAGCAGACATGATTGGCGGAACAACATGCTTAAAGATCTCAGCAGGCACCCCTGGTAATCACCCCTGGTAATTACCCCGGTAATAATCCCTGGTAATAACCCCTGGTAATCACCACTGGTAATAACCCCTGGTAATCACACCTGGTAATAATCCCTGGTAATCACCCATGGTAATAACCATTGGTAATCACCTCTGGTAATAACCCCTGGTAATCACCCCTGGTAATAATCTCTGGTAATCACCCCCGGTAATAACCATTGGTAATCACCTCTGGTAATAACCCCTGGTAATCACCCCTGGTAATAATCCCTGGTAATCACCCCTGATAATCACCCCTGGTAAAAAAAAAAAACCCTGGTAATCACCCCTGGTAATAACCATTGGTAATCACCTCTGGTAATAACCCCTGGTAATCACCCCTGGTAATAATCCCTGGTAATCACCCCTGGTAATAACCATTGGTAATAACCCCTGGTAATCACCCCCGGTATAAACACACTCGACTGTAGCTGGAACCCACCTGCAGCTAGAAATCAATTCCCGACATCACATCCTGTCCACCTGCCACTCAGCTCCCTTAGGGAACGCATTTATATCAATACACAATAGCGCAATATGTGCTTCTATTACGTCTACTGTATTGGGTCATTCAGGTTTCATTAGGTCATGTCTGGAGGGCTCTAATCATATTACAAACAATACTTAGAAGGTAGGAAACGGCTTTTCTATGCTCAAACTATGAAAATATTCAATAGAATGACAGATGGGTTTGGTTATTTCCCTGCAATGAAACATTGAATGGATTCATCAGTTCCCAAAAGGCTATACTTTCATGAAGGAATCAATTTATGCCATGATCACCTTGTCACCTGCCCTCAGCCAGCCTTGCGAAGCTCCACAACTGTTCAGCGCCGCACACACACTTGTCGCTGTTTGTCTGGAATAAACCAAAATATTACATAAATAAGTGCCTTTGTTCCATAGCCTTGCTGGTGCAGGTCCAGTGGCCCATACGACGCACATGAGTCAAATGAATAGCTTGCCATCTAGCTCTGCACAGGCCTGATAACGAGCCATTCATTTGAAGGATGCGTGTTGGAGCATATAAAGCACCGAGGGTCGAGGGTCCCTTGGCACTGGCTTTGGTATATTATGCCATTAAAGTACTGCTAATTTAAAGTTGTTTTGGGCGGTGGGGGGGGGGGGGGGGGGGGTGTATTGGAATGTGCTCCAACAGCGTTTACGTGCTGTACCCGAACACAGTCAGCTATGTAGGCTCAAAGTGGACACATCAAGCCTTTGTGTTTATTGGTGTGTGCTAATGTTTGCCCTACCCAAGGGACTACAATCTAAATATTATGCCAATAAAGTCATAATTACGAGAAGAAAATGTATAAGAAGTTTTCCTTTGATCAACTTTCATATTTCATATTTAATGTCAATGTGAAATGTGTCTCTGTGGATCCAGGAGATTGTAAAGCTATCTATGAATAAATAATAATAATACATTTACGCCTGACTAATTACATCTGCCAACAAAAGCCAATAAACATCCAGTCGTTGGCACAAATGGCATCCTTCCATCTTCCTTGATTTCAGTGCCAAACAAGTCTTGATTTCCTCTTGAGAGAAATGCTTGAAGATTTTAAATGATCCTAATTACCTGTTTCACCTTGAATGCATCACCGTTGGGCCAAAGTGCTGCATAGGCTTCATTTCTGAAGTTAATCAGGTCGCCTTTCTTAATACTCTTTCCGCACTAATCTGATTATGTTTATCTGATGCTCGCCAGGAAAATAAACGCTCAGGCACATATTAAGTTGCTGCATTATCACTTGCTCTAATTGCACCTTGTCTGTTTAATTAGTTGGCCTGGATTCTACAGCGGTCAATGTGTGGGAGGACAGCGTCAACAAGGAAGCTACCAATTAGGACCCGGGGTCGAGCTGATGGGGTGACGGACGGAGGAGGGGGTCGATTGAGGGGGAAGGTCGATGGGCGGGCTCCGTGACTGGATAAAAGTCATATGCTAACTTTGCCAATAATGCGCTAGTCCAGATTTGACAGACTTTTGGACCTTTTTCCCGCCTCTGTACGCCTCAAGTACTGTACGTATGTTGACAGGGCTGCTGATAACTAATTTACATTTAATATAAATCATTGGAAATTTAATATACAGTATATTCTCGGGGCAGAATATAGAATATGATTGAATGTAGTAGACATTAAAAAAAAAAAAATCCCAAAACCAAATAAGGAACAAGAACCAGGATATAATTTTCCACTTTTGGACAGATTTAGTCAAGATACTCAATTTTAGGCCACCATTAAACGTACACACAATCTACACTGCAAAATTGCTGCTCAAGCTCTGGAACCATTCTTTTTTAGAAAAGTGAAGCTGCCAACTATTTATAGTTAACTATTTATTTTATATTTATATTTATATTTATATTTATATTTATATTTATATTTATATTTATATTTATATTTATATTTATATTTATATTTATATTTATATTTATATTTATATTATTATACGCCACTGGTATATTCAGTTGCAACATTGTATAGGAATGGCATGTTGTCCCCTGTTCCCATTCAATCAGCCGAGTGGAGCATCACTGTAATGTGTAGTATTTCGTTTTATTGGCCTATTTGGGACATGCTTGTGCTTCACAAATTCTGCCTAGCGATAAAAGTGCTTGCTTATATGTAACCGGGAACATCCATCCATCCATTTTCTATACCGCTTATCCTAATTAGGGTGGCAAGGGGATGCTGGAGCCTATCCCAGCTGACTTCGGGCGGAACAGAACATTTAAAAATCAGTTCTATGCTGTTCCACCATTTTTTTCAAATAAAAAGCACCACTGTTCACGCTTGAACCAAATAAAATCCATGTCTCTTTATTAGCTCCTAATATAGTTTGACTGGCAAAAAATGAATGCATATAAGCATCCCATATTAATGCGCCAATCTATTAAGTCAACAAGCGAAGTGGATGGACTATTTCCTTGAGCTTGTCCATGCAGGCAGGGATTTCAACTCTCCAATCACCTTTCCTCCGACGTTCAGCAGCTTCAGTGTGGCAATAAAAAATGCTTGAAGGCAAAAATAAAATATTGCGCCTGTCTTGGATGGTGACAGATGGAGACGTGGGGGTGGGGGGGAGGTGGTGATGGGGCTTTGCTGGAAGTAACGCTGAGGACCAAGGCCAGAGTGATGAGAGTAAGGCCACATACTCCTGACCTTGCCCGGCTGTCCCGGCGCCACCTTCTGTCACCGGCAGGACTAGCGGATGAGGGACTCAGCGGGCCAGGATGTGCTCGCTAAACCCGGCTTGACAGAGCATGACGGAAGAGGCGGTGAGCGGAGGGGCGGGGGGTCACCGAGAGGTAGATCTTCTTTCACTCGGGAGTGTACCACGGAGCCGCTGTCGCTGACGAGCGCCGTGGCCTTGGATGGCAAACAGTCCGTGAATCCATTGACACATAAATCCACCGTTTCCACAGCAGCGGCCATAAAAACCTTTCTTAGTAAATACCAACCCGACCGGCCTTGAACCCATGCCAAATGCTGAATAGGGAATATCTCAACCTGCAGGGGAGATTTCACAACATTCATGTTTAAAACCAACTGGTATTTGTATTGTATTTGTATTGTATTTGTATTGTATTTGTATTGTATTTGTATTGTATTTGTATTGTATTTGTATTGTATTTGTATTGTATGGTGTTTGTACTGTATTTTCTTGTATTTGTACTGTATTGTATTTGTATTTGTATTTGTATTGTAGTTGTACTGTATTTTGTATTGTATTCGTATTTGTATTTGTATTTGTATTGTATTTTGTATTGTATTTGTACTGTATTTTGTATTGTATTCGTATTTGTATTTGTATTTGCATTGTATTTTGTATTGTATTTGTACTGTATTTGGTATTGTATTTGTACTGTATTTGGTATTGTATTTGTACTGTATTTTATATTGTATGTGTACTGTATTTTGTATTGTATTTGTATTGCATTGTATTTTGTATTTGTATTTTGTATTGTATTGGTACTGTATTTTGCACTGTATTTTGTATTGTATTTGTATTGTATTTCTATTGTATTTGTACTGTATTTGGTATTGTATTTGTACTGTATTTTATATTGTATTTGTACTGTATTTTGTATTGTATTTGTGTTGTATTTTGTATTGTATTTTTACTGTATTTTGCACTGTATTTTGTATTGTATTTGTATTGTATTTGTACTGTATTTGGTATTGTATTGTACTATTTGTATTGTATTGTATTGTATTTGTGTTGTATTTGTATTGTATTTTCTATTGTATTTGTACTGTATTTGGTATTGTATTGTATTTGTATTGAATTGTATTTGTGTTGTATTTGTATTGTATTTTCTATTGTATTTGTACTGTATTTTGCACTGTATTTTGTATTGTATTTGTATTGTATTTGTACTGAAGTTTGTATTTCTACTGTGTTTGTATTGTATTTGTATTGTATTTGTACTGTATTTTGTATTGTATTTGTATTGTATTTGTATAGTATTTTGCCATGCTGTTGTATTTTTTACATAATGCGTTAGCGCCCACTTCCTGGTTGAGGTGGGATAATGTAAGCTGACAAGAGTTCCAGTTTTGATTGACATACGTAATTCTATGTAGAGATCCTCCATATTATTTGGGTATTTGGGCATTCCCAAATGTGAATACAATTTAATAAGACTGGTGACTATGCAACTTGGAAAGCTGCTCATTTTTATCTGGCACCAACATTCATGAACATCAATTGACAAATATGAATATTTGCATATTTCCTGACTGAATACAAAGAAGAAATCCAACATGAGACTGCAGAGAGAGTCTCCTCTGAGTGCACTCAGTGAGTGCACTCAGTTGGATCATGGCACCTGCCAGTTTTTGTTTGATAGCATGTTGCCAATAACACAATGTTTGCAGAAAATGACACAAAAAAGGTAGTTTTACATCAAAATAACAATTTATTCACCAATATGACACTATGGACTATGTAGAGTTGTCACGTGAACTTAACTGTGTGTATGAACACACAAAATAAGCCTTTATTTTGATTGATCACAAAAAGCGATGCAGCTTCTTTTGCTTATTGGATAACAAGACGTAAGAAAATCTTGGATAGGACGCTACCATGTGTATTCTGACACAGGAGAACACTTAGATATTGGGTACAATCACCACAAAAAGTGACATGAAATTTAATTTTTTCCAATTCTAGCCGTGCAGAGAAGCTCTCAGCTGTTGAAAGAGAAATGCTTCGCTTGGAAAGGAAACGAAAGGTCAAGCTCTCCGCTCATCTCGTTAAACATCTCTGTCTCAGGTGAAGCTTGTTGTTGGTTAAATTCAATTTTGACAGATTTAGAAGCCTCACACTGCCGCGTTCGGGGTCGATGCAATTTCCACAGCCATAAATCTCAAATAACCAAGCGAAGACCCCTTTTTAAAAGCTCTCAGTCAGCTAATAAAAATGCTGCTACTTTTTTTTTCCCCTCCCTTGTTTTTAGTTTGCTCCGTGCAGCGCTGAATGAGCCTCCTCGACAGCCATCGATCCCATGTGATGTCTTGTTACTGTTTGGACGCCACTCGATGGAATCTATCAGCCAAACGACACGGCATCTGCTTCCACTCACGTTGTCAATGTCAGCACTTTGGCCACCTCGAGGTAAACGCAAGTTGCAAAAAAAAAAAAAAAAATCCAAGAACTTTTGCCCTTCTGGCAAATCTTTGAAGCTAGCTGTTCTATTAGCAAATCATTGAAGCATTTTAAATACCACAGAGGGCATCGCTCAAATGCTAATAACTGTCAGGGTGGCAATTTACAGCGTCTTTAGCTCCTCAAAGTGTCGCAAACAAGCTGACCGCACACTTTGCTAAGTACGTATCTTTCACGATAATTCAGTTGGAGCTTTTAGAAAAGGCATCAAAAGTTTTACCTTGAATTAACTCCGCTTCTACTCCTGTTTGGCCCATAGGACATCATGGGAATTGAACTCACCTGTTGTCATTATGAAAGTTTTAGGAGTTGTTTTTGTACAATTTGAACTTTCTTAGACGCTTTCAATTCAATCTCAGACGTTTTTGAAGAGCCATCCTTCTCTGTACCCGCCATTTTTGATGATTTTGACAGATTTTTTACAGAATATTGCTTTCTTGGACTATTCTGATATGGTATGTAAATAGCAGGGCGGCACGGCGGTCGAGTGGTTAGCGCGCAGACCTCACAGCGAGGAGACCAGGGTTCAATTCCACCCTCCGCTATCTCTGTGGGGAGTTTGTTCTCCCCGTGCATGCGTGGGTTTTCTCCCACATTCCAAAAACATGCTAGGTTAATTGGCGACTCCAAATTGCCCATAGGTATGAATGTGAGTGTGAATGGTTGTTTGTCTATATGTGCCCTGTGATTGGCTGGCCACCAGTCCAGGGTGTACCCCGCCTCTCGCCAAAGACAGCTCCAGCACCCCCCGCGACCCTCACGGGGTACACCTTGGACTGGTCGCCAGCCAATCACAGGGCACATATAGACAAACAACCATTCACACTCACATTCATACCATCAACACCACAAAAAATGCGGTCAAATTTCCCTTCAATGATGACCTCCTTTGTACCTTTTCACTTCCTGGTTGCTGCATAGGTCTTTTATAAGGCAAAGATGGCTGCCTTGCTATTAGAAAATGCACTTCTGCCACCTTGTGGCCGTTTTATCAGCTCCAAACCGCACCAAACATGCGCTCTTCTATTGTAGAGTTGAGTCATCACTTCTTTGTGCCTCTCGCCCCCAAAAAACTTAAAATATGTATAAATACTTATTTGGTAGCGAATGAGTTAAAAAACAAAACAAAAAAAATGTGTTGTCATGCTTATAAAAAATAAAAGTAAACAATGGAAAACATTCCGAGCAGGATTAAGTGACAGGCCTAGGAGGCGGGTCTCTTCACATAAGACACAGTGTATATATTGCAATCTATATTCTGTTCTTCCTTTGTCACAATAAGTTCCATTTTCTGTTTTTAATAGCAAATTGTTAAGTTCTTGGAAGCATGACGTACTGTTAAATTTTGTGCTATTTGACGGGTGGATGTTCCCAAAATTTGTCAGCTTTGCTTCGCTACATAATTCTTTGCATAATCCTGCCTATGAACTAACAAAGCAGCAAAGGGAAAGTTGTACCTTTTACCTAATTATTATAAGTACACTTTACACCACGAGCAAACAACACTGGCAATGTCCCATTTTAAAAGCTTTTCATAGAGTAAAGCAACAATTTTTAAAGAATAATACCCCCCGAAAATCTCATGGGACTTCAGCTCTGTGAGCATCTAATGCTTAAGCCTGCCAAGTAATAATAATAATAACATGAACAGTATAATTAACTGCCTGCACAAATTGTCAGGTTTTAGCTTCCCAACATGCGCAGGAGCATAATTATTTTGTACTCGACAGAAGCGAACCGTCTGAGTGAAGCCAGTGGCGCAAACAACAACAAAGCAGACTGCAGGCCTCACAAAGCCCAGCTAATTCGCATCAGTGAGTTTTGCTTTATGCAAATGAGCACCTCTAAAAGCCATTATGTTGGACTTCATTGATCCTCAGGCTTTTTTTTTACCCTGCTCCATTAAGATGTGTCTGAAATTTCAATGACTACCTTATTTATGCCATATTTTATGCAGGTAAGAGTAATTGTTGTTAACCCGCACGGTCTTCTCCACTGATTGAGAGTCACGTGCACTGTAAAAAAAATCCAAGTTGACTCAACTTAAAAAAATTGTAAAATTTTTATTAAATCTAGCAAATTATTTCAGGTAATTTCAACTCACAACTAGGTTTCTCCAACTTAAAAGATCAAGTCCACGTGACTTATTGTTTTGTTTTGGGAACTTTCTTTATTAGGTCAAATATTTTTGTTGTGTCTACAATAGAACTCAAGTAATTTAAACTCACTTTTGATTTAGTCTAACTAATTAGCTCAAGTAAATTCAACTCATAATTAAATTGAAATTAATTTATTTTTTTAATTTATTATAATTAATTTGTTAACCTGATTTAGTTGCAGCCAGACTGCTATGAGTTGAGATTACTTGATTTACATTGTTGATACAACCAAAATATTTGGTTATTTGACCTAAAAAATGAAGTTCCCACGACAAATCAACTTGGTCTTTTAAGTTGGAGAAGCTTAGTTGTGTGTTGAAATTACGTGAAACAATTTGCTAGATTTAATCAAAATTTTAAGGCAGCGAGGCAGAGAGATTACAATTTTTTTAAAGTTGAGTCAACTTGGAATTTTTTACAGAATGTATCAGCTTCTTGAATGCAGTAGTCGGGGTTGAAATCTGACACAAATCATAACGAGAAATGCCATGTTAAATCAACTATTTTGTTACAAAACAAAAGGCTATCAAACAGAAATTTGGATTAAAGTCAAAAAAATTATTTTGAAAACATTAAAAATGTCATGTTTTGTCTTTAAAACATATTTTTAAAACATTAGCATAAGAACAGTATGACCATCTGTCAGTGTGTGGTGTGATATTTATGATGTGTGTGTGTGTGTGTGCATGCATGTACGAATGGCACCATCACAAGCGTCTGAGCATGTGCAAAACCCATCACACTCTTGTACAAGTTGGCCACACCCACATTTCAAAGTAGACTCAACTATTTCATTAGTTGGGAACATTTCTAGTTGTCTCAACTTTTTGGCAAAATTTAGTTGACCTGATGCACAAAAATAAGTTGACGGAACTAAAAGCAATTTTTTTTTTTACAGTGATGTGCTAGCCAGTCGAGTTTTAGAGTACTGACCAACCAATCAGCTTGACAACGTCTGGGAGTGTGGTTTACTTATGGTATTATCACACAGCTACACTAGGTGACAGCCTTAAGGTCATTAGGAAAAACACACATTTCTAGAACCACGTTAGAGACTTCCTGGTAGCTAGTACTTAGTAGTTAGTAAATACCTCATTAATGTAGTTGAAACAACCCAGAATTCTAATTATGGTGACACAGCATTGATAGAGTATATAACCAATATACTGTACGGTGTTAAAACAAGCTAGCATCGTAATTATTTGCACCAAGTAGAATATTGGGGAGAATATTTTAACTGCTCTGCTGCGTTAAAATGGACTAAGCAATTGAAAACAATTGGTGCTGTAGTAACCCAGTGGCGGGGATTCATTCATTCATTCATTTTCTACCGCTTATCCTCACAAGGCTTGCGGGGGTGCTGGAGCCTATCCCAGCTGTCTTCGAGCGAGAGGCGGGTGGCCAGCCAATCACAGGGCACATATAGACAAACAACCATTCACACTCACATTCATACCTATGGACAATTTGGAGTTGCCAATTAACCTAGCATGTTTTCGGAATGTGGGAGGAAACCGGAGTACCCCGAGAAAACCCACACATGCACGGGGAGAACATGCAAACTCCACACAGAGATGGCGGAGGGTGGAATTGAACTCGGGTTTCCTAGCTGTGAGGGATATATTTGGGTTATTTTTAACCATCGTTTTTCAGTGTGTAGCTTAAAGGTATGGACAATGGAACCTCGGTTAGCGTGTCATTTACATTATAACCAAGTTAATAATAAGTAAAAGAGTAAAAAAAAAATATTAAGAACTACTCTAAGAATTAAAACTTTATTCACAATCCACACATAGCACTGTTTTTGAGCATTTGAGAATGAATTCTAGAGCAAGAAGAGCTGTTATGGGAAGTATCATTGTCGATCTAAATTCCAGCATCAAGTCATTTTTTGGCCATCTGACTTGCGAAACTCCCGAGGCTCATTTAAAATGGTTGAAAAATACTATATTATTGCACCATTTGTTGTAAAACGTATGCAAGAGAGATGTGAGAGATGAAAATGATTTTGGAGACTGTCTGTCTCGTTTTCATTCCTGTGTGCAGTCAACCAAAGTGAATTATTGCATGGCGGAGTGAATATTCTGTAATTGGAAGTGGGATCTCTCAGGTGAAACATCCCGAGTTGGGATTAATTTAACTTGTACATTTGCAGAAGTTGGATGAGACAGTAACAATGGAAATGGACTTCCATGTAAACGTGAACCATTAAGCTTGGATATTACCGACTTTAATTACAGTATCCTGCAGATACCATCACCATTTAAAGGGATGGTCACAAAGAATGTGTTATTCACAGAATAACAGCAATGACTTGTGGCGCAACTGTGTTAACTAGCAAATAACTACACAGTCAACCACTGATGACACAAACGGGGCGACACATCTATTTTCGGTTTCCATTTTGAGTTTCATAACAAAGATTCTTACAATAACAGTTGGATTCATACAGTTTAATAATAACATATTGCTGCCATATTTTAAGGCACAATCTTTGCATAACATTTCAACGTACTCCAAAGTTCCACAGCACATTTTTTCCTGATACTATCCTAACTTTATTTTTGTAATGACTTCCTGTCAGTTGTATTTTCGAGATACAGTCGTCCCTTGCTACATTGCGGTTGGGACATCGCACCCCCAGTCCATTGCAGTGATAATGATAACGAAACAAAATGCAAATACAAGACAGTATACGCATTCTAATCGTGAATGGGGTAATATACTCCACATTGGCCACTAGGTGTCGGTGTTTGGTCAGACTAGGGACAGGCAAGATAATAATAACTTAAAGGGGGCTTATGATGCTTTTTCCACGTTTCTGACCTATAAATGTAGTTAAAATGTAGAATTCAGGTGTTAAACCATGCCAAAGTTTCACATAATGAGGTCTGAATTTTTGGAAGTGAGCCCAGAAATAAGTTTGGGAAGGCTCGGTTTCAAAAGGCGTGGTAAAACTGCGCTTTTGTGATGTCACAGATGAGCGGATTCCCTTATATGGGCGTTACTGTAAGCCGGATAAGCTCTGTGCCCTCCCATAAGCGCTGCTATTTTGTTTATGAAACACGTTTTTGTATTTGGTTTCGCACAATGTGAAATATTGGGGGGACTTTTGCTGGAGCGAGAAGCACCACGCTCTCGTCCGCATTAACTTCGGACACCTGCGCGTCCGGCTTCTGAGCTCCACCGTACCACCACTAGTTTTGCTGTGATAAATATGACAATGTGTTGTGAAATCTGGAATATGGTTTACTTATGTTTTATAACTATTACAAGTACTATTCATTCATTCATTTTCTACCGCTTATCCTCACGAGGGTCGCGGGGGTGCTGGAGCCTATCCCAGCTGTCTTCAGGCGAGAGGCGGGGTACACCCTGGACCGGTCGCCAGCCAATCACAGGGCACATATAGAGAAACAACCATTCACACTCACATTCATACCTATGGACAATTTGGAGTCGCCAATTAACCTAGCATGTTTTTGGAATGTGGGAGGAAACCGGAGTCCCTGGAGAAAATCCACACATGCACAGGGAGAACATGCAAACTCCACACAGAGATGGCCGATGGTGGAATTGAACTCAGCTCTCCTAGCTGTGAGGTCTGTACACAAACCACATGACCACCGTGCAGCCTTTAAGTACTATTTTAAGGAAAATTCATATGTATGTTTTCCTTTTTCAAATTTGCAGGTTCGGCACTGTTCACATTGAAACCATTTCAAAAGTATAGACTCGGGCCTGGTATCGATATGTAAATGATATGTAAATGATATGTAAACGACACCCAGTCCTACTCAATGGACCAGTAAATTATTGCTTTCTAATGAAATGTTGTGTTAAAGTGAAAATGAAGCGACAGGAAGGTTGCTAAGGTCAAGTCCTGGACTGCCTTGGACCCCCGCCCCCCACAAGCTCACCTGTGCTGCCGCCTCCTGGACGGCAGTGCATCGCTGCTTGTGTGTGTGTACGTGCGTGCGCGTGTGCGTGCGCGTGCATATGCGTGTAGTGAGCGAGTCTGCTCCGCTCCTCACATTAAGTCCACGGCCACTCGGCAGTCGCCTTCCAAGCACGCACAAGGAAGCTGGGGTCCAAATGGCGAGCACCGCACCGCCGCTACCGCTGCTCCTCCTTCGGCTGCTCCTCGCCGGTGTCGCTCTCACACGAACCGCGGAGACGCTGCGGGCCGAACGAGGAGGCGACGACGGGACGCCCGGAGGCAGCGAGGGCCACGCGTCAGGGACGCCGTGCGAAATCAAGACCGTCACCGTCTCCACGTTGCCCGTGCTCCGGGAGAACGAGTTCAGCTTCACCGGCGTGGGAGCCTCCGGGAGTGCGGTTGGAACAGGAGGAGGAGGTGCCGCCGGAGCAGGTGGCGCCGCTGGAGGAGGACCAGGAGGAGGAGGAGGTGGGGAGTCGCGGCTCCTGTTATTCGTCAGGACGGATGTACCTGGGAGGATTTCCGTTATGGATGATCTTGACAACACGGCTCTTCCTTACTTCACACTCGGTAAGAACCGCCCTGATCCCGGACCACCTCATTCCATGTTGTCCCCTGACACCAGTAGACCACCTTGGAGATACTTGGAGACACTAATTGTCCAGAAACGCTGGACACGACTTTAGCACAACAAATAAGTGTATTATTACTTGAAAACGTGGCATAATAATAATCATTATTATCATCACGTGGGCGTCTATAAACAAAATATCTACTTCTATAGCCATAAGATGGTAGTAGAATGATGGGGTAACCTAGGGGGGTTTCAAGTCACACTAAAATGAATAGTTGAATTCAGTGCAAAAGTATTAAAGTTAGGTGAATGCAATGTTCCAAGGCTAAAGAAAAAGTCAAAGTAAGTAAAAGTAAACATTACAGGACTGAAGTCATGAAGATCCTTTTTTGTTATGTAAAGTTGGGGCTCCTATACCTACAATGCCCAGAGAACAGACAAATAATTTTAGCTAATGAACCATCCTGAGGTGCAACCCTAACCCCTAACCCCTAACCCTGATTCCCGATTAGTTCTTCAGTAAATAATATTTGCAGTCGCAGGCCACCCAAAACTTGATTCCAAACTTTCTGATTTGGATGCAATGTACTGCAGGAAACCGCAGCAAGTCTTAGATGGGAAGAACAGTTCGTCCATTTTGATGTGTCGACCAGGGTTGTAGGACCTGGCTAACCCTAATCCCAAACCCAACCCCCAAGCCTCTAACCCTCTAATTAAACAGTTTATTAACCCTCTAATAAACCTTTGATAATATGAGAAGTTTGAATCTCAGTTTGTGCATCTCTGTGTGGAGATTATGTCCTCTTGGTTTACAGATTCTTGGTTTACAGCTTCTTGGTTTACGTCTTCTTGGTTTACATCTTCTTGGTTTACATCTTTTGGTTTACAGCTTCTTGGTTTACGTCTTCTTGGTTTACATTTTGTTGGTTTACGTCTTCTTGGTTTACATTTTGTTGGTTTGCATTTTGATGGATTACGTCTTCGTGGTTTACGTCTTCTTGGTTTACGTCTTCTTGGTTTAAGCCTTCTTGGTTTAAGCCTTCTTGGTTTACGTCTTCTTGGTTTACATTTTGTTGGTTTGCATTTTGATGGATTACGTCTTCTTGGTTTAAGCCTTCTTGGTTTACATTTTCTTGGTTTACGTCTTCTTGGTTTACGTCTTCTTGGTTCACAGCTTCTTGGTTCACAGCTTCTTGGTTTACAGCTTCTTGGTTTACAGCTTCTTGGTTTACAGCTTCTTGGTTTATGCCTTCTTGGTTTACATTTTGTTTGTTTACGTCTTCTTGGTTTGCATCTTCTTGGTTTACAGCTTCTTGGTTTACGCCTTCTTGGTTTACAGCTTCTTGGTTTACAGCTTCTTGGTTTACATCTTCTTGGTTTACATCTTCTTGGTTTACATTTTGTTGGTTAACGTCTTCTAGGTTTACAGCTTCTTGGTTTACATTTTCTTGGTTTACATTTTCTTGGCCATTCCAAAAACATGCTAGACTAACTGGTGACTCCAAATTGTCCATAGGTATGAATGTGAGTGTGAATGGTTTGTCTATATGTGCCCTGTGATTGGCTGGCCACCAGTCCAGGGTGTACCCCGCCTCTCGCCCAAAGACAGCTGGGATAGGCTCCAGCATACCTGCTGGTCATCCTGGTGAGGACAGGTGGCATAGAAAATGGATGGATGGACAATATGAGAAATATTACAAGAAACATTGTCAATTTACCAAAGTCGGAATCCAATGAGAGTAAAGTTAATTAATTAATAACATTAATATTATGCAACTTTACAATTGCCACTTTCTGCTAATATGAATTGTTTATTCATGTAACTACTTCATTCTCAAATCTCTACAATGTCTTTCTACAATGTGAATAGTGCAAAGTTATTCCCATGAAACTTTAGTTTAATAAAATCCCAAACAAAATTCTTAACTTCATACTTAAATAAATTGTAGATATTTTTAGTGTAATCTTGCGACTTCATTCTCATTTGAAATCTTCTCATATTAACACATTCATCTTATAATGATTCTTGTTCTTTGTGTTAATCGTGACCTCCAGACGCCACAATGGTTCAGTCACTCCTGGATTAATCGAAAGAACAGGAAGTGATCCCCCCCCCTGCCCCCAGCACAGTTTTAGTGACAGTCTTTTTTCTTCTTTTTTCATTTCCACTCAGCACTGCTTTCCCACGTTGTAGTTGAAATAAGATTACATTTCATGCACCCCCTCGCCCTCACTGTGCCACCAATCAAGGGATGCAATTTGGTCCTGCAAATGTGCATGAAATTGATATTTTATTCTCACACCAGAACACACCCACAGTCCAGTGGTGGGGGGGACTTCCAGTGAACGAGATACTTAGCTGGAATTTGCATCGCTGTCAAGCAAAATCATGCACACATGCCCCCCCCCCCACACACACACATGCCACGCCTCCCATGTCTTTATCCCCCACATACAGAGATAAGTGAATGGGTGTAAATGGCACCCTGCTGCTCGTTTCACAGGTCAGGTGTTGAATATGAAAAATGTGACAAATGAGGACTTTAACATTATTTTATAACGATGATTACAGATGTACTTTCCTATGCACAACTCAATTCTGAACTCCCAACATCATTTCGTGTTCACCACTCACTCTGCTCCCCTCAGGAACACATTTACTGCAACACACACGGTCGCAAGTCTTATTTATGTCTTAAATGGCTTATTGACTTTTATTATACTACTAAACTTGTTAATACGAGTGTAAAGGTGACTATAGAGATGTTGGCTCATGTCTAGAGGGTTCTCATAATGTTAAAAACGTATTTAGAAGGTTGTAAACAGATTTTGTATGATTTGAATATGAAAATATAGATTATTTTTATGAATGATCTGGTGTTTTAAGGTATCTGATGCAAAAGTTTTAAAGTGAACATGGGCCAGTTTGACTACATTCACAAGCTGGATTTATACATATTTGGCCTGTGGCCTGTGATCACCTTGAATATTAATATTATGTGTTAATATTAGCACCATAACTGCTATGTTGTGTACTAACTTCATCCATTCTCTAGCATACCTTTTCTTCAGTGGCTTGGTGTCGCCATGTTACTGGTTTATGTGTGTGTGTGTGTGTGACTGACAGGAAGAAAAGCTCTGGCTTTCTTGGGGTCGAAGTCACTTCTGGTTTGAATGCGTCAATCATTCAACCCCGGATATGAGTTGATCTGTCTTTTTGACCGGTCTTATGTTGGTATCAATATGGTATATTTTGCACATATTCAGATGCTGTAAAGGTCCAGAATCCACATTTCCAACCAACTGAAGACTCAGTATGTGGCAACAGTGTTTTTATTGGACTATATTTAGCCTGCTGTGTTATTTTAATCTCTTCCCTTGCTCTTAATTTTCCTTCAAACTTGCTGCAGGGAGGCTAAAAGCCAGGCAGGAATGGCTGGGACGGGCTGGAAGCACTAAGCTAGTAAATCACTTTCTGTTCTCATTAAGGACCAACTGGCGACTGGCGAGAAAAGGATTCTCTGTGCTCTCAGGCGAGCACGTTTGCAGCTGAAACCGCTAGTCTATCTAGTATCTGTCTATCTAGCCATCTATCTCTACATATCTATGATATCTCATAAACCGCCTCGTACACATTGCTACAGCTCATGTTATTTTGCACTTAATGCACTTTAAAACCCTATACGGTATTCTACGTAGGTGTTCAAGAGCTGTTTTATTTAGGCGACAAGCAGATGTATGCACTCTATTAATGACTGTTTCTGTGAAGCCGAGTGCTTATCAACAAATCAGCTTGTGAACAGCAATGTGGTAGGCTACATGATATGATCACAGGATATTGTAGTCACGTTTGATCGTTTGTTCATGCATTAGATGGTCTTACATTCAATGGTGTCACATCATTGTGGCCTTTCCTAAATTTTAAAACTCGTATGTATCAACTAAGTGTTTTTTAAAATCATGATTGGAGTGCATGAGAAAGTGGAACGTAAACTGTAGCTCTATTTGACCACATGCAAATTTATTCATAAATATGTTAACAGAACAGAACCAATGTTGTAATTGTGATAATAAGAAGCAGCATTTACACTTACAACATTGTGTCTCCACAGTGGTGCGCAGTACAATTTTGCGTGCCAGTAAATTGGCTGTAAACTGTTATGAAGTATATGCGACGTAACATGACAGTGTGTATTTTCTAATGTTCGACATTTGCGGTACACATCATGTCAGTGAACCAGTCCTGAATGCAACGTGAAGGCACTTCAGTCTATGTACAAACAATGTGGGCGGTGTGTATAAAAAAATGTAAAGTAATTTCTGTACATTGTTGGATCTTCTGTGATGTTCTGTTCATAAGTGATCATGATACCCAAAGAGATGGATGCCTTCTCGTCAACAGTTCCCTCTCTCACAACTGCCTCGTTTTTTGTCGTTTGTTGCCCCCTTCCTGCTCTCTTCACTAACTCTATCTGTAGCTGTGACAAAATATACTTACCTTTCTTTTTGCATGAGCTTCTTCTCTGGAGTTCAATATCTTTTGGTCCCTTGCAAACAGAAGAATTCATGACTGTTGTTGCGTGGCGTCAAGCGGCCCCCAGCAGGATGCAGCAGCACCCCACCAAATAATGCCACAACTGCTTCACGGATGGGGAAGCGGTCGTGACAATGCATACCCATGCAGTAAGAAGGTGTGTCGCACATACTCGGAGACGGAAACAGTACTTGACATAAATGAAAGTATTTCATGTAATCTTTGTGTTCCCACTCAATTTAATCCGGAAGGTTCTCATCCCTCATTCTCATGAGGTATTGTTGTTGTTCATTGATCCTGCAGGTGACAAATGCTAAAGCCTTGGCAGAGGTCTGGTTTGCTGGTGCAGGTGTCAACAGAATAGTGCAAAGACTATTGAGTGGATTTGAATCAAAAGTGCTCCCGGGGGTCAATCATGGCAAGGAAGAACCTTGGGACATTATTTTTCAGTAATTGCTAAAGAAAGTGAATTGATGCCTTGTGTGTGTTCCGTTGGTGCTTTGGTTTCAATTAAAGGAACACATCCGATTGATGCGTGGTCGCTCCTTATTAACCAAACACAGCAAAGCACAAGAAGTGCTATCTTTTGTCGGCAAACATGGAGGTTTAGTGTTGGGGGGGAAAAAAAAGCATTTAGTGCATTTAGGGATCCACAACCTGGCAGGCTGTAAAACTTTTATCGTGGTCACAGAAATGATATAGAGGCGAGATGTGAAAGGACACAATGCCATGACACTGGCCTTTTGCCACCGTGATTTGCTGACACGCTAAACTATTTGACAAGGGCAACACACTTGTTTTATGCCTCGCATTATAAATGTTATGAACAACAATATTAAAGTTGCTGTTCCTCCTCTTTGGCGCCAAACTACACTGTTTGTAAACCAAAAATATAAGAACATCACCAAAGCATAGAAGTGATTTAAAGAAGAGATTGGACAAAATTAACCCATTAATTAGTCATATTTATTCATTCTTTATTTTAATCTTGTTAAGCCAATATTTATTCTCCAATATAAGCGTTTCTGTATGTACATTGGCTTTTTATGAAGTACATTTTTATGTTTTGTGCTTCTTGTGATTGAGTTGTTTGGTGTGGGAAACGGAAACGGACATTGATTGGCTGTCATTGTGTTTGATCTTGTTTTGCATAAGCTAATAGGCTTGTAGATGGGAGGGCAAGGTGAGTAGCGGAAAAGAGGCGGGAAAATGGAATGGCATGTGATATTTGTTAGACGATGAATGAGAAATACATTTCAAAGGTTCCCCAGAAGCAACATTGATGAAGGTAGCATGGTTTGCGTTTTTAGGAAGAAGGAGTTTGCGTACCACTGAAGTGTAGCTTGCAAGAAGTGGGTGGATTATACAGTTTTTGTGGGTCAGCATCCCCGTGCAGAACCTAGCCAAATGTGAATAGTCCAAAGATAAAACCAGACATTCAAGATCGATACGATGGCTTTTTATATTTCAAAAAAAATAAATTAACTGTATTTTGTGCACACCTGGAGGTAAGAACAACTCAAACCAATTTGGATTTGACAAACTGGGCCTTTTTCCAAACCAAGTATCATGACATCACTGCTATTAACCAAACATTAAAAAAGCAGTGGCATCTTAGAAGTGCAAACCGTGGCTCCAAGGTCGTCGACATCGCTCAACAACGGTAAACGTTTGGTCCTGAATCAGCTAAGCAACTCATTTCACCACATTTCAAATAATATTTTATTGTTCTTCCTAATTGCAGTGGTCAACCTTTTTACACTTGCCCGATAAATCAACGGCAGCAGCGTTTCTGTGATCTCTCTGTGAGCAGATCTGCTAAAAAAAATGCAGATACAAAATAGTTTTTCCACTTGTTGACATCTTCTGGATTCCTTCTATCGACATCAATTTAGCTGTCCGGCATTTGAAAAGGATGATTTGTCCTTCATCTTTCCTTGACTGGTCTTTACAATGTTTTCTCAACATTTTCTTTTGCATTCTTCTGTCCCTTTCAAAGCAGAGAGCAGTCTTTAAACATTCTTTTTTGATAGAATAGGGTAGAATAGAATGTCATTGTAGAAAGTCCAACACCATTAAAAAAAGACTTAATAATAATAACCATGAGAAAAAAAAACACAAGCATAAAACACACTAACACGCACGGTGTTAGAGTGGTTGGCATGTTGGCCACACAGTCAGAAGATGGTAAGACCTTTGTTCGATTCTCAGCTTGGGCATCTCTGTGTGGAGATTGCATGTTGTCCCTGTGTGTGTGTGTGTGTGGCTTTTCTCCCCCTCCCACCTCCATTCTAAAAACATGTTAGCTTCATTGGCGATTCCAAAGTATCCATAGGTATGCATGTGGGTGGGAATGGTTGGTACTGGATGGATAAAACACACAATAAACAGAAAAACATCAGCTGCCGTATATGAAAACAAAGCCTGTTGTATATGTAACACATTGGTGGCATAAGCTCATAAGCTCATGTACAGTATACAGCCCACTGTACTCCCTGGTGTATGCATTTACTGCATAATGTGGCACTGATTTATAAGAGCAGTTCAATTGAGGTGCTCTTTTTACCCCCCCGCCCTTCGGGAGCCGCCTCCGATGTGTCCTGAGCACATAATGCAAACCCCCGAGTGGGACATAATGTCTAATGTGTCTCTTAGTTTGGGAATGCCTGCGACACATTTGGGACACAGGGAGTTTGGCTGCTGTCCCATCACCATGCAGTCAAAAACAGAAGATGAAAAGCATTTTCCTTAAGTAACAGTTGAATTTATCTCATCCAACACAATATGTTGTGGGACACTGATCAATCTCTGATGGGTTGTTTGAGGTTCTGTAACCAGGTTAGTGCATTTTTAAGTGTTTGCAGCATCACAAGCTCACTAGCACAGCATATGTGTTTCTTCATCAGCTTTTTAAAAGTAAATCTTTTGTGCAAGTGGACTCCGGTGAAAATAGATCTGTGAAGTTGATAAAAGGTTCACATCATTAAAAATGTATGGGGAAGTTCAAATAACTGTGGCTAGCTCCCTTGTTTAAACCATGTAAACTTTTATGCCCCTGCCTGATTAAAATGCGTATACCATATTTCTTGTTTTCGAGAAAATCTGAGGACAGAGGACAGTGAGAAATCAATTAGACTGTGAACTATTGGATTGGAACTACACCTTGCAATCCAACCTACCTCAGTGTTGCCAGTGTCTATTGTTAGTGGCGATGCATGAGGAAGGATTGGAACTACACCTTGCAATCCAACCTACCTCAGTGAGGTAGGTTGGATTGCAAGGTGTAGTTCCAATCAGTGTTGCCGGTGTCAATCAGTGGTGGTGCAAGAGGCAGGATTGGAACTACACCTTGCAATCCAAACTACCTCAGTATTGCCAGTGTCTATCGTTAGTGGCTGTGCATGAGGAAGGATTGGAACTACACCTTGCAATCCAGCCTACCTCAGTGTTGTCGGTGTCAATCAGTGGTGGTGCATGAGGCAGGATTGGAAATACACCTTGCAATCCAAACTCCCTAAGTGTTGCCAGAGTCTATCGTTAGTGGCGGTGCATGAGGAAGGATTGGAACTACACCTTGCAATCCAACCTACCTCAGTGTTGCCAGTGTCTATTGTTAGTGGCGGTGCATGAGGAAGTATTGGAACTACACCTTGCAATCCAACCTACTTCAGTGTTGTCGGTGTCAATCAGTGGCGGTGCATGAGGCAGGATTGGAACTACACCTTGCAATCCAACCTACCTCAGTGTTGCCAGTGTCTATTGTTAGTGGCGGTGCAAGAGGCAGGATTGGAACTACACCTTGCAATCCAACCTACTTCAGTGTTGTCGGTGTCAATCAGTGGCGGTGCATGAGGCAGGATTGGAACTACACCTTGCAATCCAACCTACCTCAGTGTTGCCAGTGTCTATTGTTAGTGGCGGTGCAAGAGGCAGGATTGGAACTACACCTTGCAATCCAACCTACTTCAGTGTTGTCGGTGTCAATCAGTGGCGGTGCATGAGGCAGGATTGGAACTACACCTTGCAATCCAACCTACCTCAGTGTTGCCAGTGTCTATTGTTAGTGGTGGTGCATGAGGAAGGATTGGAACTACACCTTGCAATCCAGCCTACCTCAGTGTTGCCAGTGTCAATCAGTGGCAGTGCATGAGGCAGGATTGGAAATACACCTTGCAATCCAACCTACCTCAGTGTTAATAGTGTCTATCGTTAGTGGCGGTGCATGAGGCAGGATTGGAACTACACCTTGCAATCCAAACTACCTCAGTGTTACCATTGTCTATTGTTAGTGGCGATGCAAGAGGCAGGAATGGAACTACACCTTGCAATCCAACCTACCTCAGTGTTGCCAGTGTCTATCGTTAGTGGCGGTGCAAGAGGCAGGATTGGAACTACACCTTGCAATCCAACCTACCTCAGTGTTGCCAGTGTCTATCGTTAGTGGCGGTGCAAGAGGCAGGAATGGAACTACACCTTGCAATCCAACCTACCTCAGTGCTGCCAGGCTCTATCGTTAGCTTGCAATACGTGTCTGCTTTTTTTGTGTATGTTGTTTTCTGAAAAGTAATGTTCAAATCCTGACTTGATCTCGAGAGCCCGATCTTGTCTCGTGAGTCCCACCCCTACTAATTAGCAAAATCACATTGGCGTATAATTGCATACGAGGAGACGATCAGCCTATTCTTGGGGAAGAAGGGGGACAAGAGAGGCGTCTTTGTTCGTATAAGCTGATCACAATGATGTTTAAGACCCATAAAATTTGATTCCCGCCAGAATTCGCTCTGCACCTTGGAAGCCTTCCAACTTGTGCACATGCCGGCATTCTCTCCCAGTTTTTGCTTTCCGTGATAAAACATATTCACCTCTTATGGAGCATTTGTGTTGTCTTGTGCAATGCACATTTGTATGTGTTGGCTTTATCTGCAGAGGGACACGCGCTCTAAGTCTTCTTTGTTGCCTGCCCATTAGTCTGTGGGTAATATTGTCCCTTTCACTTCAAACAAAAGCCAAGACATTTTTCTTGATGTGTGGTCGGCAAGATATAAAAGGAAGGCGTCCTGCTGTAGATAATGCCGGCATTGTGTTGCAAATCTTATTTTTAAGGAGTGGAAGTTTTTTTTTTTTGAAGTCCAGGGTCTGCATAGCACTTGAACACAGTGTACGCTCGGGTTGGGCGATATGGACATTAGCATGTATCGCGATATGACCATAATTCATGTAGTGGACCGTGACGATGATACATATATGGTTGAGTTAAAAATAAAAATGGTCACCCAACCCCTGCTTACACATCTCCGTGCCATCATCACCTGATCTACTTTGCACAACTACAGCATATTTTCCAGCAGGACTGCTAGACTCTGAAGCCAGGCCGTAAGCGTTGTTGTGCACTCGTTGCACACTCATTGCTATGACACAGCTGCTCCTTTTTGAAGGCCCATTGAGCTTTTTTTTCAGGTAGTTTGTCTGACGGTGGATTAGCTCTGATCCATCCACAATTACCCTTCAAAGTAGAACACAGCCGAGTGTTTCCTCCTGAGGTCATGGCTCTGGGATGCTTTTTTTCTGGTTAAAAAGGTGAAGAAGTGGATTTGCAACCCATTTTGCTGCAACATTTTATTGACCGGGCGGTAAGATCTTCATGCTTATTTAAAAGATTGGCCATTTTGAAATGTCAAGAATTTTTATTGCACCGTTGTACGCTTGTATGGCAGAATAGATTTACTATCAACTGTCCAAATAGCTGGCAACACATGAGGAGCAAGATAATTATGTCTTGTCTACAGTCAAGCATTGTGCTGGTCTGGGGACTGCATGAGTGCTTCTAGGTACTGTTCATTGTGGGAAACATGAATTCCAAGTGGGATGATAACAAAATGATATTTCTGGAGCATTCACATCACTTAGAATCGTAAAACAACTAAATGCGCCTGACACCCAAATTCGGATTTAAGCTAAAAATGAATGTAAGGACAGAGGCATCAATCAGCATTCGTTCCCCTCCTCCTGTCCCGCCTGCATCCTGACTCGTCCTCTGGGCTGCTGCTGTTGTGGTGATTTAAGCCCCGTTGCAGCCGTCAACCATGGAGAGGATGAGTGGCTGCCAAAAGCTCAGTTTACAAGACCGTGCTTGTTTTTCAAACACAGATTCTCAGTCTGTAATCATTCATAATTCAAGTACAAGCATGCTTAAAAAAATGGGCATGGTATCAGAAGGTGTCAAAAATAGGCATGAGTATAAAAAAAGGTAAAATTAATGAATTTTTTGTATGGGTCAGATGAACATTGCTGTTAAAAGTTTCAAGTTCCATGTAATTTTCCTGCATATACTGTATTTACTAGATATATGAATATTCAAAATACGAGGGTATGATACTGCTCTGTGCAACACAGCTGAAAAAAAGTCAAATCAGATATTCATAGGAATTAAGTATTCATTTTTAAAAGAAAGGCAAGCAGATGTTCTCTAATTCCAAAGCGCATCACATCGTAAAGTTCAGCGACAGTCACGGCTGATTTGATGAGTTCCGGAAACTTAACAGATCATAATAGAGTGCTGTGTGTGCAGTGTGCCTTCTCATCCATTAGTCCAATAGCGAGATCGCTGTTCCGTAGCGTGACCGCAATCGGGACAAATGCACAATTAACTCGGTAATGAGACAGCTCAACAAACACTATTAATGAGTTCATTCCAAAAGTGGCGTTTTCAAGCAATCAAAGCTTAAGTTTAGCCTGGTAAATATCGCTGCTGCTATCAGAGGGAGCATCCCTGAGAATTCTTATTATTTATGGGTGTGATTCTTGGCTCAATGGTTGGCTTGGATTCTTGGGTTGATAATGTTTAGTTGAATCTCAATGTATGGCTCCATGAAGGATGTTAATTCGTCCGATTTCTGGACGACCCATTTATTGGGACACCAGGAAAACTGCCTTTTTTTAGGCATACACCCAGACCACTTCCTCTCGCCTGTGGCAGTATCATTTCCATGATCAAGGAGGTTTTTCCGTCACTAGGTCATGGAAATCCACAGCTTCTACAACAACCAGTTGAGTGCCTCCTTTCAAAAGTGACGTAATCAAGTGAGGGATATTGGTGGTCATGAACATGCTCGAGTGCAGTGCTTCTGTTATTTTCTGGCATTCATCCCCAGAGCACGAAAATGTTTTTTATCTGTCCCGTACAGACTGAAGTTGAAACTGAAACCAGGAAAATGAAGGGGAGCTATGAAGCATATTGGATGCTGAGTAAGACAACTGTGTACATGTTGGCAGGTCTGCACTAGCATTGGTACTTCTCCCTATCTCTCATCCCCTGACAGTTCATTGCACACCACGATTTGGAATCAATGAATTCCATTAGAAATATCTTCTACTACCTTTGATGATTCGTGTAACTAATAAAAATCCAGACAGCACAAATTGACCAGAACATAAAATGGGACTACACGTCTGTTGCAATACAGCGAACATGAGAGTGGCGATGTGGGTGTCGTATTCTTTGGCAAGAGTAGAGGGAGAGACAGCTCAAAGGAAAATAGTGACGAGGGCGGGAAGAGAGAAGGGAATGACAGAAGCTGTCAAAAATTTGGGATCATTTCAAACTCAAAAAGACAGACAACCTGGTGCAATGTTTGCACCGTCAAACGGAGCTGGCATTCCAACAGTAGTACTACAATAGTACTACGTCATGGGTCCATCACATTACCAGAAAGCACAGTGAGCAAACAGCCAGAAACAAGGTGGAAGTCTATTTCGGCAGATACCTATTTATATAGGGGCCTATTCTCCCATTGATGTTTTAGTGTTGGAGTTCAGCACATTCCCATGTTGGTATTCTCCCATCCAGAGTCTTGGATGCATGGAATCACGGACAAAGGACTGAGGCGACCTTTGGCGTGACCTCATTTTTTAGGCTGAATGAAAGTGATGAACATTTGACTTTTCCCAACACTTGTGAAATCCATGACAAAGATCAAGCACACTTTTGATTTATTTATATATATATATATATATATATATATATTACTTTTTTATTTATTTAGAAATAATAATTATTGATTTTTGGCAACATCACGTTCCGTTGCCTCCTTTCCTGAGTTTCTGGTGCTCTTATGATGCGAGCGTCTGTATGCACGCTAGATCATCTTCATCCAGGCTGGATGTTTATGACTTTCTATACGGGTTTTTAACATTATTAGAGCCCTGTAGACATGGAATAACACCCCTATAGTCACTTTTACACTTATTTTTTGTTTATATCACCGGGTACGGTATCACTACAGGGACATAAGAGCCCCCCCCCCCCCAACCAGATCACCTCCCTAGTGTCACGATTGGGATTCACTCCCTCGTGACAGCTCTCTTAGTTTTCCTCTTTTCCTCTGTTCCTGGTTCATGCCCTTATTTTGTATTCACTTCCTGTGTTGCTCTGTTCTGTTTTCCGTTGCTTTCCATTATCTCCCGCACCTGTTTCCCATTTTCCGTGATGCCTATTTAGTTCAGGTGCGCGCTCCTTTAGTTGTTGGGTCATTGTCGTTTTTATGTTGGACATGCTAGTTACATTTTTACCTGCAATTGGGTCCTCATCTCTGCATCCTGGGGTCGATACACTACACGACCATGCCCGAACATGACATCGAGTTTGCTTATTCTAAACTTAATAAAGTGTTTCAAATTGACTTTATTAAAATATAGTTTGTAACTGTACTGTACTGTAGGCTCCCTGGAAATCTGACAAAAAAATTTGTCCAGAAGGGCTGATCCGAGAGGAGACAGTTTAAAAATCATGCAAATTTCTCTAGTGGAAAGTCAGAATGTAAATATTGAGGCCAAGAGTGTGAGCACAAGACTTTAAATCACTCCCAAAGGTCTGAGTTGACATTTAATTCTGCACTTTCCACAGTAAATGATTTGGAAAAAGCCTTGTTAGCTGCACTTTTTGGAGGTGATACGTTATTTGACCGTGTTGCCTTTCCCATTAGCGTTGATGGTATTTGTTTGGGACAGGTTTAGGAAGTACACTGAAGTACATCATGGAAGATTCAACATACGCTATTCAACATGTCCGAAAAGGAGCAGGAAGAAGGAGAGATGATGTAATCCTACCCAGCAGTTACTGATAGGTCACTTCCTGTGTTTAGGAAGATAAACTATTGAGAATGTGTAACAGTAACTGGATAGCAAATACAAGAAAATATGAAATCATTTCATATCAATATTAAATACAAGTGAATACATGAATAAAAACAATGTATCATAGATGAATAAATGCAGGATATACTAAGCAATCATTTATGAAATGAGGATAGATCAATGAAATATACCTTGGAGGACAATCTATTTGATTTGGCAACACTCCTGTAATGTTTGATTCCGTGCATGAATAAACTCCGACCACTCAGCGATGGCTTCTTCCCTCCGCCCGCCTCTAATGGATTTGCCCGTCTGATGATGAAGTCAGCAAATAATTGCAGCGACTGCGTGACTCATCAATCACATTAATTACATTTATATGTCATTTTAGCTCTCTCCTTTAACCTAATTGAGATTTAGCCATTTTGTTTTGTTTTCCCGCCGCTAATGCGGAAAACTTAAGTGCTTGCGTGTTGTTTCCAAGTTTGGCACTTTGCTTTGACTGCTTAATGCTATTTGTCAGTGGATTTGAAAAGGCTTCTTAGTTTGCAACCTATTGATCTGGAGGCTGTTAAAGGTTACGTGGCTTAAGAAAGTCAACATCTAATATACAAGGATCAAAACAAACACATTTTAAGGGCATTGATTTTCGCAGGCTGCAGGGATGCCGTCCAGACAGAATATAGAAGCAGGATGCGTTTGCTTCTATTTTGTACTTGGCTAAATTGAGTTACGACTCAGTCGTCAGGGTATGCTGATAAATTGCTAAGTCACAAAGAGTCACATGACAATGGTAAAGTCCAAAGTAGGGATCTTCAATTACATTTAACTAAAGACCAGATAATATTTATATTTTCTTACTAAGTAAACCCATCGTCCTTCGCACAAAATACATATTTTATAGTCCGGTCTCTGTTCCTGCTTTTCTTTCAGTTTATAGTGCCATATTTGTTTAAATACAAGCAGTCTTCTTCTACTGCTGCTTCTTTGTGTCGTGTACCCGTTGCTATTGCCCCCTGCAGGGCGGAACAAGTACTGCATAAACAGGCTCTTCTCTAGTTACATTATTGGTAATGGTAATGGTAATGGTTTTACTTCATTTGAACATGCATCAGATTACAATTGAATGCATCACATAATCAGTTCACAGTTCCACATGTCCAAAAGGAGTAGGAAGAAGCAAAGCTTATTAAATCCTACCCCTCCATCTGGTACTTTTACAATCAGTAACTGTTACATTTGTTCACTTCCTGCTTTCCTAATGTAGTTTAAGTCTTTTTTTTTTTTTTTTGTCTTGTACTGAAGTACGAGGTGATATGACCATACAATGACATAATGTGTACCATAGTAACTGTCAAATTATTTGGGTGATAAATGATACAATTAGGTCTATTGAGTTAAAACACGCCTCACAAAATGGTGAGAGCTATAGAAATTAAACGTGCTGTACTCTGACTACTCTAAATTACATCCAAGTTTACTTCGCATAGTCACTTCCGTAACGTAGTTATAGTCTAGTAACAGTCATGATTGATATGCGAGAGTCGTACTGACCTTTGTGAGGTAACAATAGCGATAAACATCTACCAGCACTGAAATCATATCTCCCCTTCTGGCTGTTTAATTATGCGGAAAATAGACAATGAGATGGCCAAGAAATATGTATGAGTGACGTTTGGCAACGTTGTTGGTTTGCACGTTAGTCTACTGGTTAGCGCGCAGACCTCACAGCTAGGAGACCAGGGTTCAATTCCACCGTCTGTGTGGAGTTTGCATGTTCTCCCCGTGCATGCGTGGGTTTTCTCCGGGTACTCCGGTTTCCTCCCACATTCCAAAAACATGCTAGGTTAATTGGAGACTCCAAATTGTCCATAGGTATGAATGTGAGTGTGAATGGTTGTTTGTCTATATGTGCCCTGTGATTGGCTGGCCACCAGTCCAGGGTGTACCCCCCCTCTCGCCTGAAGACAGTTGGGATAGGCTCCAGCACCCCCGCGACCCTCGTGAGGATAAGCGGTAGAAAATGAATGTGCCATTCAAGTATGCCATAATTAAGTACAATGTGAAATTAATCATTTTTCTATACAATAAAATCAAGAATTTTTTGTTTGATTACGGAAAATGGGCGAACATTTCACCTCAGCATTTTTTGTTTGTTTCTTTCAGCTTTTTCCTGATTCTGGAGTCGCCATAGGGGATCTTTTTGATCCGCATACTGATTTTTGGCTTGAGCCCTTTAAATTCTGCCGAATACCGATGATGCTCAGCCACCATTTCAAAATCAACACAGGTCTTTCGTGAATTGCAATAAAGATTCCAAAATACTTTTGGGAGGATCAATTCAGAATTTTGTCATATTTTAGAATAATAAAAATAAATGCAGAGTACTATTTGGCTCCAACCAGCAGGGGCACCGTTGATTCTTTTTGGACCATTGCTGTGCTTAATACAACACGAGCATGGAAACAGGAGTTCAGAACGTTCAAAGAGACGGTCTGTCATCCTATTGATTTAGGCAGTGCTTCTCCAATAGCGGGGCGGGGGTGGGGGGTGGGGGGGGGCTTTGGCTATGAATGAATTTGTTGTGCTCAGCATGCAATTTGACTCTTGAATAAGCTTTTATTCTTCACTGCTCTCCATTTTGTTGCGTTTCGCTGGTTTCAGTTTCGATTTCCGTCTGTACAGTAGAGATACATAAATCAATATTATGAGTTCCTCAACAGTATTTCAAATAGAAGGAAACATTTCCCTCCACCAGTGGGGGGAGGGAGGAGAAAATAATTGAGAGCCACTGATTTAAAGGAGGGGCACGGCGGTCGAGTGGTTAGCGCGCAGACCTCACAGCTAGTAGACCAGGGTTCAATTCCACCCTCGGCCATCTCTGTGTGGAGTTTGCATGTTCTCCCCGTGCATGCGTGGGTTTTCTCCGGGTACTCCGGTTTCCTCCCACATTCCAAAAACATGCTAGGTTAATTGGAGACTCCAAATTGTCCATAGGTATGAATGTGAGTGTGAATGGTTGTTTGTCTATATGTGCCCTGTGATTGGCTGGCGACCAGTCCAGGGTGTACCCTGCCTCACGCCCGAAGACAGCTGGGATAGGCTCCAGCACCCCCCGCGACCCTCGTGAGGAAAAGCGGTAGAAAATGAATGAATGAATGATTTAAGGGAACATCGTTAAATTCCAATCCTTTACCTTTTTAAAATGTCAACCCCCAAAATCGTGACAAGGAACACTTGTTTCCTAATCAGCCCTGAGCGAGGTAAAGCTTTCATAAAGGAATGTTCTGGAAAATAGTAACAACAGAATAACAACAGAATTTTAAAAAATGATTGACGGCATCATTTTGTTTTGTTTGTAAGTGTTCTTAACAGCCTGTTATTATCGTGGTAATCGTCCACCGACAAATTTGAATTGATCGGCATGTTGTTTTGTACACGACGATTCCCTAGTGGTCATATCAAAGGGCAACGGCCTGTTGGTTTGACTGGCGGCAGCCATGTGATTAGGCACCGGGCTCCATCCGGCGTTAAGGTCAGACAGGCTTTAATGATGTGTTCGTGTGTGCGCCATTATTGACTCTTTTCCATGGCGATGGGGGGAGGCTTGTGGAATAGGCTGTCACCACATTTTCATAAACGTCCACATCTTCTCCCAACCGGCCTCAGTTCCATCACCATCGTGCGACAGCGTCATATCTTAGCAGCTTGCGAGGGGAAAAACAACGTGTTTACATCCTTGATTTGTGTGACTGTACTTCCACTCCGGGAGTGAGTGGATTTACAAATATACAATCAATGGAGCTGGCAAGCCATGCGTTGTTCTCGGATAATGATTTTCCATCTGAGTGTTGTGCAGTTTTCAACGTTTAGCACGACGGCGGGGGCATCACAAGTTACACAAAAAGCTGCCAAATTTTGGCGGAGGATTCTATGCTCTTGACGATTGATAACAGAGATTGCAACGCCCTCACAACGTGTGCACTTTTTTTTTTTTTGCCTCTTTTGACTGCTGGAATTAAAAGAGTCAATGCCCTGGTCTCAATTTAATACAATAACATCTCCGTTTCCTCTTCACTGAGTTGGGGTCTGCTCTCTTTTGGCATCCTTTTTTTCCAACAAGGAAGTTTCACGACAAGCTGCTTCCACCAACAGTTAGATTCCAGCATATCAGGTTCATACATGGGGTGTTTCTCATCAAGCTAACAGAAATGATGGCCAACGATGTTGCTATGCAACACTGTCTGTTGAGCTTTCAGGCTCACGTTTTTTGATCAGAACTGACATTTGAAATGGGCTGTAAACCAAAACGGCAACACCTACCGAAGCACGTAAATGGTCTCGGTTTTATCGCTTGATCATTTCAACAAGTGACCTGTTACGTGATAACAATTATTGTACGTTAAGCGGAAAGGCACTCGCCCCCCTGAAGTCGTCTTGTCGTCATCTACGTATGTGGTTCTTACCATTCCTCCGCATTTAATCAGCATTGCTGCATTTAATAGTCATATTATTTACATACTCTTTGAATATATATGAGAATAAAGCATCATCTATTTAAAACTTTATTGATTTTTCCAAGGGCGGCACAGCGGTCGAGTGGTTAGCGCGCAGACCTCACAGCTAGGAGGACCAGGGTTCGATTCCACCCTGGAGTTTGCATGATCTCCCTGTGCATGCGTGGGTTTTCTCCGGGTACTCCGGTTTCTTCCCACATTCCAAAAACATGCCAGGTTAATTGGCGACTCCAAATTGTCCATAGGTATGAATGTGAGTGTGAATGGTTGTTTGTCTATGTGTGCCCTGTGATTGGCTGGCCACCAGTCCAGGGTGTACCCCGCCTCTCGCCCAAAGACAGCTGGGATAGGCTCCAGCACCCCTGCGACCCTCGAGAGGAAAAAGCGGTAGAAAATGAATGAATGATTTTTCCAGAAGGTGTTACTCAAACCGAGACATACTCTAACCAAATCGATCCAAAACCAACCTTGTGTTCATTTTGTGACCATGAATTATTTCTTATGAATGAAGTAGTGCTTCTCACCTCCGGTGTCTACTTTTCTTTTGATGACTGCTGCAAAAAATAAGCCAAAATGGAGGCAAAGAAAGTTGCAAATGGCAGCATTTTGATGAAGAAGGTGAGAAACACTCTTGGCTTGCAGGAATAATTCATGGCAAAACAGGAAGGTGGTGTCTGTGTTGCTCTGGCTGCCACATTGTGTCCTGGAAATAATCAGTGGTATAAAGTAAAAGTAACATTAAATGTTACTTTTATCATGTCATTTCTATGCATGTACAATTGTTTTCTCTATCATTAACTGTACAAAAACTGCAAAAACGTGTTTTGTGAGGTAACTTTCCAAGCAAGGGATCACAGAAGCAACTGCTGATGACATCTTAGATGGCGAAGTCGCTCACTTCTGGTTTCTGTTTCTATAAAACAGGACTATTTGTTTGCTAAACTGACAATGTACGCAAACTGAGGCCTCGATGGTCGAAATAGTATGTAGGTATTGTAATGAAAAGCAGTATCGTTGGTGGCGAGTACTGCACCGGGCTTCTCGTGTTGTATAGACTAGTAGGAACGAGGAACCGCTGTTGAACAGTCAGCGGTGCCTTTGCAGTGTTAGCTTTTGTGTTTCTCTCTGCATGGCTTGGGGGCTGTTGCATATTTTAGTGATCCAGAGTGCTGGCCACCTTTGAGTTGTGAGGTTGTGACAAGGAAGGTTTATTATACTCTTATTCTTAGTTGTTTTTTTTTTTTTTTTTTTTTTTTTTTACCTTGCTCTGACTGCAGGGAGTTTAGACGTTTTCTTTCTGTCCGATCAACATATTTATTGAAGATGATAGCTGGTACCTTTTCAAAGATTTACACTAATGTTAAAAGGCCCCCAAAGAGCAATGTTGCCGTGTTCATTTGAACGCTCCAGTTTCACGAGTTCAAAGAAACCTTTGTTTTGCTGAAACCAAAGCTGAACAAATTGTGCCTTTACTTTTCTAATGATGTTACAATATTGAAATTCATCGTCTTCTAATAGCGAGACATCTTTTTTAATTGCCGTTGGCAAAACACTACCTACTTTCTATAATAGTTGGAAACAATGTTTTCCCCAATGCACTTTTGTATATGTTCCTCCCTACAGGGGTCAAGTGTCATTTTAAGATTATTCATTATTTTAATTCTACATGCAACATATTCTTTCAAAGTTTTCAAATAATAATATAAATATATAAATAATATAATAAAAATAATAAATATAATAATATAATAATATAATAATATAATAATATAATAATATAATAATATAATAATATAATAATGAGTAGCGGAAAGTTACACAAAAATTGTTTTCATTGTTTTTATTTTTTGTTTGTGTTCCCCCTTAGGATGGAGATTTTGCCAAAAAAGAAAAATGTGAAATAATACTAATGTCATACATTTCTCAGAATTAAGCAGTAAATTTACAGGAAAAAAGTTATATTACTATGAGAATGAGGCCGTAAATTTCAGAGAATAAAGCCATAATTTTATGTCTTTGTTTTCCTAATATCGCAACATTTTTCCTATAAATTTCTAACTTTATTCTCTGAAAATGTATTTTGTATTTTTTTATTTAATACAAATACCAAATGTATTTTAATTATGTGGCTGTTTTTCTGAATTAAAAATGCTTTGAAGTGAATTGCAATCCTGGAGAGTTGTGTCTTTGTGCTTCTTGTGCAAAAAAAAAAAAAGAAACGTACAATACCTGCAAATCCAGCTATGTGATGAGGTGTTTGGATCTTTGGTATTGAATGAGTTAATACATGTGTTAGCATGAATCCAATCGTAGACAACCATGTGAGTATTTTGGTTCCATCTCTTCATTGCATTGTATCATACTTCACTGAATCCAAGTGTACTCATCAGTGTGTCATCGATGCGAATCAATGTACCAGTCAGGTGAATATAATTGATATCGTAATCCACTTCCAGGATTCAGATCCTAATCAGTGGAGGAAAAGCACATTGGCGACCGAGCTTTGGAAAACAACACAGGGGACTGTACACAATGGGGGGGGTCGTAGACGGTAAAACAGAGGCTCCCTGAATACGTGCTTCACTCCACGGGCTTCACCGTCGGTGCTTAGGAAAGCCAGACGGGCTGGGCTAACACAAGCCGACAGCCTGGTATGTGGTCTGGGGCGAGAGAGATTGCGGTGGCGCTGATTTATTATGAGTGGATCGTTGCCAGGCGGATGCATGCGGTGCATCAGGTGCGTCTCATGGTGAGAAATCCCATTTTGAAACGCTCCAATCCAAGCGATTTGCTGCTACTCCTTGTCACATGGAACTCTGTCGAAGAACTCTATTTTGATTTATTCACATTTTGGAAACTCTTTTGAGTGTATGTATAGCGGTTTTAATCAGTCTGCCATCCGTAGTTGGATGCTAAGTTTACGCAGCTTCAGGCACTTATGGACAATTTAGAGTGGCTAATTAAGCTAACCTCGGAATGTGGGAGGAAGTTGGAGTACCCGGAAAAAAAAACAAAAAAACATGCAAACTCCACACAAAGATGACCTAACTGAGATTTGAACCCGGATCTTCCTGATCCACCCCGTCTGTGATGCCACCATGCAGCCCAGGTCACCATGGTCCAAATCCAAGTAATTAATCTATAATAACGTCCTTCAGATTTAACAGTGCATCAAGTAAATCAGTCTTACGTGATTTGTCATGTCCCCTTCAAAGACCGCTTTGTCTGATTTTTTCTCGATAATTTGTGTTGAGCTCAATCAACTTCATCATTGTGCATGATTGTTTTGGCCTGCTTTTGTGTTAGTGCACACCAAAATCGAAGGCGATGCACCGGTACAGACAGCAAAAGCTTTCTCCAGCTTGATTGCTTCCAAGGAGAGATGCTGACATCCCACTGCGATGGCGTAAGACGTAATGCTATCAGCAGGAGAGCTGCTGCGGCAGCATCTCTGGCAAGGACTCTCTTCACTGCATTCAAGCACTGAGTTTCAAGTGTCTTTTGCCACTGTTGTTGTTATTGGCTGCTTTCAGCGGGAAGCTTTCGATCCAAAGTAAAGCAAGAATACGTACGTTGTGGAATATTAACTACACTGAGCAAACACATAGACACAACACTTTGACACAACGCTCTCATCTTCCATATGCTGAGCTGAAAGATGTACAATTGTGTCAATATTTTGTCTCAAATATTCACAAATCTGTCTAAAACAGTATTAGTTAGCACCTTTAGCCCATCTACCTGACAGGTGTTCCATGTGAAGATGCTGATTCACAGTATAATTAGTGCACAGGTTTGCCCCCAGACTGCAATAAAAGACCAATATCACACAGCAAGATTTGGTGTTGCAGGACAAAAAACATAGTGACTTGCAGGAATGTCCACTAGAGCCAACACTCCTTGCTCTACAACAGGGGTCTCAAACTCAATTTACCTGGCGGCCACTGGAGCTAGGGTCTGGGCAAGGCTGGGTCGTATCAGGTTTTCCACAAAAAAAAAAACAAAAGAACGCATTTATTAAAAACATATAAAAATATACAAACTTTTTCAGTGCTTTGGTTTCCGATTTTCTCCAAGAAAAGCTCTGATAAAACATTCCACTGTTCTCAAATATCTTAATTTTTATTTTTCTGCACAAAATAAGATGAAAAATAAATAAACAAATCAAGAATAAAGAAAATCAATCAATCAGTAATAAATAAACATAATAATAATAATAAAAACTTAAGAAACCACATATAGTTGGTGGGTAGACAAATTGTTTTTTTCAGATTAAAATTAACAAAGCATTATTAGAGCCCTGTAGACATGACAAAACACCACTATAGTCACATTTATACTCTTTTTATTTACAACATATTGCGCAACTGCAGGGTCTTGCTAACTCGCAAACTAGAGAGCTAGCGACCTAAACGGTAGCCTTCAAGTTATTTCCTTTAAACTTAAATAGCCAAAAACTTACCACTTCCACACGGATAGGGAGGATAACTATTAACAGTTATTTAACCTTTAACATGAACATTAATCAAACGTAATAATTTTTTCTGGGTACATGATAACATACAGCATCCATATCAAACATTAAACTTTCATATCAAGGCGGGGGCCTCAAACTAGTGTCCTGCGGGCCACATTTGGCCCACGGGCCGCGTGTTTGAGACCCCTTCTCTACAATAAGCCATAGATGTCCAGGAGCATTTGTCAGTACCACCACACCAGTCCAGGACCCCCCATTCAGCATCTTCCCCTCCAAGATTGTCCGAGACGAACCACCTGGATGGCTCCTGCAACTATGGCTTTGCATAAGCAAGGAATTCCTGCACAAAATGCCAGAAAGCATCTCAGGGAAGCTCATCTGCATGCTTGTCGTTCTGACCTGCAGTTCGCCGTCGTTATCGACGTGAGAGGGCAAAAGCTCACAGTCGGTAGCGGCTGGCAGTTTGGAGAGATGCCCGCTTCATGAGGGAATCTGGCTTTCGCTGTACGAGGAACTGGCGTACAGCGTGTACTAGGGGTGTGTATTGGCAAGAATCTGGCGATACGATACGTACATATCACAATACTAGGCTCACGATACTGTTAACAAGGCGATATTCTTTTTGTTTTTCTTGTAGTTAAAGATTATTTCCTGGAAAAACTGAATTACACCAGCAATATGCACTTACTAAACACATTTTTATTTGATTAGAACAGGATGTTATGCTGTATCACAAACTTTCCTCTGTAAAAACTCAAAGTGTAGCATTTGGATAAATAAAGCTTTAACATCCAGCTTTAAATTTACAAAAAAAAAAACAAACTTAAAAAACAAATAAATTAAATTATGTTTGAAAATCCTGCTCAAATGTTCACATTCTATTAGCTGTGAAAAAATGCCGAGTATACAGTCCCTGACTTATCCATCAGTAGAACAGTATTTTTGTGCAACAAAGTAACTAACATCAGTAAAAAGTCCTTTTAGGATGCTTGAAATAACCATTATTTAACAAAATAGTGATATCAATTTGAAAAACAAAATACCTGCAATATCACAGTACTACTTTTGTAGTATACAAAAGTACCTTCGCATTGCTTGCTAGCGGCAGGTCCTCATGGTGTCTCGCTAAGTGGACTCGCAGATTTGTCGTGTTGCCCGAATATTTTATTCGGGCACGACACATTTTACAAACGGCATGGGTTTTGTCAATTTCTGCACACTCTACTTTGTGTAGAAATCCAAAATGTGTCCACACTTCAGCCTTGTACGCCATGTTGAACTGTTTATGTGTGAGGACGTTTCACTCCTGAATCTCGTTAAACGTCCTTGCCTAATTGACTACGTCAGTGCTGCCACCTAACGATCGGAGGTTTAAATTAAAATCAGAAATGAACCTTTGCCGTGTCTGCACTTGAATAAATACCGTATACAGTCTATGATAAATGCTTAAAAATATCGATATCATACTTTTTAATATTGATACAGTATCGTTGAATGAAGTATCACGATATATCACGGAAACAATATTTTCTAGGGGTGTACGGTGTTTTGTGGGTGAGCGGTTTGCTGATGTCAACATTGCGGATGAAGCGCCACATGTGGGGTAATGGTATGGGCCAGATGTATGTCATGGAGATACTGAAGGCCCATTGTGGTGCCATTCATCCACGCCTGTCAACTCATGTTGGGGCATGATAATGCACAGCCCCGTATTCCAAGGATCTATACACAATTTCTAGAAGCTGAAACTGTACCCATACTTTCACTGCGTGAGGCAAATAGTGGTCGATTCAGTAAAACTGTGCATTTTGGCATAGCCTTTTATTGTGGCCAACCTATAACTAAGCTATGTCATCTACATCTGCATGATGTGGATATATTATCTCAGCAAAGAGGAAGTGCACACCAAAACCGATTTAGACAGATTTGTCAACAATATTTTTATTCCTTTTGTAGTCGTAGAAAATGTTTGATATTTTGAAGTTCAGCTCATGAAGGATGGGAGCAAAAACAAAAGTGTTATTTTTATTGAATGTATTATCAGGATGTGGGATGATGTCGGTCGGCGTTGCTGGTCAAACTGTAAGATGACACCTCGGTGAAATGTTCTCACGTATTACTGTCATTCCAAGGCTCTGGTATTTTTAGACGCTCATTTCCCCTGCCCTGTTCCTTCCTGTTTTACCCTCATTACAATGAAACTGAAATACAAAGCTTGATCTTTGCCTTTTTTGTTCCCTTTTTAGTGTGTTTTGGATGATTATCTGTCATTCTAATAATAACATAAAGCCAGTCATCGCATGTTCTAGCCTTTTATTTTGGAGGTGAGATATGTATTTATGTAGCTATATATTTATTAGGCATAAGTAAATCAATCCATTTATTCACCAATCTCTTTTTTATAGTAGGATGATCGTTATGCTGGAGCCTATCCCAGCTGACTTCGGGGACTGACATGAGTTGTGTGCGACAGCTGAACGTTTCCTCTGTAGATGTTCTCCTCTCTCCTCAATCACAGGCAGCGGTATAACAGTAGTATTCTACAGCAGTCAGTAGGTGTCAGTAATGTTACACTGGTGAGACAGTAGCCACTGCAGGAAGTACATGAACAGTACAAGAACATGTCGGCCATAGTTGTGTCCAATATAATCTACTATATCGGCTAATACAAAAATAACCTACCAAAACATTTTGTTTACTTTAGCAACGATTTCCCATGTTTATGTAGTATTAAGGGCGGCACGGCGGTCTAGTGGTTAGCGCGCAGACCTCACAGCTAGGAGACCAGGGTTCAATTTCTCTATGTGGAGTTTGCATGTTCTCCCCGTGCATACGTGGGTTTTCTCTGGGTACTCCGGTTTCCTCCCACATTCCAAAAAAAAACATGCTAGGTTAATTGGCAACTCCAAATTGTCCATAGGTATGAATGTGAGTGTGAATGGTTGTTTGTCTATATGTGCCCTGTGATTGGCTGGCCACCAGTCCAGGGTGTACCTGTGCCTCACGCCCGAAGACAGCTGGGATAGGCTCCAGCACCCCCGCGACCCTCGTGAGGAAAAAGGGGTAGAAAATGAATGAATGAATGAATGTAGTATTAAGCAGTAAATTGTACAACACAGTAACATCAGAAGTAATTAAAGAGGTCTTGATTAATGTTCAGTAAATACACGGTTCACACCGCCTTCCACTCTCTTTATGCATACTTTTATATTCCAGTCTGTTTACCTCAGCTGGATCTTTTAAAGTTCACCTGAAATGAAATGATATTTTGTCATCCACAACATAAATCACAAGTAAATAGCTTGTCCTGTGTTCTATGAAAAGGCTAAAACTAATAGTGGTGCTGTGTAGTTTTTCAATCATTTTTTTACGTATTTATTTTGTTTTAAATGCCAACTCTCAACCTTGATTAGATTAGAGAGTCAATTTGATTAGATAGGCTTGTATTGATCCCCTGGGAAATGAAGGTTCCAGTAGCAGCAATACTGTGTACAGTATACAAGATGGTGGCTATAGCAACACAGCACATAGAGGGTACAGGCCCCCCCTGAGTGATAGTTTGATGGCACGGGGAACAAAGGACTCTTTATCCTCTGATGGCCAGCAGATATTTTCTCTGCCACCGTCACCAGGGAGTGCCGCTCCATGCCAATCGGAGAGCTTGTCCAGCCGGAATCATTCCTTTTTGGAAGTACTGCCGCCCTGGTAGTGTAGAACAGGGGTGGACAAACTTCGGGCCATTGGTTAAAAAATATGTTGGAGAGGGAAACGGAAACACAACACAGCCACAGCAAGTTAACACATCACATAAGCCAAACACATAACTTGAAACTGTTATTTGCGAATGTCCGCAAAGCATGCTGGGTAGTCCGACTGCAACAACAATATTCATTCATTCATTTTCTACCGCTTTTCCTCACAAGGGTGGCGGGGGTGCTGGAACCTATTCCAGCTGTCTTCACACCCTAGACTGGTCGCCAGCCAATCACAGGGCACATATAGACAAACAACCATTCACACTCACATTCATACCTATGGACAATTTGGAGTCGCCAATTAACCTAGCATGTTTTTGGAATATGGGAGGAAACCCACACATGCTCGGGTAGAACATGCAAACTCCACACAGAGATGGCCGAGGGTGGAATTGAACCCTGGTCTCCTACCTGGCAACAACAATATAAGCTATGAAAAACAAAACATCCATCCATTTTCCTCTGCTTATCCGGGTCCGGGTCACGGGGGCAGCAGTCTCAGTAGGGAAGCCCAGACTTTGGGGTCCCCGGCCACCTCCTCCAGCTCCACTGGGAGGACACCAAGGTGTTCCCAGGCCAGCTGTGAGACATAATCCCTCCAGCGTGTCCTAGGTCTGCCCCAGGGCCTTTTCCCTGCTGGGCATGCCTGGAACACCTACCCCTCGTAGACCCACCACCTACGGGGGCAAGCATAAGGGTTCGGTGCATTGTGTGTTAGGTGGAGGTCAAGGGCGGGTGCCTGGGCGACCTGGTCTTCGGTGGCCAAATCTGGTTCTTGGAAAAACAAAACATCGGCTATCAAAAGCACGTTATACGACAACCTCAACATATTTTTCATCCGCCGTTTTGTGGACCGCTTTTTGTGAACAAGTATGGGTTACACTGTACCTTAAAATGAGGTGTGAGTAATGATGTTGGTCCAATTTAATTAGGGAAAATCTTGTCTCAGGAATACCGTTGGGATTTTCTATGCTCAGTTGGATTTCATAGAGGCTCACTTACTTAAGGGCATGATGAATAATGATCGATTTGGTGGGCTAATGAGTTGCAATAAATTGGGGGAAGACAGGTTGAGGCCGTAAAAAAAAAAAAAAGCAACCTGACATCAAATGACCGAAATATTTTGAAGCACGAGTTTCTGTTGGCGCTAAAAGGGGTTTCCATGAATATAAATTTCGATGGTTGGTGCAGTATGACATCAATTTAGATTCATTGCTTGTAGTTGGCTTGGGAATCATAGTCGCATAGTTCATAGATTATGTAAACTGACAAAGACTGACAATGCTCCTTTCCACTGCCTGGCACCGTAGATCAGTTTTCCCACGGCTAATGAATTAGGCTGGACTTGGATTGGTTAAGAAAAGCTCTGGTGCATTTGCTGTGCAAGTACGTTTTGTTTGGTCAAGCGTGAACCCGATCAACAAGATCATCCAGACCTTAGGGTCCACCAACATGCGGGACACGATCTCGGTCTGCTTGCAAGTGAACTCTAATGTGGGTTGTCTCACTTGAGCGTGGATGTGAACGCTACATGGATCAAAGACGCAGATCAGTGTTAGCATGACAGCCATTAAGTATGCAGAACTGACAGGAAGTGCGGTCTCTGTGTGGGCCTCTGTCACCACGTGGGCACACTTGTTTTAGGAGGTCTTCACAAGACCTTCTGATAAGTACGACTGAATAGCCACGTTTACATGGACCCAAATATTCCAATTCCATTCTGGTTATTTGCTCAAACAGAAAGAATGTAACCTTTGTATACACCTCATTTCGGAAGAAAAGTGCCAATCCGACTGAATATATAATCGGATTCGCAGGGGTGGAATATTCCTTTCCCCAATCCGATTGAGGTATCTTGTACCCGCTCAATTGGAAAGTTGTCAGACTGCGTTTTTCTTTGTGGTGTTTTTCTTCTTCTGTTTATTGGCGGTTGGCAAGCAGCTTTCGTGTGCATTAGCGCCATCTGTGGAACAGAATCTAAACCCTTCTATACGCCATTCACAAGTCCAGTTTTATTAAAAAAGAAAATACATATCTATATAAAACATGTGCCGAGCTTAATTATAAAATATTAGCAAGATTGAACTTTATCTTATCTTATCCTGTTCCCGGGTGCATTCTTTCAGCGAATGCTGAGATATGACGTAACACGCAGCTCCAGACGTTCTTCGATTTAAAAAAAATGGAGGCGAGCAATCGGCACTGGACTGCTGCGGAAAGTTTGTTTTTGATTCAAACTAAATTTCAAGACTGGACGAAGGAAAAACTGGCAATATGGAGTTATTCCAACAAGTGAACGAAAAACTCGAAGTCGGTATCACGTGATGTTGGTGTTTACGCTTTACTGCGCATGCCCCATTGACTATTCTGGTTGATTATAGCAACACATGTAGACACGCGATTGGAATATTCCTTTCCATGTATACCATTGCTTTCGGAAAGGTCATTCGGAAAGAGAAAAACTCCTCATGTAAACGTGGCTAATGTCTGTGCATTCTGTTGCTTTTGAGTATTCTGTGGTCTCATTTTTCAGTTTGACTTGGTTTACCCTATTAAGCCACCAAAGCCGAACCACAGTCTTAGTTCTATGGCATTCCCTTAAAGGGACGTTTACCCAACAACATCTCTGCTGAACTTGTTGCATGCAGCGATCTCTGTCATTTCAGACCAGCCATGAAGTCTCCATGGTCCTCTGCAGCTTTTCGCTAATCTATTTGTTTCTTTTTTCTTTTTCTTTGTGAATGTTGTTACTAGCATCCAAATCTCGTAGGCTTCTACAATAAAGCATTGATAGCGAGACTGGGCTCATATGCTGAAGATAAGCCTCTTAGGTAAATAAACTATCACGCTGACTTGACTCACATTCCCAACCCACTCCTCCATTGTTTAGCTAGAAAAAGGGAGGAAAACAAAGGGACGGCATTAAGGCAGTGGGATTAAGGTCTTCTGGGAGTTATTAGTTGTTACTATTTGCTTTTATTCATTGTGAAGACATTCGGGACCATCAACATTGTTATGGATTAACCGCTTTTGGAAACGACCATCATAGCTGAGTTCTCTAAAGAGAGCCAAATTATTCATTCATTCATTTTCTACCGCTTTTTCCTCACGAGGATCGCGGGGGTGCTGGAGCCTATCCCAGCTGTCTTTGGGCACATATAGACAAACAACCATTCACACTCACATTCATACTTATGGACAATTTGGAGTGGCCAGTTAACCTAACCGGAGAAAACCCACGCATGCACGGGGAGAACATGCAAACTCCACACAGAGATGCCCGAGGGTGGAATTGAACCGTGGTCTCCTAGCTGTGCTCTGCGCACTAACCACTAGACCACCGTGCCGCCCAGAGCCAAATTAATTTTCGAATTGTTTTTTTCTATTGGTTTACCTTCTGTTCATCAGTGCAAAACATATGCTACTCTATCTACCGTAAGATGAAGAGAACTAGCCCAAGGAGAAGATGATGGTGGGGCCATTCATTCAATCAATGGGAAGTTACATTCTTAACCTTGGCGTCTGAATCAGGCCAGTTGGGGTTGAAAGCCTGCAGTATGAAATGTAGTTCAAGGTCAAAATGCAATGGACGTTTTAATGCATTTTGAAATTCGGTATATTACGTGGTATGAAAAGTCAAACACTAGCTGACATATACACGGAACATTAGCTGAGTGTTTTTCCTTCACGGTCGTGCACATTCGAATGGGGTGGGGGGGGGGGGGGGGGGGCATTACGTGAAGCGGCGCTGCATTCAGGGTAGGTTGTAATGTTGATAAAGTTATTGTATACTTTAAGGTGTGCAGGAAAAAAACAGCATGGCGCCATTGTCCCTCCGTGCATATGGTTGAGAACTCATTCATTTCTCAGCTCTGTGATGTTTATTCACTTAGCACGTCTACTTAGAAAACACAATTTCCAACTCTGCGCTGAGCTGAAAATAACCACTTATACAAACACATTTTCCACAAACAAGTTATTAGGTCTGAAATGACCTTGCCAGTTTTGTAAGCTCGTAGATGTAATTGGCACTTGATCCAAGATAGGTCGGAAACTCATTGACGCACAACCACCTTGACCTCATTTTTTTTTTTGCAGAACTGCATAAGCCACTACAGCGAATAGAGAGTTAAAATCCTCGCCTTTCTGTGAAATGTTCAAAGTCAGCTGGGATTGTCTCCCCTTTTCCCTAAGACCCTGAACAAAATAGGTGCTACAGAAACATTTTGATTTTTGTTGCTTGTGTTTACAGTCCTGTATTGTGTTTCTGGTTCAATGTTTATTCTGTACTTGTTCACCAGCTCTGGCTTAAAATCCCAGTAGAACCGTGTTCTGTCCTGGCTGAAAGTCCAAAAAAATGTTCCAAATTTGTTTTTGTTTTGCCTGCTCTTCCGATGTTTTTCCAGCCATACTACATTATTCTATTCCAACGATCAGATCCTGTATGCTTTTGGGTCTGTTGGTACTGAAAAACACAATTTTTACTTGTTTCATCAAATCTACCATGGTTCTTCTGGGTCATACCAATCACTTCCTTACCTACATCGCATTGGAATTACTATTAAATCCCGGTCTTTGTTGGCTTCTTCCTCTACAATCTAAGAAAGACTTAAATTGGCATTCGGCCTGCATTTGGATCTGCCTCCTGGACTTAATGTCAGGTTTTATATTTGAGAAATTATGCCTTTTCGCTCAAAATGGTTTGATACTTGCATGGTGTTGTCCCATTTGCAGTGTCACACCATAGACTGTACCATATTGACCCACGTATATATAAGAATATATGACTATCAGAGGGGCGGCACGGTGGTCTAGTGGTTAGCGCGCAGAACTCACAGCTAGGAGACCAGGGTTCAATTCCACCCTCTGCCATCTCTGTGTGGAGTTTGCATGTTCTCCCCGTGTATGCGTGGGTTTTCTCCGGGTACTCCGGTTTCCTCCCACATTCCAAAAACATGCTAGGTTAATTGGCGACCCCAAATTGTCCATAGGTATGAATGTGAGTGTGATTGGCTGGCGACCAGTCCAGGGTGACTATCGCCCGAAGACAGCTGGGATAGGCTCCAGCACCCCCCACAACCCTTGTGAGGAAAAAGTGGTAGAAAATGATTGAATGATTATCAGTCTTATATTTTAGATCGAAATATTTATAAATAAATAAGAGCTTTTCTTCTTGTCGCTCACACACAGCAGTAACTGGGAGAGACAGATACCCTCTGGAATAAGTATGTGTTTTTTTGCGTCTTATAGTCGGGTCAATGCAGTGTTAAAAACCTGGTGTACCTTCTTACCCGACGTCTATCTCCTGAGTGACACCCGAGTTAACTCCAGTTCACACAGTTCTACGGGGTCCTGCCTCTCGCCTCGTGGCCTCTCCTCTCCTAGGACAGGAAGCCATTTAAAAATGGGAGCATGTTGGCCACAGCTGGAGCATGACGCTTTACTGTCCACTACGGATTTATCTCTGGCAACAGGCGACCTGACTCGGCACGCCGGCGGCATTGGCATCATTAATCAGGAGGGATGCAGCCCACTGCCCTTAGGAAATTCATTAAAAATCAGCAGTGGCGCATTATTTGAAAGGCGGAATTTATTGTTTGGGTTGTAACCACGTATCTCCAATAGTCAAGACTAGAATTGAGACGGTCTACTAAGGGGAAGAGTGTGGGTTTTCCTAAAACCGGATCTTTCGTCCATCGGTCCGTGTGGATTGATATTGATTTCCATTTTCCTGTGACATGGAAACTGATTGAAAGGTCGTCTTATTGATGGGCAAAGGTCATCATATTCTTCAACAGAATATTTATACTTCATCATATATGCATCTGCCAAGTGCTGCCAAAGGTGAATTAGGTTTAATTTCACCCTGCAGTTTACCTGTGATAACTCTATGCATGCTTTCTTCATTCATCAATTCATTCCGCTGCTTCGGTGACTTTTCTTTTGGAGCGCTGTGGAATTTTAATGCAGATTATGCACCTTGTCACACCTTAATAATGGACAATAATTGTAAATTTTGCCATCACCTTAGTTTTGAATAAATAAGCCATTTCAGATATTAATAAGATTATTGCTGGTATTATGAGATCATTCAAACTTGCAGTAAAAGAATGTTGTTCCAGAAATCAAGTCTGGTCTTTGGGTCAGTAACGTTACCGACACCTACTGACCAGTGTAGAATACTACATATCATTCACGGTGTCTTTGAACGCGTCTTATGAATGCCTTATATTTGGATTTTAGTTCATTTAGTCATTTTTATGCTTGAGTAAGCTTCATTTAGGCAAAAAAAATGTAACATTTGCTTTGGAATGCGTATTTTTTGACTAATAATAGGCGATAGTCAACTACAAAATCATTGTTTATTCATTTTGCCAGTTTTCGAAAAAGTGAAGCCACAAAATTCCAACCGCAAAGTGGCAAAGGATGACGGTATTCGAGTTACATCGTGAACTACAGTATGTCACAAAAGCTGGCCGATTCAAAGCTCTTACTTCATGTATGTGTTTATAAGATAAGATAAGATAAGATAAGATATGTCTTTATTCGTCCCTCAGTGGGGAAATTTGCATTGCACAGCAGCAAGAGTACAGAATCAGTTAAGCAGTACAAAATACACAATATAGAAAAATAAACAATATAAACAACCCAAGTATTAACAAAACCAACAGTTTTTCCCAGAGTTATATACAAATACAGTATGCAGATAATATGAAACGAGATGAGATATATGACATATACGTATATATATATATATATATATATATATATATATATATATATATGATATATGTCTATACATTGAGATTTTGAGTTAAAGTGAGTTAATATGAGGCATCATAGAAATACTTCAGAGCAACTTTTGGTCTTGTGACAAAAATAGCAACGTCAACACTAAGCAAATTGGACCAAAATGTGACCAAAAGTTCTGTTTTCTTGTTTTTTGGTCATCAGGAATTCATCAAACGTCTTCCTTTTTCATTACTTTTGTGTTTATCAAGCTCTGTAATTTTAATGTTGATGTGTCAACAACAATGCACAATAATTATATAATAAGATTTTCTACGCCTGACTCACTGCTGCCGTCTTAGTCCATATAACCCGTTCATCAGAACGATTGACAGTTCATACCACGGACGAACTGAATGGATATTCCAAAAAGGGGCGTACGCCATCTGAATTTGTCAACGTTAATTATGACATTTATTGACGTGAATGACAGGCTATAAATGAGCAGCCTCCCGTTTTAAAACAGATCCCTCACGTCTGCTTATGAATGTCAACATCAGCGCCACTGCACTCTATTCTCCACACTTGACTCCACGCAAGTAGCCAAAAACAAAGGATTAGTCTTTCCTAATGTGTGTTTTATTACACCAAATCCGCCCACATTGGCACTGCGGGCCAAGCCCCTCCATCTCCCTCATTGCGGACAACAAGCCTTACATTATACTAAGAGACACTAAGATAGATGTGAAATCAAAGTAGGTCTCCTTAATGGGATTGGAGCGTTTTAGAAGACACCTATGCACTTAGCCGATAAGGGGATTGTTTATTCTGTTAATGTGTCACTTTAAATACATTAGGAGCAGCGAGAGGCTTTGTTTTTTTTTGGGGGGGGCACTTTGCCTCACTAATCCACGGGAGCACCACCGACATGCATAAATTAGGCCGTAATGTTTTATTTATTTATTTATTTGAATTTAATGATCCTCATTTCCTGTCATGAAGCAACATTTCCTACCTGTGTGTGTACCGACTTTAAATGATACGGGATGACCTTGAACAACGGCAGCGTGTGCACATAAACGCTGGTTGTCTTCAGTGCTAATGAGAGACAATTGGGGTCTGGCTGTGACACAGTGGGACCGCAGACAAGCAACTATTTATTTTCTCTGTTTATACCTCCCAAAGTCCCCAATGGGTTTGAGTCCCTCATACCTGAAGTAGGGCTGCTGCTATCAAATAGTTTAGTATCGGTGTATACATAGTGGAGGTTCATGTTAGTTGTTAGTTGACCAAATTAAATCACAGGGCACATATAGACAAACAACCATTCACAATCCCATTCATACCTATGGACAATTTGGAGTGGCCAATTAACCTAACATGTTTTTGGAATGTGGGAGGAAACCGGAGTACCCGGAGAAAACCCACACATGCACGGGGAGAACATGCAAACTCTACACAGAGATGGCCGAGGGTGGAATTGAACCCTGGTCTCCTAGCTGTGAGGTCTGCGAGCTAACCACTCATCCGCCATGCCGCCCTATTTGATATATTCTCTTATTCTTATTCTGTTCATTCCTGTGGATAGTGTCCAACTTTGAAAATTGGAAAAATGCCTTGTTGTTGTTTTTTTATGAGCTGCATTACTGGTCTTACTTCCTTTGGAATGACAAAAAATGACGGAACAAAAAAAAAAAAAAAGAAACTTGAAGAGAAGAGTCTTGAACCAGTCATGATGTGCTATATATATCACTATATTGACACTTACTATGGTACCCATTATGTCATTGGATGCTCATATCACCTTGTACTTTGGTACAAGGTACATTTAAAAAAAAAGAAAAGAAAAAAAGAAAAGAAAAAAAATCTTAAACTGTATTATGGAAAGCAGGAAGTGAACAAATATAACAGTTACTGATTGTAAAAGTACCAGATGGAGGGGTAGGATTTAATAAGCTTTGCTTCTTCCTACTCCTTTTGGACATGTGGAACTGTGAACTGATTATGTGATGCATTCAATTGTAATCTGATGCATGTTCAAATGAAATAAAACCATTACCATTACCATTGAAATGGAATGGTTTGGAATGTGTACATCCCAAAAAGTGAGCCACATTAGCTTTTCTGAAGTCAGGTTTTGTGAAGTGGTGGTCACCTCACTCCTTCATGCTGGGCCAGTCACTGCAAACATGATTGGTTTACTGGCGGAGGTGTGCACAGTGTGCACACCAGCAGCTGCTGCTCAGATTGAGCTCAGTTGGAGCTGAAGTGAGGACGGGTGTGGACGAGGGTGATAACGTGGGGATGGCGCCGGCAGGGACTCTGGTTCTGCCGGAGTGAAAGTCACGGCCATGTGGCATTTCAAGGGAAGTTTTTTTTTTTTTACGCAGCACGTATGATATCTCAGCTTATATTCCACTTGAAATAGTCTGCTATTACCACAAACATAGACGTCCTCCCAGCCATCCATTTTGGCCAGCCAATAACAGGGCACATATAGACAAACAACCATTCACACTCACATTCATACCTATGGACAATTTGGAGTGGCTAACAAGCTAACATGCTAGCATGTTAGCAGTCCCAGGAGAAAAGCTACGCACGCAGATTCAATCTCTCCGATCTTCTGTATAGCCAACATGCTAACCATTCGTGTGTAGCCAACATGCTAACCATTCGTACAATGTATAATTAACCTAGCATGTTTTTGGAATTTTGGAGGAAACCGGAGTACCCGGAGAAAACAGAGATGGCCGAGGGTGGCATTGAACTCGGGTGTCTTCGCTGTGAGGTCTGCACGCTAACCACTCGACCACTGTGCAGCCTGCATTCATTTGTTATTTTTTTTAACTTCCCTCCCACCGATTATAAACAATGGGTATTTTTTAAGGTAAAGTCACACAAAAACGTAGGGATCTACTGATCCAACCGATCCAACACTGATCAGATTACATTGGCTTGTATCTCAAATCTTGGATGTGGGCACTCCGTTACCAGAGGTCGATTCCTGACTGCCCCAGCCCGTCTATCCAGCGGCGACCATGCAATCACAACAATACAAGCAATACAAAACAATACACTGGTATGTGTGAGTGACAGGAAGAAAAGTTGGAAAGACCGTTTCCATGGTTTTCATGTATAAATCTGCAGATCCAAATGTAAAATGAGCCGTATTTTTCAGACTTTTCTTGACTTTTCGTTCTTCATGAAAAAATATTGTCCTATGTTCATGTCGGTGTGCTAAATGAATATTGTATATGACTTGTCCTACTATTTTCACTACTAATAAATATAATAGGGCGGCACGGCCGTCTAGTGGTTAGCGCGCAGACCTCACAGCTAGGAGACCAGGGTTCAATTCCACCCTCGGCCATCTCTGTGTGGAGTTTGCATGTTCTCCCTGTGCATTCGTGGGTTTTCTTCGGGTACTCCGGTTTCCTCCCACATTCCAAAAACATGCTAGGTTAATTGGCGACTCCAAATTGTCCATAGGTATGAATGTGAATGTGAATGGTTGTTTGTCTATATGTGCCCCACAGGGCACATATAAGGGTATATATATATATATGGATATAGGGTATATATATATACCCTTATCCAGGGTATACCACGCCTCTTGCCCGAAGACAGCTGGGATAGGCTCCAGCACCCCGAGGAAAAAGCAGTAGAAAATGAATGAATGAATGAATGAATAAATATAATAATGATGATTTGAAGAATACTTGGAGCAGTAGACGATATGGGGTAAACACACCCTCCTTTGCAGCGACGGTGCTGATTGATTGCTGACAGCTGATTGACATTCAGAGAGTTGGGAATACCGAGCTGAAATGAAACTCTCTGATACTTTCCACTCTTGCTCCATATTTGCTCCACCTGTGCTGACCTCTCCCATCACTCCCTCTGTTTTGGGCTTTGAAAGTGATGAATCCATCCATTCCTCCTCCTTCTCAAATGAATTATTGAAACTCCGCTCGCCTTCTGTACTGTCACAGATCAACGCCATAGGCACAATGAGCCAGCAGTTGGTGGAAGACATTTTTTTTTTTTTTTTGGAATTCTACCACGTATGTAGCAATTCGCTGCAAAGTGCCCTCGGGGTGCCAGCTTTCATCCTGGTAAACGCTGATGACACGGGCTTGTTGCCGGGCTGACAAACTGTCACAGAGCTGTCAGCCTTGAACAATCAGCGAGCGTGTCAGCTCTATGATCACCTTTAACAAACACCAAAACCTACTGGGAACCTCGGTTGTGGGTGGGTGGGGAACTACAAACATGCGAACACCGGAATGCGCCGCAATTTGTCATGTCGGGAGCCCACGCCCGGCTGTCTGTCAGCGAGCTGGAGGCATCGGCTCAACCTTGACATTTTTATTTTAAAACACCGGCAACCTGCCGCCCGATTGAGCCTGATAATCATGGTGGATCTCCGACACCTAAGGGCGTGTTCACACTTGTCATGTTTGGTTTGGCTGAAATGAACTCTGGTCTGTTTGCTCGGCTTGTGTGGTCCGTTTGGTCCACTGTGGACCTAGACGCTGGGCAGATGTGTCTTGATCTTCTTACAAACGAACCCTGGTGTGATTCAGTTCACTTTGGATTAAACGGGAAGAACCAAAGTTGTGGACCAGAATTAAAACAACAGCAAAAAGCATCCCGAAATGAAACAAAGACAAGGGAAAAAACATGTAATATGTCACAAAAGCTGCCCGATGACAACAAATCAAGCCCTGAAGTGCTGCTTAAATTCAAATTATTTTTAACCATAACAAAAACAAAAAAGTTCCATGTGTGAGTCAGACTATTCCATCTAAACAGCTTTGTTTGTGGGTGACCTCCTCCATTTTGGCACATCTCCTCCCACGCGATGCAAAGTGATACCACACAGATGGCTTCATTTAAAAAAACAAAAAAAAATGATGCATCGCTCCTATTGTAGACGTTGCCGCTAACACATTACATTTCATGGATGAAATACACTAGCAGTTATTTGGAGATGCTAGCGGAACAACACTAGCGTTGACGTTTGCTAGCATGTTAGCGTTTCATCCATTCTCTGTTGAAGGAGTTCATTCATTCATTCTTTCATTCATTTTCTACCGCTTTTTGGGTTGGGGTGGTGCTGGAGCCTATCCCAGCTTTTGAAGGAGTATTGCACAATATATATTTTTTAAGTTTACAGTAATTCTAGTCAACTGTAACATATTTATATGTTATCATAAAAATCACCTGATTATCTACGGTCTGGTTAATTGAAATTGAAGTTTTGACTGTTTGAATGTCAGACTGAAAACATAGATCATGTGAATTATTCATTCATTCATTTTCTACCGCTTTTTCATCACAATGGTTGCGGGTGGTGCTGGAGCCTATCCCAGCTTTTGAAGGAGTATTGTGTGTAAATGTGTTTTTGGTACTTAAGCTAGTTAGTACACCAACCGTTTGCATCTCGGCGTTGCATTCATTGTCCTTTCAAGTAGTTTAGGACTACAGGAAGTCATGTCAAATATCAACCTTTCTTTGCAAAAACAGCACAAGTTTTTTTTTTTAAGTTTACAGTACTTCTACGACATAATTCTAATCATTCATTCATTCATTTTCTACCGCTTTTCCTCACAAGAGTCGTGGGGGTGCAGCTGTCTTCGGGCGAGAGGCGGGGTACACCCTGGACTGGTCGCCAGCCAATCACAGGGCACATATAGACAAACAACCATTCACACTCACATTCATACCTATGGACAATTTGGAGTGGCCAATTAACCTAGCATGTTTTTGGAATGTGGGAGGAAACCGGAGTACCCGGAGAAAACCCACGCATGCACGGGGAGAACATGCAAACTCCACACAGGGGAGTGGAATTGAACCCTGGTCTCCTAGCTGTGAGGTCTGCGTGCTAATCACTCGACCATCGTGCCGCCCATAATTCTAATCAACTATAACATATTTATATGTTATCATAAAAGTCACTGAAATTCGGGTTTTGACTGTTTGAATGTCAGACTGAAAAATTAGATCATGTGAATTGATGATGTTTAAAAAAAGTAAAGTGCAAAGAGGGATTGTAATATCACGTTTTCAAATTTGAGCTGTGTTTTATTTGGGAATATGACGACTTAGTCAAACTAAGACGGCTTTATTGGGGATTTTATGTCCAGGCGTTTTGCCATTCTCGCTTTCTTTAAAGCAACAGTGGTCACTGAATCTGAAACTGAAACTATTTCTGGATTGGCTGATTGACAATCTCGCAGAACATTAATATACAAATATATATTTGTATATTTGCTTTTCGATGCTGACAGTTGGAGATGCTCCCATATTAAGATTACAGATTATTTCAGTTGCATCCAACCCTTGGCCATCTTTGTGTGGAATTTGCATGTTCTCTAGGATTCAAACCTCACCATGTAACACATGTTCTTTGTGATCCAGTCAATGCCAGTTTTCCAACAAAAATTTACTAATGGGGGCGGCACGGCGGTCTAGTGGTTAGCGCGCAGACCTCACAGCTAGGAGACCAGGGTTCAATTCCACCCTCGGCCATCTCTGTGTGGAGTTTGCATGTTCTCCCCGTGCATGCGTGGGTTTTGTCCGGGTACTCCGGTTTCCTCCCAAAAACATGCTAGGTTAATTGGCAACTCCAATTGTGAGTGTGAATGGTTGTTTGTCTATATGTGCCCTGTGATTGGCTGGCGACCAGTCCAGGGTGTACTCTCTCTCGCCTCTCGCCCGAAGACAGCTGGGATAGGCTTCAGCACCCCCCGCAATCCTCGTTTGGACAAGCCGTAGAGAATGAATGAATGAATGAATTATTTCTGTTGCCATTTTCTTGTTTTTTTTTGGACAATCTTGACTGTTGTAAATTCCCTTAAAACTTACTAACAGTGTTGCTAGGATTCAAACCTCACCATGTAACACATGTTCTTTGTGATCCAAGGAGTCAATTCCAGTTTTCCAACAAAAATTTACTAATGGATTCCTGTGGCTTGTCCTTGGACGCAATCTGGCTTCGGCCACACACACACACACACAATAATAAAGGTCCTGCTAATGAATATGCGGTACCCGGAGGCCACGCACACCTCTTTTCCCAGTGACGTCTGGCTCGGCGCCCAATGACAGAACTCATAGAAACACAAGAAGGTGAACTACCTCATCTACATAACTTTGTACAAACATAGACAACAGAACCAGAAAATAGAAACGTACAATCTTTCCACCAGAAAAATCATTTATAATATGGATCGGTTATTCCAAGCCAGCAGAGCGATGGTCCACAGCGAATATGACAGGAGCGTTTTAAGCTCTGTTGAAGAAGGCGAGGGGACAGCTCAATCTGCGTTGGCGTGGCGTAAAAAAACTTGCTTTAATTGGAGGGAAGGTGAAGGATCAGTCGGCGTCGGTCCGTAGAAAGAAGCCAGCCGCCAGTTAAAGCTTTTTAAGATCTTCACACGCCACTAAATGTTATCGTACGCGCCAGTCAGCACAAAAAAAGCACAGGTCTCGCAAAGGTTTATTACATCTGGAGACAATGTGCCTTCAGAGTATTTGAGGTGAATAAAAGATGATTTCATGCTGAAATAACCACACAGGAAATTAGTAATGCTGCTCAAACTGTTTGTATCACATTTTTATTTGACTGGAAGGAAAAACAAGCAACAATTATATATATTATGTTATCGTTTTTCTGATGTAGTTCAAGCAGAAATGGCAGTAATTCCATTCATGCTGAGGTTTTCTTATGCTTCGCATGCGATGGCAGCACTTTGTTGCGTTATTGTTTTTCTTAGCACAATCAATTATTTTGTGAAACCTTATTTTTAATGAGACGGGAGAAACTCTGAATAGGTTTTGACATTTATGTTTATATTTTTTAAAATGTTGTTTTTAATTAAAAGAAAGGTGGAAAAGAAATAAAGAGATGTCTTTTTTTCTCAATGTTCTGGACTCTTGCTTTAATGCGTTTTTTTATATAAGTTACATAAGTCCTGGCTACAATGCTGTTTACATTTGGTCGGGTCTGGAACCAACTAACCACCATAAATGAGGGATCGCCATACTTACCGTATATATTATATAATTCTAAAATTATAAATATAGATATGATATATTATATATATTTACATAATATATATAACATATAATATATTTATAATTTTATTTGTTTATTTTATTTATAATTTTATTATTTATTAAAAACATACATAAGTGGCATTGGAGTATAAATTTGCAGGAATTATATAATATAATATATAATATTTATTTATTATATATTATATAACATAATATATTTATAATTTTATTTATAATTTTATTATTTATTTAAAAACATACATAAGTGACATTGGAGTATAAATTTGCAGGAATTGTATAATATAATATATAATATTTATTTATTATATATTATATATTATATAACATAAAATTATAAATAAAATTATAAATATATTATTATTTATTTAAAAACATACATAAGTGGCATTGGAGTATAAATTGGCAGGAATTATATAGTATAATATAATATAATATAATATAATATAATATATATATATATATATATATATATATATATATATATATATATATATATAATATAGCATATAATATATACATTATAAATGTATTATACATGTATAATTTTTTCATAGGTTGGCTGTTCCTGCAAATTTATACTCCAATGCCACTTATGTATGTTTTTTTCTACCTAATTATGCATTTTTGGCATTGTGCAACTTATACTCCGGAGCGACTTATAGTCCAGAAAATACTGTATTTTTTTTAAAACTATAATCCAGTTTTTAAATGAATCAACGGCGCCTCCAATTGTGGCACCCAATTAGTGCTTTGTTGTGCTTCAACGCCCTATTAATGTGACGATGACTTCATGAAATATTAGGACCCTATCTAGTGTTCAAGTCCTTTGTACTGGCTTGTTATTTTGTCTCACGGCTGTAAGAGATAATCTCTGTCATTGTCTGACACGACTGCCTCCCACAATGCACCCTGCCTGCACCTGAAGGAAAGAGCTCCGCGAAGCCTCCCCTGTCGCCATGGCCTCCGGCCCGGAGTCGGCAGGTTAATAACAAGCCACGTTCGGCGCCATTTGTCATTTGCTACCTGCCGCTGATGATAGATGTCACAGGGTGTCTGCTCCCTTGTCACCCGGCCTACATGACTAATACCGGCCCCTAATCCGTCACCACTACTGCTTTATCTCCAGCACCAGTTAGAAAGTCACACAATCCACAGATTAGCTGGTGAGCTAATGCCATTAGCCACGTTTACATGAGGAGATTTTCCTCTTTCCGAATGGAATCTTTCCCAATGACGTACCAGAAAGCAGTGTATACATGGAAAGGAATATTCCAATTATTGTCTACATGCACCGCTATAAACTGTATTATGGAAAGCAGGAAGTGAACAAATGTAACATGTGGCATTGACTATTCTGGTTGATTATAGCGGCGCATGTAGACACGCGATTGGAATATTCCTTTCCATGTATACCATTGCTTTCGGAAAGGTAATTCGGAAAGATTCCATTCGGAAAGAGAAAAACTCCTCATGTAAACGTGGCTAGTGTCATTTTCGTCTCGAGGCGGATTCTCCCTTGGGCTTGTGCTATCCCCTTCAAAACGCAATGGTCCAGCCTGGCTTGCCTATTTTATTTTTTTACTTAAGTAGCAGCTGCTAACTAGGTCAACATTGAATTTGTTCCATTTTCCCTGATGTAAGCATTGTCAACGTGTCCTGGTTGTAGGGTACACGTATGTATATATGATGACTGACACACATGATAATGCAGAGCTTGGACTGTATACCTGGTGTAGCGCTTTTGTTTCACATTTATCACCTCTGCACTGCTTTTAAACGGTTCCAGCTCCTTCTTTTCATATTGGCTTCCCAATAGCAGATACAGGCCCCAAGCTAAGGCTTTTTTTTATTGGCTTATATTGCAGATGAGTACTACAGATAAGAAGATGACACTGGATGGAGAGACTGCTTATTTTTTCTGCAACCGCACCATTCAATGATTGTGATAAAGCTACTGTCGTCCCATTAGTGGATATTTTTCCTCCCTCATCTGGAAAGAAAGTCAGGAAACGCTATTAACAGAAACATGACACATTCATTTTACCCGTAAAGGCTTTTGATTTGTGCCACTTAGCCAAACAAATCTCCGTCCAATACCAACAAGCTGAAAGCATCTTTATCTGAAAGAGAGCGAAAGAAAGAAAAGCAACGCTTGCCAGTAATTCTTACTGCGCCGACTTCATGACAACAGAACATCTTATTTAGAAGTAATATTCCGACATAGGGTGGCATGGCAGTCGAGTGGTTAGCGCGCAGACCTCACAGCTAGGAGGACCAGGGTTCGATTCCACCCTCGGCCATCTCTGTGTAGAGTTTGCATGTTCTCCCCGTGCATGCGTGGGTTTTCTCCGGGTACTCCGGTTTTCTCCCACATCAGGTTAATTGGTGACTCCAAATTGTCCATAGGTATGAATGTGAGTGTGAATGGTTGTTTGTCTATATGTGGTGCCCTGTGATTGGCTGGCGACCAGTCCAGTGTGTACCCTGCCTCTCGCCCGAAGACAGCACCCCAGCGACCCTTGTGAGGAAAAAGATGGTAGAAAATGAATGAATGAATGAATTCCGAGATAGAACATGGAATTATGTAGCGGTGTCCAATAGTCACTAAATATGTCCTCTCATCACGCAGAGATGTCTGGGACGGAGGAGGACATTTCTCAAGTGCACTGGAAACAGCAGTGGTTGGAAAACGGGACGCTGTACTTCCACGTGTCCATGACCGAATCGGAGCTGGTGGCCCAAACGACACAAGCGTCCGCACGGGAACCTGCGCACGTGCTGCACGAACACATGCACCTGCTGCACATCTCCGTTATGGTAAGTCGGAAACTGCAGTTAGCCAGCTCCTTTCATCCAGCAGCTCTATCTAGCTCTGCGTGTGCTTTAAAACGGTATTTGCACTAGTCGGCTGTTGGAACTCATGTATGTTGCATGTTTACAATGACCTCAGGTGAGAGGTTTACTCCTTACTACTCCTTTCTCATGTACTCTTGATCATTATTAAAGTCCAAAAAGTAAGCTTTACAGCCCCAACTGTAATTACAACAATTACCATATTTCAACGTCTTCTACGGAGAATCTCACGGAGGCGGCTGGAGTAGCAAAGGTTGGTGGAGAGCCTCGCAGCCGGAAGGTGTCCTCTGGCGATCGGAGTGAACATCATTATGTGCGCCACTGTCAGTTCAGGGCCAGACTCCGGTGTGAGGACTCTATTCATCCAGGCAGTTGACTGTCACTCTTCCACCCCCTCAAGCCTTCATTCTTGGCCGTTTCCCTTCTCTCCTCCTCCTCCTCCTACTCCTCCAACTATCTCCAAGCAACAGGTGGACCTCAGTTTGCAAAATATTAAACTGAAATATTACAAGTGGTCATCAAGTCAAGTTGTGGTGTAAATTGAATCTTCTACCTCAATGAACTCTTAAGTCACCTTTAATGTACCCACACAACACAGAGGACATGAAATACAGTAATTAAATATACAGGAATGAAAATAACCTATCCGTCCTTGAACATATTCAAGGATACTGTAGCGCCCTAGTAGTAGTATCAGAATCAGAATGCCCTTTATTGTCATTTGACATATAGTAGAATGAAATTGCAGCACTTCCATTTTCAGTGCAAGACAGTATGACAGTACAAAATATAGAAATTAGAAGAATAAATAAAGAAAAAAATAGGAGAATTAGAATAATAAATAACAAAGGGTCTACATGAGGGGTGTCAAACTCAATTTACCTGGGGGCCACCGGAGCTAAGTTCTGGGTGAAGCCGGGCTGCATCAGGTTTTCAAAAAAAAAACCAAAACGCATTTATTAAAAACTGGAAAAAAAATCAATAAAAAAAACTATCTTCAATGCTTTTGCTTCTGCTATACCCTACACTTTTTCAGTACTTTGGTTCCAGTTTTCCACAACAAAAGATCTGATAAAACATTCCACTGTTCTCAAATATCTTAATTTTTATTTTTCTATACACAAAATAAGATAATTAGAAAAAAACAAATTAAGAATAAAGACAATAAATCAATCAGTAATAAATAAGTGAAATAATAATAAAACAGCAAATAAGAAAAATGTAAGAAACCACATACAGTTGGTAGAGAAATTATTTTTTTCAAATTCAAATGTACAGTATTAACAGTGATTTAACCTTTAACATGAACATTAATGAAACTTAATAATTTTACCCAATTAGCAAGTTAGCATCGTACTCCGTTCCATCTGGGAGCAGCATCGTAACTTTAACAACATGTTTGATGAGATGCTTTATCTTGACGTGTATTTTCCCTTTTATTCCAAATCATTTCCTGCATTTATTTGTACCCAGCGTCATAAGCCTTTAGCTTCATTGCTAATCCAAAGCGTAACAGGGTAGGGTAACAGTATGGGCGGGGCAAAATCATGTTAATTGTGTCCGGTGTGCACACAGCTTTAAGCTGTCATTTCAACATTAAACTTTGGTATCAAGGTGGGGGCCTCAAACTAGCGTCTCCCGGGCCGCATTTGGCCCATGGGCCATGAGTTGGAGACCCCTGGTCTACATTGTAGAGGACGATTGGTTGCCTTGATTACATGGTTATGTCTTGTTGAGGGAGATGATGACTCGAGGAAAGAAACTGTTTTTTAGTCTCCCTGAAGGTAGTAGTAGTAGTAGTGTTATAATCGTATATAGTAGTTTTTTTTCTCTGTCCCGGTTGCATCACTCCAACTTACTGGTGTGTGTGGGACAGAAAGAGAAGCTGAGCCACTGCGGGAGAATAGTTTGATGCCAAGCGTTATTAACATAAAATAAATTTCTGCAAGCAAACCACACAGAGTAATACTTCAAATGAAAACTTTTTTTCCAGTTATAGCTCGTTATGATTATGATGATTATTATTGTGCCTGGCACCGACCTCATAGCTAGGAGGCCAGGGTTCAATTCCCCCCCCGGCCATCTCTGTGGAGTTTGCATGTTCTCCCCATGCATGCGTGGGTTTTCTCCGGGTACTCCGGTTTCCTCCCACATTCCAAAATCATGCTAGGTTAATTGGCCACTCCAAATGGTCCATAGGTATGAATGTGAGTGTGAATGGTTGTTTGTCTATATGTGCCCTGTGATTGGCTGGCGACCAGTCCAGGGTGTACCCCGCCTCTCGCCCGAAGACAGCTGGGATAGGCTCCAGCACCCCCGCGACCCTCGTGAGGAAAAAGCGGTAGAAAATGAATGAATGAATTATTGTGCCTGTTAATTCCAACAACAATTCTTGTCTAGCGTGTTGCTAGTGACACCTAGTGGCCGGAGTAAACTACAGTTTATAAACTTCTTGTGTTGCATTTAGTTATGTTTATGCTTGGAAATGCTTATGTTAGATCCAGAATATGGAACAGTTGTTTAGTCTGTGTATTTTGGACTAAAGATCCAACCATAAAATGGTAATTCATTAATTTAGGGAAAAAAAAAAAAACATAGAGTGAGGGCGTGATGTTCGAACCTTGTTGTGCTGAGCGATGACTGCATATGGTTCAAATGAGGTTTCAGTCAAGCTTTTTTTTATTTAGTTTTTGCTGAACTGGTGTCCTAATCTGTATCAGCAATGGATGTGCTGATCCCCACTGCAGTGGTACATACCGTAATTGACAGCTTAGTATTCTATACCGCAAGTCTTTTTGTCTCTTCACAGAAGCCATGACTTCGGAATTATAGTCACAGAGCGGTAGAGCGAAAGGAAGCAAACGTAATGTAATTCATTGCATTGTTAGCCTCTAAGAGAAGCGTCTGGGAGGACGTCACACCGGCAGGTAGATCAGGACATGAAAGAAAAAGTGCAGAAAAAGTGCAATGATGCACACAAAAAAATAGGTGAGCTATGAATGCTATTTATCAATTTGATATTAATATTCAACTTGAGCTTCACTTTGTTCGTCTCCCAGAGAAATTCACGTTTTTTGGCAGCTCAGCAAAAGTGTCCGAATAAATAAACGTAATCGCTTTGAAGTAAAAAAAAAGGAAAATAGGAAAGAAAAGAAATATGAAACAGATCACTTTCATTTAATGAATTAATTAATTAATTTTCTACCGCTTTTCCTCACGAGGATCACGGGGGGTGCTGGAGCCTATCCCAGCTGTCTTCAGGCGAGAGGCGGGGTACACCGTGGACTGGTGGCCAGCCAATCACAGGGCACATATAGACAAACAACCATTCACACTCACATTCATACCTATGGACAATTTGGACTCGTTTTTGGAATGTGGGAGGAAACCGGAGTACCCGGAGAAAACCCACACATGCACGGGGAGAACTCCACACAGAGATGGCGGAGGGTGGAATTGAACCATGGTCTCCTAGCTGTGAGGTCAGCGCCGACTTTCAATAATACAGAATAACTACTACAACTAATAATACTGATGCATAATCAATTAGTCCATCCGTGTCCTATCAATGGAAAAGGGCAGTGATAGTAATCTGCCACTGAAACTGACTGGAGACACAAGCGATTCTGTATTTTCTGAATAATTTTAAAATAATGTCAGTGTCAGAAAATCCAGTTTCAGTTATTTGACACTAAAACAGTCCCATTGTTTTTGCACTATTGCTGGTTGGATTTCTGGTTAAAATATGCTGCAAAATAGTCAACCTTTTTAAATACCGCTTGTCCTCATTAGTCACAGGAAAGCTGGCGCCCGTCCCAGATGAATGCTGCAAAATATGAACTACATTTCACCCTATCACCATGTGGAGATGATCATTATCATGGCCGTGTATTGTAGTTATTGGCAGAAAAACAATACTGATATAAAACCAATATGCCAATATTTGTATGGAAGTTCCAAGGTAAGCATTTCATCATTGTTAAAACATGAAAGCATTCAAACAGTTCCCAATGTTTAATGACAAAAAAATGACGGAAAAGGTGATTCGCTCCTTACATATTTTTTGTCATTGTCATACAGGTGTAGTGTGAAAGGTAAGAAGTGACAATGCGTACAGTGCTGTTGCCATGGAAACACACAGAAGAAGTGGGAATCCCAGAGGTGTATTAACGTTACACATCATCGTCTTTGAAGTTAAGTCCAAAAGACTTGAGGTACAAAATGGTAAGCTGTCGTTGACGCCAGGACGAACGAACACGACGGGGCTCGGCACGTCCCTCACAGCTACCAATTAGAGCAGTCGTTAAAAAAAAACACAAAAACTTTTAATACCATATTGACCTGAATATAAGTAGATACTTTTCTGATACATTTCTGTATCTGTAGTATGAACCAAAAATGCTCAGGAAATCTACCATCTCTTTTTTTGATTCAAAGCGTCTGTAAAGATGTAAAAAATGTGTAATGTTACCATTAAAACGCAATACTTTGGGGGATGACAACACCAGGACAAGAAAAAAACTCAACAAAAACAATATTTTACTGGAATTTTACCTTATTCTTTAAAAAAAATGCATCTTATATTCAACGTCTAACAATTTATTTTGGTTACAAATTACATCACGAGTTCAGCAAAAATAAAAGCAAAACAAATATTCACAAATATTCCACATTAGTACTAATAATACTATATCAACCAATAACATCAAACACAATAGAAAACAGTATTTTTTATATAGACAAAAAGTATGAAAAAGACAATTTATTTCATAATTATACGCAAAACAAACTGGTGGCACGAAACAAATTCTCCCAGAGGTTTTCTTCCAGTCACTCAAAAATCCGACAGATATGTTATTTTATGAAAAATAGCAAATGGTATATTTACATATTCACAGGGAGGATAGGTCATATTTGACCAAAATGACATACAATAATGGCCGACAATTTCGAGTCCCTTATATGTTACATCATGAAACATAACCCCCCCCTCCCTGAAACCACAACGCACAATGGCAATTAGACATGTTCCATTGACGACCTGGACTTTCCGCCAATCGGGCCATCTTTTTTTCCGTGAAGTTTTTCAATCATCCTGGCTCATTTGCTGTAACTGGCCATATGCCCGAGGTCATGTTTTATTCTTCAGGAACTATTTTCATCCAAGCGCACCCCTCTGCACGGTCCAAATGGTCCTCTTATAATTAAACAGTCATGGGTGATGTATGGCCCTCGGGGAGGCGGGTCATCCAGGAAGAAGAAAAGAAAAAGTGTGGGATAGGGACCGTTGGAGAGATGAATGTTCCCTGCGTGGCAAGCGCTACTTTTTAATTGCTCTCAGTTTTAATTGTTTCTGTCACCTTTGTACACATGCAGTTTATTGCACCGTGCATATAATACATGTTGGCCCTGTAGTTTCTGACTCTGACATTAAAGGAGAACAATACTTTTTGGGAATTTTACGTATCATCAACAATCCTTGTGTGAGACATGAATACACGTCTTTCTCACAGCTCACTACTACCTGGAATGGGACACGCCCACCTCGCCTACAGAGGCCGCTATTGAAATGCCTCCAAAAACTCCAACCAGGTTTTATGGGTTTATACACATTAGTCCGGTGGTTCTTTTACAGTCATGTCCCCCCCAGAGCTTTAACAGTCATGTACCATCCCCAGACCTTTTATAGTCACGTAACCCCCCGCCCAGACTTTTTACAGTCACGTACCCCCCCAGACCTTTCTTTTACTGTCATGTACGCCCCAGACTTTTCTTTTACTGTCACGTGCCCCCCCTCACAGACTTTTCTTTTACAGTCAGGTACCCCCCCCCCCCAGACCTTTTACAGTCATGTATACCCCCAGACCTCTTAGTCACGTACCCCCCCAGACCTTTCACAGTCACGTACCCCCCCAGACCTTTCACAGTCACGTACCCCCCCAGACCTTTCACAGTCACGTACCCCCTCAGCCATGTACCCCCATGCACACTTAAAAAACACAAACCTTATTATGTTAATGAATTTGAAATATAGAAGATAATCCAGTAGTTCATGAGTTTTATAGTAATTCAGGGTCAAAAATGTGCTACATAAATAAATGATAGATGGATTTTCGGTCCTTTGTGTTGAGTTGTGGACTCCTATAGAGCAGCTACACACCATAACCATCACACACACTTTCTAGATTTTCTAGAATCTGCACCTATTCAGCTCTATTTTTTTGGATTTTGTGGTTCCTGCAAATACGGTCTGTTTTAATGTATTTCACCAATGGCCACCTTACATATAATATTACATTATATGTAATTGGAGCAATGTTGCCGCTTTTTGGAGTTTTCTAAGAAGTCTTTATAGGCTGAATATTTATTTTTGTCTGTTTGTATATCTTTAGAAAACACCAAAATCTGTGTTCATGTCCCACATAAACATGTTGCATTATAGTATGAGCAGAATTCCCCCCACAAGTGCAGTTTCCCTTTAAAGCTGGAGATATTAGATAAGTGGCTTGGATGTGTGATTAATGTGCGCTTTGTTCCAGGGAAGCTTTAACATAGTCAGTCTTTGCACGCAGGGTTAAGTGGTTCAAGTCACCTGCTAAGTGTGCTAATGAAAAGCTGTTAGTTCAAGAAATAGTGAATTAAAAAAAAAAAGTTTAGCACTCTAATCATCATTGGACTATATTATACATGGGATACCACCTATAGTATTTAAAATGGCAGTAAAGTACAGATAAACTGCCAACTGACATTTCTAGCTGTCCAACATCGACTGTTGACAGTATGGGGCAACGCCCATAACTGTGGCTGTACATTCTGCTGTGATGCTTCTTTGGGATTCATGTTACAAAAATATATTTGATCATTGGATACTTAACAATAAGTTCTATTACAGCGTGGACACAAAAGTGACAACACAACATGTAAAGTAAGTAAACACAGTACTGCCATGGGGAATAATGAACAACAACTTTGTTAACTCTAAACTCAACTTTTTACCAAACAAGTGCCGTAAGGCATGTTGGAAAGCCAGAGATATTCCCAGCAACTCAACTATGTATTATATTTTTTTATTTTGTTTATGTTTTTGTGGAATACTTCCTGCGGCCCAGCAGCAGCCCCCAGGTTGCTTGAGTTTGAGACCCCTGCCGTAGATGCAAAGGAACTTGACATAGGCTTTGGGAAGTGGGAGTAGCACGAGCTGCAACAATCTGACATCTCCTTGAGGCAGCTGCGGTGCTGATGGGGAATCGGCCACAGCTGCGTATTGCAACCCCGCTTAGTCAAAGAGCGGCAGAATCGAAGTACGAAAACAAACAGACAATCAGAGACAAACAAACCAAACCAAACGCTTGTGCAAATTTAATTTTTCTCTGGACCGAAACATCACAGTCCAAATCAGGGCTGCAACTAATTAATCTGGAGCTTGATGTTCCGATTAATCGATTATACCCCACTACCCCAAGATGTCGTAGAATCGAACTGTTCAACACTTTCAGGATATTCATTCTATGTACTTTTCAGTTGGCAACATTTTTAGTGGGGCGGCACGGCTGTCTAGTGGTTAGCACACAGACCTCACAGCTAGGAAACCAGGGTTCAATTCCACCCTCGGCCAGCTCTGTGTGGAGTTTGCATGTTCTCCCCGTGCATGCGTGGGTTTTCTCCGGGTACTCCGGTTTCCTCCCACATTCCAAAAACATGCTAGGTTAATTGGCCACTCCAAATTGTCCATAGGTATGAATGCGAGTGTGAATGGTTGTTTGTCTATATGTGCCCTGTGATTAGCTGGCCACCACTTTTTGTAAAACCGTTTTCATCGGTTTCTATTACCGCATTTCTCAACCAATTCAGCGGAGGCTGCGTGAAAGTACGTTGGTAAATCTCACTCCTTGATGCCTTTTAAAGAGTTTCACTGGACAGCCAGTTGACAGCTTCGGCTTTTAGCTTGTAGCCTAGAGCTGCTCAGCTTAGCGCTCAATTAGTGGGGATCTGTGGACGCGCAAAGAATACAGACGTTCCAGCAAATGTTCTACCACTGAGATTCATTCATTGGTTCATCTTCTTTGCCGCTTAACCCTCACTTGGGTCAAAAGTAAGGTTTTGAAGAGTAAAAGGTGAGCCTTGATAAGTGGTATCTTTTAAAAGAAAGATTAAAGACACACCTTTTTAATCAGGCTTTTAACTAATACTTTTAAACTTTTCTCATGTTTTTATCTTTTTAGTCCTATTTTATGCTCTTAGTCTTCAGCTTTTAACTCCAGTGTTTTGTTTTTATCTTTTTAGTCCTATTTAATGCTCTTAGTCTTCAGTTTTTAACTCCAGTGTTATGTTTTTATCTTTTTAGTCCTATTTTATGCTCTTAGTTTTCAGCTTTTAACTCCAGTGTTATGTTTTTATCTTTTTAGTCCTATTTTATGCTCATAGTCTTCAGCTTTTAACTCCAGTGTTTTGTTTTTATCTTTTTAGTCCTATTTTATGCTCTTAGTCTTCAGCTTTTAACTCCAGTGTTATGTTTTTATCTTTTTAGTCCTAGTTTATGCTCTTAGTCTTCAGCTTTTAACTCCAGTGTTATGTTTTTATCTTTTTAGTCCCATTTTATGCTCTTAGTCTTCAGCTTTTAACTCCAGTGTTATGTTTTTATCTTTTTAGTCCCATTTTATGCTCTTAGTCTTCAGCTTTTAACTCCAGTGTTTCCTCAGGGGGGTCCTCCACACTGGGGGCTGTGTCGGGTCTGCTGAGGGGGTCCCATCCTTGGGTCCCTTCGACCCGGCCGGCTGGGGGTTCTTCCCTTTAATGGGGGGGGGGGTCTGCCCGTCTGTCAGAGTCGGGGGGCCCGGGTGCTGGTCCCCCGATGGCACGGCCTGCAGCTCCTCCCAGTGTGGACGGCCCCAAAGGTGGCGTTTCCTTGATCCTCAATGCCATGCCATGTCTACTTACTGTGTGTGATTGTGTTATTGTGTGTGTGTGTGTGTGTGTCTAGTATGGAGGATGGGAAGGAGGGGCTTTCTTTTGTTTCTTTGTTTTTTTCTTTTTAATTGTGGTAATTGTTTTAATTCTGTAAAGCACTTTGTGTTGCATGTCTTTGCAGGAAAAGTGCTATACAAATAAAGTTGATTTGATTTTTTTTATAGTCTTTTCTGTATCTTTGTTGATATCGATATAGAACTACAGTGGAAGCGCTATACTTGGATGTTCTTGTGGTTGCAATTGAAAATTTAACCATAAACCCAAAAAAAAACTATAGCCACACATAAAACCTCACAATCTGAACCTCCATCATGTGAAAAAATAATTAGTATGCATGGAAAGTATTGCAGCTTTAATGATTTTCATAGTCAATAATGTGTATATGTTGTTAAATAACAGTGTTAATGGCATGTCTGGCTTATTATTGATGCTGCCTAAGTAGCGTTATATGAGTTCCGATTAAAATTTTGCGGCTCTCGTAAAGCTCTCTGACTGCACCGCTATTGTTTTTGTCATCAATCTTGCTGGTGCTGTTGAATTGCTGTTGGGTTTAATCATCCAGTAGGGGGGTTATTATTTTTTTTTTTGGTTGAGTGACGGCCACAAATCAACGCACACAATGTCAAAGGTAAAGTAAAAAGTCCTTCACATTTGTGAAAGACTTTTACTACAAAGTATTGGCTTTTTTTTAGAATATGAGCATAAGTGCATTGCTCGATGTCGATAACATAAGAAGATGCCCCTTCACGTTAAACTGCACAATTGGTGGCCTTTTATTGCAGCCAAACTAATGCATGCCTGTGCAATAATCATGCTGACTCTCTAATCAGCTCATGAAAAATTGGGTTGCATTTCTATTTTGCCGATTGTACTCCTGCAGTGATGTTCAAGAGTCGTCCGTGGCTGGGTGCAGATGTTCAACATGATAACTCCCTAAACTGCTCCTAATGCTCGCTACATCATACTACATTATACCTTTAGACAGGATCCTTTTCCAGCTGGTAAGAAAAGTCCTTCAGTCTGCCACAAGCTTCTCATGCAAAGCAGCAGTTAATGTTCCCTCCTGTGCTGCTGTGACATTAGAGTGGCCTGATCATCCGTTGGGACACCAAATGTGCCTCGTTTGCAGGAATGGGGGGTTTGCGATGTGCCTTCTCCTTGGGTTCTTTCCTGGAAGTGATAGGGCTATTTAGGAAGGACTGTTTGTCCTCTCGCTTTCTCAAACTGGCTCACGTTGCAGGTCCCATAAAGACATTACGGTAATGGCGCAGCTTGCATATGAACATACCGTAGATGTAGATTTTATTCATTTATTTGCTGGGAGGGTAGATAGTACAGCAAGGGAAGCGTATCCCTGACACATACGGTACATTTAAGTGTCTCAGGAGGAATCTGTACTGTATATACTTTAGTACAAAGGTCAGTTTTGAGTTGTTTGAGCGTGTTTATCCCCCGGATTGAGTCAGGGTGATGGTTCCCTAACAAAAGAGCCTGATAACTAAAGGTTATACAGTAAACCTCGGATATATCGGATTCAATTGTTCCCACTGGTTTTGTCCGATATAAGCGAAATCCGTTACATGCGTATACCGGAAAATGTCCGTTTTACGCATATATCGGATTTATATCCGGTATATGCGTAAATCAGATTTTATTCGTTATAAAAAGGCACTTCCTTGACTATGTTTCCAATGTACCTGGACTGGGCAATGAAAAGAGACGTAAGGTAATGAGAATTTAACTTTATTGGACTCTGAGCATAACAAATTGTTAATTAAGCTAGGCCCTGTTACGCCCGTCAGGCCTACGTTATTTCCAATAGTGAGGTTAAGATCTCATTCACTGCTGTGCTAGTATTATTGACGTCACTCACTTTTATATGTGTCCTAAATCTGGAGCCAGGAGAAAGACAATAGCCAGTGACATCAACAAGATTAGCATAACGATGCGGCCATCCGATATATGCGAGGGAAATTTAATGGAAATGCATTGGAACGGGACTGGAGATTTTGTCCGAAATAGGCGAAATTATAAAAAATCCGATATATGCAATGAATTTTTATTGGAAATGCATTACAGAAAAATCGGTTCTTTTTTATCTGTCCGATGTGAGCGAATTTCCGATATATCCGAGGTTTACTGTACCTGCAATTCTACTTCTGATAATTCTAGGATTTGCAAGTAGGTGTAAATTCTGGGAGTGCAGTATTCTACTGTGTTGATAGGGTACTAGACTCTACAAGATGTACTGGGGTCTGGCCGTGTCGTGCTTTATGTGACGAGGACCGTTTTGAACTCAATTCTACAATTTACAGGTAACAAGTGCAGTGAGGCCAGGGAAACTTTATTTTTTTATGTTTCATAGATGAGAAATTGCAGTTCTTAACAGCATATCTCATATTTGCGAACTAAGAGAACGATCCTGGTCAAACATGATGCCAAGGTTCAAGAGTGCAAGACCAATTAGGGCGTTTATATCATTTGCAACCTTGACTCCGAGGTGCTGGGAACCAAGAGTATGATTTCTGTTTCTGTTTAAAAATCTGAGGTCATCCAGCTCTTGACGTCTGCAAGACTCGCAGGGAGTTTGAACGTCTGACTAGTTTCATTAGGTGTCATTTATAAATAGAGTTGTGTGTCATCTTGCATGACAGTGGAAGCTTTCTAATGATACTACAGAACAGGTCCAAGCGCGGAACCCTGTGGGATACCGGGACTGACCTTCACATGTAGTGTTTATTTCCATGGATACAAACTGCAGGCGATCTGACAAATAGGAAATAAGAAAATATACTGTATATTTTTTTTCTTTTTACACTTATTTCACCATAGATTATGTCTTTACATATTTCAGTGGATGAAATGAAATGTTAAAGAAATACAAAAATCCTTCCGTTTGTTGATTTGTCTAACTTTTAATTGCTACAGAATCCTCCATCATGTCTGTACTTACGGTTAAAGAAGATGTAGTTGCAAATGCAATGCAATCATTTTATTAAGGTCAGCTATTTTTTTTTATTTATTACCACCATTACAGGATTCTAACTCACATTTTGAAGGTGTATTTTGACTGTTAAGTGAGATAGCTTTCTTGGTGCCTCTCCGCTGTACGTTTGTATTGGTGCCCATATCCTGACATGGGGTGAGGAATTAAGGCTTGTTGGGAATATTCATCCATATTCCAATGTGACAGCTGCATCATTTCACAGCCACCCATGCAGGTATTTCTCCACCACTGGGCATTAATGCTGGGACAATAGTACACTTGGGGGAAGGGTAAAAGCCTAATTTCCTTTATTAGTCCTCGCCATGGACCACGATTCGCCTATTCTCCATGTTTTGTTTTGTTTTCTCCGTTCTGACTGCTTGTAAAGGTGTAGAGTGGTTGGGGGGAGGGTTGTATAAATGCATCATGCAGATGCTTCCTGGCATGCATCCCACATTTTCTCATTGGCAGCTGTTCTCTTGCTCCGAGTTAAGAAGGCACTAATCACATGGTTTGGTGCTCTGATACGACTTCAAGGTCTGTGCCGCAGTAGCTGTGGCTCACATCCAGACAGTTTTTGGTTAGGATTGAGAGACGTAGCTTTTGGACATGCGTCCGTCTATTCGTGAGAATGTGTTGTGCAGTCGAGTAGCAAGTTGGCAGAAAGATAATATGCAGGTGCAGGTCATTTTATTTGTTTTTAGAACGGGGGGAGGGAAATGACGCGGTATCAAGTGGAGAGTCCTTGACTTTCTTTGACTGCGTTTACGGTTGAATTAGATTGCTTTCACTCCAACACTGCGATACCAGACTACGATATCGACTACGATATGTTGACTTATGCCCAACTATGAAGGGAACCTGTGTATTCTGCATGAGTGAGTACACTACTATCGGTATCAGTTCACCCGTCTTTTTTTTTTTGACAAAAAAAAGTTTAATGTCTCATGCTATGGTTATCATCACACTTCTCCCCCTTTACATATCCTTCTGTGGTGGAAAAGCCAAAATTAAAGGCAGACATTTTGAGACACATTTTCCTAAATGTTTTTGACAAAAAAAGCATACAAGTTTTTTTTTCGTTTTTTTTCGGTTCACCCATCTATGTGTTGGCTGTGTCCAACGCGTAGAGGAAGTGAGGTCATCAGACGGCTTGCAAGTGATCCGTACTTATGGACGAAGTGATTTGCGTGCCGCTCGCCCTCTGTTGAAAATTGGTCGTTTTAGATTGTGACTGCGGCGTGCGGCTCATGAAAACACAACGGCAATGCTATCGTGTATTTAGCCAAATCGTCTGTTGTTGCTGTGGTACCCGTTACTGGAGCGTGTGTAGGCGTTGTTAATATAATTACTGAGTGGAGTAAAGAGCTGATGAGTGCAATTTCATAATTGGTTGTGCTAATGCAGAATGAGTTTTTATTTTATTTTATTGACTCCTTGCCTTGAATATCTCCATTTACAAACAACATGCCGTACCATGCAGTAGATTGTCTCTTTATTTCAAGAGTGTGCGCATATATAAGCCGACTTAATTGCTGCAATACGGGGGATGAAAACAATTACCACAATGAGCAATATGGTCTCTTTAGGACAAGAAAACATACATAAACACTTCATTTTCATTCATATCGGGACATGACTTTATTAGGGATGATTTTGCTGCCTGTGGTAATGAGGAAAACAACCCGTTGCTAGTAAATGAAGATACTCCTTAATGTCAATTCATCATTTAAGCAGCATTGATTGTTTTCGAATGAGACCAACCCCTTCTATGAAAGCACCGAGCTCGCCACCCGACTTCCATTCACTGCAGCATCTCACTATTGATTCATCTCAATTGTTGTTCTTTCTTTTTCAACATAGCGCTGATTAGAAACGTCGAGCGGAAATGACCAATTAATGCCATTTAAAATGCTTATTTCCCCCCTCTTCTCGCTGCTAATGATGGCAGATGTGTGTTTTCTGCTAGCGGCCATTAATGTGTCAAGTGGCAAATTGGAACATCTGTGCCATCCTTCAATGGCAGTTGGAGGCTTTGTTCAGACTGTTCTGGGGGCACGTGTTGGCTAATAAAGTCATAAATTAAAACATAAGCAATATGTTTACGCCGGACAAAGATCCTCTATATGAGCGGGGATGGAGCATGGATTCGGTCTTAGACGGACTTTATTGAGCCTCAAGGGAAAACTGCTGGGTTCAAGGAGCTCAATTGCAGAAGAAAAAAAAAGACACTTTAAAATAAAATGCAATATGAATAAAACATAATGGAATAAAAATAATATAAACTGTATTTACAAATAGCAGCAGCCAAGACTGCATATACAGTAAAAAACCCCGTCCCTTGCGCCCACCCCTCCGGGTGGCAACACCTCCCCTATCGATAGTTCCGGGGTGAATTATGTCCCCCCCAGAATTCACCAATTGTCAAAATCGTCCGTGCGTGCGGGACAACCGCCCCGGCCCCGCCGTGTGCACACTGCTTGCAGCAGAGGAGAAGGGTGTGGTGAAGGGGACAAGATTGTCCACGCGGGGGCCGGCACGCCTGGCCCGGCAGGGCCGCAGACGGCGAACTGTGCCTCCGCCTGTGCGAACCACCACGCCACCGCTGCTGATTCCCAGAACTCCGGCAATTTTAGGGTGGCTCCGAACACTTCGGGACTACTGTCGGGGTCACCAGTGAAGCGCCGAAGAACTGGAGTCTGAGGCGGAGTGTCGAATTTGGGGAGAAAACTTTATTTTTCTTGCAAACATTAACTTGCACTCTTTGCTACATAGAGACATGAAAGCCCCGTCTCTCAACCACAACAGGAAGCGGAAAACCCCCGTCCCTTGCGCCCACCCCTCGGGGTGGCAACACCTCCCCTATCGATAGTTTCGGGGTGAATTAAACACTACAATGTGTTTATTTCTACACATAATTCCTCAAATAACTGCTTTGTATGAAGTATAAAGTCCACCTAAGACAGAAGCGGAAGCAAACAAAAACATGTAAGAAGGCTTTGTGGTTGCCGTTGCGTGTGATTGATGCCTCATGCATTGCAATAAAAGGTCAGCGCCATGCTTTGTGTCCAAAGTAGGACCACGGGATGAGAAGCAGAAACAATTAATAAATCACTTTCAAGGTGAGTGCACACACACACACGCCGCATCGTGTTTCAAATTGTTAATCAGCTGCTTCTCCGTTGCACCCACAAGTATTAAAGGTGATTATTGGTCTCGGCTCGGACTTCCTGTGTTGCTGCAGGAACGGCCATCAGCTCTTCTCTTTTCTCAATCAAAGGCATCTCAAGGGTCTCGTAGTCCGAGTCTCTCTTATTATTACCTTGTTATCAACAAGCTGGAGCATGGCCCATTGTCGCAGCGCTATAAATATCCACTTTTTTTTTTTTTTTTCATCTCTGCTTTCTGTGAAATGTCACCAAGGAGGCCAGAGACCGACAGCCGGCCCGTGCTTCCTCAATATGAAGATAATATTTGGAGCTTATGACAGCAAGATGATGGACACACAGTTGTGGTATTGTTGTCTCCTCTCATGCACTTACAGTATGGCGGTTGTTGGGCAATCATGTTAGTTTCTGTGCTCAAGGCGGTCATTATGGGATGGCGTTATGTTAAGGGATGTAGCCAGGCTCCATTACAATGGCACATGAAATACAAGCTAAATGTTGATTTGTTTTTAACTAATGGACGTGTACGTGATTGTCATTAGGCTCCAGCATACCCGCATCCCCCTAGTGAGGATAAGCGACATAGAAAATAAATAAGTGGGTATTACAGTGCATTACATTATTGAATATTATATATAAATGTCATTCATTCATTCATTCATTTTCTACCGCTTTTTCCCCACGAGGGTCGTGGGGGGTGCTGGAGCCTATCCCAGCTGTCATCGGGCGAGAGGCCCCTGTTTTTGGAATGTGGGAAGAAACCGGAGTACCCGGAGAAAACCCATGCACGGGGAGAACATGCAAACTCCACACAGAAATGCCAGAGGGTGGAATTGAACATTGGTCTCCTAGCTGTGAGGTCCGCGCGCTAACCACTAGACCGCCGTGCCGCCCTGCATTACATTATTGAATATTATATAGAAATGTCATTCATTCATTCATTTTCTAACGCTTTTCCTCACAAGGGTCGCTGGGGGTGCTGGAGCCTATCCCAGCTGTCATCGGGTGACAGGCGGGGTACACCCTGGACTGGTCGCCAGCCAATCACAGGGCACATATAGACAAACAACCATTCACACTCATTCATACCTATGGACAATTTGGAGTCGCCAATTAACCTAGCATGTTTTTGGAATGTGGGAGGAAACCGGAGTACCCGGAGAAAACCCACGCATGCACGGGGAGAACATGCAAACTCGAGGGTGGAATTGAACCCTGGTCTCCGAGCTGTGAGGTCCGCGCGCTAACCACTAGACCGCCATGCAGCATATACATATATATTTAAATGCGATACAATTATTCCTGCAGTTTTATTTTGTTAAAAATAAATGTTATGTTCTGCCATCATTATGGTGGACATAGTGTGTTATATGCTTAGAAGCTTTAAAACGGTGCTTTTATTTCTTGATATTTGCTTTCTTCTTCCACCCAAATAGAACCTTTGCCATGAAAGCATTTGCAGTGAATAAACCAAAAAGGTCCGATCTTTGTTCAAAAAAGCATCTTTGTGAAACGGCCTCAAGCTCTGAGGTCTTGATCCAGATTTTCTTCACGTCTCTTTGGGAGAGGAAAGTGTCGGGTCAAGGGCGCCCCGCTAATGCTTGAAAAAGTCCCGTCTGAGTGGCGAAGGGTGGGAGTGTGCAGCAGCAGCAGCAGCAGCCGCTTCGCTCTTATCTGCTTCTCATATCGGCTCTATAATTCCTGCTGTAATTCACAGGGGCTGGAGCTCAACACGCCGCTATCGCTATCTGACCTGACATCTTTCCACTTTTTTTTGCGTGATGGAGATGTGTGGCATGTGGAAGATGAAGTAATGGGCTGATAGGGGTGAGAGAAAGGGGGGGGGGGGGGTGATGTGTATTATAGTTGCCTTCGGGGGAACAATATGAAAAGGTTGAGCTGATGTGGTCCAGTTTAAGCCGCGGGATGTTTACATCCAGATCAACAGATTGTATGATGATGTCTCCAGGGTCATTCCACAGGTAAATTGCATGTCGTTTGGCCTCTAGCGTGTGTGGGCCCTTCCTGTGAATTGCAGTTAAAGGGTCAGTGACTTATGGGCAATTAGTTGCTAAGCTGCGACTATGTTTTGCTTGATGGCGGCCATGTTTTTCTTTACTTATCTTGCTGAAATTGCACACACAGGTGCTTGTCGTTCCTCTAAAGGTGTGTACCATATTTTGGTTAACACCCTAAATTGACAGTGGGTGTTTATTGGAGGTGGCACGGCGGTCGAGTGGTTAGCGCGCAGACCTCACAGCTAGGAGACTGGGGTTTGATTCCACCCTCAGCCATATCTGTGTGGACTAATTGATTATGTATCAGTATTATTAGTTGGAGTAGTTATTCTGTATTGAAAGTCGGCAGCACAGTGGTTGAGTGGTTAGCGCGCAGACCTCACAGCTAGGAGACCAGGGTTCAATTCCACCCTCGGCCATCTCTGTGTGGAGTTTGCATGTTCTCCCCGTGCATGCGTGGGTTTTTTCCGGGTACTCCGGTTTCTCGCCCGAAGACAGCTGGGATAGGCTCGAGCACCCCCCACGACACTCGTGAGGATAAGCGGTAGAGAATGAATGTTTATGGTGCTGGAGCCTATCCCAGCTGTCTTCGGGCAAGAGGCGGGGTACACCCTGGACTGGTCGCCAGCCAATCACAGGGCACATATAGACAAACAACCATTCACACTCATACCTATGGACAATTTGGAGTCGCCAATTAACCTAGCATGTTTTTGGAATGTGGGAGGAAACCGGAGTACCCGGAAAAAAATGTCATACTTTGTTTTTACTGTAAACGTAACTACCTTGGTGGAGGTAATGCCACAGATTGGTGATTCACTGTGATTCTCCACAGTGCACAGATGGCGACCAAACCCACAGAGGATGATTCGGGACTGGTGTCACTGCGCTGCATGAAAAAAAAAAAAAAAAAAAGCTTATTTAGATCATGAGGGGAATCATGGCTGTGCCAAGGTTGAGTCTCAGTGGAAGCCATTAAAGCAAGGGTACAAAGGTGGATCGATCATAATTCAGCATTAAAATTCCGAGCTGTTACACAGTCTGCTTTCGTCGCAGTGAGCCGTGTTGTAGATTGGCTTTTCACATTTTCTGATGATCAAATCACGGGTTTCCTCTGAGGCATTAACTGCGACTGTGCAGCAAACAATTCAGTAATTGCTGAGACACAAAGACGGGGTGGGATTAAAATCAGCTCTGCTTCTTCTTACTGCTTTGAATGGTGCAGGTCTGTGCATGTGATGAACAGTACTACTATAACTTTGTTAAGATTGTACCCATCACAGGTATAAGGCCAATGAAGTCTCTTTTACTTGTTTCCCCATTTATTAGAGTTCCATTTTCAATTCCAAGTAAATAACATGTCCATTCAATAAATGTAAAAATATCAAAATTTATCGATGCACTGGACATTTTAGTTTCAGAAACAAATGTAGCTTCAGTAAGCTTTCTAATGGGATGACTTGCAATTCCAAGCACTTTATGAACACGCAGTAAAACACAACAGTGTGCAAACACACATTGTCTCACCTATGTTGTTGTATTGTTTTAAGTGAACAATGTTCACACATTTTATATGATTTTGTCTGTTTTTTGTTGATGTATATGTGCATGGCTAAATTATAAATCACCCTGTGAAACGAGCATATGCACCATGCTCACTGGAGATGGACACTTGTCAGATGTTCACACGTGAAAGAATACATTTGATATCTTTGTACCAGAATTGAGTAATACTGTATTAATTAATAATGCCGTGTAGCGGTATTTAAATCTGTGCTGTTTTTTTTTATCAGTAAAAGTTTGGCGGATGTTTGGTAATGGTAATGGTAATGCTAATGGTTTTATTTCATTTGAACATGCATCAGATTGCAATTGAATGCATCACATAATCAGTTCACATGTCCAAAAGGAGTAGGCAGAAGCACAGCTTATTAAATCCTACCCCTCCATCTGGTACTTTTACAATCAGTAACTGTTACATTTGTTCACTTCCTGCTTTCTTAATATAGTTTAAGTTTTTTTTTTTTTGTCATGTACCGAAGTACGAGGTGATATGAGCATCCAATGACATAATGTGTACCATAGTAAGTGTCAATATAGTGATATATATAGCACATCATGACTGGTTCAAGACTCTTCATCCTTGTATTTAGCAAACATCAACTGCTTGTATTGTTTCTTGAATTGGCTCATCGTTGTGCATTGTTTGAGGGTCTTACTCAATCCATTCCATAGTTTGATTCCACATACTAAAATGCTATGGCTTTTTAACGTAGTCCTAGCATATAAGTGTTTCAAATTTAGTTCTTCCCCGCATTTAGGTGCAGAGACAGGCATGAATTATTATTTTTTGTCTATTTTTGGGTTTTACAGGGTTAACTTGACTTTGAACGCCCCTTGGAGAAGCAAATGTATATTCCGCTCATCAGTAATGAAAGAAAAGAAACCAATTCAAGTGTGAACAGGAAATTAGACTGGAACCACGTTATGAGAAGGCAGAAATGTCATTACTCACTGCTCTCACATGCAATGACAGCAAAATGAAAGTAAAAACACATCTGCTTCCCAACTCACCATTATGTCCTGGTTACACACCTTCATAGAACACGCTATGCAGATTGCCACATATTAAGACTCGGGGTGTGATGGTACATGTAACATAGGATACAGTGCAGAGGAACAGGAGCTAATTATGCAGCACTTAGAGTAAAAAGGAATACAATATAAACATTTCAATGTCTCTTCATTGTCATGCTGCTGCTGGTGGAGCAAACCTTCCGTAATCGTACGGCTGGGGGTGCATATGGAAGTTAGGGGAGTTAGCCATGCACTAGCTTCCTCTTCAAAGCTGCCATCCTACCAGAGATTAATGAACACGCTTCTTCGGGCTGCCTCCCGTCTCACCATAGTGTGATTTATGGACATCCAGATGCCTGCGAGGTGGAGGTGGGGGTGGGGGGTGGGGGAGTGGTGCCGTTTGTTTTTTTGTCATGAAGATTGAATTTTAAATGTTGTGACGAATGACCCCCGGGTTTTATATAGGTATGATTCATTTGTGCGTGTCAGTGTGTGTGTCTATAATCAGTAGTCATGTAGCGTGCCGTGCTGATGAAGCATTTTTCCCTCACGTCGCAAATATGGCACCTTTGGGTTTCGTACTGTATGTCACACCAATATGCTAGCGCTGGCATGAAACCTCTTTAAGGTAAGGCGATACCGATATACTGTTGTGGGGGGGATAAGACGGCCCTTGGGGTACGACTTGGGGAACCCTGTAGGTTGTGCTCAAAATGCTTTGGAAGGATGCTAGGATGCATGTAATACATACTATGACATTTAAAGAAAAATGGCCGATGGCTTCGGGCCAAAAGACATTTGGCTTGGTGATGGCCATGTTTTTCAAGCAGTCATGTGACATGAAAGTGTCGAGCAACGTTTTTTTTTTCGAGCAATGCAAAGTTTTTGTTGGGAATATTCCCGACCATTACTCATGTCAGCACCTCGAATTACTCAGCTGAGAATGATATCGTCATATCACCTCGTACTTCGGTATGTAATTAAAATTAAAATTAAAATTAAAATTAAAATTAAAATTAAAATTAAAATTAAAATTAAAATTAAAATTAAAATTAAAATTAAAATTAAAATTAAAATTAAAATTAAAATTAAAATTAAAATTAAAATTAAAATTAAAAAAATGAAATTAAAATAATTAAAAAAATTGAAATTAAAATAATTTAAAAAATTGAAATTAAAATTAATTACAAAAATTGAAATTAAAATTAATTACAAAAATTGAAATTAAAATTATTTACAAAAAATGAAATTAATTACAAAAATCAAAATAAAAAATAATTACAAAAATTAAAATAAAAAATATATTAAAATAAATTATATTAGGAAAGCAGAAAGTGAACAAATGTCACGGTTACTGATTGTAAAAGTATCAGATGGAGGGGTAGGATTGAATGAGCTTTGCTTCTTCCTACTCCTTTTGGACATGTGGAACTGTGAACTGATTATGTGATGCATTCAATTGTAATCTGATGCATGTTCAAATGAAATAAAACCATTACCATAACTTCATTACAATTCGGCTAAACATACAAAAGTTATAGTGGGTGTTTGAGAAATTTCAAGTCAATACAGCTCGTGGCTTCACAAAAAGCCATCATATTGTGTCTTTGTAGAGCACAGGCTAAACAGCAGGGATGCGGGCGTTGACACCCTTTTGTGTGCAGCAGTTCAGGAGTGGACGAATACGTCATACCAACAAGACAGACTTAGTAATGTAGCAACTCTCATTTTTCTGAACTGTATGTTCCCTGAGGCTTTCTGCTATCCGATGTATTGAATTGGCAAAAGCAGAATGATAAAGAATGAATGCATCCCTCTTGTCACAGAACAAGTCATGCCTCCCTTCTTTCCCACTCTTCGGTAAGAGCGTATGGATTTCCTTTATCGTCCAGCCGGTGCTTGAATGACACGCTGTTGTTGATGTTTTTGTGATGGTGAGATATCGAATGGAGCGTAGACAAATGTAATGCTCCACAAGACTCAGAAATGGAAATAAAAAAAGGAGTGTAAAACTAGCCAACAAACAGCAATACATTGATGGCGTGTGACTAAATATAGGAGCCCTGACTTTGCATAGGAAATGAATATCAAGCACGCTTGCACCGCAAAGCATTTGTGGGTCTGGTACAGGTTGAGCTGCTAAAAACTGCTGATTAAACATTATGGCATATGGCTGCATACATATGCTAAAAGTTCACGAATCCTGGAGGTTGCAGTGGTGGGGCTCCAAGTGAGAGCAGTCAGCGGGACACGGTGTCTTCCATCGCTGAGGGAGGCTGGTCATCTAGTTCGATGAATTCAATTATTTTTGGGGTATTGGCTTCGACTTTGATGCTGCACGGTGAGCCTTAAACTCACCATACTTTGTCAAATGTCATATTCAATGAAATCATTTTTATTTATTGCAGGATGCAAACTTTACATTGTCCGTGTATTTAAATTGATAGAATCAGAATGAGGCCAAGTGCTTTAAATAGTTATTAACGAGTAGTTAATGATGAATGATGCTAATTGTGTGGAAGTGGTTAAACACGGTTCACGGTTTTGAAAAAAATATTGATAATATTTGAAAATAAATATCAATAAATATTGTCCAAGGTGGCACGGCGGTCGACTGGTTAGCGCGCAGACCTCACAGCTAGGAGGACCAGGGTTTGATTCCACCGTCGGCCATCTCTGTGTGGAGTTTGCATGTTCTCCCCATATTTTTGGTCAACACCCTAAACTGACAGTGGGTGTTTATTGGAGGCGGCACAGCGGTCGAGTGGACACTGGGGTTCGATTCCACCCTCGGCCATCTCTGTGTGGAGTTTGCATGTTCTCCCCATGGGTTTTCTCCGGGTACTCCGGTTTCCTCCCACATTCCAAAAACATGCTAGGTTAATTGGCCACTCCAAATTGTCCATTGATATGAATGTGAGTGTGAATGGTTGTTTGTCTATATGTGCCCTGTGATTGGCTGGCCACCAGTCCAGGGTGTACCCCGCCTCTCGCCCAAAGACAGCTGGGATAGGCTCCAGCACCCCCGCGACCCTCGTGAGGAAAAAGCGGTAGAAAAATGAATGAATGAATCAAATATTGTCCACCATATTTTCCCTGTTAATGTCAAATATTTCTTGATTTGCTTTCCCAGGGTGGCCTCATCGCCCTTCTCCTTCTCATTCTCCTTTTCACTCTGGTCCTCTACACTCGCCACCGATGGTGCAAGCGCCGCCGCATCCCCCAGAAGAGCGCCAGCACAGAGGCCACACACGAGATCCACTATATCCCTTCGGTTCTGCTGGGACCCCAAGGGAGGGACAGCTACCGTGGATCCAGAGGAACTCACCAGCACAGCGGCTCCGTCATCGGCATGCCCATCCGGGAGACGCCCATCCTCGACGATTACGACTGCGATGAAGACGATTCGGTGGGGCGCTCGTTGAATTCCACCCCCAACCAACTGCACAACAAAGTGAGCGACGGGAAGATCCAGGACGACTATGGGGTCGGGATCGGCTACGGAGGACACACTGACTACAAGGAGGAGGAGCTTAAGCATAATTTGGACAAACGAGGTAGGTTCTCTATTTTATAAATGAGACTTCCTCCCAGTCTCAAGCAGTCGTTGGCGGAAAGAAACCAACGAGATGCTCAGTGGTGGTTGTCCTCCTTTTGAACGTTGGCAGTGATTCCGTGTGCCAGCTCCCAGATGGCCCGGCCTGGATGTCTGAATTTGGCTCTGGTCAAGGCCACCCACGTAACCAGCATGTCCTGCTCAAATTTTGTCAAACATTTAGCCTTGAAGTCTGACGCAGAAGAAAAAATACATTGAATCCTGGTAGTTACTTCAGCCTAACACATAAAGGGTGCGTTCACAGTCGTCATGTTTCCTCGGGTTTCCGGCCACTCTGGTGCTCCACAAGAACAGCAGCATGGATGCAAACAGCACTCAAGTGTGCAAAAAATCTTTTTCTCATTTTTGGTCCAGACCAGGGCACCGAACCACAAGTGTGAATGCGGGCTAGCCGAAAGCCATAATGAATCCTTTGCTCATTAACGTGTGAAGCAGTGATGCTGTATTTCTATGTCGGAAGGTCAAGTGACCAAGGACGCGGTTGGACTTGATTAGATGCTGAGATGTGTCATCGGGAGGCCTCTTGACCCTCGCCAGATGTAATCAGGAGGGTCATCAAGAGCGCGACATGAAAAACCCTGCACTGCCTTCTAGTGTCGGGATGAATTCCGCATCATAATTGCATGGCTGTGTTGTAGCATCTGTTGATGTGCTGGTGAAAGTGGGCCACTTCTTTGCTCAGTTCAACTTAAATAATTGAAGCACGCTGGTGGCGTTAGCGGAAGTCCTGGTTATTTATGTCATTCTGAATCATGCATTGGGGAAACTTTAGGAAATACACATTTTTTTAGTCTTACAGTCATCCTGCATTTGGCACAATATGTTTAGTCACATACGGTATATTCATGTTCAAGTTACAGTGTACCGCGTATCATTACGGCTACTCATTGATACCGATTTTCAGTACATTGTGTGTCTTTATTTTGTCATAAAAGCTACCTTGCTAATTTAATCATCCATTCAGGAGTATTCTATGTTACTTATCGTCACGATGGTCACAGTGCCTTTCCCAGCTTATTTTGGCCACCAGCCAATCACGGGGCACATATAAGCAAACGACCATTCACACTCACTCACACGGGGAAAACATGCAAACTCCACACAAAGTTTAATTTCATAACAAAAGTTAATTCATTCCTTCATTTTCTACCGCTTATCCTCACGAGGGTTGCAGGGGTGCTGGAGCCTATCCCAGCTGTCTTCAGGCGAGAGGCTGGACTGGTGGCCAGCCAATCACAGGGCACATATGTACAAACAACCATTCACACTCACATTCATACCTATGGACAATTTGGAGTCGCCAATTAACCTAGCATGTTTCTGGAATGTGGGAGGAAACCGGAGTACCCGGAGAAAACCCACGCATGCACGGGGAGAACATGCAAACTCCACACAGAGATGGCCGAGGGTGGAATTGAACTCGGGTTTCCTAGTTGTGAGGTCTGCGCGCTAACCACTAAATCGCCGTGCAGCCCACAAAACTTTATATTTTATTTAATTTATGGTAATGGTAAAGGTTTTATTTCATTTGAACATGCATCAGATTACAATTGAATGCATCACATAATCAGTTCACAGTTCCACATGTCCAAAAGGAGTAGGAAGAAGCAAAGCTTATTAAATCCTACCCCTCCATCTGGTACTTTTGCAATCAGTAACTGTTACATTTGTTCACTTCCTGCTTTCCTAATATAGTTTTTTTCACGTACCGAAGTACGAGGTGATATGACCATACAACGACATAATGTGTACCATAGTAACTGTCAATATAGTGATATATATAGCACATCATGACTGGTTGAAGATATGTATGTATCTCTCCGTGTTTTAACTTACAAATATACACTCCCCTCCAAAATTGTTTGGGAACGCTTGTAGTTGCTGTGCCAGAAATAAAAGGTTGTCAAGGAGAACATGCAAGATGTCTGCAGCCGCTGGAACGGCACCTCTGCCTTTGTCCAGAATTTCTAGATTCCAGGAACAGAGGTGGCCTGTGACCTCCACACTCTCCCACCCAGCAGTGACCCTGAGGGGGGAACGCTACGTGAACCTCAGACATGAACAGTAGTACTTGTTTGGGGAACTGAACCTTCAATCAGCTACAGTGTTTCCGAGTGGAAACAAACTTAACTCATTCAATCCCAGCCATTTTTGATGATTTGGACTCAATCTTCAAGGCACAGGATTCTTGAAGATCAGAACGTACCTACAATGAAGGATCCACTCGATTCCTCCCACATTCCAAAACATGCTAGGTTAATTGGCCACTCCAAATTGTCCATAGGTATGAATGTGAGTGTGAATGGTTGTTTGTCTATATGTGCCCTGTGATTGGCTGGCGACCAGTCCAGGGTGTACCCCGCCTCTCGCCCGAAGACAGCTGGGATAGGCTCCAGCACCCCCACCACCCTCATGAGGAAAAAACGGTAGAAAATGAATGAATGAATTATTCCAGGGTTCATATTGTGCAGAACATCGTATGTCCAAGAAAGATAATCCACTGTCTTGTGGGAAAAGAATGCATAATATCCAAGACCGGCAGGACCGGCAGGGTCTCTGCTGTGTATTCCAGCCACATCCAAGCCAGCAGGATGTCTGTTTTCAGCTGCAGGTAACATTTCTTCAAAGAAGGGAGCAAGCCTGAGCCCAGAGCATGTTGACATGCTCACCTTCCTTCATTGCCATCGAGAGCTCCTTTTAAACATTGCACAAACGCCTGCCACGAGAGAGACAGAAAAGGGGGTTTGGTCATTGCCTGGATTCTTCCGAATAAATTGGTTTGAAGCATCCAATATGTGGAACTTCATGCATGGACTCGTTTCAAGATCCTGTGGAAATGCTCTTGCTTTTTTTTTGCTTTTCCCAAAGGACATCCGAAAACTTCTAGCTACCTCATTTAAGTTGCACAGCATAAAGGAAAGGCTTGTTCGTTTTTAATTAATGCCATGTATTTTTAATACTCACAAGAAATACTTGCTTGAAAGTACATTTATACATATACTACATATACAGGGCTGTACCGCTCTATACACCAAAGGGATATTTCGTACACTCAATTAAAAAAAAATAATAATATTTGAATTTTTTTTTCTGTATTTCTGTATTTTTTTTCCATTTTTACGTTAAATGACAAAACTTTTAATCTTAAAATTTTAAATCTTCAATTTGAATCAAATTTTGTAACAGGACTTCAGATCAAAACATATGCCAAAAATGGCACCAAATGAATTTTGATAAAGTTATAACATTTTAACAACTCCTACAACATTAGAAATGCTAAGCTCCTCCCACTAAGCTTTTTATTAAGGTTTTTTACGTAAAACGACAAAACTTTTAATCTTAAAATTTTAAATCTTCAATTTTAATCAAATTTTGTAACAGGACTTCAGATCAAAACATGTGCCAAAAATGGCACCGAATGAATTTTGATAAAGTTATGGCATTTTAACAACTCCTACAACATTAGAAATGCTAAGCTCCTCCCACTAAGCTTTTTATTGCGATGGATTCCGATCCCCGAATGAAGATTTAAGGTCAGCTATGACGGCGGATGCCGGGACAGGGCTTTGAAATCGGTGACTTAACGTTTACTGAAACTCCTGTCCAGTTGTGTTTGTTTTGTGGTTAAGATGCTTTGGAAGCATGCTAGCATACTTGGAATTTCCTTGTTGTTTTAGCCTGTAATGATGTTGATGACAGCCATGTTTTCCAATTGCTTGTCAGTGTGTCGTTCCAGTGAAACACATGTGTGCAAAATTTCAAGTCAATCAGACACATGGGTTGTGGTTTGGGGTTTAATAACTATAACTATCCCTTTCTCGGAAAAATAATTACACGGACAACACAATAGAGATGCACATTTGACTCTGATTTTCACCCTTTAGTGTTACTTTACATCAACAAATTGGTACGCTAGTTGAAATTGACGCTCGGTAAATGGCAATGACCCGTATTTAGGAAAATGCTGTATCCCTGTTGTCAACACTGTGATGTATTTTTAATGTGTCAAGTCAATTTCCATCTTGAAACCCATCGACTGCCGATGCTGCAGTGTCGAGAATAACACTGAATAACCAATCACAGTTTTGAAGGCGTTGGGATCGAACTGGCTTGTTTCTTTCAGTACCTGCTGAGATATGGAGAAGGGGTGGGATTAAAAAAGCTTTGTGTTTTTTTTTTAATTCATTCATTCATTTTTTACCACTTTTTGTCACGAGGGTCACGGGGGTGCTGGAGCTTATCCCAGCTGTCTTCGGGCGAGAGGCGGGGTACACCCTGGACTGGTCGCCAGCCAATCACAGGGCACATATAGACAAACAACCATTCACACTCTAGCATGTTTTTGGAATGTGGGAGGAAACTGGAGTACCCGGACAAAAAACCCACACATGCATGGGGAGAACATGCAAACTCCACACAGAAATGGCCGAGGGTGGAATTGAACCCTGGTCTCTAGCTGTGAGGTCTGTGCGCTAACCACTTGACCGCCATGCAGCCTAAATGATAATGTAATAATGCTATTTTTATTCATTCATTTTCTACCGCTTTTTCCTCATGTAGGTAGCGGGGGTGCTGGAGCCTATCCCAGCTGTCTTCGGGTGAGAGGCAGGGTACACCCTGAACTGGTGGCCAGCCAATCACAGGGCACATATAGACAAACAACCATTCACACTCACATTCATACCTATGGACAATTTGGAGTCGCCAATTAACCTAGCATGTTTTTGGAATGTGGGAGGAAACCGGAGTACCCGGAAAACATGCACGGAGAGAACATGCAAACTCCACACAGAAATGAGGGTGGAATTTAACCTTGGTCTCCTAGCTGTTAGGTCTGCGCGCTAACCACTCGACCGCCATGCATCCCCTATCCTTTTTAGTCATGTTGAATTATGCAAGCATAAACATACTGTATAATGTACTGTATGTTCAAAATTACAGTTGGCATCGGCACGTCACTAAAAGGGGCTAATTCATCTGCCGGAATGTTTGCCTGATGTGCCTTCGCTTTCCAAATAGGTCTCCCCGATGAACAATTTGGCATTTTCCGAGAGATGGACCACAAAGCTTTTAATTTAATGCCTCCGCTCCCCTCAGCTGCACTCTGCCTGAAGAGGTGGCATTTGGGGCAATTAACTCGTATCCCAGCGGCTGATCTGTGCCGCGACCCGGATGCCTTTAAATACCAGCCTACCTTTTGTGTTATCTATTTGTCGTTTCTGCCGGATAAGCCTGTTCATTTGAATCCCATAATATTATCTTGAAGGATTAAGGCAATGCAACGTACATTATTATTCATTCATTCATTCATTTTCTACCGCTTTTCCTCACGAGGGTCGCGGGGGGTGCTGGAGCCTATCCCAGCTGTCTTTGGGCGAGAGGCGGGGTACACCCTGGACTGGTGGCCAGCCAATCACAGGGCACATATAGACAAACAACCATTCACACTCACATTCATACCTATGGACAATTTGGAGTCGCTAATTAACCTAGCATGTTTTTGGAATGTGGGAGGAAACCGGAGTACACGGGGAGAACATGCAAACTCCACACAGAGATGGCCGAGGGTGGAATTGAACCCTGTTCTCCTAGCTGTGAGGTCTGCGCGCTAACCACTCGACCGCACATTATTAGTCAGACAAATTAATCTCATTTTGACGTGTATGTCAAACACGAGATGCATAAATTAGGAAGTTAGTAATTAAAACATAGCACAACACTTTTGGATATCTCGATGTGAGGCGTTCACAGGAGCTGGTATCACCATCACACCTTCTCCTTCATCACAGAGCCATCAGGTGAGATTTGTGTCGCGGTGCAGATGTACCGAATAACACAATATAGGCCTTAAAGCCCCATTCAACCAGCGCCATGTCTGTGTCACTACATCCTTCAAGCTAATAGTGCTTTTCTTGCCATATTGAGGATTTGTATGACTTTCATTTGAAATACATACTGCATGATAGCTAGCTTTTTATGAGGTGATTAGAGCCGAGTGTGGCAGTGACATTAAGGGACGCGTGCTTCCGAAAGGATTGGCGTTCTCTTGTTGGTTTTATATCATATAAACATAGAAACAGCCTTGTGTACACTCCCGCTTCAGAGAATCATATGAACCATATTTTATGTTTTTTTTTGTTTGTTTTTTTTTCAACCGCTGCATCCTTTTGCTAGTGCAGTGGATTTGGTGCACTCTGATAAAGCACTGTGATGGATTTAAAGGAGAGTTATTGTTGCTGCATTGAGGCATCCGTTTTTAACATACAGCCATATGTGTTGGATCCTGGATCTGATCCGGAATTAGAGACTGGACAAAAGTGGTCAAAAACTGACAAACTGACAAATTTCAAAAGTTCCCTACTCTCTGAATGGCAAGTAGCTTTAGCATTTTAGCATTAGGTTTTCTACAACATCGGTAGAGTGTAATGTGGTTATTTATTTGTGTGTGAGCAGTAAATGAATAAGTGTTCCAGTAAACACAAAAGATAATGAAATATATTGTGTTGTAATGTGGTGTCCGAAAACCAAAAAAAAAGAAAAAAAATATGATTGAATTATTGAAAAAAAAAACAGCAAGGAGAAAAAAAATGTACTATAAAAATGGATATAAAATGCATGTGTCGAGTAATCGAGTGGGCACTTCCGTGAAGTGTGTACCGAGGCTTGATTCATTGGGGGAAGGGGCCGGAATTGATGACGTCCAAAGCCTCGCAGCCCGGCTGTACCAAGTAACGGATTTGGGAAAAGGTTCAGAATTTGCCGCTATGTGTGCCTGTCACTCAGCGAAATATGTATCACTTGATACATGACATTTATGGACAAGAAAACATTCAGAATTTTATATATATACTGTATATTTTATCTTACACTTTGTAGATTAATCCTTTGGTGATACATTTTTTTGTAGTACATAATCATTTCCAAGAGCCAAAACAGATCAGCATTCAATGCATCTCACATGAAGATCCAGCCGATCCAAGGTTTTGTGTGCACATGAACCTTCAAGAAATAAATCCATTCTCAAACCAGTTGACTGAAAATGGTTCATGGTTCATCTTGACATCACTAGTATTCACTCACATCAATAAACCACCGTACTGTATGGGGTGGTGGCACCACATCACCCTGCCCTCCTCAAAGAAACCCCAGCTGCTCCTTTATAGGGATCTCAATCTGCCCAGAATGTCCCACCATAGCCCATAGGTTGGTCTACCAAACAAATCGAATCATGTAACTCTTCACAAAACTGGATTTCAACAATACCATCTAATGTGACCTGCTGCTAAAACTTTTCATAAAATATTAACCCATACCCATATTTCCCTACCTGAACCCAAGATTAAATCCCCATAAAACCTACGACCGCGGCATAGGTATGAATGTGAGTGTGAATGGTTGTTTGTCTATATGTGCCCTGTGATTGGCTGGCCACCAGTCCAGGGTGTACCCCGCCTCTCGCCCGAAGACAGCTGGGATAGGCTCCAGCACCCCCGCGACCCTCATGAGGAAAAAGCGGTAGAAAATGAATGAATGAATGAAACCCTACGACCCCCTCCCTCATCCCCAGTACATGGTATGGTCTGATGATGTCACTAATGACATCACTATAAAGCAAACTCTTGGCGTCTCCTCCCCACATATTTCTGCAGGTGACTCCATTGGTAAGTGTTCACAGGTAAGATGAACTCTGTTCACTTGTTCCTAATAACTCCCAAATGCTAAACGACCGTTTAGTCTGAATTAACAAAGTACTAAACAAAGTACTAACAATGAAATCGTGAATATAATACTATAATAAGGGACAAGGGTCACATATTTGCAGTGTATTAAATGACCGAATAGTCTAATAAATTCAACATATACAGATCAAAACATGCATTTTTAATGCAGTTTGTCAATTCCCCCCCCCCCCCAAAAAAAAAAAAAACAAAAAAAAAACAAAAGCATCAGTTGTGTCCACTCCAGTGTGAAAACAGACTGCAGGAGTCTCATCAGTTCCTTGTGCTGCATTGTGTACTCGGGAAGCTGTGACGGCGAACAAAATGAACAAAACCCCTCAAGCAAAGTACGCCATCTGATGAGGTCATTTAGTCGAGGAAGGGGCCAGGAATCATTTAAGGACAAAATCAAGGACCCTAGCTGCCAGGAAGTATGAATAGGACCGAGAAATACACCTGAGTAATCTGATACAAAGCATAAGAAATACAAAATTCAATGATTGATTTTCACTACAAATAGCATTTCTACTGTAGCTTCGGTTCCTCAACCACTAAATAACACACATGAGCTTTCTTGTGGATACTTTCCAAGGTGGGCGGTCCCAGCATGGTCACGTTTTAATTGTTTAATTGTCAGCACGTCTTAAAAAGGAGGAGGCAGAAACAGTTGACTTAATCCTACGCCGTCTCCACGCCGCAGCAAGTAATGAATGTTTGTTCACTTCCTGTGTTTAATAGAGGAAAGAATAGATAACGTGTGTGTGGCAAGAGACAGACAGCTCATGTAGCGTTGAAAGAAGAGTGTCATAAAAGTACGCAGTGCATATAAGATATAGGGTACATATTCTCCACTTTGCTGCTGCAGCCCTTTTTATTGCCGCACTCCATCTTCTCGCAGAAAATTGAAGACCTTAGTTAGATCTCCTCTGTTGGACTGATGCATTCAATGCAGAGTGCTTTTACTGTGTTTTTCAGTACTGTGAAGTAGAAAATACTTGTTTTGTAAAGCAAAGTACAGTAAACCTCGGATATATCGGATTCAATTGTTCCCACTGGTTTTGTCCGTTATAAGCGAAATCCGTTATATGCGTATACCGGAAAATGGCCGTTTTACGCATATATCGGATTTATATCCGGTATATGCGTAAATCGGATTTTATCCGTTATAAAAAGGCACTTCCTTGACTATGTTTCCAATGTACCTGGACGCGCAGGCAACGCTGCAAACGCTGCAAATGACGTCGTATAGCGGCCTGTCACGATTCGGCGAATCGGAGCGCCACGATGCGGCCATCCGATATATGCGAGGGAAATTTAATGGAAATGCATTGGAACGGGACTGGAGATTTTGTCCGAAATAGGCGAAATCCGTTATAAAAAATCTGATATATGCAATGAATTTTTATTGGAAATGCATTACAGAAAAATCGGTTCTTTTTTATCTGTCCGTTGTGAGCGAATTTCCGATATATCCGAGTCCGATATATCCGAGGTTTACTGTATACAGTACTGCACTACCGGGCACCGACCAGCAGAGGCGCTACTGATTCAAAATAGCAAATAGATTATATTCCGCTACCAGTCAAACTCCAGTTTAAAAGCCTTTAAATGTATCTGTTTAACATAACACTTTGTCAGCATAATTTTTCATGCTTGGCGCATAATTCACAAATGTTTGTTTGCTGTAACCTGCCATTGGTCAATATGCAATTTCAGGCAGAGCGATGTTGCAGTGTATGAAATTAACGTAATTGTCTCTGGATGCGATGAATCATCTTGGGTGTGTGATAAATTGGCACCATATTGTAATTATATTTGCATAATGTCTCTCCGCTTCATTTCCGCTGGAAAGTTCCACCACCCACCCACCCACCCTTTCCTGCAAACAGCATTTCATGTTGTTGTTGTTGGCAACATTGGGATCTTTATAAGCAGCTAGCTATATATCAGTGTCTCTCCCCTGGGTAGCCGTAAAGGCGTTACATCAAATTCAGACGACCCAGAAGCAATTAATACACTAACAAACAATCAAAACGTGGAATTGTTTGATGGAAACTGTAAAATATGAGAACATCTCCTGTGAAGGGATCACGTAGAAGCGCACAGATAGCCTCGAGTATCTTCGAGGTTTAAGTTCCTGGTTTGGACATCCATCCTTTTTGAAGCCTATCCCAGCTGGACATGAAATACAATACATGCATGATAAAATGGAAGCTATTTCATAGTACTGCAACGTTCGATGAGACACACAAGAAGTTTTTATTGCAGGTTTGAAGTATCTCACCACAGGCATAGTAATAATTAGTAATAATCATCTTCATATAATAACGGTTACAGTTGCAGTTCTAACCCACAACGAGCTAAAACTCAACTCTGAACCTCAACATCACTTCCTGTCCTCCACACATCTGGAACACATGTACTTCAACACATACAAGTTTTATGGGTTTTCTCCGGGTACTCCGGTTTCCTCCCACATTCCAAAAACATGCTAGGTTAATTGGTGACTCCAAATTGTCCATAGGTATGGACAATTTGAATGTACAATGGAATGTGAGTGTGAATGGTTGTTTGTCTATATGTGTCCTGTGATTGGCTGGCGACCAGTCCAGTCTTGTGAGGAAAAGCGGTAGAAAATGAATGAATGAATGAATATTGTATTGAGTATTGAGTTATATGAGTGCAAGGTGACTATAGGGGTGTTATTTCAAGTCTGGAGGGCTCTAATGTAAAAAAATAAATAAATAATGGGAACGATTATTTGATTTATAAATAGCCACGTATACATGGACCCAAATATTCCAATTCCATTCGGGTTATTTGCTCAAACGGAAAGAATGTAACCTTTGTATACACCTCATTCCGAAAGACAAGTGCCAATCCGATTGAATATATAATCAGATTGGAATATTCCTTTCCATGTATACCATTGCTTTTGGAAAGGTCATTCGGAAAGAGTCCATTCGGAAAGAGAAAACTCCTCATGCAAATGTGGCTACTGATTTATAGATAAGGAATCCTACCCAAAAGTAAATAACTAAATTATCAAGTTTAATTTTTTTTTCTTCTCAGAAATACAAAAAAAAGTTCAACAAGTATAGCAGTGAATTCATGAAATTATGTTTTATGGCCTGGTGTTTGTTCCTACCAGGGGCAAAACAAACATCGCTGGTCATATTGTTTACCACTAAACATTCAAACTCATAATTTGCATATTCATGTCCACCCTCTCTGTGATGTATGAGAACAAAATATATCCCTTAAACTTGCACGTACCGGTACCTGCTGTTAATCTTGAGGGCAAGTCAAGGCAAGTTTACATGAGTGGCGCATGTTTCATTTGTGCTTTTACACAAAGACACAAATGAAGTGTAAAAAACAACAATAATGCCAGAAGCCTACATGATCTCACACACAAAACCTTAATAAACAAGGATATTTGCAGTATGTTTTGCTCGCTGTGTGTTGCCAGCCTTCTGTTTTTTGACTATATCACACCGTGCGTTAATGAGCTGGACAACTTCCTGTGAAGATGCTTCTTGCAGGTCAGTGTTTGGATCTGTCTTCAGCTACTTTTAAGCATGAAGGGACGCATCTATATTTTATCGTGACTCAAGGCAAGAGGCAATCTGAAGATTGTTTCTGGATTCCTGCAGTCCGAAGTCAACAATATACTGTATTTGCCAAAATAGATAGAAGATAAGATGTCATTTCCAGCTTGTAAAACAAACAACACAACACAGACGGCATACAGAGTAACCTACCCACTGCACCGTATGGCCATACAAATGACTACATGGAATACCCATGCAAAACAAAAACCCATATATTCCCTCCGCAAGGCATGCTGGGTAGCTTGTGGTACTCTATTCTCCCCAAAATATTGCACTTGTTTGTCATGTTTTTGCTTGATTAAAAAATATGTTGGGTGGCACGGCGGTCGAGTGTTTAGCACGCAGACCACACAGCTAGGAGACCAGGGTTAAATTCCACCCTCGGCCATCTCTGTGTGGAGTTTGCATGTTCTCCCTGTGCATGTGTGGGTTTTCTCCGGGTACTCCGGTTTCCTCCCATATTCCAAACCATGCTAGGTTAATTAGCCACTCTAAATTGTCCATAGCTATGAATGTGAGTGTGAATGGTTGTTTGTCTATATGTGCCCTGTGATTGGCTGGCCACCAGTCCGGGGTGTACCCCGCCTCTTGCCCAAAGACAGCTGGGATAGGCTCCAGCACCCCCCCGCGACCCTCGTGAGGAAAAAGCGGTAGAAAAATAATGAATTAATGAAAAAATATGTTGAAGAGACCACCAGAGAAGTAAACGAGGAGGAGTAAAGATACTCTTGATAGCCAACGTTATATTGTCGTACAGCTGGACTACCCAGCATGCCTTGAGGGCATTTGGAAATAACAGTTTTTAACTTACGTGTCATGTTTAGCATTTAGCTGTTGTTAGCTGACTACATGCATTGGAACATTACTGACATCTAGTGGCCATGGAGTGACACTACATAGTGTATACCTTCTTGTCTTTCAATATTTTTGTCATTTAAAAAAAATAAATAAATAAAACGCAATAGAGAGGGAGCGATAATCAAACCCAATATTCCAATGGACGACTGTATGCATTTGTCAAGTATTATTGGAAATGTTTAGGAAGAATTTTTTGAAGGGGTATGCATCACTCTACCGTATAAGCGTTTGAGTGGACAGCAGCCTTTCCTTTGTATATATTAATGCCGCTCCGCAAAGCAGTATCTGACAGCGGTGCACTGCCTCTGTGATGTCTGATATACTGTACGAGCCGTCATCACTGTCGGAGTAGCCTCCGGAGTGGCAGGCCCACGGTCTGTGCAAGACAAGAAAGGAAGCGAGCGCAAGGATACAGAACATCCTTTCCATCAACTTCCCTTTTTTCCCCAGTGGCACCAAAACCATCGGAATGCCTTGGAGCATGTCAGCGTCTTCCTTACAAAACATCATATTAGAGGTAGAGGTCAGATGGAGAATTCTAGACTTGTGTTCCAAGAGTGTGGCTTTGTTGTAGAACATTATTTGGACCAGGTGTGCTCATCTGCATCGCTTCTATTCTTAGCAAATGACTTTTTTTAAGGAAAAACACACCAGTTTAAAATGTCAACTTTGCTATTTACAGTGCAGCGACACAATTTGAAGGTCCTGTTGAATATACTGGTCTTTGTACTGGCTTCTTAGTGTGTTAATACATACAGAGGAACCTTGGAACTCCACCACAGTGTGTTCCAGATGAATGTACTGTATTTTCTGGATTATAAGTCGCTCCGGAGTATAAGTCGCACAAGGCCAACAATTCATAATTAGGTAGAAAAAAACATATATAAGTCGCACTGGAGTATAAGTCACATTTTTTGACTTATTGTTAGAACTTGCCTTCTAGGTGGAAGTCTGTCTGTCTGTTTTGGTTAAGTAGTTTGGAAAATAAAATACCATATTTTCTGGACTATAAGTCGCTCCGGAGCATAAGTCGCACAAGGCCAAAAATGTATAATTGGGTAGAAAAAAACATACATAAGTCGAACTGGAGTATAAGTCGCATTTTTTTACTTATTGTTAGAACTTGCCTTCTAGGAGGACGTAATGTCTGTTTTGGTCAAGTAGTTTGTAAAATAAATTACCATATTTTCTGGACTATAAGTCGCTCTGGAGTATAAGTCGCACAAGGCCCAAAATTCATAATTAGGTAGAAAAAAAACATACATAAGTTGCACTGGAGTATAAGTCGCATTTTTTTACTTATTGTTAGAACTTGCCTCCTAGGAGGACATAATGTCTGTTTTGGTTAAGTAGTTTGGAAAATAAAATACCATATTTTCTGGACTATAAGTCGCTATAAGTCGCACAAAGCCAAAAATTCATAATTAGGTAGAAAAAAAAAAAACATACATAAGTCGAACTGGAGTATAAGTCGCATTTTTTGACTTATTGTTAGAACTTGCCTTCTAGGAGGAAGTATGTCTGTCTGTTTTGGTTAAGTAGTTTGGAAAATAAAATACCATATTTTCTGGACTATAAGTTGCTCCGGAGTATAAGTCGCACAAGGCCCAAAATTCATAATTAGGTAGAAAAAAAACATACATAAGTCGCACTGAAGTATAAGTCGCATTTTTTGACTTATTGTTAGAACTTGCCTTCTAGGAGGACGTAATGTCTGTTTTGGTAAAGTAGTTTGTATAAGTCGCATTTTTTGCGGGTAATTTATTTTATGACCAAAACAGACATTATGTCCTCTTGGAAGGCAAGTTCTAACAATAAAAGAATAGAGAACAGGCTGAATAGGTGTAAGATATGCTAACACAATGCTTATTCAGCTAACAAAAAATAAACATAAACAGAAAAGGTGTCCAGTGTTTATGTAAATAAACAGTTTTTTCATTTGTAAGACTGGCATTCAGAATCACAAAGTGCCTCAGCTTTGGTTCACCCCCCCCCCCCCCCCCACCCACCACCTTTTCCCTCTTCTGCTTAGTGTTCATACGGGACTACACGTTTGGCAAAAATGATGGCTTGTTCACTTCAAAGAGCCGGCTCCCGGCCTGCTCTAAGAGCCATTTTGTTGGGAAGCGACAAAAGGAGAGAGCTGATAGGAGGCTACACAAGGGCCAGGGCAAGACGGAGGTGCAAAAAAAAAAAACACATAAAAGCTCATGCGGAACAAAAGCCAGAACAGAAGGTGACAAGGAACGTATTCAAACACATACACAACGTACAGTATTGCTGCAATTCCTGCTAGAGAGGCACAAAAGACTCTCAAATTGATGTAGTAAAGTCATTAGTAAGGTAAATTTAGAAAAAACGGGCAGCACGCCAGTTGAGTGGTTAGCGTGCAGACCTCACAGCTAGGAGACCAGGGTTCAATTCCACCCTCGGCCATTTCTGTGTGGAGTTTGCATGTTCTCCCCGTGCATGCGTGGGTTTTCTCCGGGTACTCCGGTTTCCTCCCACATTCCAAAAACATGCTAGGTTAATTGGCCACTCCAAATTGTCCATAGGTATGAATGTGAGTGTGAATGGTTGTTTGTCTATATGTGCCCTGTGATTGGCTGGCCACCAGTCCAGGGTGTACCCCGCCTCTTGCCCGAAGACAGCTGGGATAGGCTCCAGCACCCCCGTGACCCTCGTGAGGAAAAGCGGTAACATATTAACATATTTTAAACTACATATGTTACTAGCATCTATTTTTATTATTTTTTAAATATTTTTTTTCCGTACTTATGTGCTGGCACCACGATGTTGTGCCTTTGTGTTTACTGTATGTTCCAACTTCGATCTAGTCTCCATAATAATTATTTATTGTATTTTTTTTACTTTGAAATTGCAACTTTACTTGACGTATCTGTATGTTAAAATTATTTATTGATGGAAATATATTTGCAGATATGTGCAATGAGTAGAAATACTACACTACAGTATATAAGAAAAGCAAAAACAAACCTGTGCCAATGCTTGCGTTGTGATCTTGATCATGTGATCTCGACACCCCTTGGCCTCCAATCACTCCGCTCTTTCAGACACTTTCCTTTCATCAGACATCCTTTGTCTCCCCCAAACTGTTTTGGCTTTTTTTTTTTTTTTTGTACCTGTCTAACCTCTTACCTCCCCCTTTTCATGTAACTGTCACATCTCCAAGCGGCGGCGTCAATGTTTCCTCCAATTGACGTACTCGACTTTTTTTTCCGTCGGAACGATGGAGCGTTGGATAAATCACATAGGGAATCAAACGCTTTGGCTTGAAACCCCGCTATTTCATCCTTATTGAGCTGCTCTGCCATCATTTGCTCTTCCAGGCGTGAAGGGGAGGACAAAAACAAGGCAACTCCATCGCTGCAGTAGCAACACTAGAAAAAGTCAGTAATGCAAGTCAATATAATAAGAAATTTGCGAGGATGCCATTTCTTGGGTACATTTATCCCCCTACCCTGAAGATACTTTTTCTTTTTTTGTGTGGAATTAAAACAGCGGGGTCCCAATGATCTTCAAAAATGTTCTCATCATTTCCCTGGTGGCTACATGGGCTTCTGTGAATACAAATGCTGTCGAGCTGCCAGCCAGGATGGATAAGAACAAGACAAGTGTGCATGTGAAAGACTTGCCTTTAAATCGGCATTCAGGCATAAATGACATGGCGGCAGTTACTTTACTTTGATGTTCGCTCTGGCTTTAAGGGAGTATTTCTTCTTTCTGAGTCATGTTTTTTTAAAAAAAAAAGAAACGGCAGTTTTCAATGGTGGCAGCTTAGGTATTGATGTTTTCTTCTGTCCTGTTATCTTTCAGCAGTATTTAATCATGTTTTGGGATAGAATTGTGTGTATAAGACATTCTTGCACTCAAAACAAGGACACTGTTCGGTTTCCAAACCTTTGGGAAATATTTTCTTGTGTGCGGAATGTAAAATTACATACTTGGCATTCATCACAAACTCTCGCTAGCGGTCAGGAATCCGATATGTGAAATGTTAGGGATTGATCCAAAAAGTCCTAATCGATATTAGTATGAATGTCATTCATTTGATCATTTTGTAATGGGGAGAGAAAACAACCATAAATATTTATTTTATATAGGGAACAGCTGATTAACCCATTCAATCTCGGCCTTGACACACAGGAAGTTATCAGTGTCGATATTGGCTGTTAAAAAAAAGTTTTACTAGTTTTTTTTTTTTAGAATTATAGTTTTACATGCTAAATTAATTCAAAATGCACATAAATGTTAAATGGAAGACATAAATGAACATTTATGGTTACTGAATGTTATCTTATTTATGTCTTATGTCTTATTTTTTATTTATTTTTTATTTTTTTATTAAAAAGCAGTAGCAAATGAATGAATGAATTTATTATCAGAATCAGAAAAGGGTTTATTGCCAGGTATGATCAAAAGTAGGTGCAGACACATCTATTAAAAAAGAATGAAAAATACAAAATATACAGAACAAACAGTATAAATATATGTACACAGTCTGTTTTTGTTTGTTATTCCAGATATATTATATATATAATATTATATATAATATTACATATTATATATATAATATTATATATTTTCTAAAATATTATTATTATAGAATTGAACATGTTAATATTGTAACATGGAAGGAAGAGGGCTATTCTATTGGGAAGGGAAGGATATCCAGGGGAAGGGAAGGATATCCAGGAGAAGGGAAGGATATCCAGGAGAAGGGAAGGATATCCAGGAGAAGGGAAGGATATCCAGGAGAAGGGAAGGATATCCAGGAGAAGGGAAGGATATCCAGGGGAAGGGAAGGATATCCAGGAGAAGGGAAGGATATCGGATCGTCAGTGACACGGAGGCTGAAATTGGCTCCAGCCTCCCCTCCGATCCTGCAGTGGATAAGCATTATTGATGATTGATGGATGCTTAGATAGGAAGATGGATGGGTGCATGGGTGGCGGCTGAAATGTGTTGCACCACCGTACGATAGCAGGGATAGAATGTCCATGCTTGCTCCTGTCATGCCTGCAGGTTAGAATGTCTGTGTTTTCTTCCGTCGTGGGAGAAAAAAAGCAATATTTGCACTGTGAGATTTACAGCCCATCTATTACGCTTAAAGTTGTTTGCTGGTGTAAACATGACAATCGGCATGCAAGGGATTCAGGTCAGAATTTCAATCTTTGCTGTAACAGATACAAGTGGCATACAGGTCAGAGCTTTCCATCCTGTCAGGGTGGCGCTCAAGTTGTGTTCTTTTTCGGCCGTTCAGAGTGGAATAATCCAACATTGTTATTTATGCCGACAGGACCAAGTCCTATAGGCGTCTCCACGGCGATCACGGTTGACTGCAGCTGACCACATAAAATGACATCACTCAATGGATCACCCAATACTCAAAACAACAGGGCACATATAGACAAACAACCATCCACACTCACATTCATACCTATGGACAATTTGGAGTCGCCAATTAACCTAGCATGTTTTTGGAATGTGGGAGGAAACCGGAGTACCCGGAGAAAACTCAGGCATGCATGGGGAGAACATGCAAATGTAAGGTACATAAAAGATAAGGTAACATGGTTTAAAAAAAATGTCTAATATGCATAAATATGGTTAGAGCATTTAAGAGTAGTAATAGTTCATGTCATACATATAAAATTCAGTTGTAAAAGAAAAAAAGACACCCTACTATTTTTTTTATATGTTTGTTTCTAAAATAACCAAATCGCCATTGTTGGCGTTTGGGTGTAATACCGCAACGTCCACTAGGGGAGTGCTAGCAGCAATGGTGGTATAGAGTAGGTGACAAAACGACAGAGGAAGAATAAATCCTGAGGGTGAATATAGTCAAGTCATCTTGGGTTGTCTTCCTTATTCTGTACCACAGGTTAGTACAAAGTAGAGAAAATTTATATTTTAACGGCTGTAAAGAGTTTAGAAAGTTGCTAGAGTAAACAGCTGACTGCTAAATGTTTGTTACAAAATGTGTTGTAGAGAATTTGAACATAAGAGAAATGGCTAATGCTAGCCAGCTTTAATGTACAGTTAATAGCATGAAGCAGACTAATTGAAAAATGTGAAATGTGTTTGGAAACAAATTGGTAATTGTTGATGTAATCATCTTATGATATCTGAAGTGTTATTTTTGAGAGGAAGAATAAATCCTGAGGGTGAATATACGTCAAGTCATCGTGGATTGTCTTCCTTATTCTGTACAACAGGATTTTCAAGGCATACAACCCCTCCAGGTAGTGGAGGGGCAACACAAACTCCACACAGAGATGGCCGAGGGTGGGATTGAAGTCGGGTCTCTGCGCTAACCACTAGACCGCCGTGCAGCCCTGTATCATCATTCCACCCGACAAAAAGAATGTTCCAAATGAATCTTTAGGGGCCCACAATTGATATTGAATTCCTGTAAAGACTGTCATGGAAGTTCTGACCCAACGGGTTGCATCAAAAGGCTTTATGGAAGCTTTAACACCGCACTCTCAGGCATTTTTTTTTATTTTCCGACGGCAGGTACGCTGCCAACGCAATGTCCTGCATTTAGCATGACCTTGCTTCCATTAGCCGCAGGCCTTAGTATCACTTGGCAGCCCTGACTTTTCCATAAGAGGGTCGGGAGTTTTCAGAAAGGGCAGAGTGGGTTTCAACACAGCCTTCACTTAAATCATAATGATGTATGTGCCGAGAGACGGAGAGAGGCGGAGAGAGACGGTCTCTTTCGCTCTCCGCTGCACTTGAAGTGGTAAGAAAACGGATCGATGGGTTTATTTGGTGTGAATAGCTGTTATGATGGCAAATCCCTCCCATCCATGAGTGGAAGCGCAGCTTTCTTTCATGTGAGCCACGAGGCTAACACTCACACGCACCCCAGGGTTGGTACATCGGCACCTCCGTTTGCAACAACATGGCCGGGAGCAAAAGATGCAGCCATCAAAGTTCTTCTCCGACCTCAAAGATTGTTCTGTCAGTCGGAAACATTTTGTGTCCCCCCACCCCCTCTGCCATTAGGTAGGGAAGAAACATGTCTCCCCTTGGGGCTTGGAGCAGACACTCTCTGGCGTCCCCACATTGGACCATAAAGTTGACTCTCAACTTGAGTCTCTGATGTTGATTTTGGAGGTTCAGCTGTTCGCTTGGGCCCTCCCTTTTCCTTATTGGCCCCTCCCTTTCAAGACCCCCCCCCCCATTTCTATAAAAGATGTTGAGGATTTACTGATTTTTTATTTAAAAAATTCATAAAACTGTTTTTAAATCATTGGCATGGTTGCCCCTATTTGTACACGTGTTCATGTGTTGTGTTTGAATTAAATTATTCATTCATTCATTTTCTACCGCTTTTCCTCACAAGGGTCACGGGGGGTGCTGGAGCCTATCCCAGCTGTCTTCGGGGAGAGGCGGGGTACACCCTGGATTGGTGGCCAGCCAATCACAGGGCACATATAGACAAACAACCATTCACACTCACATTCATACCTGTGGCCAATTAACCTAGCATGTTTTTGGAATGTGGGAGGAAGCCGGAGTACCCGGAGAAAACCCACGCATGCACAGGGAGAACATGCAAACTCCACACAGAGATGGCTGAGGATGGAATTGAAACCAGGTCTCCTAGCTGTGAGGTCTGCGCGCTAACCACTAGACCACCGTGCCGCCCTGAATTAAATTATGTATAGAAAAATGTTTTTCATATTATGTTAAAATCTGTACACCTGTTAAATGAATGTTATTTCATTTCATGTTATGATACTCATCAAAACAGGTCACCCCCTAAGTCCCCGGATTGGTTGCCTGCACCCATCGGGGACATACTACATATATGTGTGTAGGGCGGAGATGGGATCTAATATGTCTGATGAAGGTCAAACGGACTGAAACGTTACCTCAATAAACTAATGAATGAGAGCGACACAGTGTGCGGGAACCTCTTTTTGGAGACCGGTATTTGCAAAACTAATCATATCTCATTCATCATATATCTTATATAACATATCATATATGACACTATGTAATGAAAATGATCCGACATGAAAACAAAACACGGAATTAATAGTAAAGCAATTACTCTGAAATTTAGGTCAGACAAAAAAAAAAAAAAAAAAACGTTAAGTATACATCAAGTGAATGGTCTCCACATTTTGACCTCAACAAAGGTTCCGTCCAAATGACTCTTTGGTGCAAGTGAGAACATTAATATATGGCGCTTGACCTGTACGCTCTTCCTTTTATCATTTCCACGCTCGAAGGAAAGTGAGCAAAGCCTCTCTCTCTTTCTCGTTCTTTCGCTCTCTCCCTCGCTCTACTACGCAGTCACTTTCCCCAAAGCGAGGTGTTCTTGAGTCATCTATCAGAATGACTGAGACTGAGCCACTATGGAAGCGTTGGCAGGATCCCCTGTAGAGAGAGATGAGGCAATATTGGATTGATGGAATCCTTTGAAGGCCAGAAAAAGTACAAGAAATATGGCAGCTTTTTTTCTAAACGGGGCAGGCTATTGGCTCATGATGTATATGATGCTCTCATTTCCAATCTATCCGAAGACGTAAAACAAGTTATTTGCAGCTTGTCCTCTCTTTGACTTTAGGAGCATCTTCCCACATTTGTCTTCCATGTCTGAAGCATATATTGGTCACTTTGAGGTGTTATGCTATGAGTGACATTTCCATTCTGTCATCCTCTGCTGTAGCGATTGACCCGAACAGAGAGGCGGTGGAAGATTTGATGCAGAGGTTCCAGGACAGCTTCCGCGTTCCGAAAACTTCGCCGGACATTTCTCACTACCAGCACGTCATCCACAGCTCATCTACCGGCCGCCGGAGAATCCCCAGCCACACCAGAGGTAGGACGGAGTTGTCATACAAGCTTCCTCTGGGGGCTTGCAGCAGCTGGAGAAAAATAAAGAAACCTGATAAGCTAGCTATGTTAAAGGAAACATTTATGTGAAAGAAATACTGTAATCTAGTATATAGAAGAACATATTTACATACTGTATATACTGTACATCCAAGATCTTATAATTAGATAAGATTAGTCGACTTATGGGCTTTTATTACCGCGCTGCCATGTGGTGTGTTTTTCAGGAAAATAATAGTATAATTTCTCTCTTTTGTATTTGGGTACACAAGAGTACACACACATAGGACATGACTCCATCTTGGTTTCAATAAGTAAATCATAGCATATTTGTACAATGAAATGAACAAAAAGTGATTCATTTTTCATTACAGATATTCAGAAACACATTGACCTTGTGCAATACAATCCTAAAACAGAAGTTCAGAACATTCAAGTACTCCTATCTTAAAAGAAACTATCAATTAATTAATTGTTGATACATAGTGTATGACAAAAATTACAGATGGATTTATTAATTTATTATTGTAATAGTGCAACATCTGTGCAGTCGTTCATTTATATTACACGTAATGACGCAATAAAACGAGGCAATATGATGTCACCCTTTGGCGGGCCTAGCTACTGTACATACACTATCATGATATATGTAATGGGCCAATCCGCACAGTTGGGAAGCTATTATCCTCAGCATTTGAGTGGGAAGAGAAACACAAGGATATGTCGGGGGGGGTGGGGGGGGGATGGTCAGCTCCAGCGTCACACAGCAAACGGTTACCGTGTCGCTAATGGCCTTCATTTGGCCAAAATGGCTGTCTGCATAATGAGTCGGTGGCTTTTTGTTGTTCTCCTGGAGGGAAATAACACAGCGGGAATAAAGACAAAGTGTGCTAGAGTGCAGCACTCACAAAGCAAAGCACCAAGGTAAGCTAATATTATTTGCATTAGGAGAACAGCGTGTCTTAACAGTTGCTCAGCAGGACTAAAAAAAAAAAAAAAAAAAAAAAAAACTTCAGTAGCAGTTTTGTCCGCTCGCCTTCGCCCTGCAGCAGTTAGCCTGGCCTTGTTTCCCTCGTGTCAGGAAGTGCACATGCATTGCATTTTGCATAAAGTTGAGGTGTATACTCTCTACTTGTAGTCCGTCTTCCATAGTTGACTTTTGCATAATACTTCATCATGCAGGTGAAGTGAAATAAAATAAAAAAAAAAATCCAACATTTTTCATTTTAAAATATTCAAGTCTGCATCGTTGTTGCCTGACTTCATGCTGGTGTTGTTATGTCGCGATTGAAAACAAATTAATTCCTCCAGCAGCTGCTTCTAAAGTTAACAATATGTAAATTGGAGAAACCGTGTTTGCAAATAAGGCTGCATTATAAGGAAGCGCAAAAATATCAGTTCCAAAAATATATCCTCTTTTGAACTTCCTTCATCTCTATATGGGACAAGAAGGGTACGGGAACTGATGTCCTTCAGCTTTATTTATAGATTCCCCGCTTTTTGATCAACTTTTGATACTCCAGATGATCTTTCTCGATACTTGTTTTTTTGTAGGTGAAGTCAGGCAGTCAATACTAACGTGGATGTGTTACGATAACGTTGCGGGCTGTTCCGCTGATCTGCTCCTCTGCAATCCTGGATGTATTTGTCACTCCCAGACGAAATCTAAGCATCTTCAGCTCTGCCACCTCTAGCTCTACCTCGTCTGGTGGTTAGAGATGGCATGTCTAGACCACACCTACTTACTGGTCCCACTACCGTCTTGGAAATATGTTGTCATAATCAACTCTTCTGTCCTGCAACTCGCCTCTTTTCCACACTGTCCATTACTTAAAATACTCCACCGCCCTCCCCCTACGCCTTGCTTCCTCGCACTTCCACCTAACACCTGTTCATTGGCACGCATGTATTCCATCTTGCTACAACTGACCTCCATCCCTCTCCACAATGTCACCTGCAAACGTCATCGTTCTCTCACCTCATCTGTCAATCTGCCTATCATCGTAGCAAACAGGAAGGGTTTCAAGAGCAGATATTTGATGTTGTGCAGTCCCACCCACGGCACATCCCACTTCTCATACATGTGCTGTACAACTCAAACGTACCTGTCCGTCACCCCAGATTCATTCACGCTGGACCACAGTTTCTCTCTCAGCACTCCATCATATGCTTTAGTCGTCTTTTCTGTACTTCTCCATGCAGACTTTTGGTGCAAACATTGCATCTGCATGAAACCATACTGCTAATTTCCTGAGCCTTACTTCCACTACTCTTTCTCAGAGCTTCATGGTGTGGCTCATCAGTTTTATACCCTGAAACGACATCGCCCTTGTCCTTAAAGATCAGCCCCAATACACCGCCCCTCTGTTCCAAAGACATTATTGACCAATCTTGTTCCTCTGAACACTTGCATACATCCACAGGTCGAGACGCCTGGAACTTCCTCATTCATGGTAGTCGCCGCAGTTTCATCCGCTTTTTGACGTATTGTTTTCATCTTGCCTGCACACCATCGTCCCTTATCAGCACATTCCAATCTCTACCCTTGGTCACCCTAACATGATGTATTTCCTTCCCGCCATGATCTCCCTGCCTTGCCTATCTCCACAGGAGTGTGTTTCCATCCTTACAACCCATTGGGAATCTGTGTTCCTCCCCCTTTTGGAGATAACTTTTTACTTAGCCATTTCCATTTGTTTGGTAAAATCAACGATCATCTGCCCCTCCTCGTCTTTGTCCTTCACAACATTCCATCCCATAAACCTCCTTCTCTCCTCTCTGTGTCCTTCACCAACATTGAGGATGCACCGATTACCACGCTCTCACCTCTGAGAATACTCTAAAGCAATCCGTCCTTCTCTCTTGACGCTAAAGCAACTTGTGGGTTGTATGCACTAACAATGTGCATCATTACTCCCCCCGATTCCAGCCTCCATCACCTTGACGCTGTCTGTCACTCTCCTGACCTGGTTTTTATATTATCCCTTCAGCATCACACCTACCCAATTTATCTGTCTATCTATTCCATCTGAAAGAGATTCTACCCTCCTCCGATGCTTCCTTGCTTTGCTGCACTTCCATCTGGTCTCTTGGACAGCTACCATGCTAGTTCTCTACCTTTCCCTTTGAATGTGCAAATGTTTAGAGTCCCTTCACACACTGCTGCCTTCCTCATCGCTGTCCTTCCTCACATGTATCCCCAACTGGTCTTTGATGATCTGTAATTATAGCGTTTACACGATATCGGTTTCCTGGATGGTACCTAGCCTGCTCAGACTGATATCAAACCCAAACACAGGCTGGTAAGACCACAGGGGATCTCGGATCCAAGCAGGAGGATTTAGGTAGAACCAGGTTTTTATTTTCTGTTGTGTGCCGGTCTCAGTTGTACCGCTGCTCTGCATGTTTGTATATGCATGATGCCCAAAGGTATGTCACAGCGGCCGCCCACTCAACTCTCCTGCAATCCTCTTCTGCTGTTGCTGAACCCAAACAAACCCACCCCATCCTTGTCCACATGTCGGTACAATGTACTCATGTTGAACATTTATTTTGGAGGACGGTAAATAATGCTCAGGATTTCATCAGCCAGATTTAGGAGTCGCTTACCTGAGACGTGGTTTGCTTCCCAACCTGGCTCTACTCCTATTTGCTGTTTTTAATCCGCAGCACTGGCACACTGGCAGCAAACCTAGTTAACATGCCAAACGGGAGCTGGAAAAATCCACAGTATTTAGACTTGTTGATAAGGTGGATTTCAAAGAGTGACCCCATGTTTTCCCCTGCAGTATGTTGCTTCTTCACCTCTGATCATGTGGAAAATATTTAGAAATCGTGACGCCACCGGCGAGGAATGTCTGCAGAGGTGCTGGAGAAGTGTTGTCAAGGCAAATATTACTTTATGATATGAATATACAATATATGTAATATAGATTATATAATATAAATGAATAAGAAAAAAGGAAGAAAGACAAACAAATCATATTAAACTTGCCCTCCAATGATTTATCTTCATCATTATTACATGGAAAAGTTTTGTGATAGATTTTGTGGTAAAATTATGTTACAGTGGAATCGTGTTTTTTGTAGGATTTTCAACAAAAATATTTGCTATAAATATGTCTTGGTTTCCGTGCACAATTACAGTTATTGTACTGTATTTTTATGCTCTCAGTTACTATTACGCATGTTCAGCAGAAGAGTGCGCTACTCACAAACCACACTGAGTCACGAAATATTCCTCGTCACTTGATGTGTCATCTACTAATCAATTGTGCTAATTTATAAAAGTGCTCAATCGCCAACGTATGATGGGAGAACTTTGAGATGAAACATTATTTTTTTTATATGGAATGGAATGGCCTTTATTGTCATTATACAAGATGTACGACGAGATTGGAGAGCTTCTCCTTTCAGTGCAATAGTTAAGTTAAAGAAAAAAAAAAGTATACAAAAAGTAAAAGTAAAAAAGACAGTTTAGATTGCACAGGGGCAGATATGTGTTGCTCAGACACCGGAATATACGTATATTAATTTTAGTACAAATAATGAATGGTGTATACAGATGCTAAAAGTCACATGAGTGTATTGAGTTGTTAAATAAATAATGTTTTCTAGGTAGTAACAGAGGCAGTGATGGAAACATTGCATATTTACCTTACACTAATAACCGGGCACGTTTATGTGTACTTCTAAAGGTAATTAAGGTGTTTTTACTCATTTTTATGGTCTCTCCAAGGGGTTATGTTTTTTCCGACATATGCAAATTAGATGGTGACATCATCTAGAGACAACCAACTTTTCAGTAAGTGGTTCATTTTTGAGTTGGGAAGCTATTCCAACCAACAGATACCATCCAAGGAATCCTTAAACCATCTTTATTATGCGTGTCTGTCACCTTTCTTCCTGCCAAAGCAGGAAGTATCAGGCACGATGGGGCGAACGCCGTCAAGGGTGCTGTTGATGTGATGAGGCGTTGAAGCGCACTGTGAACTGTGAGTGTTAGAATGAACTTCCAGGCTGTTTCTGTGTTTTGTAAGTCGTAGCATCCTGCTGTGGGATTGCGTAATCATGGCTGTATGACGTGATGCGCTGTAAAGCGTTGTCTTTCAACCCTTTTGTATTGAGTAGTGGTCTCCTATAGAACAGCGACACAATAACCCGCACAGAAAACATTTTAGATCTTCCAGAATCTGCACCTATTCCAGCTGTATTTCCTTTGATTTGTGCTTCCTGCCAAAACGGTCAGTTTTAATTGATTCCACCCGCCTCCGGGCACGCCCACTCTGCTGTGATTGGCCACAAAACCTACAACAAATATAAAAAACAACATCAGGATGTTACCTAAAGCTACAGTTGTTTAATACCGATGGTTGGAGACCCTGGCAGGTATTTCCAACGTTTACAGCTCGAGTTAATACATCAACAGATTAAATAAAAATGAAAGTCTGTTGATCCTTATTGACTAAGATGCTATTTCATTTATTTTTCAAAACATTTGACTCGTCCGATTTGCTGTAGCAGCCTCTCAGATGTCATCTTGTGCATTATAAATGGCAAATCTGCATACTTGCATCCTCCTTTTTGTACAATTGTACACGCCAGCTTGCATTGCGCCGGACTAGAAAATATTTAGCCGGTGTCAAAGGGCTGGATGCAGATGTGCCTTAATGTGATTAGCACTCGCAGAGCTACATGTGCTGTCAGCTTAATTTACCCACTCGCATTGTCACACACACACACACACATGCTCTCACTGTGACCCAATGCACGCTAAAACAGACAAGTTGACACACGGCTGCTGAAAATCCAACATCTGCGGGTTTGAAAGGAAATTAAAAAAAAAGCTTTAAAAGAGTCGCAAAGTAGCTGAGGTCACGTCAAGTTGTTGCATGCTCCTGCGTACGGGGGACTCGTGCACATGCAGTATTTATTCACACCGGGGCATCCAATATACATGCAGCAAAATAAGCCCAGCTTGCCTCTTTTATTTAGTATTTCCCTTCATATTGTTTTTTTTTTTTTTGTGCTGCAGAAATACTGAAGCGTCACACTCCAACCTGCATGGTTTGGGGATTTTTTCTTTTTTTTTAAAGCCCCCTGGGGCAAATAGGAATTGGTGTTATTGGGCTGAATAAACCCTGAGTGCTTGCCTGTTTGAGTCTTTGGCCAGCATTCTTTCTTTAAAGCAGCAGTGCTGTAATACTGTTGTATTCAGGATGTTTTACTGGTTTTGGAGTAGGTCCTTATAAACATCATGGCACTCTTGTATTGGGAGGATCTTTAGCGACCTTATTTGCCAGAGGTCCTTAAAAACATACAGCACAAGGCTTCCGCTATAGATGATCTTTGACTGGCTTAGATATTCAATTCATCCATTTCTCTCTTTATTCACATGCCCCTGGAGAAGAGATGTTTTTTTTCCAGAATTATGACTAAGCAAGGTGCATAGTTACTTTGCTATGCGGGGGATTCGAGATCATGACCTTTATGTGAGCAGTTTTGCTTTCAATCTTTCCATTCTTACAGCTTGTTTCCCACATAAACACGATACTCAATTAGTATGTTGACTGTATGGCGGCCTGTTTATCTTTCAATTTAATTAAGATGATAATAATGTGGACATAAATCCGTAATCCATTGTCTCCTGCAATCTTCTCCCTAAGTACAATCTTACGGTATCGACCTACATGTCAATCTGATTAAATTAATCACCTTGCTGCCTTGCATCCCACCTCTTTTTAATCGCATAATTCATGATTAAGTAAACAAGTTAGGCATGTGCATGTCTGTTTGATTGCCTATTTGCTTAGTAGCATCTTTTACTATTTAATTGGATCTTACAAAAACATATGAAAAAGTATATATTAATGTATTATTATGGAGTATTTTTAAAGAAGACAATTGGTTTTTGGTGTCATTTAGTCTGACTGGTGTTAATGAGCTAATGAAAATGATTGAGCAATAAAAAGAATTACAAATAAAACACTTATGAGATGTGAGCAATAAACAAATGCAATATTTGATAGCTTTATGATAAACAGTTGTGGCTATGTTGCTATAAAGATGAAATTGATTTTGATGTTCAGTGAGCTGCTAATGCACTGTGGAAATTGCCTTCCACTCTTGCTAATTCATGACTGCTCTTCTTTTAAGTAGCTTTCTTTGCCTCCTCATTCTGTCGTTTTATCACGACTTCTATTTGTTACCTGAGTGCTTTCTTTATGGGGTACGCCCACAATGCGTGGAGTTTATATAACGCTGCAAATATGCTGCAATGGGTGAAGATTATTATTGACATAATCCAACTATACATCCAATCCATTTTCTATGACGCTTGTCCTCAGTCGGGCATGCTGGAGCCTATCCCTGCTGACTTCGGGCGGGGAGGCAAGGTGCAACCCGGACTGGTCGCCATCGAACCACTGGACATAACTCAACTAGTGTTATTAATTATAGAATTATGACTATAACGTTGCCAGTCTGAGGAACCTTAAACCTAGCCTTGGTGATAACACATTTTTCCAGACTATAATCAGCTTACAAATGATTGGCAATAAACCGTATTATTATCAACATTATTTTGAGACCATTTTTAATTAGTGTAATAATATATGTATATGATATTGTCAACATGATCTTGAGACCATAATGTAATGAAATTAAATGGCGTAATAATGTGTGTACACCGTATCAAAAGCAATAGACTTTCATTCCTCAAGAGTATTTAACATTGTAATTGGAATGTCAAGAGCTTTTAAATAAAATAAGCAAACATAATAAATTAATCCAAGAAAAGACAAGGGGCCGCACAGTGGGAAGGGGTTAGCGCATAGACCTCACAGCTAAGAGACCAGTGTTCAATTCCACCCTCGGCCATCTCTGTGGAGTTTGTGTGTTTTCCCTGTGCATGCGTGGGTTTTCTCCGGGTACTCCAGTTTCCTCCCACATTCCAAAATGCTAGGTTAATTGGTGACTCCAAATTGTCCATAGGTATGAATGTGAGTGTGAATGGTTGTTTGTCTATATGTGCCCTGTGATTGGCTGGCCACCAGTCTAGGGTGTACCCCGCCTCTCGCCTGAAGACAGCTGGGATAGGCTCCTCGTAAGGATAAGCGGTCGAAAATGAATGAATAAATTAATCCAAGAAAAGACAAGGGGCCGCACGGTGGGAAAGTGGTTAGGTCACACAGATCAGGAAGACCTGGGTTCAGTTTGCCGCATTTCTGTGTGGAGTTTGCATGTTCTCCCCGTGCGTGCGTAGCTTTTTTCCGGGTACTCCGCCCCCCCATTCCAAAAACATGTTAGCTTCATTTGCCACTCCAAATTGTCCATAGGTATGAATGTGAGTGTGAATGGTTGTTTGTCTATATGTTCCCTGTGATTGGCTGGCCACCAGTCCAGCTGGGATAGGCTCCAGCATACCCCTGAGACCCTAGTTCGGATAAGTGACATAGAAAACGAATAAACTCGGGTTAATCCAGTTTAAGAGCCAACTCCTCCATCATCTTTCCTCAGCATCCCCACATCCCAACTAGTCATCAAGTGATTGATTCTCATTGGATTCTTTCTCCTCTTATCTTCTCCAGCAAGCGGAGGCGTGTTTGGGCCTCAAGGAGAATCAGGGTCAGATCCCGAAGACGACAACCAAATGAAGTTTTACACCGAGCAGCACAGAGGACGACGGCGCAGCAAAGGTGAGACGGAAGACACCTTTACATCAAGACGCACAGGGAAGGAATTTCAAGATAAACACATGTAAAGCTCTTAAGCCTGAACACACATCCGCTGTCGGGCGCGCTTGTGAGCAAACACTGAAGTGTGTCGGGTTTGCGGACATAAAGTAAATGTTTGCTGGCGTGAGTGCACATGCTTTTGTCTACTCAGTAGGCTTTTATAGTAATTGAGAGACCCCTTCACAGGCCCGGTGACACCCGCCCACACCCCAAAGGGATTAGCTAAACCAGCACTTTCGCTGCAGACGGTAGACCTTTCCCAGACTGTGATAGACGCGTGATTCAATTCAACGTTCCCACTCCCCGGCTTTCTGTTTTTGACCTTCAAATGAATCCTACCGTTTCCAATATTCAGTTTTTATTTATAAATGAAGCGCATGGGGTATTTGCAAGATGCTTTTATTAAACTGACATATAAAATACCAATAGGTGGGGGGGTAAGTGGTTCATTCTTGGGAATGGGAACTTTGACAGAGCCAAAGGGCAACCAAAACAACCAATTTATAAGGCTGACAGTAGAAGCGATATCATCTGGAAACCTTTAGGGAGCTTTGTCTTGGAGGCTAGATTTGACCCAATTGTGGTTTTTTTTTGTTTTTTACATGAAGAAAAACATTTTTGCGTAATGTTGAGTATTTTTGTAGTCTTTTGAGTCTTACAGTCTTGAGTAAGAAGAAATAATATATAACACATTGAAAGAAATGGAGTGGGAGGAAGTAAAACCCCAATATCTATAGGGTGATTCAATGGAAACCAAAAGCAGCTTTTTTTTCTTTCTTCCGAGTGATACCTCAGCATTTATTAATATTTATACATGTGAAGGTATTTCTAATACCAGCCATAGTAATACAAATACTTCAATGGTATGCAACACCAGATACACAGCAAATACCAGACAAAATGAACACCACAAGGTAAATAACAGTCACCCATCCAACATGAACACAGTTATACCTGAATCTCACTGTATTGTAACCAGATGATCGGAACCTTTGGTTTAACACCAGCATCCAACATTATTTCTACATTTATAGCTCAGAAAGCTGGAAAAAGCATCGTAGTTCCCCTTTAAAGTACACATTTCATATTTGTAGTCTCACATCAAAATGTCATCTATCATCATTGTTTTGCTGCCCCTCTCTTCTCATGCAGTGTTCTTTATGAAATGACATATGTAAGAAGTTTACATTGAGAAATCAATCAGTTTGGATTACTGCTTGTCAGTGAAAGGCGATGGCGGGTCCGGCAGCCGAACAAGTTGAGAACATCTGTTATAGGTCATTTTCAATAACATTTGGCAAATGAACAGCAGTGAAATATTAGCTCAAGGCTGCCACTTCCATTCAAGGATCTTCATCCATTGTGTCAGAAACCCTGATCGGCACATAATTAGCAATGGCGGGACTATTCAATGTTGCTTCGCTTTGTTTACCTGCAGGCCACCCACACAGTCCTCTAAATAAGGTCACCCTGACATTGATTACCATCAGCACCTGTGTCGTCGCCATTGTCTACGCCACGCAGGATTCCTGCCCACTCACTGTCAAGGTCACGCTTCACGTGCCCGAGCACTTTGTCGCAGATGGTGAGTACGACACGAACACGGGATGTCCATGACGGTCCTTGATATTAATTTACACTGCTAGGTGTTAGCATGCGGACAGTTAGCATGTCGACTAAGCACATCAGTCCTGCCTCGACTTTGGAGCACGGGACAAATGCAGTGTTGAAGTTCAGTGTCAGAATTACTTTTAATCTCTCCATTACTAAACAGGCTATCTCTATCGACAAACTATTCTACTATTTTGTTTTTCTGCAAAATTTTCCGATGCACCTGAAGCACAGCATTTTTTGTTTTTGTACACGGTTTACAGAACTCAACGGACAAGCATATGACCGGACAGAGAAAGAGAAGACAAGCTAACAAAAAAACAGACCGGAATGCCAGTTTTCAGTCCTAAACCATATTGACGTCGGAAAGATGGCCTGGCCGTAAATAATGTACACCCAAGACATGCAAGCTCTAGGCCGGGACATGCGTTAAAGTGCTGAAATAATGAGCGATGTAAGGTAGCGAGGAGACAAGCGATAAAGATGTGTAGCGCCATAAACAGGAAAACCTCAGCAGGAGTGACTAATGGTATGCGAAGACATCAGCAGGATAGGGAATGGCAAAAGAGACAGAGGGAAAATAACTTGGCATTGAAGTTACAAAAAGGAAAAGTTAAATAAAGTTTTTCAGTTAAATAGTTTTCAGTTTTCTCTGGTAAGTTGTGTGTAGAATGATGCATTTGTATTTTTTTGTGATTTTAAATGTATGCTTATGTTCTACTGTCCAATGACAGAAAATAGTGGTCATCCTATTTTTCAAGTCGTTTTATATTCTGGTCAATACTAAACACCACCGTGAACACATCAGTGAAATTTAAGCAATTGGAATGTGTTGGAAGCTGTAACGGTGCATAGCATGCACCCTTCCTCTGCATTTGATTTGTCCTTTTATGTCATTCTCCATGAACCAGGAAGTAGCCTGCTACACAAACACCTCACTTTTGTTGACCTTCAATCTTGTCATGCTGAGTGGCATTCTAACATTGCAACATCGCCATTTATTGATGTAGTTGCCGTTGTAGTATACCCCATTCATCGTGTTGTTTACATACAACAGATCGAGAACCGCTTTTTACAATAATTGCTACAAGCAGATGTGAAGGCTACACGACAAGCCTCCCAATGTGTTGGCGAAACACGTTGGACCAGAGAAGAGCACAAGCCGGTGGTAACTTTTCTCGTTTTCCATTTAGATTCAAGCGACTTTTTAAAGTGCCTCCATCTTTATTCATCCTTCCATGACTGACAAAAGACAACGGTAATGTGATCGCCACCTTTTGTGTCCCACTGTGGGACGGGAATCGGTTTTAAATTGACCCGCAGTCCTTTGAATGCCTCTGATAGCCCACCTTCCACCAACCACCTCGCTGTAAAATAATCTTTATGCTAAAGAACAATCCACCCCTCAGCGCTCCCGCTGAATGTAGAAGTCGTTGGCATCAATTAAGGATAATCTAGATAGATAGACTCCCTTTATTGTCATTGCACAAAAACACAGTAGTGAAATTGCCAACGAAATGTCGTTGCCTGGCTCCCATATAATAACAGACACAAAAGAAGATAAGTAAAAACAAATAATAATAATAATAATAATGTGGAGAATAAATAGATAGAATAGACACCAAATATGAACAACATAATATAAAGTGCAGCATGAACAGTAAATTGCCCAAATAATTTAAATAATTAAAATAAATAATAATAATGTAAGTAAGGCTTATTTGGCATTGAGCAGTCTGATGGCCAGGGGGAAGTAGCTGTCTCTGAACCTGGTCGTCCTACAGCGGATGCTGCAGAGCCTTCTCCCCGATGCCAGGCGAGAGAACAGTCCATGCTGGGGGTGTGTGGGGTCAGAGCAGATCCGATGGGCTCTAGATACACACCGGCTGTTTGCTATGTCCTTAATGGGGGGGAGTTGGGTCCCGATGATCTTCTCCGCTGTCCTCACCACTCTCTGCAGTAACGTCCAGTCCGAGGCCTTGCAGCTCCCAGACCAGACGGAGATGCAGTTGGTCAGCAGGCTCTCGATGGTCCCTCTGTAGAAGGTGGTAAGGATAGGAGGGGAGAGGGAGGCTCTTTTCATCCGCCGCAGGAAGTGCAGTCGCTGCTGTGCCTTCTTCGCCAGAGCGGAGGTGTGGAGTGACCAGCTGAGGTTGTCCGTGATATGCACCCCCAAGTACTTGGTTGTGTTCACAACTTCTACGGCTGTGTCGTTGATGCTGAGTGGAGTGTGGCTGGGTCTGGATCTCCTGAAGTCGACGATGATCTCCTTTGTTTTGTCAACATTCAGGATCAGGTTGTTCGCCTTGCACCAATCCACAAGGTGTCGCACTTCCTCCCTGTAAGCTAGTTCGTTGTTGTCCTGAATGAGGCCCACAACTGTTGTGTCGTCCGCGTACTTCAGGATATGGTTGCTGCTGTACTTGGGGCGACAGTCATGGGTCATTAGGGTAAACAACAGGGGGCTCAGAACACATCCCTGGGGTGAGCCGGTGTTCAGGGAGATGACACTGGATGTGTTGTTGCCCACTCTGACACACTGGGTTCTATCTGTGAGGAAGTCAAGCAGCCAGTTGCACAGGGAGGTCTTGAGGCCCAGTGGCTCCAACTTGCGTACCAGGTCCTGGGGGATGATCGTGTTGAATGCTGAGCTGAAGTCCAGGAACAGCATCCGTACATGGGTGTTTTTCTTCTCCAGGTGCTCCAGGCTCAGGTGGAGAGCAGTGGAGATGGCGTCTTCAGTGGAGCGGTTTGGCTGGTACGCGAATTGGAAAGGGTCGAGAGATGGGGGGAGTATGGAGGTGATATGGTCCTTAACCACCCTCTCGAAACATTTCATAATGGTGGATGTGAGTGCAACGGGCCGAAAGTCGTTCAGACATGTAATAGATGGTTTCTTGGGCACTGGAATTATTGTGGCGGACTTGAAACACGGGGGGACTTGTTCAGTGATCAGAGTTTAATGATTGGCCCGGGAGCAATGAGAAAGAATGGTCCCACTACTGCACTTATTAAGGAAGTCTCGTAAATATATGCATTATAGCCTTCTCCTTTAAATACAGTCTGGACGAAGGGGAGTTTCAGTTTACGGTGACTAAAGGAAATGAAACGGCTTCTTTTCTTCACAGGAAGTAGTTTTGTGGTGGCCATGGGCGGCCTCCTGGATGTTTCCAACTGGTTGAACCCAGCCAAGCTCATCCTGTACTACCAGACCAATTCGTCCAAACAGTGGGTCCGAGACTACTGCGGACAGAGGACCACAGACCCCTGCGAGCAGGTCTGTGACCAGGACACAGGTTAGTACTTCAGGATGTAGTCTGTACTCCGGATGCATACAGTAAAAGCAATGTAATGATCAATGTGAATAACAAATAAATAAGTTTTGGTGGTTGTTTGATCATACAGGACAGGGAAAATGGAGTTTAGAACACAATCATATGAATATGGTCTGTCGAAAACCCAGGTCTGACTGGAATACCAAAGCTCTCATTTTACCGGTCCAGCTGCTTTCCTACCCTGACTTATGGTCATCACATTTTGGGAGCGGCCTAAGTAGCCCGCCCTGTGATCGACCTTGGATACGTGAAAGAAGACGGACGGATGGATGGATGGATGGTGTCAAGACATAGTGAATGTTATTATATAAACAGCAGAAAACACTTACTCCCTAGTCAATTTTTTTTGCTAATCATTAAACTATCATATTGTTAATGAGCATAGTAACATATTGGTAATGTAATGGTAATGGTTTTATTTCATTTGAACATGCATCAGAATACAATTGAATGCATCACATAATCAGTTCACAGTTCCACATGTCCAAAAGGAGTAGGAAGAAGCAAAGCTTATTAAATCCTACCCCGCCATCTGGTACTTTTACAATCAGTAACTGTTATATTTGTTCACTTCCTGCTTTCCTAATATAGTTTAAGTTTTTTTTTTTTTTTTGTCTTTTTTCACGAGGTGATATGAGCATCCAATGACATAATGGGTACCATAGTAAGTGTCAATATAGTGATATATATAGCACATCATGATTGGTTCAAGACTCTTCATCCTTGTATTTAGCAAACATCAACTGCTTGTATTGTTTCTTGAATTGGCTCATCGTTGTGCATTGTTTGAGGTCCTTACTCAATCCATTCCATAGTTTGATTCCACATACTGAAATGCTATGGCTTTTTAACGTAGTCCTAGCATATAAGTGTTTCAAATGTAGTTCTTCCCTGAGATCATATTTCTCCTCTCTTGTAGAGAAGTATTGGATGACATTTTTAGCTAATTGGTTATTTTTAGCCTTATGCATTATTTTAGCTGTTTGAAGATGAACTATATCAGCAAGTTAAAGTATTTGTGATTTTAGAAATAAGGAGTTAGCATTTTCTCTGTAGGCGGCATTATGAATTATCCTTACTGACCTTTTTTGCAGTACATTTAGCGAGTGAAGATTGCTTTTATAGTTATTACCCCATATTTCCACACAATAAGTAAGATATGGTAGAACCAGACAGCAATAAAGAGTGTGGAGTGATTTCTGATTGAGAACAAATTTTGCTTTGTTTAATATTGAAATATTTCTGGCCACCTTATGTTGTATATTTGTAATATGAGGTTTCCAGCTCATATTTTCATACTGGGCTACTAAGGGTTCTAAAATTAAAATGTTATTGAAAACCTAAAACAATTATCAATAGAATATAACATAACCTCAGGTTATAACATTTGCAAATATGCTAGCATACCTTATCAACACAATTCTTAACAGTTTATGAATTCATATGCAGGTCATAAATAAATAATTCCTCACAATAGGCAGAAGCAAGTTTTTTTTAACTCGAGTGTTTCAAGAAAAAAAAAAGGTCCCCCATCGCATGCTTTTTCAAATCAAAGAGTTTTGAGCATAATTGTGCTGACATTAAAACGACTCTTAAGCAAAGCTCGGAGTGCAGAGTGTCACGTTGTCGCACGAGTGGCGTCGCTCCCACTGGTATTTCACGGCCACTACATCAAGCCTATAAGCTCATTAGAATGGATTACATCTGTAATGTATGTGAATGAATGTCGCCGTGGTCAAGGGCGCGGTGGAGGCTGATGCATAATGGATTACAGCAACAGATACTCAAATGCGTCACAATGCCGAAGATGGAGTTTGTGGATTGTGCTGCGTTCAGGATGTCCGCCGTGTGTTTATACGTCGGGGAGACCGGTGATCGTCCTAATTTAATTTGCAGCCGTTTACTCTCTAGCTAAATTTGGAAGATTCTCCTTGTAGTAATGCCTCGCCCTTTCTCCTTGTCTCTCCCAATTTATTTCCCCTTTCATCTGTCCTTTTCAGCAGCGAGATTATTTGATGAGAGATTGCCCTCAAGTGTGTTGTATCTCCTCCTCGGGGGCAAACTAATCTGTCCGCTAGCACAAATTAAAGGTGCTCTTCAGAAAGTGCTTTCTATTTCCATCATTGTCCTCTCTGTGTAAGTAATGTAACATCCTACACAACCACCACCAACAATGGTGGGGGCTCTCAGTACAAAAGGGAATCAACAGTGCCTCTGCTGGTTGCAACCAAGTACTGCACTCTTGTATCTCCATCCATGCCCATCCCGACTTCTAAATACATTGACATTTGAGCTAGATCCCTCGAGCCTACTTTCTCTTGAAGCAAGATATGCACATTTAAGCTAATGTTACATATTCTTTATGCATTTTCAATCATAAAAATATTCTAAATGAAGTAAAATACAAATACAGTTTAATACATTCATTCATTCATTTTCTACCGCTTATCCTCACGAAGGTTGTGGGGGTGCTGGAGCCTATCCCAGCTGTCATTCGGGCGAGAGGCGGGATACACCCTAGACTGGTTGCCAGCCAATCACAGGGCACATATAGACAAACAACCATTCACACTCACATTCATGCATATGGACAATTTGGAGTCTAGCATATTTTTGGAATGTGGGAGGAAACCGGAGTACCCGGAGAAAACCCACACATGCACGGGGAGAACATGCAAACATACAGAGATGGCAGAGGGTGGAATTGAACCCTGGTCTCCTAGCTGTGAAGTCTGTGCGCTAACCACTCAACCGTCGTGCAGCCCCCAGTTTAATACAGTATAACATATTCACAACACGTCGTCTACAATGGCCACAAGGTGTCACTATAGTAAAACACGCCAGATGTTATTTAATTGGCTAACTCAACTTTGAATCCGCAATGTTATTTTTTGTCCGCACGTCCGTAAGACATTTATTGAAACACACACAAGTCTTATTTGGCTTATTTTCTCAGATGGCATCTCGTATATTGGGTAATACGATTGTAAAGGTGACTATAGGTGTGTTATTTCATGTCTAGAGGGCTCTAATAAATCAGTGAATAAGTCATAATTACCAAGTTGTCTATGCTGTACTAGGGGTTAAACACTGTAGTATATACCATGTACCTTGTCTATATAGCCATAGAACACAGTATTCTGTACGCCATGAAAAATCTGTCAAATTCATGTTGGGGGGGTTGGAGGGTGGGGTCAACCTAACCATATTTTAGTGAGTTATTACCTACCTTAATTAACCTATTCAGCCCCAATTAATCCTTTGTTTACGTGAAACACCTCCTCACCCAACGTCTTCCACTAGTCATTTCCATGGAAACGACAAATGACACCAAATGAAAAGTAGGTGAAGACATGATTTGTAATTAGGAACACAAAAGAAGCAAGGAGATCGGCGGGTCTTCACGAGGATACTTATGATGATGGATGCTGTAATACATTTCTCCCTAGTAGGGCATTTAGCGGCGGGATAGGATGAATTGGCTAATAATGGGGAACCTCATCGTAATAAAATGATAACTCCAGTCATTACGTTATTAAGGCGACATCATCAATGGACCGCGCACAGAGTTCTGCGTTTAATTGCCGGCGCCTACTCTGGGGTGATGATATAATTATAATGTATGTTTCAAGTAATGATATAGGCGCGCTGATTTTTAGCATGGGCACTCTATTACATAATGACGGCATATCATGGAGCAAAGTTACAAAGAGCAAAGATGGAGTGACAAGTGAGAGTTTAAATGCTGGCTTTGAGAGTACAGTAAATGGCACTGCTAAATTATAGTTGCCGTGTTTATTTTGCTAAACTGCAGAGAGGATGGACATTAATTGGTAGCCGGCGATAATTAGAGAGAAACTCTTTAAATGTAACAACTTCATGTTTTAACTTCCTTCAGAACTTGGAGTGCAGGAGCAAGTGGAAAGGAAAATATAGCTCAGAAAAAGTACACTGTACAACACAGCAGCAACACAACCAATGTTGTAATATCCGTGATGAATAAACTGTTCAGCCAGCATTAAAAGCACTGATGAGTTCATTGTAAACATTTAACACAGTTTCACACCAAGAGCAAAAGATAAGCAACATTTTAAAGCGCATGGAGAGGAAGATTAAGATCCTGAATGCCTTCTAAAAGTTCAGACGAAAACTGGTATGCACAAAAGCCAAGGCAATTTTTGAACTAGGAAATCATGTTAATCGTTCCAGACACCCCAATAAATTAACGAGAAATATGTTTTATTGAGAATAATTAGTTTTACATACAGAACACAAGAGATGGAACTTATTGTTGATGCGGACTTCCAGGGCATCCTCGCGGGATTGGATTCAATACCGTTTCTGAACTTCCTTATAAAACTGCTGGCCTTTGCAACTTTCTTTGGCCCCATGGCAAGTTATTATATTCATTCATTCATTCATTTTCTACCGATTATCCTCACAAGGGTTGCGGGGGTGCTGGAGCCTATCCCAGCTGTCTTCGGGCAAAAGGCAGGGTACACCCTGGACTGGTGGCCAGCCAATCACAGGGCACATATAGGAAAACAACCACTCCCATTCACCAATTAACCTAGCATGTTTTTGGAATGGAATGGTTACGGGAAAACCAGATTACCCAGAGAAAACCCACGCCGGCACGGGGAGAACATGCAAACTCCACACAGAGATGGCAGAGGGTGGAATTCAACCCTGGTCTCCTAGCTGTGAGGTTTGCGCGCTAACCACTCGTTCACCGTGCAGCCTATTTTATTTCATTCATTCATTTTCTACCGCTTTTCCTCACGAGGGTCGGGGGTGCTGGAGCCTATCCCAGCTGTCTTCAGGCGAGAGGCGGGGTACACCCTGGACTTGGTGGCCAGCCAATCACAGGGCACATATAGACAAACAACCATTCACACTCACAGTCATACCTATGGACAATTTGGAGTCCCCAATTAACCAGAGTACCCGGGAGAAAACCCACGCATGCACTCCAAACTATTTTATTTATTTTACTTAAAAATGCATGGACAGTGGGTTAGCAACATTTCCCCAGGTAGAACATATACCTAGGGTCTACAATTTTCACATTTTGAAAGACGTTTTGAATGAATAATGACGTATTAATACGTCTTTGGGAGTGAGCGGTTGGGTTGCAAAAAACGTCTTATAAGCGAATAAGCTCAAAACCGTTGAGTCGAAATAGTAGGATGCAGGGCAGCTTATTTTATTTGAACCCTTTAAAGGCAATATAAGCTTTAATATGTATTTTTATTTTTTCCCCCAGTGAGTAACTATAAGCCTGAAGCACAGATAACAGCAATGTGATTCATGCTTCCCAAACTGCAGTCATTCTTCATCAGCTGGAACGTAGTCTTGGGTGCAACTACGATCCTGCCGTGGCATTATTGCTTCTTATGTTGCTTTTCAACTAGGCACCTTTTACCGCACAAAGGGCAATCAGAATATTTGTTGCTGCTCTTTGGCCACATCATATAGCTGCCGTGCCCCCCTCCCCCTGGAGGTAGCAGCGGAGGGCCTATAAAGTCAGCCAGTAAATTATTAAACAGCAGGTGATAAAATGTGAATGGTGTTGCCTGCATGGCCATTACACATTGGATTTTTTTCCGCTGTTATGCTTCCCCAAAAGCGGGCCAAGCGGGAGCGGTCATCACCGTTTATTTGGAGATCAGTTGAGGGTTTTTGTGATCTGACCTAAGACTTCACAAATGGCATCCTCTGGAACGCCATCATACTTTCATTGTTGTCTTTTTTTTATACAGCAATGCAGGTACATATGCTTTTGGAGCTAGGATAAAGTGCTGCTTAGAAACTGACAATTACATGAAGCACACTGCATACTGTCTGTATTTCTATTGTGGAAAAAAACACTTGAGGATTAAATGGTACTGTTCTAAATGGTAATTTATTCATCTTCTGACAATAAACGTCTTTTTTCCTCCCTCCATCTCAGGAGAATGCAGCTGTCATGAAGGCTATTCGCCGGATCCCGCCCATAAACACCTATGTGTTCGCAGCGACTGGGGTCAGAATGAAGGGTAGGTTCGGCCTTGCACGTGGGACCACACTGCTGACCTTACATAAGCAACCACAAGTTGTTCTTTAGCTGTATGAGCATACATACATTATTCAAGGGACCGTCTGCGGTCAATTCCTTCAGCTGCCTAGAGGGCGCCAACATCGGGACATACGAAACACATGACATCCTGTCGGAATGCCGGCGCTTCTCCGACAACAAAAGTACAGGACACATCCCCAGACTGCTAGACGATCTCCAGCTGCTTGCTACACTCGACTGCTTTTGTCTGCCTGCACGACAGAGCCTATCCCAGCTGTCTTCGTGCGACAGGCGTGGTACACCCTGGACTGGTGGCCAGCCAATCACAGGGCACATATAGACAAACAACCATTCACACTCACATTCATACCTATGGACAATTTGGAGTCACCAAATAACCTAGCATGTTTTTGGAATGTGGGAGGAAACCAGCCAATCAAACCCATGTAGCTAAAATACTAAATCACCTCCACCTGTCGTCTGCTGGATCCCATCCAGCCACGGATCCAGTTCCCGTTCACCGTTTTAGGGAAAGGCGCTGACAGACGGTAATCTGAGCTCCATGCAAACACAGCGAGGGATGCATCTTCTGATTGGGCTGCAATACATCTTTACATTAGATCCTGTATGAATGCATTGGGCAACAATATGGTGATGCCACTCACTTCTTCTGCTCAGACCTTGGCCGTATGCTAACCTGGAGAAAGGTTATGACCTGGTAACCGGAGAGCAAGCCCCAGAGAGAATCTTCAGGTAAGTTATTTCTTTACTTCTGGAGTATCTCAAATGTGCAAGCATGACCTCTGTTGACCTTCGTCCCAGTCGTGTTGTTTTTTTTTTTTTGTTGGCATGTGTTTGTGAGGCTGATGGAGCATACGGATGCCTGCAGTGAAGCAGAGACACAGATGGATGGACGGGATAATGCAACTCGTGCTTGGTTGTATGGTTTTAGTTCGAGCCCCCCCGCTCCTCAGCCCCCACCCCATGGGTCCTCTGGTGTGGAGAGATAGCCTCAGGGCTTGTCCTGGACTCCTTCAAATGCTTTTACTGCCATTCTTGGTAGACTTCCCTTTTGTGATGGGATCATATTGGAAGTACAGGACAAAGTCCGATTCCAGCATTATAGTATAGTCAACTTTTATTGGAATAAGTCAAATCACCTAGAAAAATCCCATTACAATTAATGTATTTTTGCACTAATTACACAACTTGCCAGTTATTTATTTTTTTGCTAAAATCTGTAGGAAATGTGTGATTTAATATACAATAAAACTAAAATTGTAAAAATATTCGAAAGTCAGTTCGGGCTAATTCAGCAATCATAGAGTCGTTTAAGTTTGGCAAACAATATGACGTTTTTGCTAGCATAAATGTCAACATAACATAGAAAGAGAACATGAAAGCATATACTTAAAAATAAAAAGGTGTCCATCTGGTATTACTCTTCAAAATGCAAAAAAAAAAAAAGTAAGCTAGCGTCCAGCCTGGTGCGGGTGGAACTGCTCGCCGTTTTCCATTCTTCGGGATGTTTGTTTGTTGTTTGCATGGTCATGTCTGTCCAAAGTAGTTTGCTTGAAAATGTACGTCTCGTGATTGTGCTAACGCAGATCACTCTACAGTCTGGGTCAAGGCTTGTGGCTGCCCGTCAGCAAGAGCTTTGTGGTGCCGCCGGTGGAGCTGTCCATCAACCCCATCGCCAGCTGCAAGACTGACGTGCTGGTGATTGAAGATCCGGGGGAGGTCAGGTCAGTCGGAGAATAGTCTGTTTCTGCTGTGGATTGTTTTTGTTACATAATCCTCATAAGCACGGACACGAATTACAAGGATCTTACATTGGGATGAAGGTAGTGATTGCACCATTACCTTTTTGGGGTTTTCTTGCTTCCAAAAATATACATATATATAATTCAATTTGGTTGAAGAAAGTGAAGAAAGTGTTTTTAAATAGTCCTATATATTAATTTTGTTATTAACAACATCAACATCTATGTTTTAGCATTTATGTCTATATGAGGTACATGCACCCTATCCTTCTCTCGGAAAAGTGCTGATATTTACCTGTAAAAGTCTGACCACCTGGTGAGTTTGGGTATATAAGAAGCAAAGCTTACTAAATCCTAATGATATAGTGTCAATATAGTGATATGTATAGCACATCATGACTGGTTCAAGACTCTTCATCCTTGTATTTAGCAAACATCAACTGCTTGTATTGTTTCTTGAATTGGCTCATCGTTGTGCATTGTTTGAGGGTCTTACTCAATCCATTCCATAGTTTGATTCCACATACTGAAATGCTATGGCTTTTTAACGTAGTCCTAGCATATAAGTGTTTCAAATGTAGTTCTTCCCTGAGATCATATTTCTCCTCTCTTGTAGAGAAGTATTGGATGACATTTTTAGCTAATTGGTTTTTTTTAGCCTTATGCATTATTTTAGCTGTTTGAAGATGAACTATATCAGCAAGTTGAAGTATTTGTGATTTTAGAAATAAGGAGTTAGTATGTTCTCTGTAGGCGGCATTATGAATTATCCTTACTGACCTTTTTTGCAGAGAGCAATAAAGAGTGTGGAGTGATTTCTGATTGAGAACAAAGTTTGCTTTGTTCAATATTGAAATATTTCTGGCCACCTTATGTTGTATATTTGTAATATGAGGTTTCCAGCTCATATTTTCATGTATTGTGATCCCCAGAAATGTATTTTCCTTCACCCTTTCAATGTCTACACCGTCTATTGCTGGGGCGTGTCCTTTTTGCTGTTACCAAAGAGCATGATTTTAGTTTTACTTAGGTTCAAGGACAATCTATTATCATCAAACCATCCTTTTAGTGTGACCATTTCTTCTCTGACCTTTCTAATGATTTCGTCTGTACTCCTAATATTCAAATTAATTGGAACCAAACATAAAAGACAAGCTTCTTAAAAAAGCAGGATGAGTTGTAGACGTACCATATTGACCCAAATATAAGAGCAATCCTAACAATTGTGTCGTCTTATAGTTGTGGACTACACTTATTCTATCCATGCAAACCAAACAGGTGGTGCCAAACTTCTCCCCCACCCCCCCTCCCCCAAGATAAACCGAATAGAAAGTGTCTTGAAGGTTGGTTTCAAGTTAGACAACACAAGATAGTGGCGATCAGTGGTCAAGCAGTTAAAATAAGGGTTGTCTTATATTCGGGGTTGTCTTATATTTGGATAATTATGGTATTACAAATGATATTTTTAAGAAATGATTGCATATTTCATGAAAACGTGTATTTAAGAATATAAAAGTCACAGTAATGGAAGTTTCTTCCTTCGTTTGTTTTTTTAGACTTGCCTTGCAATAAGGACACACGACTATTATGGCCTCCTTATGATAAATATAAATAGATGGCGTTTTATCGTAAGTCTTGCTATACTGTATGATTAGTGTTAAAAATACCTCTCCGAAGGATTAATCACTTAAAAGAATATGTAAAAAGTTTGAAGATAAATGACTAGGCTTTTAATGACTGATTAAAAGCCCACTTCAGGTAACGTGGTGTGTTGTTCTTGATGAGTCTGTGTAACATGGGGACATCTGTCAGATTGTCATGAATAATGCAGTGACGTCTCATTATCCAAAGCACCTTTTTGTCCTCATGGGGAGCGTTTGGAGTTGGTAGCTGGTGGCTGGTAGCTGGTGGTGAGTTTTAATGCAGCATTGATGTCATTTAGGCCTGTGATAAATGTTGTGGGGAATTATGCCGGAGCCGCTGCTTCTCAAAGTGCAACGTTTCATTTAAGCCCTTTTACAAAATGAATTTGGATGTTTTAAAGCTGGATCACGTCAGTGGATGTTAAGGTAGAAGTGGAATCATTGATTATATGACCAGATAAATAAGGGGGAAAGAATCACATGGTAATAAAGCCGCTGAATGTTGACCAATGCAGCTACTGCTGTCTTGTAAATAAATGCACACATGAATACAACCCACGCCAAGAGGTTGTCTACAGCCACAGCCACAAGGAAGTATGTGGTGAGTTGAATAGAGGCATTCAATGGAGGAATTACGGTATTGATAATGTTGGGAAAGTGGCAACGGTACTACAATTGTATTTATTGGGATGCTTTTAGCAGCGATGGGCAAACGTGTGGACTCGTGGGCCAGATTGGGTTCAATAATGTGGTGGAGTGGTCATCAAACAACAACATACTTGCTCACGGTGCAACCAAGCGAGTTAAAGCATCACATAAATCAACTACATATACATATAATATGTACATATTTCCATAATATTATTGTTATACAATCCATACAAGTATCATACTTAAACATCTTTCACCTTAAAACAAAAAGTCATTTTTTTTCATACCATCTCAAAGCAAGCAGTATTACGATGCATGCACTCTTGTCTTGCAAAATACAAACAAGCTCAAATGATTCATAGTCTTTTGTTGAGCTGAAGTGCATTTTAATCTGGTGAATCCTTTCACTGGAAATGGCACAAAACAATACAAATATGAATTACAAATATCCATCCATCCAGCCATTTTATATGCCGCTTATCCTCACTCGCGTGGGTGTATGCTGGAGCCTATCCCAGCTGACTTTGGGTGAGAGGCGGGGTCCACACTGGACTGGTCAGCAGCCAATCACAGGGCAGCATTACGCATATTCATTTCAAATTACATCAATATATACATGTGTATATATGTGTGTGTGTGTATATATATATACGGGTGTTTGTGTGTGTGTGTGTATATATATATGTATGTGTGTGTATATGTGTGTGTGTGTATATATGTATGTGCGTGTGTGTATATATATATATATGTATGTATGTATGTGTGTATATATATGTGTGTGTATAACTATATACGTGTGTATATATGTGTGTATGTATATATGTGTGTGTGTGTATGTGTGTATATATATGTATGTGTATATACGTGTGTATTTGTGTGTGTACATGTATGTATGTATATATGTATGTGTGTATAACTATATACGTGTGTATATATGTGTGTATGTATATATGTGTGTGTGTGTGTGTATATGTGTGTATATATATATATATATATATGTATGTGTGTATATATATATACGTGTGTATTTGTGTGTGTACATGTATGTATGTATATATGTATGTGTGTGTGTGTGTGTGTGTGTGTACATATAATATTTCAGCATAAATAATATATTTTATTTAACAACATTTATTTGTTTCAACAAATGAACAATGACACAACAGAACAAGAATAAGAATTTGGCCACAATATGAATATGTTTTGTGTCCAATTGTAGCTGACATTGTCTTTAAACCAGGATTTTTAAAGTCGGATATTTTACACGTTTTAGAGTTTTGAATGTTCACCTTGAGCTAACTCCAACATGACTGACAGCTGTAATGTTTTTCATTAGTAGAAAAAAATGTCATCTTAAGTCCCAGCAAAGCCAAAGCCGTGCCACCCCATGTGATGAATGACTTCCCTCGGCGTGATCAAGCGAAACGTCAAAATGTGCCGTTACTCAGAGCGAGTGACACCACAAACAAATTCATAAATCCACCTTGCGGGATCTCAAAAGATGTGCATATCTTTATTTTATCACTGCTGTTTTCCACCTACTATGCTTACCCCTTCGTGATAATATATATATTTTTTTTGTAACAATATTCAACAGGAGTCAGCATATTTGCGAGGAGCATTAATCAAGTGCAGGGGCGCACCAATAACGCACTCTGTAATCATGCCGCCGCACTGCTCTAACTTTGGGCAGTGTCCCTCGCTCGTTCATCATGTGCACACGCCAGGGAGATTTATAGCAAGTACATTAGTCACTGTTTGGATGCAATGAATATGCTTCGGGGGTCGGCCGAGTTCCAAAAGAATTGATCTCACTTTGCACACAATTTGGAAATTCTACCTGGAATAAGTCTTTGTCTATTTTGGGAGCAAAGGTCCGGGATGTACTACGATGACTCCTCAGCAGGAATATAAGTCACTGATATCCATCGGTGGGTTTACTTAGAAATTAGAAGCATACATTCGTCCCTTGCTGCTTCTTGTTTCCAACATTGGTCCCTCAGTTAAAAAGAAAAAATAATATTTCATAATAAATGATGGCTGTGTTGTGGTTGATTATGGCCTGCTGGTTAAAAAATATAGAAAAACAAGTCCTGTGTAGTATTGTGGAAACTAGAGGTCAGTACATTGATATTAACATTATTACATTGATAAGACATTACCTTAACACTGCCTGGAGTCAACCATAGCATGTTTAGCATGATAGCATGACGTGTTCGCCTCCCGTTCCATGTGGAAGTGGTGCGTTTTTTGTTTCTTTCTCTTTCTTTCTCAGTCCATTTGAAATTGTTTTTAAAGTTTAGAATTCAAATACAAATTGGAGGCTAACTTGTTAGCTCAGTGGGATGCTATGCTTAAAGCGGCAGCGGTCTCTTGTGTTCATTTACTGATCTCGTAAAGTTGCGCTGTGTGGTGTAAAGAAGTAATAATAGGAGTGCCAATGAGTGTAAAGGGGGTAATTTCATGTCCACGGGGCTCTGATGGTAAAAACGGTCTTAATCTAGAAAGTCTTTAGAGTCCGACTTCGCAAAATTCACTTATCACGGTTGGGTCTGCTGTCAGTTAACCGTGATAAGCGAAGGATGAATATACAAACTTTCCCTCTCCTGACTTATCCCTTTCATTCATTCATTCATTTTCTACCGCTTTTCCTCACGAAGGTGCGGGGGTTGCTGGAGCCTATCCCAGCTGTCTTCGGGTGAGGTCGCCAGCCAATCACAGGGCACATATAGACAAACAAGCATTCACACTCACATTCATACCTATGGACAATTTGAAATCGCCAATTAACTTAGCATGTTTTTGGAATGTGGGAGGAAACCGGAGTACCAGAAACTGGAACTCCACACAGAGATGGCCGAAGGTGGAATTGAACCCTGGTCTCCTAGCTGTGAGGTCTGCGCACTAACCACTCGTCCGCTGTGCAGCCAGACTTATCCCTTTTAAATTGTAATTTCTCGTCCAATCAATTGGCATAAATACGATTGATGCTATCTATCTCCTGGATGTTTATCTCTTAAGGCTCTGCACTCTGTTTCAGGATTCCGTATGAAAAACAACGGTGTTAGCCATTAGCCGTTCTAAACTGTGCATGTTTCCGACACATATTTAGACGTTACTCATGATCTCCGAGCTCCCATCCATGGCCAAAAATGTAAATGTTCCACCGTCTGACCTCGTAAATGTTTAGACTGAATTGTTAAACGCAACATCGGGACTGAGGCTTGAACGGGGCCAGCAGCCACATGCCAAGACGTATTTGAATATGTCCTGGTTAATGAGACACATTGTTTTACACTGGAATGTCCCCAAATCCTGGCTGGAAGTACATATTTTACAGCATTTCTTCTCCCATTTGGACTCCCCAGTAAAAGTCTCGCTTCCCTTCCCCAATTTGTGTCTCTCTATGCAGAAAGCCAGTTGGTATGCACTTCACAGCTGAGGCAAGCCAATGTTTTTTCTCTTAGTTTTTTTTTTTTTTTTTTGGCCTGCCTCACCTTCTCCTTGCTTTGTTTTTCCTCTATATTAAGGAGTCATTTGTCAATGCTCGGAGATCCTGGCAGAAAGGAAGGATGTCCCATATTGCCTTTCTAATTGCAAATGCCGTGCCATCAAACACAAAGGACGAGGTCAAATCGCCGAAGAATGCATGATATTTGTTTTTTTTTGCCGGCGGATATAAGATCCAACATAGAAACGAGCAAGATGTTTTTTTTTTTTTAGGTCATTGTTTAAAAATAAACAGAGATGAATAAAAAGTGCATACGGTAGACAATTAAGGACATGATGAGAGAGCTTGTCTCAATATGCAACCTTGCACTATGGACTTCCTGTTTTTGCACAGTTGCATAACGGCAGTGAGAGAAACCTAATAGAGTTAGAAAAATGGACACTTTTCCAAGGGCTGCTTTCAACAACTGTGGCCAAACAAACCTTGGGAGAGGGATGCAAACCTGCATCTGTCGCCGGAGTTGCCGGAGTGTCTTCCACTGGACTTAAAGTGGTTCAAGGATCCCCTTGGTCTTTTTTTTTGAGGTACTGAAAAGTACATCTAATATGTTCTCTTGGTTGCCATGATAACCACTGACGTAGATTCTTTTCTTTGCCCCCGTCCTATTCACTTTTGAGTACCGTAGTTATTCTGTTTCGGGCCTACATGCTGTGCGTACGTCCAGGTACGTAGCTTTAACTCCTCCACTGCTTTGGCTGAAAGGTGAGGTGTACAATATGTGGCCCCAGGGTGTCATTAGTGTGTGGGTCATGTACACTGCAAGGCTTTCTTCAAATGGCAACGTGTATGGAGTGTATACTGTACTGTACATCAAGTCCGTCTCCAAGGAGCTTGGCAGGAGCTGTAAAAAGACGAGCAAAGCAGGTCTAAGAGCTTTGCTTTACTGGAGGCGTACTCGCCAAGGATGTTGCTGCCTGTTCATCAGACACGGCCAGGAGAATTTCACAAACTTTCTGGATGAGTGGATAATGCAATAAGGAAGATATCATTACATTTTGGAGATAGTCCAGATGATGGGTTTTTTTATTTTTATGATTTTTTTTATAAGTTATAAAAAAAGAATAAATTTATCATGATTAATTGGTGACACTCCTGACCGTGAATTTCCGCAAAATAGATTTTTTTCTTAAAAAATTGAATATTGAAAATTTTGAACCTTCTAAATACTGTTTTTAATCTCATTACATTTCGGAGATAGTCCAGATTTTTTTTGATGATTTTTTTTGATAAGTTATACAAAAATAATACATTTGTCATTATTATTTGGTGCCACCCCTGACTGTGATAAGTGAATTTCCGCAAAATGGAATTTTTTCTTAAAAAATTGAATATTTTTGTAATTTCGAACCTTCTAAATACTGTTTTTAATCTCATTACATTTTGGAGATAGTCCAGATTTTTTTTGATGATTTTTTTGATAAGTTATACAAAACTAATACATTTATCATGATTATTTGGTGCCGCCCCTGACCGTGATAAGTGAATTTCCGCAAAATAGAATTTTTTCTATAAAAATTGAATATTTTTGTAATTTCGAACTTTCGAAATACTGTTTTTAATCTCATTACATTTTGGAGATAGTCCAGATGAATTAAAAAAAATATATATAAGTCGCACTGGAGTATAAGTCGCATTTTTTGTGGGTAATTTATTTCCATAAATTAAAACTATTTACATAACTACTTGACCAAAACAGACATTACGTCCTCTTGGAAGGCAAGTTCTAACAATAAAAGAATAGAGAACAGGCTGAATAGGTGTAAGATATGCTAACACAATGCTTATTCAGCTACACAAAAAATAAACATGAACAGAAAAGGTGTCCAGTGTTTATGTAACATAAACAATTTTTTTCATTTATAAGTCGCTCTGGAGTATAAGTCGCAGGAACAGCCAACCTATGAAAAAAAGTGTGATTTATAGTCCGGAAAATACGGTATCTTGCCAACAGAAAGACATACTTATCAGAACTTAACTTTGCTTGAAAATCCTAGAAACTATTTGGCCCTGGAATTAGTGTTTCAGACCGGACTAACCTCTACCCAATTGCAAGCCCAATCGAACCCTTGACGCTGCCTGCAGCAATGTGCATCGTTTGCGCGTATGGCCCCCTTGCACAGGATGCCACCCCGACCGCCCTGTGGATCATGGACCCGACACACAGAACACGAGTGCCCATTGTGTTGCGTCTGCAGCGGCATGTTGGCAGCCCGTCCCGGGAGATAGTTACTGTAGTTACCAAGACAAGGCTGAGCAATTAATATTCCGTCAGCCGTTCCGTTATTGATTGGCAGACAAAGAAAACTCCCAGTGCTACCAAAGGCCAGTCCGCCCCTGCCTGGAGAGACACTCAATATATGTGAATTCAACTTAACTTGTGTTTTGGAGCATGACCGGGCATACTGCGGTGAAGCAAAGCGGAGCAGTCTGGCTGACAAAAACACTCTTTGGACGTGATCGATGATTCTTCTCCTGTTTTTTTTTCACCCCATTGTGGGACCGGGGGTTAGCATTTTGGCTCATGGCAAGAACTCCTAGGGACTCATAGGCCCTCCTAGGGACTCATAGGAACCCCTAGGGACTCCTAGGGACTCCTAGGCCCTCCTATGGACTCCTAGGAACTCCTAGGGACTCCTAGGCCCTCCTAGGAGACTCTCAGGGACTCCTAGGGACTCCTTGGCCCTCCTAGAAACTCCTAGGGACTCCTAGGCCCTCCAAGGGACTCCTAGGCCCTCCGAGGGACTCTCAGGGACTCCTAGGCCCTCCTAGGGACTCTTGGGAACTCCTAGGGACTCCGAGGGACTCCTAGGCCCTCCTAGGGATTCTCAGGGACTCCTAGGCCCTCCTAGGGACTCTTGGGAACTCCTAGGGACTCCGAGGGACTCCTAGGCCCTCCTAGGGATTCTCAGGGACTCCTAGGCCCTCCTAGGAACGCCTAGCCCCTCCTAGGCCCTCCTAGGGACTCTCAGAAACTCCTAGGGACTCTTAGGGACTCCTAGGCCCTCCTAGGGACTCCTGGGCCCCCCTAGGGACTCCTAGGGACTTTTAGGCCCTCCTAGGGAATCCTAGGAACTCTCAGGGACTCCTAGGGACTCCTAGGCGGCCATTGAAAAAGGACTTGTGGACCATACATTTCCCTACGAGTCATTGAATCAGTCAAGCACGTTTAATTTGTGAGATGGGTTTTATTAATCGATACGTCCCTCGTTTATTGCGGTTAATTCTTTCCAGGCCTGACCGCAGTACAAATGATGTTTGCGAAGATTAATATAAGATTTAGTATTAATTCAGTATTTATTTTTGATTTATTTTTTAAGTATATGAAAAGACAACAGTGTTTCTTGTGTAAGCGTCTGTTAATCACAGCCAGTAAGTTGGGCTGTTCCATTAAATCCCACCTGGGGGGGCCACTTTGGCTCGGAGCGTAGGATGGTAACTAGAAATGACGCCTGCTAGTAGCAGGTTTAGTGAATGGAATCGTGTCGCTAGCAAGTAGACTTGAGGCAAATAGCACACATTGTTACAGTCGACAACCATGCTTTTTAATTAGTTTTGAAAGTGTTCAATTCCACTTAATTTGAATGGAATGGCTGCACATTAAAAATCACATCGGTAACGCCTACGAGACGGAGAGGTAGGATGAAATAGTGCTTCAGATGTGTTGGACTGTGTAAATGTACATGTAAATACTACGTGATATAAATCAAATCAAATCAACTTTATTTGTAGAGCACTTTTCCTGCAAGGAGATGCGACACAAAGTGCTTTCCAGAATTAAAACAATTATCACAATTAAAAAGGAAAACAATGAAGAAAAAAGAAAGCCCCTCCTTCCCACCCTCCATACTAGACCCACACACACACACACACCCATCCACCCACACACACACACACGCAAGCACACAATCACCCACATTAGGGAGACATGGCATGGTACTGAGGAACAAGGAAACGCCACCTTTGGGGCCGTCCACACTGGGAGAAGCTGCAGGCCGTGCCATCGGAGGACCAGCACCCGGGCCCTCCGACTCCGTTAGACGGGCGGACCCCCACATTAAAGGGAGGAACCCCCCAGCCGGCCGTGTCGAAGGGACCCAAGGATGGCACCCCCTCAGCATACCCAAACAGCCCCCAGTGTGGAGGACCCCCCTGAGGAAACACTGGAGCTGGAGCTAAAAACTAAGACCATAAAATAGGACTAAAAGATAAAACATAACACTGGAGTTAAAAACTGAAGATTAAGAGCATAAAATAGGACTAACAAGATAAAAACAAAACACTGAAGTTAAAAGGTGAAGAATAAGAACATAAAATAGGACTAAAAGGATGAAAACATAATAAAAGCTTAACAATATTAGTTAAAAGCCTGATTAAAAAGGTGCGTCTTTAATCTTCTTTTAAAAATATCAACAGTCTCCACAGTCCTGAGGCTCTCCGGCAGGCTGTTCCACAGGTGGGGGCCATAGTGGCTAAATGCTGCCTCACCGTGGGTTTTTGTTCTGGGTTTTGGTTTCGCTAAAAGGCCAGTGCCGGAGGACCGCAGGGACCGCGGGGGTTGATATGGTAAAAGCAGATCAGATAAATAAGAAGGGGCAAAGCCGTTAAGACATTTAAAAACCAGTAAGAGAATCTTAAAATCGATCCTGAAGCGGACGGGGAGCCAATGCAGCGACTTTAAAACCGGTGTAATGTGCTCCCGCCCTCTGGTCCTCGTCAGCACACGTGCGGCTGAGTTCTGTAATAATTGGAGATTTAAAATACTTTTTTTGGGAAGACCAGAGAGCAGGGCATTACAGTAATCTAAACGACAGGATATAAAAGCATGCATTAGCACCTCCGTGCTGGCCTGAGAGAGAAACGGGCGGACTCTGGCTATGTTCTTAAGGTGATAAAAACCTATTTTTGTTATATTTTTAATATGTGGGATAAAATTTAGCTCAGAGTCAAAAATCACGCCCAAATTTTTGACAGAGTCGGCTAGTTTAATATCCTGTAATTTTGGTAAAAGTTTCTCTCTCTGGCCTTCAGGACCTATGACTAAAACCTCAGTTTTGTCCTGGTTGAGCTGCAGGAAATTCTCTGCCATCCATGACTTAATGTCTACAATGCAGTTAAAAAGGGCATCAAGTGGCCCTGAGTCATCAGGAGACACGGCGATGTATAGCTGTGTATCATCAGCATAACTATGGAAGCTGATGCCGTGCCTCCTGATCACGTCCCCAAGGGGAAGCATGTACAGATTAAAAAGGAGTGGACCTAAGATTGAGCCTTGAGGAACCCCACATTCAATTTCATGGGTTCCTGAGGAACATGTATCCATACTTACATAAAAACATCGGCCTGTGAGATAAGAACAAAACCAGTTAAGAACAGTACCAGAGAGGCCGACCAGGTATCTAAGTCTATTTAATAAAATGTGATGGTCCACTGTATCAAAAGCAGAGCTTAGATCCAGTAGAACCAAGACTGTGAGGTTCTTGTTATCCAAATTCCACCTGATGTCGTTTAAAATCTTTACAAGTGCTGTCTCGGTACTGTGGTTCCTCCTAAAGCCAGACTGATGTTTCTCTAAAATGCTATTTCTGTTTAAAAAGTCATTAAGTTGGTAAAAAACCAGTTTTTCTAAAATTTTACTTAAAAACGGCAAGTTGGATACGGGTCGGTAATTATTAAGATTGTTGGGATCTAAATTGCTCTTCTTCAGAAGGGGCTTCACCACCGCCGTTTTGAAGGCGGTGGGGAAGACACCCGTCTGAAGAGAGCAATTCAAGATGTTTAAAAACTGCTCCTCAAAGAATCCATAAAGTGATTTTAAAAGTGATGTGGGAATTGGATCTAAAAGGCAGGTTGTTGGGCTTACTTGGGAGAAAACTCGACCAAGTGTCCTTGCATCAACCAGGGCAAAACTCTCCAGTCTCTCCTCAGGCAAGGACAACAGTCCAGGTGTGGTAACAGAAAAAACTTTCTGGGGTAACAGGCAGGATCTGATGTCCTTGATTTTAGTTCTGAAGTACTTCAATATCATTTGGTAAACATGTTTGAAATACATCAAATCATTAGCATTATCATGAATTCCGTACTCCCAGGCTTTTGTTCAAGCACGATGTAGGTTGTAGTTCCGTTTAATGAGCTTCCTGCTATGAAATCAACAACCCGCTTTAGGGGAAACCTACCTTGTCATTTGAATAGAAATGTATTCCACAGTCTGACAGAAAGAATACATCTCAAGAGGCTTCTGTACATTTCTTTCCGACTTGGTGCTTTTTCTCTCATTCTCTTTCATAAAACAAGAACGCACGACTTCCATCTTAATTGCACGAGAAGTTGCAAGGTTATGAGAAAGTGCTTTCCAGGCAGCGAGGATTATGTTTATCTGCTAAGGCATTCCTTTCCATTTGTCATTTCTACTTTTCAGAACGTATGCAAAGGCATCTTCATTTGTTTTCTTTTGCTTTTATCTATTTAAACCCAGAGACGAAGCCATGATGTCCACGTACTTCGAGACAGTCGAGGACCTTCTGGCATCTTTCGGGCCCGTCCGTGACTGCTCCAAAGACAACGGCAACTGCAAGAAAAATTTCAAGTGTGTGTCGGACCGCCAGTTGGACTCATCTGGCTGCGTGGTAAGCTAGTATCTTTTTTTATTGGTTGGTCTGCAGATGTGATCCTGTTTACCTCAACGCCTGACAGTTCTCGGATCAGATTTGGGTTCAAGAAAGAGAACAAGATTGCTATTAACTCATTGGCTACCAAAGACTATTTATAAGTACCGTTACCATCAGGGCCCGAGTGAAAGGATGCTTTAAATTAGACTGCCGGGAATAGAAGTTCCTGCAAATGTTGATGGAGGAGGCACTATCGACTACCTTAGAAGCTTCGAGGTGAACCGGCTGGCAAGCATCTGCCCTTATTAGGAGAGGAAGAACAACCTTACAGCTGTCAGGTTCGAGTCTCAAGTACAAAGCTTTTGGAAAGTTAAAATACTGCCAAACAGCGTCATATATATATATTATACAGATACAGTATATATCTCAAAAAAAGAAACTGACAACTATGGTCTTTTTTTTCCTCATTTCCAGCCTAATTTAGGTGGGTGTTATTTGAGCCCCCCTGTCAGAGGAGGTGCTAACACAACTGTGATATGCCACACGGATGGTGTAAAATCCATTATCACAGGCCTTCAAGGCTGTCTGCAGCTCTCGAGACATTTTGGAATCCATTTGAGGGGAATTTAATTCTAGTCAGAGACTAGCACAGAAGTTTTCAGCACATTTCAGAGGATCCAGCAAGTGGTTTTATTTCATTATTATTTGGCTGCTCATCTCAGTTTTGCAGTGAAAATGCTGTTTGCCGCCATTTTAGTGGTCAAAAGTAAACCTGCGTTAAGTGTACAGGAGTACATATTTACTGTTTAGTGTACAGTTGTAATTTCCAGTGGATATTAAATCTCCCCTGTTATGCAAGCTGTACACTGACTACACTAAAGTTGGTTGTGGGATACTGTATACCAGGGGTTCCCAAACTTTACCAACTCAAGGCTCACTTGAAAATCTAAAAAATGTCAGCGGCCCACCTTTGTCCTATAAACAGTACGTAGACAAAATGCTGCGTTCTCGGAGCACTTAATAATATGTAATAATAATAATAATAATAATAATAATAATAATAATAATAATAATAATAATAATAATAACAATAATAATAATAATAATAATAATAATAATAATAATAATAATAATAATAATAACAATAATAACAATAATAATAATACATTATTATTGCCGTTGATAATGACAATAATAATAAATAATAAATTATTATATTATAATATATTATATATTATAATAATATATTTTTCGTGAATATATAATAATAACAATAATAACAATAATAATAATAATTATATTATTATTATATTGTAATAAAATAATAATAATAAATTATTATTATTATTAGTGACATTAGCAACAACAATAATAATTGCATAATCATAATAATTTATTATTATATTATAATAATTATTACAATATATTAATAATGTATTATTATTATATTATAAAAAACTAATAACTAATAGTATAATATTACAAATTGATTATGATTATATTATAATAATTATTATAATATAATAATAATAAAATTCAGGATTGAAATGAAAGCGGGGGAGAAAGGAAGCCCAAAATTTTAATCTGTGGTTTCCACACAAGACAGAATTAATGATCATATATTTCATAACTGCATTCATGACTGGCATGATGACCAGAGAGCTACGTTCCAATCATAAACTGTATAAGGTTCCTAAAATATTGTGACAGGTCAATAACACTCAATAGGTTATTACTTAGGCCTATAAATATTTTCTTTTTAAATTGTGCAATAAATATTTTACAATAAAAGTAATTTTTAAAATAATATTTGCAAAAATGAATCATATTTAATGACCTCTCATGGCCCACCTGCAGTACCACCACTGCTATACCATGTGTCCTCTGAAAGGAGGTGTTCAGATGGTGTAATATTATGGTCTGTCTCCCATCAGTCTGTCTCCATAGGGAGAGGTCTGCCACAGTTTTGTAGCTGCGGATTCTAAATCCATCAATTTGACCCGACGGGTTTTAGGGAATTTGTCTGTCTCCGATCTCATATTACAGCGCTTTTGCACAGAAAGACTGCGACGGATAACAGCGTGAAGCCCGGAAAAGAATGCTCGACTGCTTCTGGTTTGCATAAAGGCTCAGCAGGGAGGATAACTAGCAAATCCTCCCCATGAGAAGTGTTGTCATCACCTTTTACCCACAATCCCCTGTGTGGCCCTACAGCATCAGTATGTTTACGAGTGTGCTGCTGCTGCTGCTGCTGCTGCATTGCCCTTGCTACCGTTTGGAATTCAAAGGTTTAAAAAAAAAAACATTCTATGAATTATTATTTCATCCCTTTTGCAATCCGCACCTTCAGCCTTCTGCAAATTGGACGGCTGCAGCCGACAAGGAGGAATGGATGTCTGAGTGATGTCTCCGACAGGCGTCATGAATTCTATCTTAAGCCATGTTTGTGCTACATAGGACGGTATGCTTAAATCATGAAGTATATCAATTGCGATCCCCTCATAAATTGTATGTGAATGGAACTCTTGTGTTGGAAGCAGTTGCAAGAATCGCCAGCTATGTTTTGTTGATGCCGCTGTTGTCTCCATCCAACTGGACCATGCGGCATAAGATCTACACTGACTGATGGTAACCAATTGAGGGAAAACGTTTCATATGAGAAGTGCATTATAACGGGCCATTCTTCGGAGCGTGCTTATCGTTTGGAGTGGGAGTCTCTCCCGAGTCCAATGTGGCTGAGATCCAAACCTCAGTGAAATATTAAATGTCATATTCAACTGCCATAATCCTAAGCAAGGAAGCTTTTTCTAAAGTACTCTAGTTACTTCAGTAGCCACGTTTACATGAGGAGTTTTTCTCTTTCCGAATGGAATCTTACCGAATGACCTTTCCGAAAGCAATGGTATACATGGAAAGGAATATTCCAATCACGTGTCTACATGTGACACAACATCAAGTGATACCGACTTCCTTGAGTTTTTCTTTCACTTGTTGGAATAACTCCGTATTGCCAGTTTTTCCTTCGTCTAGTCTTGAAATTTAGTTTGAATCGAATGGAATCTTTCCGAATGACCTTTCCGAAAGCAATGGTATACATGGAAAGGAATATTCCAATCGCTATAATCAACCAGAATAGTCAATGGGGCATGCGCAGTAAAGCGTAAACACCAACATCACGTGATACCGACTTCCTAGAGTTTTTCTTTCACTTGTTGGAATAACTCCGTATTGCCAGTTTTTCCTTCGTCCAGTCTTGAAATTTAGTTTGAATCAAAAACAAACTTTCCGTAGCAGTCCAGTGCCGATGGCTCGCCTCCATTTTTTTTAACCGAAGAACGTCTCGAGCTGCGTGTTACGTCATATCTCAGCATTCACTGAAAGTACGTACCCGGGAACAGGAAAAGATAAAGTTCAATCTTGCTAATATTTTATAATTAAGCTCTGCACATGTTTTATATAGATATGTATTTTCTTTTTTAATAAAACTGGACTTGTGAATGGCGTATAGAAGGGTTTAGATTCTGTTCCACAGATGGCGCTAATGCACACGAAAGCTGCTTGCCAACCGCCAATAAACAACAGAAGAAGAAAAACACCACAAAGAAGAACATAGTCTGACAACTTTCCGATTGAGCGGGTACAAGATACCTCAATCGGATTGGGGAAATGAATATTCCACCCCTGGGAATCTGATTATATATTCATTTGGATTGGCACTTTTCTTTCGGAATGAGGTGTATTCTTTCCGTTTGAGCAAATAACCCGAATGGAATTGGGATATTTGGGTCCATATAAACGTGGCTACTGAGTGACTAACTATACTGGAGTTCTATACATTAAGGAATTACAGTTATAGCCATTGGTTAGGTTTTAAAAGGCAGACTATTTGGATACATTTTGTGTAGAGCCTCAGAGAATTAGATGGGGGGGCCGGGGAGTCATACCCCTCTTGAGGTGAAATGTTGACGCTCCCAGTGTTCCCTGGCAGTTTGAGCCCATGTAATATTTCTATGTACTGTAACAAAGCAGCCTTTTGTTGCCTTTGTGTTCCCCTATCAGAGAAAGCAGCTTTTAAATACATTTAGCCATCAAGCTTCGCTCCGCAGTCTGATGGAGTCGTGGGACAAAGCAACCCTCAGGCCTCGTTTGTTATGTTGTCACCAGTCGAGACAGGAGAGAGCGTAGCATTATTTAAACCGGGACCGCTCTCCTCGGAGCACAATGGCGAGCCGGGGATGCAGAATGGAGCCATTAGCTGAGTGTATATATGCACAGATTGTTCTTATTACCGTGTCTCATCCTAAATAGCTCGCCCCTGACAAGCGCGAGGACACCGACATGAAGATGAAGTCGGCCAATTAGATAAGGAAGTCACTGAGGGAGCTGATAAAGTGGTGGGTTTACATCCCTGTAAATATTGTTCCCACCTAATACCAGGATCAAGATAAGAAAGATTTGATAATGACTTGAGATCTCTTTCCTCAGCATCAGCATCAGAAACTTTTTCATCTAACAGGAAGCCATGGGTGGCGTGTGTCTTCGGTCTATCCACTGACAACGACTTGTGATATGGTTGTCCATGCGATGTCCAAATAGCTGGGACAACCGACTGTCAGTAACATACACAGCCCTGGACCATTACACTACCACCACCGTACCACATCCATCCTGGTATACACTTGCATTGCCAGCGATGTAGACAGTAAAGGACTATCATTAATCTATACCTCTATACGAGCAGTACGCCGACGACTCCAAGGTTCCCCAATAAGGAACTTAATGAAACTTTTATTGGATTCTTGGTGGCTTTTTGTTTGTTTTTTTAAGTATACTTTGCTTTAAATTGCTCCATTTTTGAAAGCTAATTAGTGTGTTTTTAATCCCCTCAAGTGTACTCAGGAGTGCAGCATCATTTCACTGGTAATTATTGGTGTAGTATCTCTTCTTGTAATTGCCCTTCAAAGTGGGCGCACGTAAATGCTTTACCTTTTTTAAACTGTTGCTTTATAACACTTGTTCGAGCTGAGGACTTCTGTGTACTGAAGGGAAAAAAATATATATATACGTATATATATTTTCTCATATATATAAGTTATTTATATTTTTTCTTCATATATATATATACTTTATTTATATATATTTTTCATATATATTATATATATAAACATATAATATTAATTCATTAATATATAAATTAATGAATTTATATATAATATAAATTAATTATTAATCTAATTTTTTTTTTCATTCATTCATTTTCTACCGCTTATTCTCATGAGGGTCGCAGGGGGTGCTGGAGCCTATCCCAGCTGTCTTCGGGCAAGAAGCGGGGTACACCCTGGACTGGTGGCCAGCCAATCACAGGGCACATATAGACAAACAACCATTCACACTCACATTCATACCTCTGGACAATTTGGAGTGGCCAATTAACTTAGCATGTTTTTGGAATGTGGGAGGAAACCGGAGTACCCGGAGAAAACCCACGCATGCACGGGAGAACATGCAAACTCCACACAGAGTAATATTATTATTATTTTTTTTTTTTTTTTTTTTGTAGCATGGCAATTTTGCCTGTTTTGTCCTTGTATGCATTAGACACACTATTTCCTGAGTCTGTACCTGAAACCTTAACTTATGTCATGTTTTGAGTAATACTTCACCGTTCCCAGTCAAACGGTGAGTATACACTGTACAGAGTACAGACCCCCGTTTCATTCAACTAAATAAGCAGCTTCTGCGTTCATATGCCCTTATGCTTTTGGCTACATGTTAGCACCTGCTGTGGCAAATTAATTCCATGTATGTAATTGATGATAAATGTATTGTATTACTCACTTTGTGCTCAGAAGCCAGACTTCCCAGTAAGTCAGAGTAAGGTCTATTTCCTGTTCGGCGGCGATCATTAGAGGTAACACTTTTGATGCCCAGTGAGCTGAAGCCCCGCAGAATTTGTTGAACGTTTGAGGCTTTTTTTTTTTTTTCCAGATTACTACTCTTGAACTCCAAATTGCCCCACTTGTTGGAGGCTCCACTGCATCTCAGTCAGTAACGGAGTATTCACACTCTTGAAGATGTGTTCCGCCATCGAGTTCCTGCAAGAGAACAGACTTCATCAATGTAAAGAGATACATCCTCTCCTGCTCTGCAGAGAGACAGCTCTGCTAATGACTAACTTGAAATGCTTTTATTCGATCACATCCAGCCTGCATGACAATCGCCAAATGACGCAGCATGGCGTGATGAATGGCGCCATTCTGGGTGCTTGGACGTCGGTGTTACATTTAGTGAGATGCAGCAAATGGATCTGACTTTCTTATCCCTTTTTTGTCCACAAAAAGATGTAGAAATCCTGCTGACATCCTGACTTCTGCATTCAGAAAATTCCACTGGCAACTATGCATACAATATCTCATCAAAGTAAGCACGGCCCTCACATTCCTGCAAGCATTTTTATCATTTTTCTTCTTAGGTTTAGACGATGGAAATGGAACATACTTTTTTATCACACAACGTATTGCTTGCATAGCAGTATATATTTGCCGTATATATCTACATTTGAAGGAATGTAATGAATTCCCGGCTTAGAAAATACCCGATTGAGGTGGAAGGACACAACACCCCCATATAAGATGGTATTAATCCCCCCGCCCCCATTTATCCCATTCTAACTCACGTTTCCATAGGAGAACATGGCTGGGTTCTTAGAGCAGGTTTCAGAAATTTATAAATAATGGCTGTTTCTTGGTCAACTATGGTTTATTATTCATCAAGACATATTGAAATACAATATGTAGTATTCTGGTCACTAGGTGGTAGTCATGACACAAAACATTGAGGTATTACCTTTCATTACGTTACCTGGAAGGGTATCTATAATGTTCACGTTCAGCCCTTTGTATCGAGTTATGGACTCCTATAGAGCAGCTACACACAATGACCCGCACGGAACGCTTTCTAGATCTTCCAGAATCTGCACCTATTCCATCTGGATTTCCAAAATGGTCTTTTTTAATTTATTTCCCTAATGGCCCGCCCTGCTGTGATTGGTCCCATGGCATGCCCATATACGAAGCCATGGTCCTGCAGAGTGGCCTGGTCCTGGAGGACACTAGTGTTGTAGACCATCTCTATAGTGTTCTCCAAGGACTTCATGATACCAGCAGCCAGTCCTCACAATCTGTTGACCTCGGGTAAACAAACAATGAGACAACATTATTTTGTTTGGTTTCGGACCAGATGACCTTCAGTCCCAGCTTCTTCGCCTCCTCACTGAGCCTATGAGCAGCAGTCAGGGTGGCGTCGTCTAGGTCGGTCAGGTTGTAGACACCAATTTTGACTCCAGGGAATCGAACACTCGCTGTCGTCATCAAATAATCACAATAGTCATAGCTTTGGTGGAAGAACGAGGGTATGGAGGATGTTCCATGGTGTGGCTTGGTGAACGGTGTCCTGGCCTGGAGATCGATGAGGGCGATGAGCAGGTTCCGGTCCTTGAGGGAATCCACTGGCCTTCTCAATGAGTAGATCCAGGAAGTAGGGTTCCTTATTTATTCATGAAATATTTTTGAAGTTGACTACCTTCTAAAGGTGGTTGTTAATATTGTCTGGGTCCTCGACGTGAAAGAAGACTTACATCCAGGTCAATATGGCGCATACTCAGCCTCCCATAAGAAGGATGATTGCTAGCCCGAAATATACAGCTGCCTGCATCTGGCAAGCGTCGGGTAATAAGTGAGCTGAGGTGCTGTCATATTTTTGGGAATTTACACTTTTGCCTCTTTGATTCTCCCTCTGCTGACACCCGCTGCTCCACTCCCCCCTCTGATCCATCAGGCTACCTTCGGCTCCTCGGTGACGCCTGATTAAAATGCATGTGCTGACCTCTGTGTCTTCCTCCGCTTCTTCTGTCTCTTATCTTCCCCCATCCTCCTCTCCCCCGTCTGCGTCCTCGCGTGCAGTGTCCTAGTGGGCTGAGGCCGGTGAAGGATGGCTCCGGTTGCTATGACTACTCCAGGGGCATCGACTGCACGGACGGCTTCAACGGGGGCTGCGAACAGCTGTGTCACCAGCAGCTCGTACCTCACGAAGACGAGCCCGGATCCAGCAATGTGCTCATGTACTGCGGGTGAGCTTCACAAATATTCCGCAGAAATGTAGTAGTATTCCACAGAATATATATACATAGAGGACAGGATATTGTTGCATCGTTGAGGGGTGTGTCTGGCTTCCCAGCATGCATTGTGGCACAAAAGTGACATTCATTTTCTACCACTTATCCTCACGAGGGTCGCGGGGGTGCTGGAGCCTATCCCAGCTGTCTTCGGGTGAGAGGCGGGTGGCCAGCCAATCACAGGGCACATATAGACAAACAACCATTCACACTCACATTCATACCTATGGACAATTTGGAGTGGTCAATTAACCTAGCATGTTTTTGGAATGTGGGAGGAAACCGGAGTACCTGGAGAAAACCCATGCATGCACGGGGAGAACATGCAAACTCCACACAGAGATGGCCAAGTGAACTCGGATCTCTTAGCTGTGAGGTCTGCGCGCTAACCACTTGACCTCTGTGCAGCCCCCAAAAGTGACATGTTTAAGGTTAATATTGTTGTTTGATTGTTGGGACATACTATAATATACTGTATAAGTACACAAGTATTTAATGCTACTGCTAAAACATACAAATTACGACGTGTAGAAACACTGCCTTGGCGTGTACACCTTTTGGCGATACTATGGATGGATGGATGGATGTCTATGGGGCTTGCATTACTGGGCAAGCCCATAATAATGTGGAGAATAAATAGATGACATCAAATACGGTATTATGACATTATATATTATGTATATAATATATTATATTGTGTAATGTAATATTCATTCATTCATTTTCTACCGCTTTTTCCTCACGAGGGTCGCGGGGGTGCTGGAGCCTATCCCAGCTGTCTTCGGGCGAAAGGCGGGGTACACCCCTGACCGGTCGCCAGCCAATCACAGGGCACATATAGACAAACAACCATTCACACTCACATTCATACCTATGGACAATTTGGAGTGGCCAATTAACCTAGCATGTTTTTGGAATGTGGGAGGAAACCGGAGTACCCGGAGAAAACCCACGCACGGGGAGAACATGCAAACTCCACACAGAGAATATAATGTATATAATATATTATATATATTATGACATCAAATATATATATTACTGGTTGTATTTTACAATATTAGCATCTACTTTCATTGTCATCACTGATACTCTGATACAATAAAATCTGCAAAGAACAAAGAAGCAAAAATAAAACCTGTGTGCTTGGGTGGAATGATGAATAAAACACAACTAATATTCTGAAATTTTGGTCCAGAAGTTGAATAAAAAATGAATAAAAAGCCAAACAATAATGAGGCATGACGGGACAAGAGCCAGGAGCGTTGAGTTTTTTTTATTTATTTGGGCAAATACACGAAACACCACAGTGCATCTCCCACACCAATCAAAATGCAACTCTCTTGTTTTCCCCTGTTATTATTGTCATTGTAATATTATTGTTATTATCATTATTATTATTATCATTATTGTTATAATATTTATCATTATTACCATCATTATAATCATCATTAATATTACCATTTTCATCATTATTGTTGACATTTTTTTTTTATTATTTAATTTTACAGACTTCATTGCTTCTTGTAGAGTGCTGTATCATTCCATCTGTTATTTTCTGAAATCTGCAGTATTTGTGCTTTTATTGTCAATTTATTAGCCCACTTTTTTGTGACATTTACATATCATTGTCTGGATTGCATGTGTCTAATCTTGTGCATTAAAAAACAAGAACTTGAGACTAAAATTCAAGGACGTCAATGTCAACTTTCTGAGACGTCTATGCCAGACTGAGCAAGTGTAAAGATGGCCGCATCCTCTAGTGTTTGGTTCATGCTACTCAATACACTTCATGTGTTATGCTAACACCGACTGTTAATTAACTCTGCAGCAGGGCTTTTTATAATTGGCTGTCATTGTTGAGAACATTTCTACTGATTTCTGATGCACAATTCAGCGACGGCCATCTGCTGATGATTTGCATAACTCGTGCCTGGATGGGCTGCCTGGATTGTGCTCACATGGAACTGCTGCAAACTCCTGGTCAAGGACAATCTAACCATCAATGTAGCGCTAGCTTCATTTTCCACACATTAGCCTGACTGATGCCCTAATTGAAGGACAGCGGACCGGGATGTGAAACTGGCCGAGCAGGCTGTCTTTCACTGGAATATGGCGAATCCATCAATCACGCTTCCATTTCTTTCTCCTCCTCCTCAGGTGTGTGCAGGAGTACAAACTGGCGTCGGACGGGCGCTCCTGTCTTTTGCAGTCCGACAACTGCGAGGGACCCAAATGTCCGCGGAAGGCGGCTCACTTCAACGACACCTTGTTCGGGGAGATGCTGCATGGATACAACAACAAGAGCCAGCAGGTCAACCTGGGACAGATTTTCCAGATGACCTTCAGGTAAATTAGCGTGCATGATCGCATCCTCCGTGTTAGCATCAGTGTCTCTCCAAAAGCCAAAACGTGTCCTGGCCGCACTGGATTACTGATGTTGAATCAGCAATCTTCCCCAACGAGTATTATCGTTTACTTACAACAATATTTGGACGTATTTGCATATATTATACTTCATGCCACAAACAGACACAAAATGGACGTCTTTGCAAAAGTACAACATAGCTAAGCTATAGATTCATTTTCACTGATCCGCCAAGCCTGTGCCAAAAAGCCACCGCGTGACACGTTCAAGTACAAGCACCTTCCATAAAGTTACCCTTCTGGTACCACAAACCCATCTGTTGCCACGGCAGCAGCGGCTGCAGTAGAGAGGTATTTCATTCGTATTTGAGTACCTGGAAGCGGATTTTGAAATTGTTCCAATACAATTAATTCCCCAGCACAGCCGAAGGTGGAAAACAAGTGTTTTATTAGCATTTAGCAAAAGTGTTTTATTAGCATTTTCAGGTTTCTGGCAGACTTCAACATTCATTTGGGTTTGACATCAAAATCCAAATATGAGACCACAGAGAAGCACAACTCGAGAAGCACAAAACAAGTCCATCCATCTCTCTTTAAATGGTGGCAACAACCTCAGGTTATTTACATGAAAATAATAATAATTCATAATGCCGCCTACAGAGAACATACTAACTCCTTATTTCTAAAATCACAAATACTTCAACTTGCTGATATAGTTCATCTTCAAACAGCTAAAATAATGCATAAGGCTAAAAATAACCAATTACCTGAAAATGTCATCCAATACTTCTCTACAAGAGAGGAGAAATATGATCTCAGGGAAGAACTACATTTGAAACACTTATATGCTAGGACTACGTTAAAAAGCCATAGCATTTCAGTATGTGGAATCAAACTATGGGATGGATTGAGTAAGACCCTCAAACAATGCACAACGATGAGCCAATTCAAGAAACAATACAAGCAGTCTTGAACCAGTCATGATGTGCTATATATATCACTATATTGACAGTTACTATGGTATCCATTATGTCATTGGATGGTCATATCACCTTGTACTTCGGTACATGACAAAAATAAAAAATTCAAAAATTCAAAAAAAAAAAAAAACTTAAACTATATTAGGAAAGCAGGAAGTGAACAAATATAACAATTACTGATTGTAAAAGTACCAGATGGAGGGGTAGGATTTAATAAGCTTTGCTTCTTCCTACTCCTTTTGGACATGTGGAACTGTGAACTGATTATGTGATGCATTCAATTGTAATCGGATGCATGTTCAAATGAAATTAAACCATTACCATTACTATTATGAAAATGGCATCCAGACCTCGACATTCCTCCCATTTATGTTCCGACTGCAACATCAACATTTTGTTTTGCTGCTCAAATAGTAATCCTGTGTCTGAAAGCAAAGAGCTGACCTACTTCAAGAAGAATCTGATTCTTGTTCAATTAAACCCAACTCCAGCAATTTTACATGTAGTGCAGCTTCGCTGTTTCAGCCATGCAGCCATGAACCCCTCATCCGTTTATAAATGCAGACCAGCTAAATAAACAAAAGCCCAGACAGAACAGAAGAATACAAACCGAGACTAACCCCCTGATGCTTTGGCATCCCCGCACCCCCCACTAGACTAGCAAGTCCCCCCCACTATCTAAACTGCTAGCAAAAGTCAAATGAATGCATTTGATGGCAACCATTTGCTCCACCATGAGACCCAAGTGGTTGGAGTCCCTGATTCCCTCCCAGCAAAGGAAATGCATTTTAATATGTTAACAGCATTATGGGATAGAGCTGCTCTATAGGAGTCACAACTCAAGACAAAGGAATGGAAAATGAGCATAATAGATCCCCTTATGTAATCTACTGATGTTATGCATGATGGTCGTTTGGATGCTGATGTTTTATTTCGGTGACAACCGTCCAACCTCAGGTCCCACTGCACCTCGTTGTTGTGTCACTGGTGAACTATATTGAACATTCGGTCTTCTCCACATCTCTAAGGACACATTATCATGAGCAACAGTGTTCCCTTGCTGCACTGTAGAAAAAGAAAAAAAGAAAGAAAGAAAACATAAAGACAGGATGAAAGAGCCTTGACATCTCGCAGTCGCACAATTGGCTCTCTGCTACTTTGTGTTGTGTCGGTTCAGCCCGTGTGAGTGACAAGCAGTGCAGAGAGTGACATCTCAAGGTTTTGGGAGGATTGAGACTTTATCCCTTCTGTCAGCCCGCCCGCCCGCCAAGGTGCTGCTCGTTGATAAAAGTCGCATGTGACGAAAAAGCTCCTGTATGGAGATGATGAGCGGTTATCTAAGCAGAATTACAGCAGGCCCCGTATCACCCCCCCCCCCCCCCCCCCCCCCCTCTCCTCGCTGGCTGCCTTCTATTTGCACACGTGCATGCTACACTGACACTTTTCAAGGGCACACCATTTCGGCGTCCCCCCCTCAGGTCATGATAGCCCTGCTTGGCTAAACACACCCTGAGGCTGGCCTGTGTATCGTGTAATGATGTGATTCATGTTGCTTAGACATGCAACTTTATCATAAACCTGCTGAAAACATCTGAAAAGTGGAAAGCAGCAGGTTGGAATCTGTATGTCTACAATATGTCAGCATTCATAACATCATTTAAGAACTACTTCCACATTTCAGTCCAGATGCACAACTTTAAAAAGGGCACCTATGATGCCTTTTTTCACCTTTCTGACCTATAAAAGTAGTTAGAATGTTCCGAACCTGGGGAGACAGGTTCTCCATCACTGCCCCCACCCTCTGGAACTCTTTGCCCAATTCACTCCGTGCTTGCACCGACGTTCCCACTTTCAAAAAACAACTCAAAACCCACCTGTTTAAATCCGTTTTTAATGTCTAACTTTTTATACCGGTCGAGTGGTTCGCGCGCAGACCTCACAGCTAGGAGACCAGGGTTCAATTCCACCGTCGGTCATCTGCAGGCATGGGTTTTCTCCAGGTACTCCGGTTTCCTCCCACATTCCAAAAACATGCTAGGTTAATTGGCGACTCCAAATTGTCCATAGGTATGAATGTGAGTGTGAATGGTTGTTTGTCTATGTGTGCCCTGTGATTGGCTGGCGACCAGTCCAGGGTGTACCCCGCGTCTCACCCGAAGACAGCTGGGATAGGCTCCAGCACCCATTGCGACCCTTGTGAGGATAAGCGGTAGAAAATGAATGAATGAATGAACTTTTTATACCTGACTGCTGTGCCCCGCCCCGCTTTTAGCCTTGTTTTAGCTCTGAATGAATGTTTGGATATTATTATTATTATTAATTATTATTATTTTAATGCATCGTTTACTCTGTTTTTACTCTGAGTACTGAGTACTCTGGAAAGCACTATACAATATTATTATTATTATTATTAATGTTGGATTCTGGTGTTAAACCACCAAAGTTTGAGATCAAGAGGTTTGTGCCTTTGGAAGTGAGCCCTGAGAGAAGTTTGGGATCTGGGCTCGGAACGCTCGGTTTCCGCGTGGCTCATGGTGACGTCCTCCTTATATGGGCGTGCCCGGGTACAGGCTCAACTTCCCATGGCCAGATTGTGGCTGTGTGTGATGTTGGCATGCCTACCATGCATGGTTGTTCCGGGCTAACGCTAACTACTGTGTTGTCCCTCCCATGCTGTGCTCCTTGCTACGCACTGGTCATATTTATTTTACCCAGCATGCTTCCGTTGCCTTTTCATCACAGACAAGCACAAAGCACACAGGGGTATAATACCCCCCCTCCCCTAATTAAACGTGTATTACCACATGTCAGCTCACAAGAGCACTTCCATCGCTTATGAAATCCACTGCGACTTTTTGTTGAAGGAAGAAAAAAAGCTTGTATTCCGAATGACTCGGTCCCTGTGCATATGCTCTACTTTTTTTTAATATATTTATAGCAATATGTAAATGCTAAATTATTATTCACCTAATCCCTCCCAAGCACCACGCCACCATCCCCACCCTCATGTAGCTTTGATATGCAGATGCCGAATTTCACCTCCCGCCGATTCCCACGTCACCTTTTGGTGAAACATCCCATGATTTCAGTGAAAGCTAACCGCCCCACGAGTTGTGTATTGTAGAAAGAAATTGCTGTGATTTATAACTCTATTGCACACATTTTGTCTCAAATTGATCTCACTCGGCGCCGTGTCTCTCAAGCAGGCCCGGGGAATGAATTTGTGCTGTTATGGAATTACAGCACATTACCATTTCTCGCAAGGCGTGTATTTGGGGGGGGGGGGGGTGATAAAGTTGCACGTGTTAATGTAAATGTTACGGTTGAGAGCAATTCCATTACACCTTGTATGCGATATAACTTGGAATTTGACAAGCCGGCATATGAAGTATGTATAGTTTCAGTTTTTTATTTCCATATTTTCTGCTCATAAAACAGCCGCTTTGAGTGTTGTCACGCTTCTGGTCTCAATACATCTACATCTATTTATATTCATATCAGTCCGTCCAAAAGGCTGCTTTTTGTCCTAATCCAGCAATACGACACAAACAAAGACGCTTGTAGTACATGGGAATTCAACTCGAGTTGTTTGCTGTCTTTGAATGCCTCATGGCTCGTAATAACATAATCATCATCATCATAAAGCGTCCTTTAGATGTACTGCTATTAAAGAGATGAGTGCTAGCCGCTATCTGGTAGCTTTTTTTATTTTATTTTATTTCAAATATATGAAACATTACTGTGCATTTCTTACATAAATCAAAATATAACTTTGCATTATTTACATTTGTATTCAACTATCTAATCACAAACCCAAAAGGAGTAGGCTGAAGCAAAAGCTAATTAATGCCTACCCCTTTTTGCAAGATATAATCATGTTCATGCCACTGTCTTGTTTTCCCCTATTATTATTATCATTGTAATATTCATTCATTCATTCATTTTCTACCGCTTTTCCTCACAAGGGTCGTGGGGGGTGCTGGAGCCTATCCCAGCTGTCTTCGGGCGAGAGGCGGGGTACACCCTGGACTGGTTGCCAGCCAATCACAGGGCACATATAGACAAACAACCATTCACACTCACACTCATACCTATGGACAATTTGGAGTGGCCAATTAACCTAGCATGTTTTTGGAATGTGGGAGGAAACCGGAGTACCCGGAGAAAACCCACGCATGCACGGGGAGAACATGCAAACTCCGCACAGAGATGGCCGAGGGTGGGAATGGAACCCTGGTCTCCTAGCTGTGAGTTCTGCGTGCTAACCAGTCTTGTTTTCCCCTGTTATTATTATCATTGTAATATTATTATTGTTATTATCATTATCATTATTAGGGCTCGAGCACTGACAGTGCGAAAGCCCTTTTGTAATCGTAATGTTTATTATTATTATCATTATTGTTATAATCTTTATTACCATTATTATTGTTATTATTATTGAGTCCAAGGTTGTTTTCCTATGGAGTTATTAATACAGTACATACCAATATGATGCAGTATGTAGTGTCCCATCATTGGATGAGTTAAACAGAATGACAAAGTGCACTCAACCTTTAACTCCAATCTGAGGACACCATAGCCGTTGTTCTAGCAGCTAAACCAGACATGAGTTGCAGTCTCGTCACCATACACTAATCTCATTTTCACTTCTTATAATTATGCCAGCCAAGAGTAAGGATTTGCTTAAACATTAATCTCATTTTCACTTCTTATAATTACACCAGCCAAGAGCCAGGCTTTGCTTATGAGTCTCATCTAAGTCGTCATATTTGGACTTAAAGGAGTTGGGAAAGTCTCTGCGAAACGGAGGACGACTTAGTTGTGCAAATGGGATGCGTGTACTGTAATGCATCTTGTGTTGCTACACGTAATGAGCAAATACAGTAGAAGAGGAATGGAAAGTGCATCTGATTCTTCTTAGCAAACACACGTCTCAAAGCGAGACCCTGACTAGCGAGAGTAATTGCTGACTCTCGCTTCCCATATGTTCCTGCTGTAATTCCCTGTAATTATCTCCTTCTCCCGCTCGTGCGGGTGGTTTGCAGACAAACGTTTAAAAGGCAATTTCTCTCCCGCTTAATGAGTAGCCGTGTGGCAATGAGCAGGACTGGTTGGACGGAGGGTTAAGTTGTGTCCTTACACTTTTGCGTGTTACAAAATTACTCAGGGCCATTGTCTAATTCTTTTTTTTCTTTTTCTTTTTCTTTCTTTTTTTTTAACTAATTGGTATAAATTATTAATATTATTACCGCATGACATGGTCAGCGCATGGCAAATCGTGATTAACGTCAAGGCAGTAAGCTACTCTACACAAGAGGGTTCATGTTCATCATGTTCTGCCTCCTGCTAGTCTCTAATCAGGAAGTGACAAAATAAGGCATAAGACCACCATTTTTGGTCATTTTGATTACATCCGATGATATATCTTGCAAATTTCCCCATGGTGATGAATAAAGTATCTACAGTAAACCTCAGATATATCGGATTCAATTGTTCCCACTGGTTTTGTCCGATATAAGCGAAATCTGTTATATGCGTATACCGGAAAATGTCCGTTTTACGCATATATCGGATTTATATCCGGTATATGCGTAAATCGGATTTTATCCGTTATAAAAAGGCACTTCCTTGACTATGTTTCCAATGTACCTGGACTGGGCAATGAAAAGAGACGTAAGGTAATGAGAATTTAACTTTATTGGACTCTGAGCATAACAAATTGTTAATTAAGCTAGGCCCTGTTACGCCCGTCAGGCCTACGTTATTTCCAATAGTGAGGTTAAGATCTCATTCACTGCTGTGCTAGTATTATGGACGTCACTCACTTTTATATGTGTCCTAAATCTGGAGCCAGGAGAAAGACAATAGCCAGTGACATCAACAAGATTAGCATAACGATGCGGCCATCCGATATATGCGAGGGAAATTTCATGGAAATGCATTGGAACGGGACTGGAGATTTTGTCCGAAATAGGCGAAATCCGTTATAAAAAATCGGATATATGCAATGAATTTTTATTGGAAATGCAGTACAGAAAAATCGGTTCTTTTTTATCTGTCCGTTGTGAGCGAATTTCTGATATATCCGAGTCCGATATATCCGAGGTTTACTGTAACTACCTACCTACCTACCATATCTTGCAGGATGCATGGTGGCCTAGTAGTTAGACATAGACATAGACATAGACATAGACATAGACATAGACATAGACATAGACATAGACATAGACATAGACATAGACATAGACATAGACATAGACTTTCTTTATTGTCATTGCACAATAACACAGCAGTGAAATTGCCAACGAAATGTCGTTGCCTGGCTCCTGTGTAATAATAGATAATAAATAATAATGTGGAGAATAAATAGATGACATCAAATATGAACAATGTACAACGTAAACAGTAATTTGTACAAATAATTTAAATAATTTAGAATAAATAACAATAATTTAAAGTTTTGGTTGTGCGTGTGGGCAGGTAGAGGGGCTTATTTGGCATTGAGCAGTCTGATTGTGGTTGTTCTACAGTGGATGCTGCAGAGCCTTCTCCCCGACGCCAGGCGAGAAAACAGTCCATGCTGGGGGTGTGTGGGGTCAGAGTAGATCCGACGGGTTCTTGATACGCAGCGGGTGTTTTGCTATGTCCTTAATGGGGGGGGGGGGGGGGGGGGGGCAATGATCTTCTCATTGGTAGTAGTTAGCATGTTGTGCTGTGATTGTGGGGGTTTTCCTGGCCTGTGTTCTCAATATGGGCCGCATATTGAGGACCAGAAAAGAACTCACAACGAGCTTGTCAACCCATTGGAACTTGCAGGAAGACATTACTCAATATAACGGTCTGATTCACGTTGTCATCTTACAAAGAACTCTAAACTCATCACGCAGCAACTTAACACGCAAAAGATAACTAGGAAATGCACACGAAAAAATAACAGTTTAAAATAAAAAATTTAAAAAACAGCAGCTGTTTAAATTTAGTCTCATGATGCACTTCTTCCCAGCAAAACCGATTCATTCAGTTGCCTCTGTCCACCAGAGGGCGCTAGAGGAACCAAAGGCTTCACTGTACAGCAGAAATGAGGGTACAAAAAATACGAAATTTGGAGATACTTGGTTTTCATCGAACTATAGTCCACCTGTCTTCATTCTGGACAACAGTGAAGCTCCACAGAGACCACATTTGATTTAAAGCACATTCTCTCTCTCTCTCTCTCTCTCTCTTTCTCTGTCTCTCTCTCTCTCTCTCTCTCATGATAACTGTCCTCAAAACCGCCACTGTCCGGACAGATGAAACTGAAATGAAACGTGGAATGAGTTAGGCGGCCGTGAATGTTTTATTTGATATTTTTTCAGTCTGGTATTTGTCCTTGTATGAGTCAGAGCTCGTGTAAGTCTTCCCGAGGCGTTCGCTCGCTGGTCAGCTCATACGAGACGAGGCGGCACCTCTAATGCAACCTGGCTTAATAAGTGACCATGTCAAAGCGGCTTACCGCTAACTGGCCTCAGTTTGAGGCAGAGGTAGAGATAAGGGTTTATTCCAGAGCAAAAGTGCAAAATACATAGACATGCTCGACTCAAGACTGAAAAGTTAGTGGAAAAAACCTACAGTGCATAAATAAAGTAGAAGAAGAAGAAGAAGAACACCCCAAAGACCGACCTAGACTAAAGAGCATAATCGTGTTTCTGTGCTGGTTGTTTTGAATTAAAGAAGAAAGCATTTTTTTTAGGAAAAATGATTTTAAGACAACAATGTGTGCTTCAGGTAAACTTCGATCCAGCGACTGTACCTTAAATATCATTTAAAATTCTTCTCTAATCCATGACATAATGCCGTTTGGTCCTTTATCATCTTGGGTGTGACATCATTCACCCAAACAATGGTGGCTACTAAACACTACCAACTGACCTCCTGAATAAAACGGGTAGACATCAGCCTGGGATAATAACAAACGGCATGGACATAGTGACGGGTCGGAACTGAAACCTGGTTCAGTACCTTAAACATTGACCTCAATCCATTTCTTTGAACAATAATAAAACTTACCTTCAGAATAAAAGAGCAAGAACTTTCATTCATTCATTCATTTTCTACCGCTTTTTCCTCACGAGGGTCGGGGTACACCCTGGACTGGTCGCCAGCCAATCACAGGGCACATATAAACAAACAACCATTCACACTCACATTCATAACTATGGACAATTTGGAGTGGCCAATTAACCTAGCATGTTTTTGGAATGTGGGAGGAAACCGGAGTACACGGAGAAAACCTAGCAGGAACTTGATAACTGAAATATTCAATTTCATGAAAACTAAGAGTTTTAAGAAGAGACTGAAATAAAACCCTTATTTTGTGTCCAAATTGGGTGCAACTACACTAAAAATCGATATGTTTCTTGCTCTTTCTTTTAAACAACAACGACTAAAAGCCTGGGGAGCTTTGACACGAACCACCAGTGTCTCATTAACTTGTCACTTTCTTTTGGATATTTAGAATCAATGTGAAATATTAAAAGAAAATACTAAATGTGGACACAAATGGACTTTAATGAAGTTATTATATGAAGCTATTGTCATGTTTGTGAGGCTTGTTCTGTGTTGGAGAACGCATTCAATGGCACAAAAAAGCTTGGATTTTTCCACTCGGCTTCCTTGCTACTTGTGCTGAAATCACCTTGTGCAGCTTGTCAGCCAACCGGTGGCAGACCGGAGGGTGAAAAATGAGAATATGCAGCATAAAGCATCAAAGTGTCAACGTTTGATGGAGTTGCCACACGGGGGGTTAGCTAACAATGCTTGTCAGTGATAGATGGCTTCAGCCGCCTGCTGGCTTTTAATGAAGAAAAGCTGCAAGGAGTGGTTTTGGACTAAGGCTAAAAAGGCTGAATTAGAGGTGGATGGTTTTAGTATTGATTCATGAACTTAGCGGCCAGGCGGTGGACTCAGTAGTCGTGTAATTTTGCATCCCCTCTCGTCTGCTATTTGTCTCCATCCTGCGACTTTTACAATATTTACCACTTATACATTATTCATAGATGTTTTTCCTCACTTTTATCCAATTATATGAAGTTGGCTGCATTCGGGATTCACGCTTCTCGGCTTGGCCGAATGGCAAATGACATTTTGCATGATACGATCTCCAGTGGCGCTTGGTCATTTGATATTGACTGGCAGGGGGGGCAGATAGCATAATGACATCTAATCACACCTTAATGCCACCCCCGTCCATTTGTCACTAAGCAGTCCAGGGGACAAAAGATCACCGATAGAATGGATCATTTGCAACAGCCGTTTCCTTTATTCTGTTTTCCCTTTAAATTGCTTAACAGAGAAACCTTTTATTTCTTTTATCTCACAGCATTTTTTTAAAGGACACTTTAAAAAGGATTTGATGTTGTTTTTTAAAAAAAAAAATGCTGAACTTTACCTATTGTATTCCATGTCTTTCTAGAAGGATTTATTTCATAAATAGTGATGCACATGACTATTTAATTACATTTGTTTTGGTTGTTGTTAACCTGTGAGGATACGAGGCATCCACAACATATGGAGGGATGGATGGATTATGATGATTATTAACAGTGGCGTCATTAGGCCTATTTTAGGGGGGATGTTCTTTTTGGGTTTTTTTACAAAAAAAATCAATAAAAAATTTGTAAAAGTTTTTGTTGATTTTTCAATCAATAAAATCTTTTTAAAAAATTTAATTGATTTTTCAATCAATAAAATGTTTTTAAAAATTTGTATTGATTATTTTTCAATATTTTTTTATTTATTGATTTTTCAATTAATAAAAATGTTCTAAAAATTTGTATAGATATTTTGGGTTTTTTTTTACAAAAAAATCAATACAAAATTTTTAAAAATCAATTAAAAATATCTAATTATTTATGGGGGGGCTTAAGAACAGCCCCCCTAAAATAGGCCTAATGACGCCACTGTTAATAATCATCATAATCCATCCATCCATATGTAGTGGATGCCTCGTATCCTCACAGGTTAACAACAACAAAAACCAATGTAATATTTGACAAATTGTATATAATAGGGCAAAAGCAGGCTAATAAGCAAGCCAATAAGCAGGCTAATACTAGTAGTAATAATCAGAATAAGAATAATGATGATAGTAATAATAATAGGCTAATTAATAATATAATAATGGTTATTATATCATTAATCACTGTCCGCTGGACAGAATGGTTCCAGAGCTTGAGCAGCGGTTTTGCAGTGTAGATTGTGTGTACTTGTGTACATTTAATGGTGGCCTAAAACAATTGAGTATCTCTACTAAATCTGTTCAAAAGTGGGAAAATGATATCCCGGTTCTTGTTCCTTATTTGTTTTTGGGATTTTTGGATTTTTTGGAATGTCTACTACATTCATTCATATCCTGTGCATCTCCAAGGCCCTAAGCCCCCCATGTCCTCAGAACCTAGTGACACCCCTGATTATGAATATATATACAGTATAAATTATCCCATAGAGTATTGTATTAGTTTTCATCATTTAGGATGGTAGATGAATACATATGTACTGTATCATAATAACTATATGATGATGGTTATTAAAAGTATCTCATTATGTATTTCAAAATACCATTAAAAAGACATAGACGTGTATCCACGCATCAGTAAGTTCTCGAAGGTCACAAGGTGCCCACTGACAGAGGTTGTTAAATTGACCAATATCCGGTACCGAGATCTCCTCCTCATCAGCATCTCGCAGCATCCTGCTGCTCGTGCTCGTGTTCACATTTAAATCGCACCAGGGTTATTAAAATAAAGACACAAACACGACTATTACAATCATTCAACATCCGCTGCTGTTTCCCAGAATTCTTTCCTCCGTCTTGCCTTTCTGTTCCATGCCTTTCCTGCAAAGGCTGGCTAATTATCCCATTTATTGTTAAATCCAAACAGCGTGGCAGCCGCAGAAATTGCCGGCATGCTGTGTCATGGATGTATTGTGCCTAGTTTTCCGCTACTTAAGGGAGAGAAGATTGCGAGATTGCTGATGACTCCTTTGCAACGACATGCAAAAGCACAATTATTGTTATCTCCTCACAGCTGTCGCGTGTAGTTCTTATCTTTTTTTTTTTTTCTTTTTAATAATCAAATCCCTGGAAGAAGGACCGGGATTGTTTTCATGTCCTGGAGAAGATGTAGACCGATATGGAGCATCTGGAGACATCATTCGCCTTGGGCTGCATTTGCATTTACACTGCAGGTCTTTAGACTCAATTGGGATTCATAACATGCATTTAATTTCTTATGTTTCTTTTTGTCTTTAAACGCTACTTATTTATCCACTGAATGAATATTGGTCAGCAACAACACAGAGGTAAACACACACTATAAGACGACCATTTTTTTCCTTATTTACTGTACTGAGCCGAATATAAGACAAACCATAAAATGAGACCTGCTTAGGGAGAGGTAGCCACATGTTGGTTTTCTTATATAGTGTACATTTCTAGACCCCGACTATAAGACAACCTGTTCAAATCATATTTTCCGTATTGACCAGAATATAAGACGATCCTGAATATACGATGACCCGTCTCTGTGAAGACCTCTTCTTGGACAAACGTTGCAGCTGCATCTCTGTTTGCATCTATAAATCTCTAGACCAGGGGTCTCAAACACGCATCCCGTGGGCCAAATGTGGCCCGCAGGACACTAGTTTGATATGAAAGTTTAATGTTAGTGCGTCCCGCGCAAGTTTGATATGGATGCTGTATGGTATCATGTACCCAGAAAAAAATATTACGTTTGATTAATGTTCATGTTAAAGGTTAAATAACTGTTAATAGTTATCCTCCCTATCCGTGTGGAAGTGGTAAGTTTTTGGCTATTTAAGTTTAAAGGAAATAACTTGAAGGCCACCATTTAGGTCGCTAGCTCTCTAGTTTGCGAGTTAGCATGTGTCTCAAGACCCTGCAGTTGCGCAATATGTTGTAAATTAAAAAAAGTATTAATGTGTCTATAGTCGTGTTTTGTCATGTCTACAGAGCTCTAATAATGCTTTGTTAATTTTAATCTGAAAAAAAATAATTTGTCTACCCACCAACTATATGTGGTTTCTTAAGTTTTTTATTATTTGTTATTTGTTATTCTGTTTTATTATTATTATTATTATATTTATTCATTTATTACTGATTGATTTTCTTTATTCTTGATTTTATTTTTAATCTTATTTTGTGTAGAAAAATAAATTAATAAATTATTATTATTATATAGATATTTGAGAACAGTGGAATGTTTTATCAGAGCTTTTCTTGTAGAAAATTGGAACCAAAGCGGCGTTTTTAAAAAAAAAATTGATTTTAATGAATGCGTTTTTTGGGGGGAAAACCTGATGCGGCCCAGTCTCACCCAGACCCTAGCTCCAGTGGCCCCCAAGTAAATTGAGTTTGAGACCCCTGGTCAAGACTGTATCTTGAACACATGAGTAGTTGGCGGTCCAGTTTTGTGGCCACAAATCAGCTCTGGCTGAGCTCCTGGTGTCCCTGGCTAGAACACCCAGGATAGAAGACGGATGAGTGGTTAGATTCTGACAGTATTGCCTTGCAGGGACTAAGCAAAATTTGGTACTACAACAAATACTTGACAGTACTTATTTAAGTCTCCTATTTTCGGATATCTCGGAGCTAATCCAGCATGCTGCAGCTTCCGACGTAAAACACCCTGTGACCTGCACAGCACTGGCACCCAGTGGTGACGAGCGCACGCTTCAGAAAGACTGTTGTTATCCCAAGAGGACACCAAGGACACATCCCTCCTTTCCCTAAGAGGTATGGGCTTTGTCCACTCAAAAGATTTACAGACCCTCCCTCTCTGTGGAAAAGTAGGCGTCCTTCTGACACCTCCCAACTCCTCAGCAACCCCCCTCGTGGCTGCAGGTCTCACCTTATCGCAGCCATAATCGCTTCTTTTCTGTCTCCTGCTCACCTCCTGAACCCACTCTGAGCCAAAAATGACCTCTCATCCCACCGACGTTTTGTCATTTCTGTCTTGTGCACTGCAGTACTTTTTTTTTTTCATTTTGTAAACACTTCTTAACAGTTGCCCCTAATCAAAAAGCAATTACATGCTGCAGTCTTATATAAACCACAGAAATATTAAGCTTGATCGTATTTGTGGACTCATAGTATTTAGCGTTTGCTTTGTCCTTGGCACAGAGAAAGAGGGACATCTAGTGGACGTTTAGGATGGTGCACTGTTTCTTACTAATGTTTTAGTTTTTTCCGCCATACAGATCCTTTTAAATTACATGTTAAGTGTAAACATGCAACTGTGGATAATTATTCAAATTTTTATGTTTATTTTGTAAAACTATATTATCCTTTTCATGAGTGTTTTAATTATTTATTAGATCTTTTTTTTATTTGCAATTATTGTATCGTCATTATTGTTTTATTCTACTACTACTACTACTAATAATAATAATAATAATAATAATAATAATAATAATAATAGGGCTTCACGGTGGTCAAGTGGTTAGCGTGCAGATCTCACATCTAGGAGACCAGGTTTCAATTCCACCCTCAACCATTTCTGTGTGGAGTTTGCATGTTCTCCCCGTGCATGCGTGGGTTTTCTCCGGGTACTCCGGTTTCCTCCCACATTCCAAAAACATGCTAGGTTAATTGGCGACTCCAAATTGTCCATAGGTATGAATGTGAGTGTGAATGGTTGTTTGTCTATATGTGCCCTGTGATTGGCTGGCCACCAGTCCAGGGTGTACCCCGCCTCTCGCCCGAAGACAGCTGGGATAGGCTCCAGCACCCCCGCGACCCTCGTGAGGATAAGCGGTAGAAAATGAATGAATGAATAATAATAATAATAAATGAGGTTAATTGTCCATAGGTATGAATGTGAGTGAATGCTTGTTTGTCTATATCTGCTTTATGGTTGCCAGATAGCTTCAGTTTTTCATGTATTTCCTTATTTTTCTATTTTTTGTTGCTGATTGCCTGGGAAGTTTGAAATGGTTCTTACTGCTGTATAATTAGAGAGCCATACACTCCATTTTTTGAAACAATAATAACAACCATAATAAGCATTCAACTCAAATTGCAAACCAAAAATGGCATTTAGCATTATTAAATATTCTGTTAATATTGCTCAATTAGCAGATAAGCCAGAAGAGACTGGGCTCATTGTACCGCCTTGTGCTTAGGATTTGTTTGTGTATTGGGTACTTGTGTTACCGTGGGAATTAGAACGTCTTTGTCACCACAAAGATCCACAGTGGCGTCTTCCACGTGGATGCTGGACGGCCAACACCGACAATACAGTGTTGGCATTGTGAGGCGAGCCATTCAAATGCCGTGAGGTCCAGCCGTTATTGGAATGGACTTGTTGACGTTGGATCGTCTTAAGAAGCAGAAGGCTAGTGATAGCACTTGGGACTACATGGTGTAAACAACTATTGTTACACTCCATCAAGGGAAGAATCATGACAGTGATGGCTGCGTGCAACAAGCATAACAAAGTATTTGCATGGAAGCCATCAGCTCTTTGCTCCCTAAATTGGCCTCATCGGACATGGAGATAGAAATGGATTTCATCTGCTTTAACTGCTCTCGACTATTATTCATGATAATAACACTTGAGGTTGCTTTCAGGTGGTTTGCCACTTGTAGGCCCCCGCGGGTCGGGAGGAAGCCCAGTATGTGGGCCTAATGAACCCACGCGGGTCTTAAATGAAACATGAGTAAATAAACAGACTTGTAGAGGGACGCCGTGTGTTGGTTATTGCGCCGTGTGTGTTGTGTAACGTGCCCAGCCTTGTGTGAGTGGCGGGAGGGAAAGGCGTGCTTGTTGTGGAGAAGTGGTTTGATGCTACCTGCTGTCTCCTAGACCCGAAATATAAGACACATTTTTCAGACTTTTGAAGGAAACCATACAAAGTATAATTACCAAACAACCATTGAAAAACATTGTTTTATTTTACATTATTTTAAATAAATTATAATAAATCATTATAATAAATTATTATATAATAATTATTTTACATTATTTTCTTTTTTCTTTTTTTTTTATTTTATTTTTTTAATTACAAGGTTAATGGAAAAAAAATGTTCATTTTTGACAACGCTTGATAATTTCAGCTCCATGTGAGCCTAAAAATGTGTTATAATAATAAATACATGTTATGTTTTCATTATACATTATACATTATACATACATTATACACCGTTTTCAGACTTTTGAAGGAAACCATACAAAGTTCAATTTGGTGGTACCAAACAACCATTGAAAAACATTGTTTTATTTTACATTATTTTAAATAAATTATAATAAATCATTATAATAAATTATTATATAATAATTATTTTACATTATTTTCTTTTTTATTTATTTATTTTTAATTTTGTTTTATTTATTTTTTATTATTTTTTAATTACAAGGTTAATGGAAAAAAATGTTCATTTTTGACAACGCTTGATAATTTCAGCTCCATGTGAGCCTAAAAATGTGTTATAATAATAAATACATATTATGTTTTCATTATAATTTTTTTGTATTAACATTTTGGCTGTGTAGTTGTCCAGAGACAACCTTAAAGGGGTCCTATTATGTTCCTTATCTCACCCTTTGTATTGAGCTGTGGTCTCGTATAGAGCAGCTACACACAATAACCTGCACAGAAAACCTGTTAGAGCTTCCAGAATTTGTGTAGGTGTATTCCCTTGGATTTGTGCTTCCTGTTTTTATTTATTCCATCCACATCCCGCCTGAGGGCACGCCCACTCCATTGTGATTGGTCACACACCCAAAGTGCTTCCTAACTATGAACCATGTAAGGAAGTCCATTTGTGTGACATCACAAAGGGGCAGTTTTACCACGCCTTTTGAAACTGAGCGTTGTGAGCCATCCCAAGCTTCTTTCAGGGCTCACTTCCAAATACGTAAACCTCATTATGTGAACCTTTGGCATTATTTAACACGGGGATACTACATTTATAGGTCAGAAACGTGGCGAAAGCATCATCGGTCCCCTTTAGTGCTGAATATTTTGCCAAGTAATGTGCATGAGTGTATGTTTTTGTTCCTGTAAGACGACATAGCAACTTCTTCCATCCTTTAGACTTGATGTCATTGAAATAAATGTGTCAAGCCACTGTTATCTCCTCACGGCGCCCTTTCCTCCTCCTGCTTTGAGTCAGTTGTACATTCACTGGCAGCTGGCGAAGAAAGCAATGAGAGAGGATGAAAAATTGATACCACAAAGAATGACTCAAAGGTCCCCAGAGTGTCCACGGCACGCGTTTCTCAGCTCGGAGACTGGATTCTATATAAAAGTGGATTATTATAGGAAATAGTTGCTGCTGCTCGCTGAGCTCCCAGAATGCAGCGGGACAACTCAGTCTTTTTGTCGGGGGGGGAAATGAAAGCCCAAAGCAGTTTATCTGCTGGACAGAAGTGGAGCATGTAACCCACACATTATCTATGATGAGTGTTTATTTTCTGAAAGGGCCTTTCCCTTATTTCATGGAGGTAACATGAGGTGCATGAATGTTTTCGAGAACATCTGCATCCTTTACTCCGAGCAAAGCCCATTTTATGCTGCAAACTACAACCACAATAGGATATTGTTACTTGAATGCCGATTTGAAAATGCATTGACAAATGAAGCTGCATTCCTTTTTTTTACCTCCCTCTCTTCTAGAGATAATAATTTCATTAAGGACTTCCCCCAGTTAGCCGACGGCCTCATGGTTCTCCCTCTGCCAGTGGAGGAACAATGCAGAGGCGTGTTGTCTGAACCGCTGCCTAACCTGGAGCTTCTAACAGGTACGTTTGTTGCTGCAAGCCTCAGTATTTCCCACAGGAAATTATAGAAATAGTTTATCATACTGTATGCAAGTGTAAAAGGAAGTTAACCACTGCTACTAGTAAGACATAAAGTACCTGCATAGCTAGATAGATCTCTACACCCCAAACATAAGCCAACACCTTTTTTTTTTGGGGGGGGGGGGGGGGGGGTCTTGGAAAAATATCAAATGACATCCGAAAGGTATTTTGACTGCATTCTAAATAGTCTAACGCAGGGGTCACCAGGCGCCCATGCGCCTGCGCGGACCACTTAAGGCGACCAAGACATGTTCTAAAAATAGCATTGTCACAAATTGTCATTTTTATTTTGTACTTTAAATTTTCAATCAGAATTGCTTTACAGTAATCTATTTTTTTTACTAACGTTGTATAACATCAAAAATGAAAACCAAAATATTTTATATATAACGAACTCTGAGCTCAGGTCAAAGTTCATGTTTGCCGCGTCACCTCACCTTTCCGGATGCAGTCAAGCGGTGATGAGGAGTTAGCTTACTTGTGGCGTTTAGCACCCAAAAACATGGCGAAAAATCCTTACAATTTTGACGGTAATTGGGAGGAAGAGTTTTTTTCTTTACGTCTTTTAAAGAAAGAAACGTGTGTCTTTTTTGCGGGATGACTGTTGCAATACCAAAGCGTCAAATGTGGAGAGACGAACGCCCAAATGCAAGCTAGTCACCCGGAGAACCTAACGGAGGATTTAGCATTCGTTGGATACTTAGCCCTAGCCTTTTAACACATTTAACTGAGAAAATTAACGATTTGAATTGTGAGCTGCAAGGCAAAGGTAAGACTGTCGCTCACATTTAAAACGAAGGCGAACATTTTTTTTCAGTGCATTTAAAGAAAAAAAAATAAAAATGCTGCACTTTCCCTTTGTGCGGTGAGTGTTAGATGCTAATGCTCCTGCAACTTTGGCTAAAGCAGTAAACAAGTACTCCCAAATTATTAACAAGCTAGGACAGGAATTTGAAGACTCATCACGATGAATTCTCACCTAATTCACATCACATTATGCAAAATAATATACAAATTAAAGACATGGTTTTCTGTGGACAACACAAACTCTGTGTTGACCTTGTCTTTTTTCTTTTCTGGATAAATTCCATCCTGCACCTCTGCCTCTACTCCTTAATCCTTCCCATTAGCTAAATGACCACCGGCTTTCACCAAAATTGGACACACCACAAACCTTAGCCAGCCACTTTCATTCAACATGCATTCACACATCACCTATGAAATGCCCCCCATTGGAAATATGAGTTTTTACTTTGCAAGCCTGTGTCCTGTTTTTTTTGTTTGTTTTGTTTTTAGGCGATGCCAAGTACAATGAAGCAGCAGGTTACCCAATGGTTCAACAGTGGCGAGTACGAAGCAATCTGTACAAAGTCAAGCTGAGTTCCATCACTTTGGCTTCAGGTCAGACCCATTTTAGTCTTAGTTCATAGTGGCAACTAAATGGTTACTATTTATAATTATGTGCTTTTAAATATTGTTTTTCTTTCTCAAATAAATAGGTTTTGCACAGGTTCTTAAGACGCTGTCGGGGCAGAGCACACGTGAGGAGCTGTTGGCCTTCCTCCAGCAATACGGCAGCCACTACGTATCGGAAGCGCTGTACGGCTCCGAGCTCAACTGCAGCATCCACTTCCCCAGCAAGAAGGCCCAGCAGCAGCTTTGGCTTCAATATCAGAAAGGTGAGACGTGTGGAAATTAGGAAATATTGCATGAAAAATAACACGTGAGAAGCACAGTTTTAGAGCACATGCAGTACATACAAGTTTGGAAGTTTCAGAAATGTTTATTGCACTCAAGAGAATCAACGATACAAACACAAAAAGCCAACCACGAAAAACACAAAATATTTCCGTCCATGTGTTCAACACATCATAAGGATCCACATGCTCCAGAGCACCTGAGGGGAACCTGGCGGGGGTGGGGGTGTTAAGTTCAAGGACCTATTGCAAATGTCACTACTTTTTAACGATACCATATTGCAGGGTGAAATGACTGCTTAATTAAATGACATGAAACATGAAAAAGTTTAGCACACTGACACAAGGACACTTAGTTTGTTGTTGTTGTTTCTGGTAGTGACTATGGAGTTTAACTACCTGTAGTGAGGTTTAAACCTATGAGACTAGAGTGGAGATACCAAACAAACACACCGCATGTGTACAAAAACAGGACCAGTACTTGAATAAATGTAGTGTTTTTTTTAAACCCATCTATTAAATTAACTTACAGATATTTCAGTGCAGAGTTCAAAGTCGTCTTTAAGGCTCAAACGTGCTCTTATGAACACAACCTGGACTGGAAGGTGCATATTGTCTTAGAACAGATTGATGACCGTGGAATTATAGTATGACAGGTGATTTTCATGATTAATGTCCCCTTAATACATTTTAGCAGATCCTTGGGAGGAGGGGGGTGACAACACCTGAACTGATACAGAAAATACATTTTGCTAATGACAGATGGTCTTTTTTTCTTTTCTGACAGCTACATATCCACTTACTTTGAAATCAGGCAATACCATGAGTGAAAACCCACAAAAATGACGTGAAAGTGTGATAATCCACAGCTTGTCTTCACAGCATTCGTCCCGTTAGTCTGTATGTACCATTGCAGACTATGCAGTGCATGCACGCTCCCTGAATGTTACTGGATGCAGTTCAACAAACACTTATATGTCCTTATTGATTTATTTTACTGCACAGTAAACTTTAAAGCCGTCAATGTCTGTCTGTGCTAATAAAACAATGACACAATAAAGTGCTTCACAGGCCCGAAGGCCATATGCTAATTTCTCTTCCTGTATTGCGAGTCTGATGCAATTACAGATGAAATTAGCTTAAATTCTTATATTAATGACAACCTGTGCCTGTATACTTGGATTATTGCAAGGTAAGTTGTTGAAATAATAAGGTTGCTTGTGACTCAAATTGTGTTGGCCAAAGAAATGTGGCATGGGATTAAGTGTACACAAAACAAACTCTTTCCTTCAGCTTATGCAGGAACCAAAACAGCAAAAGGAAGCAACACTTCCTGTTGCGCTTCGGTGCAGATCCTCTAGGAGGTAGACGAGTGCCTTCTTTGAATGTAAGAGTACACTTTGACACAGTGGTCCCAGCAGTCCAGCACGAGTAGCTGCCCTTTGGGTGTGGTGGCCACCCCCACTGGACAGTTAAGTCCATCTTGGATGAGAACTTTGAACCCCCCTTCCTTGGGAAACTGAAGGATCTCCTTTCGGCCGCTGTCCGTTACCAGTAAATCCCCATTAGTGTCCACGCACATGCCGGTGATGCAGCAGAAGTCCTCCGACTCGGAGAAGAAATGGCTCAGCTGCTTGCCAAGCTGGCCGTCGGTGCCCACCGAGCCGATGGAGAATCCGCCCTCGAGGTGGGGCTCGTTGTGGCGTTTCTCAAAGTTCAGCGCCAGGCCTTGGGTGAAGTAGACCGTACCGGCGGCATCGCACGTCACAAACTTTGGCCGCACCGCCGAGCACAGCCGGTTGTAGCTCACCACACCGGCGTTACGGTCGACAGCGATGCACCACAGTTTGCCTCCCTCCACGTCTGACACCACAAACTGGCCCGAAGGCATAGCCGTGATGCCCCAAGGTTTAATAAGTTGGTTCTTGTGGCACGCGATGCACTGTCCATCCATGGTGTACACTTTAACCGAGTTGTCGTAGTTGTCGGTGACCCCAATTAGACCTTGAGGTGTGACCGCAATGGACAAGGGCATGAGGTTTGGCAGGTCGGCGCCGAGGAAGCTCAGGACGAAGTTATCTATGCTGCTGGCGTTGCGACGGATTTCACGCTGGAAGCCTTTGCGGTTGAATATTTGGATGCGGTAGTTGCCACGGTCAGCCACCAGGACCTCGCCTTGCTGGGTCACACAGATGCTAACTGGTAAATTGAAAGAGCCAGGAAGAGTTCCCTTACAGCCCATTTTCTTCACAAACTGGCACAATGGAGGACCGGCACATGCTCCGTCTTGCGATCCCCCTCCTGCATCCATGGACTTGGACTTGTAAGTGCCTGGTGAGCTACAGGAAGTCTCATCAGCAGCTGCTATCATGTCCACATCTCGGTAAATATCCACTGGAGGCCCCACTGCTCCACCTACAGCTCCTTCTACACTCTCAGCGTCCTCCTCAAGCGCAGCCTCCAACCTGCATTCTGCACTGTCTGTGTTCACCGTGTATGGACTGGTGGTCAAATGCCCAACCTCTGTTGGTTTAGAGTTCTCTGTGCGGACCAGCTCGGGCTCATGTAGCTGGAACACGGTGGGTAGGCTGCTCCTCAGGTTGAGCTCCTCATCGTCACATCCGGCTCCTTCATCCTTGAGCAGGCTGATATCGCTTTGCCTCACCCGCATGTTTAGATAATCGCAGCACGACACCACCTTTACCTCCGCGATGTTCAGGCGATATGTCTGCTCCTCGAGGACCTGCGCGTTGAGCTTCTGCACTTCCGCCATGGACGCCCTGAACGTCATCCGAGACTGGCTCAGCTCATCTTGAAGCAGCAGCTCGGCTGTGGTGTAATCCTGCTGCACTGCGCGATACTTGGCTCTCAAGGATTTGGAAACGTTTTCAATTGCTGTCTTTTTCTTCTGGATTTCACCCATGAGTTCACGTAGGGTAGACAGCTTACCGCCCAGTTCTTTACGACGTTGCTCAGCGGCCATCCGAATCAGCTGGACGGAATGGCCCTTGTGTAGATGCCCCTCGCCTTTACATAGCTCACACAGAACCACGGTGCAGTCGTGGCAGTACTGCCGTGGTAAGCGGTTGCAGCAGGACCCACACATTAGGGCGGCGGCCGCCGCACTGCAGGATGTGGCACAATCGAGGATCTTCAGAACTGTGAGATTGTCTGCCAACTGTGAGATGCTGCTCATGCGTGAGACCTTGCTACAGAAGGGGCAGCGTACGCCATTTATGGTGTTGGCCAAGAGTTTCTCGAGGCAATGTCGGCATACGGTGTGACCACACTGAAGGAGCTTTGGTCTGAGTTGGTCCTCGTTGAAGGTCTCCAGGCAGATAGGACATTCAAGGACTTCTCGCATTAGCTCTGCATCAAGTGGATAAGACGCTGTCGCCATTGTGGGTGTTACCTGAAAGACAGAAAACCCTAAATGTTAACTTAAGTCCTAGACAATATGTTGTTATGACAAGAGTTAAGTATGGTTCAAGTCCCACTGTAGACCAAGTAAGTAGGGAATGGCTGCGTTTCCTGTACACCTCCAACAAATAGACACTTAAACTTAGTTTATGCGTCGCTATATGCAAACTGTGCTGCTTTTAATAACGTCTTTAAAAATAATACAAATGATGGATTTAATTAGTGTTTCAATGATGCAGGCTGCATCATGGAGTTGATATGTTCTCGTCATGCTTGCATGGATTTTCTCTGGGTTCTCTGGTATCCTCTGATCTCCCAAAAATACACATTAGATTAATTAGCGACTCTATGAATGGTTGTTTTGTCTATATGTACTCTGTGATTGCCTGGTGACCAAACCAGGATGTACCTCACCTCCAGTTCACAGTGAAGGCAAATGGTACAGAAAATGGATGCATGGATAGATGTGAATGCTGTGATCTACTGTGGCCAAGCCCTATTTATTAAAACAATAACAAATCTTGGACTGTATTAGCAGAAGAAAAACAATACACTAGCATTAATGTGAATACTTGCCGCTCGGCATAAGAGGGCGGGGCTCCAAAATGACAGCATCAAGAAGATCAAAACATAAAAGGCGTTTAACGTTGACGTTTGACGAGCCAAGTGTAAATGCATAATAAACGTTAATATTGTTTAAAAAAACTGTTAAACACGTTATATTTCTAATCGTCAATGATTATGATTTAGCCGGCTCATTCATTTTTGGCTAATAAAACACAGGCCTCACGAGCAAAACAAACGTCTGCCTGAGCGACACTCAATCAAAATGGCTGGATTTCCTCAAAGTGAGCTCCAAACAAATGGTTAGATTATTCTTCTTAATCTCTCCGAGCATGCCACTGTTAAGAAAATTACCTTTGTTTGACAGCAGCTTGAAAATAAAGAGATAATTGATCGGCGAGCTGTGTATGCTTCGGTGCGGCTGCATCCGCTGGCAAGACTGCAGTGTCGTCGGTAGTGACGTCACTTACGCAATTTTACGTGCTGACGTAATGCATCGAAGGCGGATGTTTGGATTGTTTTGATTGGCTGCTGCGTTAACATGGCAACGCCATCAAGCACAGGAAATCGTTGATTTTTTTTTGTTTGCTTGTTTTTTTGCGTGGGAAAAATAACGATTTGAATAATGCTTGTAATGCACCTTTTTAAGGTTATATCATGTAATCTTAATTTGGAGATATTTCCAACCAATTGTGAGCTATTATGTCAAAATACGAATATTTGAGCGTGTCACTGCATTTTGTGCAATTATGTCATCGTTGAGACACAATCATGTGGTAACAGAAAGTAACCACTAGATGGCAATGTAAGTCTTCAGGGAGCAGCATAACTATTATTTTGCATTCATTTATTCAGAGGTGGAAAGAGTATTAGAGTATTGTCCTCATGTAAAAGTACTTAATTGTACTCTAATACAAGTAAATGCACAGATCTAAATAAAATATATACTCAAACTTAAACTAACGATTCAATAGTGTGAACTGTGTATTTTGACCAGTAAAGTAAATTACTGGTCAAATATAACCAGATACACTGTGGTTATGTTAAGTTAATTTCAGGGTCAAATTAAGCGTATGACATCAATATTAAAAAAAAAAAAGCAGGCACACCAACGTTTAATTCAGCAGTTTATTGCATATTTAGCACATTCACTTATGCATTTTGGGAGGGGTGCATCATCATCATCATCATCTTTTCACACTGCCAACCTTGGCAGCTCTTTGCCATGCGTTTCAACGCTCGTCCTTACGCAACACTTGTCTGTCAACACACACACACACACTGGCAAGAGATGACAAATGGTGGAAATTCCCCCCAGACCCCCGGTCATTGATCTCACACCAGCGTGCAAATTAAAATGTCGTTGTTGACTGGTTGCAGTATAACTACTCATCAGGGACAGAACTCCTGTGGCTGGGGTTGCGTTGCCCGGGCAACAACAGACAAAGTGTCAAATATCATCCACATCAATTTAACACAGATGTTGGGAGATATAGATACTTATTAGCAACAGGATTCAAATTCATCTGGTCATAAAAGGTAATAAAATCCTATTACTGGTGATATTACTAAAATATATATGATGTATGATACGGGAGACCAATGGTCAAATGATGGAATATGTTGCATTCCAGTCGTTTGGACATGGTAACCCAGCTACTGCTTTGTACTCTATGGACATGTATGACGTATAAACATGTTTAAAAGTCATTCAAATAGTAAAAGGACTAATTACGCATCATTTATACATTTAAATTGCATCATTTCTCAGCAGCAAAAGGTGACAGAACTGATTATGACATTCTGTGAACGTTTTTCGAACCTCATCGGTTCCTCTCGGATGCCTGAGGCAGGAATGTACCCGTATCCTAGAACCCTATTGGCTCATGGAGGTATGGGAGTCCTGTCCTGAACCCTGGATTGATTGTTGATGCTGTTGCCTTGGTAACCTGGACGTATGACTTTAAGGGAGCAGAAGTTCAGAGGTGGCACCGAGGGGAACGATGCATCTATTCCCCCGAGGATGCGCATGATGGAGTATGATTTCACAGATGTGTTGCTAGCTCATCTTCTCCAACGGTTTGTTGTCTCAAGCTAGCCTCCAACCAAAAGATCAAAGAGTCGTTTTTGAAGCCATCCATCCTTTGGAAAGCTGATGACTGGGTGGGATTAAAGCTTGTTGTTCTTCCTCTTTGCTTTAGCAGCATGTGAAAGTAAAACCAGATGCAATCAAACCGTTATCCTTCTCCATCAGAGGCGACAGACCAAGGGGTTGGCGGAATTGGCAGTGGGCGTCACGAGCTCAAGTCGGTGCCCTTCATCAGCTACCTGTCAGCGCTGCAGAAGACCCAGCTGTTGTCCGACGATGCGGTGAATGGCGTGGAGATCAGCTGCGAGGAGAAGGGCAGCTGTCCGGCCGGATGTCACCTGTGCCGCCACCAGGCCGCTACGGTGGGGTCAGCGGCAGGGAGAGGCAGGGGCGGCGAGCAGCCTTCGCCCATCCCAGTTCTTTTGGAAGTCAGCCGTGTGGTGCCCCTCTACAGCCTGGTGCAGGACAACATCACTAAAGAGGTATTCCATTTGAATAATGATTTGGACTGCTTGAAAGAATACGGAGGGAAAGGCTGCTTTCGTGCACCACAACAATAATCCATCAGCAACATAAGCGCTTGCACAGCACTGTTCATGTAAATAAACCATGTTTTCTATGTAACGTTGTACATACACTATGTCTTTTGCCACTCGGCAAGTAAAAACTGGATTTAATTTTGTTGTAATGATAAAAATCTGGATTTAGATTTAAAATCCCTCTTATACATGCTGGTCATCTTTAAAATAGATAGACTTTCTTTATTGTTATTGCACAATAACACAGCAGTGAAATTGCCAACGAAATGTCGTTGCCTGGCTCCCGTATAATAATAACTAATAAATGATAATAAATAGATGAACTTAAAAAAAACTTAAAATAAAAGAAAGAAGGTTCCACTCTAACTTAGAGCAATGTTAAATGTATAAAGCTATTAGTAGAGGTCGGACAGACTAGCAATGGCGGAGCTATGGGTGGTCGGTCACCCTTGGTCACTCTCTGGCCACCCCACCCGACTGGGTGCCAATGTTAGTTCAGCTGAACCGCTGCCTAAGCCACTTGTAGTCATTTTACCGCAGCACACAACTTTCCGTGTCGTGGAGCTGTCTATAAAAGTGAGGGAAGATAGGCAAGTTTTCCATGATTACTTTGGTCAGTTCCGGTCACGTTTTCTCACTATTCTAACTATGACTTTGACTTAATTTCTGAAAGGTGAGTCAGCACAGGCACGGCGGTCGAGTTGTTAGTGCGCAGACCTCACAGCTAGGAGACCAGGGTTCAATTCCACTCTCTGCCATCTCTGTGTGGAGTTTGCATGTTCTCCCCATGCATGCGTGGGTTTTCTCCGGGTACTCCGGTTTCCTCCCACATTCCAAAAACATGCTAGGTTAATTGGCGACCCCAAATTGTCCATAGGTATGAATGTGAGTGTGAATGGTTGTTTGTCTATATGTACCCTGTGATTGGCTGGCCACCAGTCCAGGGTGTACGCCGCCTCTCGCCCGAAGACAGCTGGGATAGGCTCCACGCGACCCTCGTGGTAGAAAATGAATGAATGAATGAATGAATGAATGAGTCAGCACATGGGTGTGCTCTCCGTAGCAGCATGAGTGGACATGTGAACAAAGTCCGAGTCTGGAGTTGAAACCTCACTGCCAGTCGACATCCACTTCCGTATTATGCCCTGTATGCTGCATGGCTTTGGCCGCCATGATGGGGAGCAGAATCCAGAAACTATGCATTGAAAACATGTCCTGCTCGGCTATTAATTGCTCCAATAGACGGGCCAACAGCAGAGGCGGCGCTACAGGGTCACACGGGGTCACCACTGGCTGACGAGTGTCAACTTACTCCCAAACCAACGTATGTAATGGTCTCACCCTGGGCACCCCAATTAATCATTTTTGGCTCCACTACTTTTTATAGACACATTGGCAGAAATTGAATTTATTGTTGTAAGTTAACTTTTATTTAACAACTAATAACAATATATCTCAGTTTTCCTTCGTGGTGTGGATGATCACCTTCACACTTGAACAAACTGTACCAGTTCCTTTTAGAAAGTGTGAACCCACCCTTAATATGACTACATTGTCATAATTTAATTTACTGTAATGCTTATACTGTTTATTCTTAAACAATAATATTAATATAATATAATAGTAATATTTTTATATTTTAGATTTATTCTCATAATATTTCAACTTTATTTTCATTTCCATTCTGTTTTGGTTACAGTACACCTTTGCGGCTAAGCAACTGCATGCTAAAATATTCAAAACATATTTAAAATGTTCAGTATTGGTCACCGAAATCTTAGTAGAGTACAAGTATTTTTGTTGATATACTGTATATTTGTAGTTTTATGGAACTTGCACCAGAAAGCATGTAACAGTTGCACATTGTCGCCTCTAGGGGGCATTGGATAGTTATTATATATTTTACCCGTGCCAGTGAGCACTGTAATACAGCAGGCATAAAAAAGATGACATCATGGTTTTCTCTCCTTGAGAGGAAGTCAAACTCTGTGTGTATATGTGTGTGTGTGTGCTGCACAAATATGTGTGCATCTAAACAAGGCTTGACAACTGAATGTAATATCAGCATAATGGCCAAATGTTTGGCCCGTGGAAGTTAATCATAGGAGATTGCTTTTCCATAAGGCAATTAAATAGGATGGGGGGGGGGGGGGGGGGGCAGGTTGTGGCGTCACAATGCATTCAGTTTGCTGAATTCCAGGCTCATCTTTGCATTGTTTATTGTGCCATGAGGGGCTTTGTGTGTAAGGCCACTTCTTTATGCATGCCCTAATCAAGCATCCAATCACGATACACACATTTATTTAGGAAAACACACGCGCATACGCAGCACAGCCGTGCAAGCGTGCATCAAGCCCCGAGGAAAAGCAGGAAGAAATCGATACCTGACGATCCCTAGTGGGTCTCATCGATAACTAAACGTGAGGAAGAGCAAAAAAAATGAGTCCAATACCCCCCCGTCCTTCTCTATAGCTATATGTACAGAGTGAGATGTATGTCGAGGAGGGCTGGACTGCAGTGGATTGCTCTTCTGAGGTAGCTCCAGGCAGGATTATTAGCTTCTTATTGATGTCATCGACCTCTAGGGAGGGGGGGGGGGGGGGAGGCCATCACTCTGCTCTTTTTTTTTTGCCTCCTCTTGCTTCTGTTCTTGCAACTGCTGCTGCGACTAGCCCGAAAACTACATTAAAAGGCACGAGATGTATCAAATTAAAGTCACATGACTCGCTCTTTCTGTTTGGGCGCATGTGTGTGTGTGTGTGTGTGTGTGTGTGTGCGTTTCAGCTCACACACCTTTGAGACTTGAGACTTGTGTCTTTCTACTTGGCTGCCTCGATCAGGAAAGACAGCTGCCATGTTGCAAAAGCTTTCTCCGTGATGAGCTTCGTCTTTTTTTTGGAGGCAGTCTAAACTGCCTGCAAGAAACGGAAATGCTCCCGATCAGGTGGAATGACGTAATGTAGGAAGTGTATATGCGTAGGGGGGAGGAGGGGCACAGTCAAACTTTGATATATTTTAAACCATCGGCCGTCTAATAATGCCTAAGGCCTGATATTTGTTGAACCTTTTCCACTCATCAAAAGATGTAAACATTTACATATAATAATACAAATCATCTATATATAATAATAGCTTACAGCATTTCACACTGACAATGGGAAGCCCAATAATTTATTTCAACAAAAGTAGGCAGGCGCGTACTCCGTTTAGGGCATGTGATCAGAAAAGGCTTCTTCCGCACGACTCTCCCAGAATAGCTGCATAGTTGAAGGATGCACAGTGACACCATCTGCACCAAGATCATGTTGGAGGTCTTTGGATCTGGTCAGGGGGTTGTCTTTGACTCCTCTCACCATCCTGGGCCTCTGCTTATCTGAGATTGTTCTTGGCCTGCCACTCCGGGCCTTAACTAGAACTGTGCCTGTGGTCTTCCAGTTCCTCACTATGTTCCTCAGAGTGCAACATGACAGCTGAAACCTCTGAGCTAACTTTGGTATCCTTCCCCTAGACCATGATGTTGAACAGTCTTTGCTCTCAGGTCATGTGCCATTGGCGCCCTTAAATACTCTTTCTATGATTGGCTTCCCTTGTGTTTGTTTGGCACCGTGGGTGAGGTACTTGTTTGGATCGCTGCAGGTCAAAAACTACACAAACCTTAAAAAGTTTGTCTCATATTGACTATAACGACTTGCTTCATGTCGCCAGCTTGTATGTTCAACGTTTAAACACTTTGCAAGCAGGGCTGCATGTAGCCCCCGGGCTGTAGTTTGCCCACCCCTGGCATGAAAGATTTGTCATGATGTGAAATTGAAGAAAAGATGACTAGCAAAAGAAGAAATTAATGCCATTTGTGCATGTTCCCAGAACTGACGCAAACCTCGTTGGACTTCAGAGCAGTTGGGAAAAGTTTCAAATGAGAAATACTCCACACATGGGAGAAATGTGGATTTTATTTTATGGACAAAGACTGACATTTTTGTCTGGAACAAGATGATGCTCTTTCTGACTTCCAGTGCAAATAAAAACTACTTCAGTAGCAATACCGTATCGTGGTACAAGTTGGAAATCCCCAGACTTGAAATGTACTAAATTGTCTGTGTTGAATACGAGACACGGTGTGCTGCTGCACCTGAACCTCAAAGTTCTAGACGAGTTTGCTGTCCAATAGCTAAGCCGTTTTTAAATTGGAGATTTTTTAAAGGGGACCTTTTATGCTTTTTCCACTTCTCTGACCTCTAAATGTAGTTCCAATGTCGTATTCTGGTGTTAAACCATGCCAAGGTTTCAGATAACGAGGTTTGTGCATTTGGAAGTGAGCCCTGAAAGAAGTTTGGGATGGCTCCTTATCTGGTTAGGAAGTACTTTAGCCGTGTGACCAATCACAGCGAGTTGAGCATGCACGGAGGCGGGCCCTGGGTGGAATAAATGAAAACAGGAAGCTTAAATCCAAAGAAATACAGCTGGAATAGGTACAGATTCTGCAAAATCTAAAAATCTTTTTGTTCGTGTTATTGTGTATAGCTGCTCTATCGGAGTAAATCAATACAAAGGGTCAAATAATGAGCATAATAGGTCCCCTTTAACGGAAATTGTAATTGCTTTGATTGCCTGTTAAGCCTGCTGTTTCCAGACATCATTTGTCTTAATTGGATCAATGCATTTCATTTCCTAATGAGTATAAAATTCCCCAAATGCGTGTCATATGTCTGCAGGTCTTAACATGACTGGAGTCGCTCTTGAAATAGTTAACATGAATAACAGGCACCCTTCCAGATACCTCACTGAACCTAAGCACCAGCTTTTTGCCTGATCAGGCCTGCCAGCACTCCTGTGTTGCCATAAACTGAGTTATGGCGAACCTTTTCAACAAATTGCTTGTGAGCTTACTGGGTAAGAATGCTCTATATCTTTTTGCGAATAGGCTGCTGTCATGCTCGCACGCTCGCGGGGACCTGTCTCAGAGAGAAACTGTCTAAATCAAGATTTAAATCAGCAAACGGTGGCACAAACTGGCCTCCTCGGTGCCAAAAAATGTCTCCAAAGACATTAAATCTCAGGTTGCCTCCTTGAAGACACAAACCAATGATGAAATGCGCACTCATTAAATTTGCTGAAAAATATATAGCGTTTGTGTTGAGGTTTCATGACACTAAATGAATGCTTGAAATCAATCAGACTCCATTGAGAAAAAAGCAGTAAAAAAAAAAAAAAACGAAATTGGAATTAGAAGATTTCAATGGTGGGGTTGAGGCCAGGGTTCTCAGATTCTTTATACGGACTTTGTTTTGTGGGGGTGGCGTGTCTTGGTATGTTGAAGGAAGACAACAATATGGCCTTAGTGTTGTACTCCACATCCCTACTTTGCTGCACTGTCCTGTTTTCTTGCTGCCCTCAGTCTCCTCTCGGATAAAATTACCCTAATTTCCGGACTATCGAGTGAACCAGAATACAACACCAGAATACAAGCCCACTAAACTTAAAGAGTAAAAAAGATTTATGCATACTGTATATACGTACATAAGTCATATGTACATAAGTATATACATATAAGTCCCACCTGTATGTAAGCTGTAGTATATTTAGTACGCAGAACGATGTTAACAAAGATTTATTTTTACTTTTAATTAAATAAATGGGGCGGCACGGTGGCCGAGTGGTTATCGCACAGACCTCACAGCTAGTAGACTAGGGTTCAATTCCACCCTCGGCCATCTCTGTGTGGAGTTTGCATGTTCTCCCCGTGCATGTGTGGGTTTTCTCCGGGTACTCCGGTTTCCTCCCACATTCCAAAAACATGCTAGGTTAATCGGTGACTCCAAATTGTCCATAGGTATGAATGTGAGTGTGAATGGTTGTTTGTCTATATGTGCCCTGTGATTGGCTGGCCACCAGTCCAGGGTGTACCTTGCCTCTCACCCAAAGACAGCTGGGATAGGCTCCAGCACCACCCGCGACGCTCGTGAGAAAAAGCGGTAGAAAATGAATGAATGAATTAAATAAATGTTTATTTTGGGTGAACCAACACAAGCGGCATCTCTGATTTCCTGGAGGCACAAATTCTGCTGCGTTTCCTGGAAATATCCCGTCACCTCCCCAATTAACTCTGACTGATTGGAATGGCAACATCAACGCACGTATACACACACAAACCGCACACTCCGACAAGCTCCTGCGTGGGGCCGACTCTTCACCACCGCTGGTGATCATTTTATAAATCAATACAGCGGGCCAGCTGGACTGCGTTTGCTTGTATTAGCGACTAAGAACGGACAGTAATATGCTCAGCTTATAGCAGGGAAACTGATTAATACATTAAAGAGGTCACCGCAGACCTTTCTTAGTAAGTCACGTCAGGGTTTCTACGAAAATGTAAAGGTCCAAATGTATTTTTGGCGCCGTTGAGTCTGTGAGAGGGCTAATTGATGACGACAAGGAATTTAGCAACTGAAGTTGTTGCTGTTGCTCAAGTAGGTGATTGCATTCCAGCTCAATTTCTTCAGTATTGATAAAGTCAGTGCCATATTTGTTAAGAGGCAGAACCTTATCTGGACATTCAGTAGCGTCTCTGTCAAAATATATCTTTTTGCAAGATGAAGCATGATGCATAAAGATTGCTTCTTGGCCATTAGTCTAAGACAGAATATGGATCTGCAGTGTTCTGGGAAATGTATCCATGGATAATCAATAACGTAGAAGATACCCTTCTCTTTTCACCTTATCTAGTTACAGCAATGGACACATGTTGGCTATAACACAAAAACTGGTGGTTTACCAACCACTTCGGTCGGTTACATATGAGAAAAGCAGTACTCTTGTGTACTGTCCCAATACCTCTATCAGGCAGCAATTGGATAAAATGCAAGTGAAGACAAAAGTTAAAATGTGCTATTTATTTAATACCAGGGTGTTTATTTCAGCAAATAGGACAATACATTAACTGTAAGCAGGATTTCTGAAATTTGCAGTCATTTTATATAACATCTTTTACTTTATAATGATTTGGAGGACATGAGAAAGTGGAAGGATGTCTTCTAAACCAACACTAATGTGAGGCCGGTGGTTATTTGTGTTGGTAAACCGTGAACCAGCGGCTGAAATTAAATTGCAGCAATGTAGATCAAGCACATTTTATGTTGTATGTTGTATGTACATTCACTGTACTCCTGAAATTCTGACCGAAGCATTAACTATAAAATACATATTAGAAATAGAAAATCAGCATCTGCTGTGATGCTGCAGTGCTTTACTCTCAGTCAACCTCCCACCTCACTCCCGAAAAACCACAATCAGAATCCTTGTTTATCCAGCGGAGACTGGCACGCATTACTTGTCAAACATAAACACGGCAGTAATCGCTTTGTCTATTTTTCATATATGCAGCCAAGCAGTGAAGCGTCCATAGCCATATGGGCTCTTTGATTTTTTTTTTTTTTTTCGAGGGGATTCTGATGGCAGCAAACACACGGCGGGGCCCTCGCTCTCTTTCGCCTCGAGCAGCTGAGGTCATACCTCCTATTTGTCTCATCTGTGAGCACGAAGAAACCTCCCAGTCCAGGTTTTTCGTCAACATCTTGACTTTGTCTGTGGCGGGACCCCTGCTGTTGTGTTTTTCTCTGGCAGACATGCGGGTTCAAGTCGGGGGGACACATGGTATAAACTTTTTACCCTTTGGTTTGCCAGAAGGGGATATGATATGGCCATTCGCCAACCCCTTGTTCCGCATTTATCCTGACCATTTGATGAGTCTTCTGTTGGACACATATGGAATAACCAACTGGGAAATCTGGACCCCAAATATGCAATTGGAAGACTTTATACAAGATTCAATGGCAAGGTTCTTCTCAGGTTCTTCTCAGGTTCTTCTCAGGATCTCTCAGGTGGTTTACTTATTTTGCAGTACACGGTCATGGCTGGGGATGCACACTACCTCCATTGGTTTACTAACAGTATTACATTCCATAGTCTCCACTTTGGAGCAGCTATATGGTTTTCTTTCTGCCCCCAGTCTCATCTTGGCTAGTACTAGGACTAGGTCTCCAACAGCCACAAGCCCAGAAGGAATTACAGTATTATCCTCCACGGTCTTGTTTGATTTTCCTGCTGGACTGGATCTCCTCTTGAATAAAATGCATCTCCTTTAAGTGGATTTCATCTATATAGATCACATCTTTTCTATTGGAGGATTCCAGTTAAGGGATGAGATTATTTACATTTTCCATCTACTAAAGGAATTGTTTTCAAGCAGCCTGCCTGGCTTTTGGATATGTCACGGTGGACAAAAGAGTCTTCTTTGTTTGAGTTTTTTCAACGCCTGGTACCCGCTGATAATGTTTCTGCACCGTTGTGGCGTCCTATGTTTGTGACGGTCTCCAAAGTCCAAACAGTTAGGAGCTTGTAAATAACCAAGAGTCTCAATTGATCCAGCAGAGTGACAGGGGGAGCCAGAGTGCTTGCAAACTCCCCCTGAACTCTCTCTCCCATTTTCACCATAGCGCCTGTGGCTTTAAGGGAAGCCCTGACATTATATTTTACTGCTTTGACGCTCCTATTGGCATTTCACTGCCTTTTAGAGAATGACTGAGCGCCTTGCCTTTGATTTTCCTTTCAGCCGTTAATGAAGCAGCACAAGGGGACGCAAGGAGATGATGTCATCTCCTCATATCCCAACCGCCCCTCCCCTCCCCCGTCCGCCGCCGGTGTAGACAGGCGACCACACAAACATAGAACGGAGGGGGATGTTTTCGTAACTCCATCATGAAAGTCACAGTGCATCTATGGTATCGCAGCCAAAGCTCCACAATGTCAGTGAAATGTTCCCGGCTTCCGGTAATTGGGAGCCACGGAATTCAAAAGGTCCTTCTGTCTGCATGCGTTGAAGGACATTTCAGCTGGTTGACACATGAATAATTTTAAGGAACATGCAAAGGAGAGTCTCCCTATAGATTAAAAAAAAAGGTGTGCGGTTGTGTGCGTGCTCCGATATGGGGAGACGGCGAGGCGGGGTGGAGTAAGCCTAGATGGACAGGGAGTGCATGTTCCCAGAGATAATTGCATTTCTCTCACCTGTTACCCTTTTGCAGGCTTTCAAGAGCGCCACGATGAGCTCATACTGGTGTGCCGGAAAGGGCGACGTCATTGATAACTGGTGTCGCTGTGACCTGAGTGCCTTCAGCAGAGACGGCCTCCCCAACTGCAGTCCCCTCAGGCAGCCGGTGTAAGTGTGAGGTGACGCCGCGGCACCTTGGCATTCATGCACAAAAAGAGACATTTTCATGGATGCATGCACACACTTATGTCTGGAACCACCCATGGGACACACGTGGGGGGGGGGGGGGGGTTTCGGGACACAAGCACAGTTTCCAATGTTCTCATAGCTGTCAGTCAAGCCAGTCCTCTGAAAGGAACATGTTCTTATTCAAGGTGTCCTAATGATACACTTGAGATCTGGTCAATCACTGACTCCATTAAAGGGAAACAGGAAGTGTCCTGTGAGCATCACATGATCTGAAATCTAAGGTAGATAAGACTGTGACACCATGTTAGAATTTCCTTATCTTTGGTAATGCAAAAAAAAAAAGACGGGTTTGTCTTATATTCGGGGTCTAGCGATTTATATTACAGTTAATGAGCACTTCTCCTTTGCCAAAATAATAAGCCATCCGCTATATGATATGCCATGTGTGCCGTACTAAAACACAGATTATTGTGCCGGTGTGCTTTAGGCTGGCCACAATAAAAGGCCGCTCCAAAATGTGCAGTTTAGCACACACCACAGTAACCGATATTGTGTGTTGAGGAAGAGTGCACTAGGCAACCAGAGCGGTTGCCCGTTCATTTCTCAACGATAAGCCCCCAACAAAGGTATTTACCAGAATTGGCTGCTATTTACCAGAACTGGCTGGACACCCAACTGGCCTCACAACCACAGACCTTGTGCAACCACACCAGCCCAGGACCAATATAGGAAATTGCACATTTTGGAGCGGCCTTTTAGTGTGGCCACTTGTGCAATAACCATGTTGTCTAATCATCATCTTGACATGCCACATGTGTGAGGTGGGTGGATTATCTCGGCAAAGGAAAAGTGCTCACCAACAGACAGAAAAAGTTTAAAATCTTGGAAAAAAACAATTATTATTTATTTGTGTTCAATGTATTTTCACATATATGATACACATCATGCATGTGTCAAATTCCAACATTGCTTTTGCACTCTGCCTCGTTTAGCTTACGCCTGGCCCCCTACCTGGAGCCGTCCAGCACAATGGTAGCCCTGGAGTGGTTGGACGTGGAGCCACTGATTGGGGGAAAGGTTTCGGACTACATCATCCAGCATAAACGTGTGGAGGACCCATCAGAGGCTGAAGTCTACACAGGTATGATATAATGGAAAGGTTTGATCATTTGCAGCAAGATATCAAGACCAGCTATCAAACGTAAGGAAATTGACACTTCATCACTAAATTTGATATAGCAACTGGTACTTTTTGCGGTGTGTAACATGTTCCTGGCCAATTATTTTCCCATGAAGAAGCAATGAAGTTGTTTGAGTTGAAAGGTTTGACAGGATAATTGAATCTAGAAATGAAGCGAATCTTGGCATACGGATTCGCTTCAACATCCCAATGGGATGTCGTTCCAGATGCCACAAATGGTGCTAACCCATGCTGTAGATTTACAAAAGTAGCCATAGCTCTTCCAGGGGGCCGAGGTCGACTCGGAGGAAGGGGGTGATAGAAGCGTAATAATATTGGTGTAGAAGGAGTTGGCTTTAGTCATTGGGAAGTATGGACAGGCCATCCATCACCCCTGGGAGGAGTGCTGATGAAGCATGGGCCCCAGCAAGGTGGTTGGAAGGGGCAGATGGTGTGGGTGACTCATTCTGCTATGTGCCAGTCACCGCTATAAATCATGTCGTAGGAGACTGTGTAATACAGATTAGACGTCTTTATCTTCATTTTTCCTCTTTTTTTTCCCCTCTTCCTTTTATATCCACCTGTTAGTCATGCCTGCCTTGTACTGTATACTCACTCAGCTTTTGGAACGAAACCATGCATAAAAAGTATATATACAGTACATGATGGTGTTTTAGAGTGCTCACGGACCCTGCTGTTTTGGAGACGCGGTTCATTTGGCAGAGGACTCCGTCAAGTTGCAGGTTGCTCGTAATTAATTATGCACAGCATCGCTACACATGTGGGCGCTTTGCACTTTTGACGGTAAATGCTGAAAAGCACAGCTACTCAACGCCGTCTTTGTTCGGATGGAGATTGCTGATACATACTTGGAATGGATCGCAGGGGGAAGATTTATGAAATAATAGGGGCCTTTTAAAATGATGAGATCTTGTTCTCGGGACTCAGCAAATAATCATCCATAGCGTTGAGATGTATAATTTTCTCACACTTTTACTGACTTATTTGGAAATTATTGGATTGGGAATGGACATTCTTCCTCCCGGCTGGTGTCTTCTTAAAGGATAATGGTGAATGTGCTTCCTAGTAAAATGGAAGATGGCTTAAGGAAACCAAAAGTTCTAGTTGAGCCAAGTTGGCGCTGCTCAGGTTGAGGACACAAAATGATCCAATCATCTCACACCTTCAGTCATTTCCCCTTCAGTCGTTCTCAGGCACACATTCCCCTGGCTAACCAACCTTCAACCGCTGGCCAACGAGCAGCTCTCAATTTGGGATGAGTGCTTTGCTTGAGGGCATCTTGGTGGTTTTCTGAAGTCCTGCATTTCTCCATGTTCATATTTTCCAAGTAAGCGTGAAGGTTTGAACCGCTCTCTAACATCTTAGTGTGCGGGTACACACACGCTCAAGGATTATTCAGCGCATTGAAGGAAAAACATCATGGTACATCCTTGGTCGATGGACTGTCAATCACAATCAGGTCAGCCCTTGTCTGTACTTATTTGCAGACCGCGTACTGTTCCAGTCCAAAGTCTTAATCCCATAAATACTCTTACGCAAAGCAGGGCATCATTTCAGAGAGGCTGGTATTTCTCAAATCTGAAAAGATATAATAACTTCATTTTGTAACTTTACCAATGATTTGGAGTGCATGAAAAAGTGGAAAGAAAAAATGCAGCCCTCTTTGCCCTCTTTATCCTCACAAGCTGTCTTCGGGCGAGAGGCGGGGTCCACCCTGGACTGGTCGCCAGCCAATCACAGGGCACATTTAGACAAACAACCATTCACACTCACATTCATACCTATGGACAATTTGGAGTCGCCAATTAACCTAGCATGTTTTTGGAATGTGGGAGGAAACTGGAGTACCCGGAGGAAACCCACGCATGCACGGAGAGAACATGCAAACTCCACACAGAGATGGCCGAGGGTGGAATTGAACCCTGGTCTCCTAGCTGTGAGGTCTGCGCGCTAACCACTCGACCACCGTGCCTCCCCACATGATTATTCATTGTTGTTTTTTTTTTATTATTCATTAAGTTTGGGATTTGGACATGAATATGAAGTTTGAATTTACTAAATATAAAATAATAATTCACATCGTTCAAACTGTTCTTTTTTTAACCAGGGATGTCCAAAATGCGGCATTGAAACCCAGATACTGTACATACCGAATGTGGTTATGCCTTATTCTTCTTCCATGGTGACAGCTTATCTTGATTTTGAGTGGCTATCTATTCTTAAATATATCGTTACAATACACCTGTTATGCATTTACCAGCGCTACAAGGTAATGTTCCTAGTACCGGGTTAACTGGGGTGCCAAACCTGCTAATACAAGGTTTGGCAGGAATATCTTTGTGGATCATAACAGTAGCACCTGCATCCAGAGAGTGGCTTCCAACAGATACAAAGCCTCCACTGAAGGCTAAGGTCTACATCCGCATGGATTGCCAAAACGGGAAAGAAAACATAGCTTGGGGTCGATGTTTAGGAGGCAGCTGCACACGTATATTGATACAAACATCAGAGCATGAGTCACGCAGTTGAGGAATGTGCACGCTTTCTCTTTTTTTCAATGCCGGAGCTGTCTAGACTACAGTAGGGGAGCAAAATCTACCTGTACTCAAGTGGTTGCATTTAAAAGTATATCAAGTGACAGTCCGGGGTCTGCAGTTTTATGTCACAGTTTCTTTGTTGATGTATAACGCGCTAATTACTATATGTTTTTGTGCTTTTTTTTCCCCCACTCCGATTTAAGTCATTTAACTTTTAATTTTCATTTAATTTTGACTCGTGTTTTTTCATCTGTAACAGCTTCCTCCATGAATGGATGCAATCATCCTGTCCTTTGGATTCTTGCCTGCAAATGTTGCATTCTAAGCCAGCATCCCAAAAATGTTGCTAATGTGACTACCTCCTGTTTGATCTAAACTCCGGGATTTTTTTTTCACATCATTGGCTACGCAATACCTGGCCCCGGGCTGCTGCAGTGCAGAGTGAGGTGCACATCTGCATTGATCAGCACGGTGAACCGAGTTTAGGCCAAATGTGTTCCATCTCATCCCAAGTCTGGACAAGTCTTGGCTATGAAGGGGGGAAAATAGTCCCCTCAACTTTGCATGCAGACACACAAATCCACTAAAAATGTTCCCGAAAGGAACGCTTGGGAAGGAATCTGGGATTTCAAAGATTCATATAACCTCAAGTAACACGATAAGGACCGCCTGATACAGAACATTGTCCCTACACCTAAAAGTGGTCCATGAGTAACTTAGTAGTGGACTCTACTTTTGGACTTTGAATTTTAGGTGAATTTACAATTCCATTGACTGCACAAACATCCATGTTCTGGATTGTTCAGTGTATAGTCGAATTGCGTCCTTTTTGTTGCATATACTACTAATTTTCTACAAATGATACCAAGTCAACTAATCCCCATACAGGCAAGAAAAAACTCACACAGAAGACACACAAACAAAAGCAAGACTCTGCCGAGATTCGATGTCTGGTACATAAGAACACAGGACTGAGGCTTGACGGACGGATGACAAAAGTGAACACAATAAGAACTGTATCCGTAACAACAATAGTGTTATGAACTGAGCATACTGTATGCATTGTAAATGTTCTATGAAATTAACTAGAGTTTCCTAGAGTGACCAGTTGTGTGGTCTACAAAAGTGATAATCAGAGAAATTGAAGACATAAATAAGACGTGATGATTATGATTATTATTGCACCTGCTGTGAGATAATGTAAACCTGCAATAAAAGTCTATTGTTTTGGCTATCAAATCTGGTGATTGTGTCACCAAACAATTACTGACACCTAGTGACCAATGTAGGATACTACATTCACAATGTTAATGTGGTTTGCTCAAATAAGCATTTTTAAACTAATAGGCTGTATTCAACGACGAAACAGCATGATTTATTAATGAATGCTTTTGAAAAATTGTGACCGTAAAGCCGTGAAATTTTAACCGTGATGTGGCAAGGTGCCACTGTATACAAGGTTTGCCGACTGTACCATACCGCCACAACCATGATCACGCACCCCTCCTCGGGGTTGGTCCACAGAGAGCCTGTGTGACCATCTTAGCTGGGAACAATCGACCCGTCCTTGCAGCAAAGTTGAAGGTGAGGACACTGTGACATGAAGCAGTCGTCATACACTTGCATGAAACCATCTTAGCAAAGGGAAAGAGAACAGAGAGAACAACTTAGATGCTCAGATATGTGGAAAAGGCGTGGTATTGTGAAGGACATCACTTTTATAGCGCTACCAGTTAAAGCGTGGCTGCCATACAGTTTCTTTATCATAACATTCACAAAAAAAAGACCACTTTCGGTGCCAGACATAGATTCGGTTCAGACGGAGGGATCACCTGTTCCTGCAAGTATAGCAAGAAGAGCAGTGACTCACAGGGATGAAGTGCAGGTGAAGATGAGGTCACAGCAGATGGTAGTTGATCATCCCAAGTGCTGAATAAAAGCAAATGTAAAGGTGAGTTGTGATGGCATTTATAGTCTTCAAATATGATAACTCATTCCCCATTGGCATGTAAATTGCAGCTCTGTGTTTTCACAGCAAGCAGTCTTGAGGGAGCACGGCGGGTATATAAAAAAAAAAAGTGAAAGGACTCGCAAACATGAGCTGTGTTTGAATGGTTAGTGTCGCCATGTCACCCCGTTCCTGTTTCCTCGTGTGCTAAGGAAGGGTCGATAAGTCAACAGAAACTTGGCTCACAGTAAATTGTCTTCTGGAATGCTGATGACTTGTCTCTCCACTTGTTATTTTCTGGCGGATTTTAACTAAAAGTGATGTTCAACTTTTAGAGGATTAGGATTTTTAAGGCTAATCAAATGCAGAATCACCTTTATTGTCATTGTATTGCATACAACGAAATTTGAGGCAGGCAGCCAACAAGACAACTATATTGCCCGAGTGTTATGACTGCTAGGTAAAAGTATGAATAGTAGAGTACTTATCTCAGGACTTGCCTTGCCTCACTGGGGTCTTGCTAGATGGCCTCTAGATGGCAGAACAGGTCAGGGGCATCCTTCACCTAGACCACTAATGTATTCATGGTATAGTCCAGCTTTGATATTGATGATCACATGATATGCGTAGACCATACGACTTGATGTCTGCAGCAGGAAGCGACAAAGCACACAAATCCAGAAATGGTCTGAACGTTATTGATATTTTAGGTGTTGCCCTTTTAACCTGTGCTTCAAACCCCTCACTCAGTTTTCAGATATGACCTCCTAAGGGTTGGCTTCATTGATTATTGAGGTCAAACGCTGCAGGATTTTAAGGGGCTCTAAAACCTTGCAAATGCAAGGGAAGCACCTTATACGGTTACTGCCACTGCAGTTTGTTTTACAGTAAATTGCCTGTTATGTTTTGACTGCATGGGAATGATTAGTGGCTTACCTACCCCATAACGTCAGGCGTCCTTATTTCCTGTCTCTCACGGTTAGTTCCCGAAGGAAAAAAAATAGGGAAGGTGCGAAAGTCATCATGAAATGCGCCTAATAAAGTGGAAGGTACCTGGAAAAAGCTTCTGGGTTGTGTCATCACCTTTCTACATACACGTTGTTTTGTCAGCTGCTAATTCGCCTTGACCTTAAATCACAGTTCTGCTGAGGTGACACGTTTATGTGCACTTGTGGGCTCTCTACGACACACACGTGCACACATTTCATGCTAATTAAAAAAAAACTGTGAGTCTTCTTGTGTCGCGTTAAATGTGCATGACACCTGATTTTCTGGCATCGACTAGGCAGGACTGGACTGGCGGTTGGAATATACGTGTGTGTGGCAGAGAGATTACAGGGATGGTGAGGGATGACAAAGTGTGAAGCGGTTGTATGACAATTTAGAAAGGCACAGTCGGGTGGGAATAATGGGCGGGACAAAAGAGGCAGAGCAGGACTGGAGGTACTCGGCAATGATGTCATCTCATATTTGCAAGGGCTGGGATTAAATAAGATCTGCTTCCTTCTACAACATTTTGGACATGTTGAATTGTGATGGACTTCACTGTAACTCTGTTAAGCGTGTTTGGTAATGGTAATGGTTTTATTTCATTTGAATATCAGATTACAATTGAATGCATCACATAATCAGTTCACAGTTCCACATGTCCAAAAGGAGTAGGAAGAAGCAAAGCTTATTAAATCCTACCCCTCCATCTGGTACTTTTACAATCAGTAACTGTTACATTTGTTCACTTCCTGCTTTCCTAATATAGTTTCTTTTTTTTTTTTTTTGGCACCTCGAAGTACGAGGTGATATGACCATCCAATGACATAATGGGTACCATAGTAAGTGTCAATATAGTGATATATATAGCACATCATGACTGGTTCAAGACTCTTCATCCTTGTATTTAGCAAACATCAACTGCTTGTATTGTTTCTTGAATTGGCTCATCGTTGTGCATTGTTTGAGGGTCTTACTCAATCCATTCCATAGTTTGATTCCACATACTGAAATTGCTATGGCTTTTTAACGTAGTCCTAGCAAGTGTTTCAAATTTAGTTCTTCCCTGAGATCATATTTCTCCTCTCTTGTAGAGAAGTACTGGATGACATTTTTAGATAATTGGTTATTTTTAGGGGCTGCACGGCGGTCTAGTGGTTAGCGCACAGACCTCACAGCTAGGAGACCCGAGTTCAATTCCACCCTCGGCCATCTCTGTGTGGATTTGCATGTTCTCCCCGTGCATGCGTGGGTTTTCTCCGGGTACTCCGGTTTCCTCCCACATTCCAAAAACATGCTAGGTTAATTGGCGATTCCAAATTGTCCATAGGTATGAATGTGAGTGTGAATGGTTGTTTGTCTATATGTGCCCTGTGATTGGCTGGCGACCAGTCCAGGGTGTGCCCCGCCTCTCGCTGAAGACTCTCGCTGGGATAGGCTCCAGCACCCCCGTGACCCTTGTGAGGATAAACGGTAGAAAATGAATGAATGAATGAATGGTTATTTTTAGCCTTATGCATTATTTTAGCTGTTTGAATATTAACTATATCAGTAAGTATTTGTGATGTTCTCTGTAGGCGGCATTATGTTTGAAATCAACTATTAGCAATATTTGAACCAAACAAACAGACTAGCCATTTGATAGTTGCACCCTTTTTTTTTTTACTTCTGGTCTCCTCCTTGCCCAGACATGCATGACATTTGGACCACTCCTTTAGTTTCCACTGGTGACATGTCCGCTGTGGTCATGTTCGGAGGTATCCCACTGCCCCCGGTTTATGTAAGAGCCCGTCATTGGTTAAGACCCCCCCAGAATGTGTCGATAAGCCCTCATTCAAAGAGATTGAATTATATGGAGATAACCGGCGTCCTTGAGCATGGGTGCAGATAACAGATTGGAGTGACACAGCTGACTCTCTTTGTTTTGTTAATTAAAGATGACCTCATCGCTAAAAATGGATGCTGTGCACCTCCTCGTCACGAGCCTCGCCATCAGCAGATTGCAGATCGCAGGCAGGGGGCCAAGGGGTTTCTGCATTCCCTTCTCCCCCCCGTTTTCCTCACAAACTCATCTGTGTTTTTTTTCCCCCACCTCCCTCACTGAATGATATATCATATACTGTATACCGTATGTATAACTCACTATAGCGCATTTGTGTTACACGCGAGTTCCACTTTTTATTCATTACTGTTTGTTTTGGAGCAGTTACAACGGCAGTGATGAAAGGAAAATCTTTGAATGTGATAAATCACAGAGACAACTTATGCTGATCGATACGGAGTGCATTTAAGCATGCCATTGGCTTTGATTCATGTTACTGTCTGGGACATTAATAGTCGTAAAGTAGAGTAGTCTTAAGAGTTTCCTCGAGAAGATTTGTATAGAAACTATATGAATGATCTCATTTCAATGATATGTCTTAGTTTGTTTTACCAGTTAAACAGTAGGCTTTTTTTTTTTTTGCTCGGAAGCCTGCATTTAGTTGCCAGTACGCCAGGCTATCCAAAAGCAGAAGTCCTGTAATAAATCCTTCCTAAGTACGCAGAATTTAAATTTACTGAGATACTGTTGTCAGGTTCATCATAGTTCCAGATGCTCCTCAACTCTTGAAGTCTTGTTTCATTTCATTTTATAAGCTGTTTTTTTTAAACAGTTATGTGAAAAAGCACCCCATGCGGTGCCCTAATTTTTCCCGGCCTTGTGTCTGTGTGTCCGCTAACTCTTCTATTCCGAGACCGCTGCACAAAAACCAGTCAGATCGTCACAACCTGCACCCCCTGCTGTGTTGCATGTAATATTATTTTCCTGACAAATACACCACAACAAGTTTTACCCCATAATTTAGATTTGGATTACATGGCTAACATTTGAGCAAGTCTGAAATATATGGCTGTTGTTATCGAAGGAGGACTTCAACGTAAAAATTCCCAAAGGCTTATGATCCATGAATGGACAAATAAAGGTCCTGTTTCAATTGGAATAATGAAATTAATACTTTAAATTAATACTAATTATGTTCACACTGATTAATGGATCAACAGTCCATCACCATTGGGAGGGTTCAACCAGGATGTTCTCAGAAAGAAGTGACCACGGCGTCATCAGCTGGTTGCAGCAGAGACTGGAAGAGAAACGTTGTTGTTTACTTCCTTGTTAGAGAACAGCAAGTCGGACATGTGCATTCAGAAGTTTGGAGAGGGTCAAGTCAAGTTCGTCTGTAAAAGTCATAGTGGATTTTAGGTTCATCCTGAAATTTCACTTGGAAGCGGAACAGCCCTAACTTGAGGAATGTATGTCTTGTTTTATGATTTTATGGTTGTTTGGGCTAATACTGCTTAGAAAGCTACCAACAATGAAAACCATTCATCTTCTATACCAGTTATTTAGGGTTGGAGCTTATCCTAGCAGTCATTTTTGGGGCATTGAACCAATCACAACTGGACTGTTCGTGTTGTTTTATAAGACATTTTGCCTATCATCAGAACAGGCCTGTGTAGTCTGACTAGTGTTTGTCCACCCGAGTCATTGAGCACGAACTGATGAGAGGCAAAATGTCTTCCGAGACAACCTGAACAGTCTAGTTGGGATTGATTCCCAACTCGACTGATGGCCAGTAAATGACAGCTACGGTATGTGAACTGCGATCCTTGCAATGAAAACACTGTGATGGGCAAACTGTCATCACCAATTGTTTTAATTGGTACAGTTGATTTTGGATAATTGAGTCTGTATTTGACATGATGGAAACGTGTGTTAGCAGAGCTGCTTTACAGCAAAAAGTCGCTGGTACGATTCCATCTTGGACCATTCTGAACACCCAACTTTTTGCCCCTTTTCTGTGTGGGATGTGAGCCTTTACCTGGTACCTGGTACCTGGTACTTCAGGTTCCCCAGGTTGTTTCCTTGATGAAGCTGACACAACATCTTGGTTCTCTGTGACTGGTCTTTACCTCTAAGGCAGGGGTGCTCATTAAGTCGATCGCAAAAAATATCATCCTCGCATCAATGCCGTCACTTGATTGATATACAGGGCAGCCATTCAGATGACAACTGAATGTTGCCCTTCGGGCGACCAATCAAATCAAACAACGTCTCTAAGTGCAGCAGAACTTACGATGTCAGCCTATCAGCCATCCCCGTTACTTGATTGACATACAGGACAACCAATCAGATGACACCTGAATTTTGACCTTTAGGTCACCGCTCATGCGTAAACAGCGATGCAAAGTGCTAAGCTAGTCGGCGAATTGCGTTAGATTTTAAGCCCTCGCTAAAGTTTATGGTCACTAAAATGAGTGAAGGAGCTGGACCAAGTAAAAAGGCAAAAACATATCACTTCCATACGGAATGGGAGGTGGACTTTTTTTTCACAATGTCTTTTTCGAAGTGCGTTTGCCTCATATGCCATTCTACCATCACAGTACCAAAGAAGGGAAATGTGGAGTAATGTGGAGGTAATTACAAAAAATGTTAATTGTTAATTATGTGTGTTTTGCAATATTGGCTCATTTGGTTATGTAAGGTACATCAACATACATTGTACGTACAAATAATCCTCAATACATTTGACAATAAATAGATGTTTTGCATTTTTGTAGTGGGTAGATCATTTTGACTCGGTCATTTTAAAAGTAGCTCGCATGCTGAAAAAGTGTGAGCACCCCTGGTCTAAGGGTTCCGACAATGTCATAATCTCATACAAAGAGGCAGTTCGTTGCTACAGTATTTGGTGACTTGGAAAAACGTCTGTGTTGGGATTAATAGTACCCATCAAAGATCACAGGCTGTTGAGCATTAAAAGGTCTAAAGTGCCCAACAAGAACAAGAACCAAATTCAATGAAGCCACAATTTGGCCTCATGAAAGTGCCACAAAAGGAACCCAGTGTGCCATCAAACCACAACATGAAACCCAAATTCTTGCAGAAGGCAGTGAACATCTCGGCGGGGCATCACTACATTATCCAATAATATTAGGAGTCAAGATGATAATTGGAGTGGAATATTTGTGACCAATGATAATGACAACCAGTCAGCGACTGAGCTTGTTGTGGTCCAGAGCCAAAAAAAGAGTGTGTTCTGCTTGGCTTCCTTTGGAAGACCCATTCATTTATATCAATCATGGATTTTCACTGAATATTATGCAGCATGCTGAGGTAAGAAGTCCAAATAGTCCAAGGAGTAATCACTTGATGTCTGTCATAAAATGTTATGGCATTTTAATGTGGAGACATGTAGTATATAGGCTAAAACCAGTGTGTATTAATTGCCTTGTGCAGATATGTTTGATGCGCTAATCAATTCAGTACCCGATATTAGGACCATGGATTCTATTCAATGAACCGCTTTTATAGTCACCAGGTACAGGTCTAAAAACATTAGCATTAGCAGCTTGTATAAACGCTACGAGAGCTGCTGCATGAGGTCTCATGAGTGGTTATTAAATAATGATACTCATTTAATGTTTCTAAAGAAATCAAGTTAATAGTTTGTTTATATATTTATATTATTACAAAATATGGCATATTTAAGGCGGCACGGCGGTCGGGCCCCGTGCATGCGTGGGTTTTCCGGTTTCCTCCCACATTCCAAAAACATGCTAGGTTAATTGGCGACTCCAAATTGTCCATAGGTATGAATGTGAGTGTGAATGGTTGTTTGTCTATATGTGCCCTGTGATTGGCTGGCGACCAGTCCGGGGGTGTACCCCGCCTCTCGCCCAAAGACAGCCCCAAATATGGCATATTTATGTAGGTTTGTTTATGCAAGGAATACTTTAAACTCGAAAATGTTGGGAAACACTGTAAGAATTAATAGGCGTTTTACCGCTTCCATTCTTTTGCAGTCACGTGATTTGGATGGATCTGCTCCTAAAAAACTAATTGCTTTAACGTCTTACACTGCATTGCTGATATTTGACTTTCCTGACCTAATTCGTTTTCGCATTGGGTGTAATCGACACGTTGTTGGTGTGAAACAGTGGCGGACTGCAGGCTGTTTTTCCCCACACTTCCTCAAATTTCCTCTCCAAGCCAAAAAAAATGTCCTTAGGTTTGAACCCACTGACCTTGAGGATTAACACATCAGTCGCTCACCCTACCTCACACAAACACACACAGCGTCATGTTTCCAGCACTTCAGGGGACATTGCTTTGGCGAACCTGCATACATGCACTGTGACCTAACCCTGAAAAAGTGACATCAGGTGGGCTTTCCTTAATATTTGCATTTGCAGAGAATTTCTGCAATATAAATGTCATTTGTTTAAGTGCAAATGCATGCATCGGGGAGTGTGGCATTGCATTGTAAAATATGTGCTGCGTGCAATACACGTATTTCTTTATAATCTGCTGCAACTTTCTGCTCATTATTTGTAATTGCTCCTTTCCTGCCTACAGCTCCTATTGCACACAAGGCTGGCCAACCACGCCTGACTTTTACTCTGCTGCTGCGCTTTTTTTTCTTCTCCCTCCTATTGTGTTTAGTTACATGTTGCGGCACTTTAAAAGGGCTTTCCTTGTCGAGTCGGGTCGTTCTGGGTCAGGGAGCTTTGCTGCTGTGGGCCTCCACAGTGTTGACCATAACAGTCAATACGAATCTTCTGAATTACATCATACATACTGTAGGAGGCTGGGGTGTGTTTGTTTCAGCATCATCATTCCATCACCTCGTCCAATGAGTTGCTATCATTTATCCCCCCCCTGCCTGCTTAAAAGGTCACTTGGCACTTCCCGTCAGGTTTTAATTGCCGTATAAGCTGGAGAATACACAAAATGGCTTTTACCATAATAGAATTTTAGGAGGTCTAATTTTTGCCAGCTGTGTGCTGTGTTTTGGTTTTTGGTATCAATAGAAAATGTTGACCACAAGCATACCAACCAGCTGCCATCGTGAATGGGGCTCTCGCATTTGGAGATTTTTTTTTTACTATCAGCTAATTGGATAGGTATGGAAGCAGGTCAGCGCTACCAAACTGTGAAACCTAAACTCATTTGGTCAGTCATAGTGAGATTTTTAATATTGCATAAATATGTGCTCACAAGATGGGCTGCACGGTGGACTAGTGGTTAGCATGTCAGGCGCAAAGTCAGGAGAATTGAGTTAATATCTAATATCTAGCATCTTCACGTGAGACTCTAAACCAGGGGTCTCAAACACGCGGCCCGCGGGCCAAATGTGGCCCGCAGGACACAAGTTATCAAGTTTGATATGGATGCTGTATGGTATCATGTACCCAGAAAAAAATATTACGTTTGATTAATGTTCATGTTAAAGGTTAAATAACTGTTAATAGTTATCCTCCCTATCCGTGTGGAAGTGATAAGTTTTTGGCTATTTAAGTTTAAAGGAAATAACTTGAAGGCTACCATTTAGGTCGCTAGCTCTCTAGTTTGCGAGTTAGCATGTGTCTCAAGACCCTGCAGTTGCGCAATATGTTGTAAATAAAAAGAGTATAAATGTGACTACAGTCGTGGAATGTTTTATCAGAGCTTTTATTGTAGAAAATCAGAACCAAAGCACTGAAAAAGTTTGTATATTTTTCTGTTTTTAATAAATGCAGTTTTTTTTTTTTTTTTGAAAACCTGGAAAACCAGCCTTGCCCAGGCCCTTGCTCCAGTGTCCCCCAGGTAAATTGAGTTTGAGACCCCTGCTCCTGTATAGGCTCCTGCTTACCCGTAACCCTAAAGAGGACCAGCGATATGGAAAAGGGATGGATGAGAACACAAGATTATTTAAAAGTCCTATTTTGTGCATTGACTTTTTAATAATATGTATCATAGAGTCTGTTTCTTGATCGCTTATAATGTTCTTGACAGGAAGGAAAAACCTCCTTCGACTTCTTCTTCGAAGTGATGCCCCTGCCCTGAAAATGATTTTTAAAAAGAGGCATCCCAACACATCATAAAATAAAGCTTGCGCTCTGCCAACGATCCATCAGTCAACTACAAACGTGGGTTCTATATGTTAGATTCTTTGAGGGACGGCTTCTGACAAATGGCTGGGATTGAATGAGTTAACATAAAAGCAACAGACACACACCAGGGGCGTACTAAAAGCACCTTTAAACTGCCTAAATTCCAGCTTCAAGGCTATACTTGGACAACACATCCAATACAGGGCTAAGGGACCTCTGAGACCTATTTAAACGTCTTTGGACCATACCTGCATGCTGTAGACATACAGTATATCAAACCAAGAGCATTTTACCAATTAGGCATCAAATCATCTTTTTAAACACAAATGCAAGTAATTACATGTTTAAATTCCATTTCTGACGTGACCTTGAATGACACAGCCAGTCATTCTTCTGTTTGGAAACATCAGGTTTTAGATTGAACTCGTGGTTTGTGTTACATTTGTATTCTGGTTGGGAATAAACGGACTGGAATTGATTTGTTGTTTTAGTCATAAGATCACGAAGGGGGACGTAAAACGATCTCTGTATTTTACCCTTATTTGGTTAGCTTCTCACAAAGTGGCATGTGCAATCTGCCCAAAGTACATTTTGTGCGTGGTCATGATGGTACGTCCTGTACCTCAGATACTTTTACCATTTGATCCATGGAATGCTTTGGTTGGGTTTTGTCAATAAACATGTTTACAATTGTAAACATGTAAACAAACAGTTTTCTTCTACTGAGATCTTCCATTGATGATTATACAGTGAAGAGTCACTGAAGACATTGTGAGCTCAGTTTTTTTTTTTTTAAGCGGCACCGATAGATCAAATTTGCCGAGGCACATCAGCATACACATGCATTCCATCTCGGCTGTCCGTGTGATGCCCAGTTATGACTTTTTCATTCATGTCAATGACAAAGCCATGCTGGTCTTCTAGAGCGGTGTCTAGTGTATGACAGTAATGCTGTTTTTGGGCCTTTCAGTTCATGAAATATTAACTTTGCATTTTAGACCATATGACCAATTTAAGGATACGTTCAAGCTTAACATCTGAGTTTTCTAAATGCGAAGTGTGGTTTTGCAAACATGAAGTTTCATTTTGGACCGTAAGTTTGGGTGGTAGACCATTTTTTGAGTCATTTTTCCAAATGTTAACTTTGAGTTTTGCACTTTTTGCGGTCAATTGCCCGTTCCTCTTTTTTTTTTTTTGCAAACATCAGGGATTGATTTAGAAGCTTTTATGCATGGCTTGCTGAAGCTTAAATTGGGCTTTGGGAAATTTCATTGACAGTTTCCAAAATGTTAAGTTTGGGTTTTGGGTTTTAGACTTTGAAAGGCGGTTTATGAAATGAAATGAAATGTTATGCTTGGATTTTAGACTACTGAAGGATTGTTTTGTAAACATTATGTTTGGGTGCTGAAGGTTTTAAGGATGTTTTTCCAAATGTTAGGTTTGAACTTACATGTTTCCAAATATGAACTTTTGTGTTTTAGACTTTCATTTGGTGACGGACTTCACTGCTCATGGCGGTGTCCTACAATTTAATGTCAAAGAATCCGAACTACCCTTTTAACGGAACACTGTTGACTTTTTCTTTTGGGTTTTCTTTTTTGTGAGGTCTTTAGCGTCAAAAATTTCCCATGATTTCCGTTGCTAGCAAGTTGATTTAAACTTGTTTTCTGTGTTATGAAGCACAGAAAAGGCTTTTACTGGGGTGTGCATGAGAAAGTGGAAAAGAAAGCATAGCTCGATGCTAATGCTAATTATTTCCCTTTGTAGACCATTGGACAGTTAATCGATTATAGGCTTTAATTTGAGAATCAATGGTATTCGATGGCAAGGAGTTTTATAGCAAATACTGTATAAAAGTAAAAATACCAAAGCTGCCTTTCAGAAAATCTAAGCTTTACAACCAAAACCAATCATTTCGAGGATCATCATCTCCCCTGCTGACGTTTGTCATTTTCCATTACTTGTATTTTTCTCCGTGCTCCACTCTCACTGAGGCTGATACAAAGCAAAAGGAGAGAAGCCATCAACCACCGATGATGTACATCCTGCTAGAAGTAGAACAGACAAAATGGCCAGGCTTACGCAAAAGGAACATGAGTCAGTTGTCCTACAGTTGGATTTATACGGGTCAAGAATATGTGGCAGTGACGTACGTATACCCACTCAGACCCATCCTGAGTGTTTTTCACCAAGCCGCGTATGCAGACAGACATTATTCTACTTATTAAAATTCCTTCATGCGTCATAAACATACCTTTCATCCTTTGTCCTCCTTCTTTTCTCCTCTGCTTTTGTCTGGCCTGTATTTAGCTGGTATTTTAGCAATCTGGCACCGCACTGACATGCCTTTTGTATTTGCTTGTCATGAAAGGTAGACCAGATAGATCCACAACACGAGCCAATTCAGTTCATCAATCCATCTTCAATAGATCACTGCCGATTTCATCTGCAGATTATGAATAGTCCGACTGGGACAGTTATTGTTCACCAAATGTTCGCATGTCGGCGTACTTAAGTTACTAAATACGCTAATTGCAAGGAAAATAACTTATGCTGCTTTGACTGGCCTGTGGTATGAGCTGCAGCGAAAGGTTAGCTTGTGGTGAGCCACCATCGTTACAGATATACCTTCATTCATTTTCTACCGCTTTTTCCTCACGAGGGTCGCGGGGGGTGCTGGAGCCTATCCCAACTGTCTTCGGGCGAGAGGCGGGGTACACCCTGGACTGGTCACCAGCCAATCACAGGGCACATATAGACAAACAACCATTCACACTCACATTCATTGGAGTCGCCAATTAACCTAGCATGTTTTTGGAATGTGGGAAGAAACCGGAGTACCCGGAGAAAACCCACGCATGCACGGGGAGAACATGCAAACTCCACACAGAGATGGCCGAGGGTGGAATTGAACCCTGGTCTCCTAGCTGTGAGGTCTGCTCGCTAACCACTAGACCGCCAATAGTACCTATTTTTTATTATTATGGACATTTAGTTGCTGCCTTCAGAGATGGTTTTTGCTTGATGGCAGCCATGTTTTTCAACCGATCCTGCCCAAATTTTACAGACAGTCAGTCCCGTAAATGCGTGTACCAAATTCGGTGGCCATTCGTCTTAACACTCTAAAGCTAAAGTGGGTGTTTTTGTAGAGCACATTGATCTGTGTGAGAAACTTCACTTCTCCGACTTCTGGAGGTTTAATAACAGCGCCACCATGTGGTGTATTTATCTGACAAATAATAGCCCAGTTTTAACCTTTTGTGTGCAGCTGTTGAGGAGTAGAAGAGTTAGTTGAAATAAACATTCACATGACTTTTAAAGTCATATAGCCTCCAGTAGTACTGCACTGTAAACAGATATACAGTATTGTAAATGAAATTGCTTAGACATTAGGCTTGCCAAAGTAATTAACACAATACAAGCTCTGCTTTTGTAAAAGGTAACTCTTTGAAAGAACTGCAGTCCAGGAATGTATTTTTTTTTAGGAAAATAGGAAAACCTTTGATAGACACATATTTCTTTCTATGAAAAGGTCAAGTCACACATTCATAGTGCTGTTTTACATCTCTTTTCCAGCTCGCCTTCTTAATTTGTGCTCTGCCAGCCAGATTACTCGAGTGTTTACAAGTTGGCGCTGGTATTATAAACTCAAGCTAATCTGCCCTTTGCTTTGTGTAGAAATAGTTGGAAATCTAACCTTTTCAGAGCTTTTTTAGACTCCTGATAGCTTTCACCTTTCCATCAGTCCCACTAGCACTGGAAAATGGAAAAAAAGTGATTATTAAAAAGTGGTAGTGATTCTACACACAAAAAAAAATTTAAGTGTAGTTCTAAAAGCATAATGGCACCAAATGTGTTCATTTATTTGGGTGACAGCCCACAATGTTTCATTTTTTTTATATACTTTATTTTTTCATTTTTTTTTTTTTACATAACGTCAACACAATTTGGCTATCCCGCATTCCCTGTCATTGTGCAATTCGAGTCATTTCCTTGATTTTTGCCCGTGACCAGTGTCCATTTCACCCATTTTTCTCCACACATGTCTTCTTCAGTCCTCAATCTATGTGTCAATAGTTCCATGTCATGTATTGTGTTCATCACACAAAGCCAGTCCTCCAGTACCGGGGGTCTTGGAGTAAGCCATTTTTTGGTAATGGCTTTTTTACCTGCTATAACATGATTTTATATAAATACCTATCTTCTCTTAACACAAAGTCTCCCACCAGGTGGCTCAGATACAATGCCTCACATGAAAAAGTCACACTGTAACCCAAAATCCTCTCCATGGTTTTACATGCCCTCTTCCAAAAATTGGTACGATGTTCCGTTTTTGTCACATTCTCATGTCTACAGCCGCAGCTTGTAAAATAATGGTGAAAATAATGGATTTGTGCTGTTGTTTATTTGTGTATGTTTACTAATTATTCAAGATTAACAGAAGATTTATTCAGGCCCCAAGTAGTGTCATCTGGCCATGCTATGTATGCTTGTTGTTTCTGAATATTTGACAGACAGAAAGAAAAAAAAGACTACAAAGTCGTTGTTGTGTCGTGACCTTTCCGCCCAATTCTGTCTCTCCACCAGGTGAAGTGTTGAGCTTGCTGGACGATCTCTTCTCCGGCTTGGGTTCATCCTGTGTCGTGCCCGGGAAGAGGAGTGGCGACCGTCCCCACACTCTGCTTTATTCCGTCGTTTTCAAGTGCCTGGAGCCCGACAGTCTCTACAAGTAAGTTGGATGCCAAATTTTCCTGGAAAAGGTAATCGCTCTGTTTTGGTTGCTTTAATTATTGCTGCTGGGTCATTTTCAGGATGGAAAAGAGACGTGTTGTTTTGAATGACTGTGTAGTATGAGCTGAAATGATTTGCTGGGTTCCTGTGGAGCTCTTGGTCATATGACCCGTTGCAAAACCCGTCTCATTCCAGCCACCGGTGTATTAAATCCCCACAAGGGGCAATACGATAAAAAAGAAACTTGAATATACTTTAGTATAGCCAGTGTACAGTTTGCAAAGGCAGTATACATTTATTATATCATGAAAATGAGTCAACAGTATTTAAACAACACAATGAGTAGACCAGCATGTCCACACTATTTAGTGGGAGCACCATTGTTATGTAGTACCGCCTTAATCCTCTTGAGAATGGAATTCACCAGAGCTGCATTGGAATCCTCTTCCACTCCTCCATGATGGCAAGTCCGGTGGAGCTGGTAGATGTTCAACACCTTGCTCTTACAGGGGAGTGAATGCTGAATGGCGAAAAGGCGGGTGTCCAGCAGTTATGACTACTAGTCTATCCAAGTTTCATAGTACCTTGAGAATCTATATTACCACATACTACAGTATTAATTGGCCCTGTACCCTAGAAACCGCCCATGAATGATACGGAAAATGCCGAAATGATACTGTGTCAAAGCCCAGGGCAGTGATACTGATAAAATATAGAGTTTAACCATGTCCAGTATCAGCCCCCGTAGCTGTCCAATCAGAGCTCGCTGTTCTGGTATCGTGCCCGTGAAACAACCAATCAGAGAACAGCACACGAGCGTGAACACACAGCGTTTGTTTTGCTGCCGTCTGTGCTCTGTCGACATGTCAGCGGTTGACACTCCCGGCGAAAGACAAATAGGGAAAATAGCAAACAGAATATTAGAAATGGAACGTTTTATCACCATTAATGAGGAGGACACTCTTGAAATGATTTGATTAAATAGTACGTGATAATAAGCTCATGATTAAATAGTATGTGATCATGTATCATGCCTCCCGCGTGCCAGTATCAGCCCTCGACACACTTGGGGGCATGATACCTGGCCTGATACCAGACAAACCATGTGATAACCTATAACTATATATAAAAAGTGAGGCAGGCACTCCATTTTCTGTTAGCGTAAAAGAAGTTTGACAGGGCCTTGGCGATGCTACCACCAGTTCACTTGCAATGTTGTCCAAAAATGTGGAGCGTGTTGAATCTTCTTCTAACATACACCAAGAATGTCAAAAATGCACGATTCCGAGCTTCAGAAATGTGAACCGCTTCTCTAGTGGAGTACATCTTCATCCAGAATAGGTAACACTTTGAAGATTTCGGGGTGGAATGATTGCAAATGGTGTGTCCAAAAGGACATGGGGTCACACCATGCAAAGCAGTAACAATAAGACAGAAGCCCTGTTGGAGGCCATGCTGACTTTTGGCTGTAAAAATAACAAAGCAGAAATGACTTTTTGGGGGGTGTCTCATGTTTGCCAAAGCAAATGTCTGAAGTAGATGAGCTCTAACGGACCTGGGATCATTTTGGCTCTTCACATTCACTGATAGATGTTGGACTTCCTCCTATCATCATGGGCTCTTTTCCTTTTTGGCATTTAAGACGGGCTAGCCACGTACTCCAAAACAAACAGCCACGTGTCAAGCTGTGCACCACATGAAAGGAAAGGAGCTTTGTGGTGATATCAACTATTGTGCGATGACATGTCCAAAAGGTGATAAATATGATTCAATGATGAAAGAATCTCCGCTTTTGCTGAGCTCCAGAATTTTAATACATTCACCAGATTGTTAACTAAATACAGTGAGGAGAACTATTCAGTGTTTAGCACATTTTTATGATGTTCTACCAGTAATATGTGTCACTCCAGCTGGTTTAAGAGCACCATCTCACTCACTTGTTTGCCCCACTTTTGATGTAACAGGCTTTGCTACACATCTTAAAATAAAGCGCTGCCGTTTATCCATCAGTCGGCCACAGATGTGAGAGAGTTTTCTTTCAATACGATAATCTAGCATGACATGGCCGTTAAAGTATGACTGTAATTAGTTGTGCCAGTGTTGCTAACATCTGTGTCCTCCTGTCGTATTCTTTAATGTGATATTTTGTATGTGATTTATGGTATTTATGATGTTGGACTAGTGCAGAGGTACAGTATATCTGCGTTCCAATCTCCATACAGCATCCATGTGTGGAGTTGGCATGTTCTTCCCGTGTGTGCGTTGTTTTTTTCCAGGTATTCCAGCTTCCCCCCACACTCCAAAAACATGCATGTTAGGTTAATTGGTGACTGTAAATTATCCATAGGTATGCATGTGGATGTGAATGGGTGTTTTTCCATACGTGCCCTGTGATTGGCTGACGACCAGTCCGGGGTATACCCATGTGATGGTAAGGGCCATGGGTGGATGGATAGATGGATGGATGTGCAGAGGTATGTAAAAATGCATACAATTTACAACACTTCTTGGAGACACAGCTCATTAGCATTAAAGCTAAAGATGCTCAAAAAGGCTGCCTAAATTTGTCTATGAAGGCTACATTTGGGGCAATACAATATTGCGGGAACTTGGAAAATACTATAATAAGGGGATTCCAATCAGGAAAACCAACATAATGTAACTTTGTTGAAGGAAAGAATTCTAAACGAGAGATTTTGAAACATCTTTAGAGACAGGAAATGGAGGTGATCCTCAGTTTTTGCGCGTCTATCAAGGCTACATTTGAGGCAATACAACATTGCGGGAACTTGGAAAATACTTTAATAAGGGGATTCCAATCAGGAAAAACAACATAATGTAACTTTATTGAAGGAAAGAATTCTAAACGAGAGATTTTGAAACATCTTTAGAGACAGGAAATGGAGGTGATCTTCGGTTTTTGAGCATCTTTGCTTCTATACACCTGCAGATAGATAAGCAAACAAAGCATCATTTAGGAATGGGAGACAGTGCCCACATGTTGTTGTGGCTGTCACTGGACACATTGAACTTTATGTTTATCGTCATCCTATTGTTTTGTGGCCTTGGTATGTTTTGAGAACCTCAACTTTGCTCCTCAAAAAGGAGAGTCCGTGATCCAAAGCTGTGGGAAATGTGATGAAGAGTCCTTTTCATCCCCAGATTATATGACGGTCAAAACGACGTACACGCCATGACCAAATAAATGTCAAAGCAATTGACTTAACTCCAATGATGACTTTCCCAAAAGCTTGGACAGGAGATAAGAATATTTGGGGAATGACCGTCGAGTTAATCTAAGGAAATCTAGCCTCCACTTACAAAAACCCTGCAAAAAGAGGCTAATTGAAAACTTTGTTGCACTGTTATCTTTGTTTATGCATTCTTCACCGTGTTGTTTTGGACCGATAAGGGGAGAATTTACGTCGAAATTACGTCTGAGGACACATCTGTTTGCAGCCAACCCCACTGTCTAAATCAAGTGCCAGATAAAACCTCCAGTGGAATTGGCTTTTTGACTTGATCATTCCCAATGGCTATGGCAGCAGTATTTCCCTTCCACTTCAGAAGACCGGGCTTCTTGATCAATGTCACGCGCCCATTTCAAAAGAGGAAATTAGAACTCCATAATAAAATAGTGTTACTTTTTTTTCATCCAAAATGCCCAAACACACAATATTACTCCAAATATATTATGTCCCATGACATTAGCTTAGAGACAGTGAGATAAATTAGCATGTAAATGTGAGAATATTTAGGTTTAATGTAAATTTTACTTCAATCGCTTACTCGTATTTCTTTTGTACCACTCTCTTATCGGTTTTTGAAGCTGTAGTTACAACCTCCTTAACATGGAACAGTGCAAAATGTAATTTCTTGCAATTTTTCAGCTGATATATATGTATCTTATCAATGCCAATATCGAACATCTGTAGTCTTCAGTGTGACTTTTTGATGTAGAAAATTAAACTGAAATCAAAATAAAGCAGGGAAAATATTCATTTATGTGATTTCGGGATCCGGGGATCAATAGGATGACATTGTCTACAATCCAAAGAACTTGCATTGTCGGCTGAATTGTTCATAGCAGTCAAATGGCCTCTTGCAGGACTCATACATACCTCGATATATTGTCATGCATTGTTATTTTTGCAGCTTCCATTTCTTTGTTTTTACATACTTATCAGTATGTGGAATCAAACTATGGAATGGATTGAGTCAGACCCTCAAACAATGCACAACGATGAGAGAATTCAAGAAACAATACAAGCAGTTGATGTTTGCTAAATACAAGGATGAAGAGTCTTGAACCAGTCATGATGTGCTATATATATCACTATATTGACACTTACTATGGTACCCATTATGTCATTGTATGGTCATATCACCTCGTACTTCGGTACGGGACAAAAAATGTAAAAAAATAAAATAAAATTAAAAAAACTTAAACTGTAATATGGAAAGCAGGAAGTGAACAAATGTAATAGTTACTGATTGTAAAAGTACCAGATGGAGGGGTAGGATTTAATAAGCTTTGCTTCTTCCTACTCCTTTTGGACATGTGGAACTGTGACCTGATTATGTGATGCATTCAATTGTAATCTGATGCATGTTCAAATGAAATAAAAACATTACCATTACTGTATACGTATCTAGACAATTCCCTCATCCTCTACTAACCGTTTTGCATCTTTCTGATTAGTCCTCAGCTGCTTCTAATTGTCTCCCAAAGTAGTGAGTCTCCAGACCAGACAGTCCATTTGTTGGAATTATTTTACCGCCCCATCCATCTTTTTATTGGCCTGTTTATAAGCATTTCCTTTAGTTTTTTCTCCAAATTAATTGACCCTGTTGGGTACCCCTGGCCTGTGGCAACCACATACACCACTCATACATTGGTAGTCGCAAACAATTATGGAATCACTTACCTGCAGAAGAAACGGGCATATGCAAATGTGGAAGTGTGTCAACATTAACAGCATGAGCTGCTTTTTTATATGCATCATATTTTCTGAGCCAGTGGTTACACAAGAAGCATTCAAAAACCAAAAAAAGGTCAGTTGTTAGTTCTAAAATGACCCGTGCAACTTTTCCAAAAAATGACTCATGAGCATTTGGGGGATAGGGTTTATTATATGTTGTCCATCACTCTCTCTCTCCCTCTCTCTCTTTCTCTCTAACTCTCTCTCTCTCTCTCTCTACTCGGCAGTACATCAATTCTCTTTTGTTTTCATTTCCTTTTGCCTCCTCTTTCTTTTCTTTCCAGTGTCGTCTTCTCCATCCAAAATGTAATAAGTGGATGACCATATGAAACTGTTGTCGAAAGTAAGCAGGTATTGCTGCTCGATTGCACCATTTGAGTGAGCTGAGCGCAGGCCGCTTTGATTTCTAAAGTAGTTGAAGAAACAGAAGTAGCCACATTTGCTTGAAATATCTGCTATATAAATGTTGTCACTATTATTTTGGGCCGTGGAGTGTTGCTGATCTGCAAAATTTGAGGATTTCCATCTTGTCAGATATTCTAAGCTGCCATAAATTCTTGCGGCGGCAAGAAACAATCCTATGCAGCTCGGATTGATTTGTGGGCTGGCTCAACTGATGTGTGTCCAAAATGCTGATGTCATGGAAATGGCGTCCCCTCAGCATGCCAAAAATACTGTCCTAATTGATCCTCTCTTACCGAGCTTTCTTGTCCTGTCATCTCTTGTTCAGACGTACCACCATCCGCTGTCTCATTCGGTTAGAGGGAAATGGTCACTTTAATGACAACGCAGTTCATTTACACGAACACTTAACCCACATTTGTCCACCTCGGTATGTGCTGAGCTTTCAAACCATAGCATGAGGTCAATGCCGGCCCGGCGGGGACACGGAGATATCAAGACAAGGCTCTGCTATTTGATCTACAGTGCTAACATTTTTGCCGAACAAAAAAATATACATATATATAGATGAAAATTGCTAATGAATATTAATTTTTCATCTTGACTAGCGCTGCTGCTGCGCGATACTCATCAGACGGTTGCCAGATTGTTGTTTGTACACTGCTGCACTACTTTGTACTCTATTGGCACCCTGCTTGGTTTGCTGCCCTCTGCTGTCTCGTTTGCTACTTTGTCTTATGTTAGCACTTTGTTAGCTTCTTGGTGACGTTTTGTCACCAGGGTATTTTCTTGTGCTTGTTTTCTCTTATACTTGAGCACCTTTTGTGACGATATTTTTTTTTATACCAACCTTCTTCGTCTCTGCGTTGGGGTCCTAAATTCTTGGCCCCCACCCATTCCTCGATTCTCCAGATAGTGGTGTACTCGCTCAGTATATATATATATATATATATATATATATATATATATATATATATATATATATATATATATATATATATATATATATATATATATATATATATATATATATATATATATATATATATATATATATATACGTATATACACAATAAATTATATTAATATACTGGATATTTTACTGTGGTTTTGGGGATGCTGACTGATGCAGATTTTTTGTCCTTTTTTTGTCATTAGGATCAAATATGCGAGTACATTTTAAGGACCTCTTAAGGGTTAAGATCATGTATGTGTGTATGGATGTGTGTGCTAGTTAAATTCAATTACTACACATGGGGGTCTGACTTGACTCTGAGAGACAGACATGACTGTCTTGGTGGGGACCCAAAGTGTTGGACCTGACAAGTGAATTCTTAAGGGCGTGTGTGTGAGAGAGAATGTGTGTGTTCCTGACTTTGCTCTGTTTCAAGGACACATTTCACACTAAAGACCAGCTAATTGGGGGGGGGGGGGCTTGTTAAATTGGGGACAAAGGCCAAGTCCCCTATTAGTGAGGAAACGGCTGCTTTTCGGGGTCAAGGTTAGGGTTAGTTTTTGGTTGCCTGTGATTTTGTTTATGGTATGTCAATGTAAAAAAAAAAAAGTCAACCTTAGATGTGATGGTGGGTGGCCGTGAAGGTTTTGTGTGTGTTTGGCCAATTCTGTTGCTTGATGTTTGACATTCTCGTGGCAGGCCAGACCACGTTTGGCTTCTTTGTGCTCCCAGGCGATCTTTATCATCATCGGACACCCTGTTTATTCGACCCCCCCTTTGCTGCCGCCTCTCAATGAAATCCTAACTACTTGGCAAGTTCCTTTCACCAGCAAAGCTCAAAAATGTTTCTCCTCCATTTACCCGTAATATGTTAATGTATTTGCACAGTGAGCAGTTATTCGTCCCTGTCTCAAACCCAGAAAACAAAAACATAGACACAGTTGCGTCCCTGGAGAGGTTTGAAGGTCCTGGCGTTTTGTATAAGTACGCTTAACAACTTTCTAATTGCTGTTAGGGTACACTAATGCTCGCATGTTAAAACACAGCTCGGCCAACGATAAAACGTCTCCCCGGTTGTCCCCATCTTCTCCTTTGGTTGACCTATTCGTACCCATCCGCATCCATCTGCATGGTATGCTGTGGTCCCATGATTTGAACAGTATGCCTTGTACAGGCTGACATTGTTTTACTGGGCAGAGGAGCCACCAAAGCCCCCATACAAACGTTTTATTTGTGAGGTTCGTGGGGGAATGCCGCATTCACAATACCAAATAACAAGATCAGACAAACTATGTGAGCTATGCCCAAACAGGTCATGTTACAACCAAAATAAGCAACCCTTGGACGCCTCTCAATAGACATAATTTAAAACATTGAAAATGGGTTTCGGAAGAAATGCAATGAAAATATTCTAATTCGTAACCTTGCTGTATTTGTGCACTAGGCATGCTCAATACTTGGAATTTGGTCGGGGGTTGTTCTCGCTCATTGTGTTTTGTGGTTGGCTTTCTGTCACAGAGTAGTTATATATGGTGGCATTGAAGGGAATACAAATGTTTGGACATACAGTACGTGCCTACTTATGAATTACGGAAATCAATAAAACCATTTCCTGTGTGTGCTTATGGATGTTTGCCACCTAAAGTTACAACAACGGAACACAAACTCAAGCTTGATTTTGCAGATAGTTTCCATATGCATGTACAGATGAACTACCACGAGGTGACAATGTATGGAGGTTGCATATGCAGTGGTCCCCCGTCATAGTTGGAATTTTGCTGCAAGAGTTTCCACAAATGGGGCGGCACGGTGGTCGAGTAGTTAGCGGGCAGACCTCACAGCTAGGAGACCAGGGTTTGATTCCACCCTCAGCCATCCATCTCCATCTCTGTGTGGATTTTGCATGTTCTCCCCGTGCATGCGTGGGTTTTCTCCGGGTACTCCGGTTTCCTCCCACGTTCCAAAAACATGCTAGGTTAATTGGCGACTACAAATTGTCCTTAGGTATGAATGTGAGTGTGAATGGTTGTTTGTCTATATGTGCCCTGTGATTGGCTGGCCACCAATCCAGGTTGTACCCCGCCTCTCGCCCACAGACAGCTGGGACAGCTCGCGACCCTCGTGAGTGAATGAATGAATGAGTTTCCACAAATGGATTAATCAAGAAATCATAGTTTTTCATGGTTGATTATGTCCTATTATTAGTCAAAAGCATCATTTAAGATGATGTTGTGTACTTTTCTTGCTTAAATTAAGCATAAAATAGGTAGATAGAATACAAACATAATCTTGTCACTTGATAACTACATCACTGCCAAAGCAGATCCAATCCTCCTGTCAATCCCGTGGTCCATCCTTCCCTCACTTGCGAAGATCTTGAGGTACTTAAACTCCTCCAGGCAGGATCTCATTCTTGATCCTGAGATGGCACCTCACCCTTTTCCGGGTGAGAACCAGGGACTCAGACTTGGAGGTGCTGAGTCCAGCCGCTTCGCATTCGCTGCCAGCGATCCAGTTAGAGCTGAAGATCACGGCCCCATGAAGCCGGCAGGACCCCATCATATGCAAATCTGGGGATGGCGATCTACTGACGTTGATATCGTTTATTTGTCCATGTATTAGAACACAAATGTGTATTTACATGACATGAATGGAAATGTACAATTTTTTGTGTACAGTACATTTCATCCAAATGATCGAAAGACAACTACAAGCGCAACGGTTTGCAAACATAGAAGCCCTGCCCAGTCAGCCACTGCATAAATGAGCAGACATGCAGTAACAGTTTCCATGAGAGGATCAACACACCAGCACAGGTGCTTTCACTTATACTGAATTATTCGACTCCTGGCCTCCACATTGAGGTCTGGTGTAGCCGCGCTGGATCAAATATATTACGAGGTGACACAGGTGCAACAAAGCTAACAGGGGAGTTGTCGTTCAACTGTGGTTTTTCCCCACACCATCATGGGTTCAGAGAAAGTATCATCAGCTTAAAGGGAAAAGCATTAAGGTCATAAACTATATATGATGTGTAGTTTAGAGGGGGACTACCACATATAGTACAGTCTACAAGTATTTGGACATCTTTTAACGACGTCACCTTAACCTTCCATGCTTATACCGCCATGACACTGTCAAGCGCCATAATTTTCCTCGCCACCGAAGGTATATTGATGTCAATAGCCACCGTTGATCCATTGTATTTGAATTCCACATGGTCAGTCTACTCCCATATTTTCATTCACAACCGCACACCTTGACATTTTCAAAAGGCCACGTAAAAGGTGAGATGCTTCCTGCATCGAGCTGTGTGTCATACGATGTTCTGGGCATCTGTCTCAAACGGTTTATTCTGTGCCACATTATCAGGGTACTAAGCGGCCATGAAGTCTGTCACTGAGACCCCCATAACCAAAGCCATTGTAATAGCTGACATTTCCAGAGGAAGTCACAGAGTTCATTGGGGACAAATTCGGATGGTCTTTTTACTCCTGACGACCTTGCGGCATCGGGTGCAAACTTTTTTTTTTTTATATATATATAACCTAATCGTTTTAAATAAGTCCCAGGAGTCTATTTGCCAAAATGTAGCCCTGATGCTGGAATTCGAACAGTTTAATAGTACTGTGAGTAAACCCTACTGAGAACATGTTTTGTGTGTATGTAGCTTTAATGCTAATGAGCTCCGTTTGTCCTCTAGTACAGCTCTCTAGACATGAACTAACACCCCAATAGTCACCTTTAGTCGTTCAATATTTGAATTTATTTAGCACTTATTTTTGAAAATGCTTAATTTAGGTGACAGTAGCTTAAACACAATCATGTGTTCAGGCTGTACAGTAATATAACTGACACCTAGTGATCGATGTAGAATACTACATATCATTCACAGTCTTTGAATGCGTGTTCTAAATGTCTTACATATGTATTTAGTTCATTGTGCTATTTTTATGCTTCAACATTCTTAATTTAGGCATAAAATACTTAAACATTGCTTCATTATGCAAATGTTTGACTAATAATAGGCTGTATTCAACCATGAAACAGCATGATGATTAATATATTAATAAAGAGTGAAGCCGCATACCGGCAAGGGACTAATGTGTCACATACAACAATGTAACATTAAGGAGTCGAACAGGAGGACACAAACATTAGCAATATTAGCTTAGGTACGTGAAATACAGTGCTATTTACATTCCGATTTTAGCAGCAACATAATTAGCCTAATGGCCGAAGACAAAGAAAATTGTCAAACGTATGTAGCTGAAGGACAGATCGTCGGCAGGGATCCAGGATTCATTTTAAGAAGTGTAGTGAAGCCTGTTCTTCCCTTCATAGTGTCATAAAAACAACTTCAAACACGACTCTTTTCTCAAAAGTGAGGGAGATTAAGATTTTTCTTACGTTTCAATAAATAATAATAATACTTTTTCTTTCCTGTCATTTCAGGTTCACTCTCTATGCAGTGGATAGCCGAGGCAGTCATTCAGAGTCCAGCTACGTCTCTGTACGGACTTCCTGCCCCATGGTGGATGACAGCCGAGCTGAAGGTACAGTACGCCTATGGCTTCTCATTCTATCATTGCTGCCGTCTTCTATTTCCACTGTTTTGCTGTTAAAGCAAAAAAAAAAAAATTGAAAAATGATTCTGATGATACAATCGAGTCATTTTCCAATTACAGTTTCTCAAATGTGGTGTGGTTTTGTTTTTCTTCATTCTATAATTGATGTTAATAAATCAGTTGAATTTGGTCTGCTGCTTTGGAGAAAGCACATCTGAAGGACATAAACTAACTAACTTGTTTTCCTGTCAATGCACTGACTTGTATGACCTTTGGCAACCATTTCATCCAAACAGCTTTTCAAAAATCCATTAAAACCCAACCTGACCCAACTTAACCTCAAAAATTGCAGAATTGTTGACAAATGTACAAAAAAAAACTGTTCATGACTACAACGTATATGTGAGTACACCTCTCAGATGGCGCGTACATCTTCTCAAGGGACAATACTATAGAAATGAAACATGGATACCATGTACTTTTGAGTGGTCGGTGTACAGCTTGTACAGCAGTATTGATTTAGTCTGGACTGAAAAGGACTCAACACACAACCATTATTGTCTAAATAGCATCACACATCTCAGTTTTAAAGGGGACCTATTATGCTCATTTTCGGCCTTTGTATTGAGTTGTGGACTGCTGTAGAGCAGCTACACACCATGACCTGCACAGAAGGCTTTCTCCATCTTACGGATCCGCAGCGTTTGCATGGATTTCCTACTTCCCACGCAAACAGTATGTCTATAATGTATTCCACCCACGGCCTGCCTCCAGGCACGCCCACTCCCCTGTGATTGGTCACATTCCCAAGCGCTCCTGAGGACTTTCGGATGCGTAAGTCCGGGTTTACTGAGTGCAGGCAATCTGCAGCCCATATACGGAAGTCCAGATTGCATTGATGAGAATAAAACTCTGTAAAACCGAGCATGCAGAGCCATCCCAAACTTCTTTCAGGGCTCGCTTCCAAATGCGCAAATCTATTTAACACGAGAGTACAGTATTGTAACAACATTTATAGTTCACAAAAGTGGAAAATATGTACAAATATGTAATAGGTCCCTTTAACATTCTAAACCCAAGCTATAACTCTAAACCCCGATCCAAACTCCAACCCTTACCCTTAGCCCTTACCAAAACCCAAACACATCCTGGCGCTGTGCTTGGGCTCTTTACAGCTTCCCAATGTCACACTACATACTGGAATTCATATTTCCTTCAATGAACCACAGCTCCCCTGTCCAGCAGCACTCGTGCGGCCCCGTTCCACGACAACACCATCCAAGACACAATTCTCTTACTACTTTCTTGTGTTACCAGGTATTTAGAAAATAATGGCTGTGTGCTAAATCATGTTCAGAGGAGAGTAAAGAAAATACCCAAGTTCCATCGAAGAGTGTCACGAGACACAAGATCTCGCAAGATTAAATTGAAAAAGATGTCTTATGAGAACAGGGCAGCCAGAAGTCTATCAGACTGTGAACTACGGCATCACAACTGTGAATGATAGTACATAGTATATGATAGTATATGTAATATTGTAATATATAAGTGGCAGTGTGCGAGGTAGGATTGGAACCACCAACCTATCGTTCCCAGAGCCACTCTTCACTCGGCGGATGCGTTTTTTTTTTTTCTATCATGGTGTTCATGTCCAAGCAGAAGCTGTAGTCATTCTACATTTGATCAAACTTACTTAATATTTGTCCGATCAAAACGCAATTTCTGCATAACAATTGCTGCACTTTATTGTTGTAATTGGATTTTTTGAACAACTCTCTGATGCCACTAGCTTAATCTGCATGCATTCTGTGGCATTGTTTGCTTCTGTGTTATTATAGCCATGGCTAATGCTAATGCTTAACTCATGTATTTTCATGTGTTTTATGAAATTACATTGTCCCCTACACATAAACTAATCTCATTGAATAAGTTTTCTGTTTTGGAAATTCGCTACTATCTTTTTCAGTTCATGGGAACTGTAGTTCTTTCAGCGTAGCCATAATACTAATCTACTAATACTAATAATACTAATCTACTGCAGTCTGTTTTACCTGTTTTTACATAACTACACATCAACATTAATGTAGCAGCTACAACCGTCGTCATTCTTTTAACTGTTAGTTTTGCTTTAGTTTTTGTTTTAATGAAATAAAAAGTCCAGTCCTATATATTGTCAATGTACTTTTCTAAAGTATGATGATAAAATACCATCTAGTCTCATTCTCATAAAGCCAATATCGTGTCTCCTGAGCTGAATGTATCGTGATACCCTGAGTATTTTGTTTTAATTTGTGCTGAAATGTGAGGGAATCTCCTTATATGTTGTTTTCCTCCCTTTTGAAGAAATAGCAGACAAAGTGTACAACTTGTACAATGGCTACACCAGCGGTAAGGAGCAACAGATGGCCTACAACACCTTGATGGAAATCCCTCCGCCTCTGCTCTACCGAGTCCAGCACCACTACAATTCCCTCTATGAGAAGTTTGGAGACTTCGTCTGGCGCAGCGAGGACGAGTTGGGCCCCAGGTGAGAGGATTTTTTTGGCCCAATTTATCATGGATTGGCACACCCAGAGAACACTCAAAATAGGGCCCGGCTTAGACGTCTGAGTAATCTAACAGTTTTCTCGTCTAGACGTTTTTGTGACGTATTGTTTAGCATCCGTTACAGTCATTCTGGGTTTTCTTACATAACAACTGTACTTAGCCTGGTGCTGCCAGACCATTGAGCTACAGTATTTCATCCTTTAAAATGCTTGGTAATGCCAAGGTAAAGGTCTTCAAAATGCCAACTCAAAATCGCTTAAACATCACCAACCCAATGACTGAACCTCGTAGGAAGATCAGGAACTCTTAGTGTTTATGTACACCAATCACTGGAATCAATTGGAATGATTTATTTCAATCGCTCTTTTTGCAGAGTGGAATAATTGGACATTTACATTTTCAGTGATGTTGAAAAACAAGAATTAGTTGCAAAAGTTTTTTTCATTCATTCATTTTCTACCGTTTATCCTCACAAGCTGTCTTTGGGCGAGAGGCGGAATCCACCCTGGACTGGTGGACACATATAGACAAACAACCATTCACACTCACATTCATACCTATGGACAATTTGGAGTCGCCAATTAACCTAGCATGTTTTTGGAATGTGGGAGGAAACCGGAGTACCCGGAGAAAACCCACGCATGCACGGGGAGAACATGTAAACTCCACACAGAGATGGCCGAGGGTGGGTTCGAACCGAGGTTTCCTAGCTGTGAGGCCACTCGGCCGCCATGCAGCTGCAAAATTTTTTAATTTCTTTTTAATTTTCTCTTGTTCATGTACAATCACAATGAAACATACAGGTTCAAATATTGACGTACACCCCCCCCACTACTACTAATACTTAAGTGCTCATGACACTTAAAAAAAAAGTAATTTACCCACCAACTATCAAATAAAGTTGTGATTTTCTCAACCAACGCCATCTTGGCTGTGACGTCATGTCGATGACGCTTGTCGGCATGTCGGCAACCAGACTCATCAGAAGTCAGCCAGGACACACAAATATTGACAACAGTTATACAGTAATAACTCTCACTGACGTTGTGTTGTGATGAGTACTTATTCATACATTGTTACTACATATAGTACATCACAATTTGAAGACGTGAAAAATCGTAAGAATTTCCGCTATCTTTATATGACGGTCTATTGTATAATGCATTATGAGCGCATTCATAAGGCATTATAATGCATTAATAATGCGTTATAACTCATGTTATAAATGATCATAATGGTGTATGACAACTTATACAAGATTTCTAAATGATTATAAGTGGTGGATATAATGTGTAATGTTTCCACTAGAGCTTCAAAATGCCAAAAAGACAAAACATTTTTAACTAAGGAATTTATTCTTGCAACATTAAAGTGAAATAGCTGAGAGCACAGCTTTTAAAAGACAAAAACTTTGGCAAAAATGTGGATTCAAAGTCATTTCCTGTCAGGTATTCACACTGTCACGATCATGTCGATGGCAAAGGTTAAAGTGCTTTCTGTCTTTGAATGGTGTCGGATTGTTGACCTGCATAAGCGACGCCACTCGCAGAACGCCATTACTGCGAGGTTGGGCACAGTAAGAAAGTCTCTGGAAGCTTCTTTAAAGATCCTGAGGATTATGGAACAAAAAGTCAAGTGGTAGGCCCAAAAAAATGTCACGGGCCATGAGCTGGAGGATCCTCTGGTAAGCCAAAGTAAACGTGAAGTTTGTATTTTATTGTTCCCTTGGATGGTTTTCATTCACTTCAAGTCCTTATCTATTACCTTATCTTTATCGATCACTATTGATATGTCACACATTCTTTCCAGAGCTGTGGATGAGCTCCTGTAGCAGATGGACAAACTATTTGGGTTTCAGAAATTTCATCTGAACTTTGTGTTTTTCATCTTGAGACGTATTGTCTCTTAGTGTAAGAACTTCATCTTCATTTACATTTTGACCTTTTTGAACATCATCATCTCTGAGGTCTACACAATAGCATCCAGAACCGGTGAACTGGTGAACCGGTTTCAGAAATTTCATCTGAACTTTGTGTTTTTCTTCTTGAGACGAATTGTCTCTTAGTGTAAGAACTTCATCTTCATTTACATTATGACATTTCTGAAAGTCGTCTTTGAGGTCCACACAAGAGCATCCAGAACCAGTGAACTGGTGAACAGGTGAACCGGTTTCAGAAATTTCATCTGAACTTTGTGTTTTTCTTCTTGAGACATATTGTCTCTTAGTGTAAGAACTTCATCTTCATTTACATTTTGACCTTTTTGAACGTCATCGTCTTTGAGGTCCACGCAATAGCATCCAGAACTGGTGAACTGGTGAACCGGTGAAGTGGTCAACCGGTTCCAGAAAATCCATGACTTATTGTCTCTTAGTGTAAGAACTTCATCTTCATTTACATTTTGACCTTTTTTAACGTCATGGTCTCTGAGGTCCACACAAAAGAGCATCCAGAACCGTTGGTGAACAGGTGAACCGGTTTCAGAAATTTCATCTGAACTTTGTGTTTTTCATCTTGAGACGTATTGTCTCTTAGTGTAAGAACTTTATCTTCATTTACATTTTGACCTTTTTGAACGTCGTTTCTGAGGTCCACACAATAGCATCCACAACCGGTGAACCAGTGAAATGGTTCCTTGTCCAAAACAGTTCCTGCTCCTTTCATCATTGTTCTGACCTTGTGCTCTGCAGAAGTAGAATGTCAGCTTCGCCCAGCTCAGTTTCTATATGTCTTAGCTGGTAGGTTCGCTCGTCTGTTTGACGAGACTGTGTTTCCATCTCCACATTTAAATGATCTGCTACTTGGAGTCTGTCTGCAGTGGCTTCAGCACTCCATTTTGGCTACGAGTATTTAAGTAGTTTTTCAGCCATTTTCCCCAACAAACTGTGCGAGTGCAGACAGTATCATTAATAGCTGACCTCAGGGATCCAGTCAGGAAGATCTCTCAATCAGACACTGAGGCTCTTGTGAACGGTGAGATATTATACTCTTCGATTAACTTGACTTGTTCGTTCTGTTCGTACAGCCTTCGCCCAATGACAAGTGCTCTGACAAATGGCAGATCTTGATCTCTTCCCCAACTTGTCCAGTGGATTGATCCACAGAATGGGTACTGTGTGATGCCATGATGTCATGCTATGTGTCTTATTGGCGGCTTTATTATTATTGCTCATGTCACTGGTACAGGGCAACAAAATGCAGTTAGCATCCAACCAGAAGTGCAATTTTATAAGTACCTTAGTAGTAAGTAAATGTAGGAAAAAAATGGACAGATCTATGTAAAAAAAAAAAAAAAAAAACTATAACAGGCTATGACTATAATACAGTGAGGATGTGTACAGGGATATAAATGACTATAATATGGCTATTGTAGATTATACAGATTATAAACAGTATGCACAGTATGGATGTGACAATATATAATAACAGTAATATGTACAGTATTGCAATGAAGTGACTAGAGTATGGTTATTGCAGATTATATAAATTATAAACAGTATGATCTATGAATGCAACAAGATATTACAGTAATATGTACAATAGTGCAATGAAGTGATTGGGGGCGGGGCATAGATCAGCGGGGGATGTAAGTAGTGGAAGTGGTGAGCAATGGGGGGCAATGGGTTACTGGATTGTGGAATGCCGCATTCTGGCTCACTTCTATTCAACTTGCCGCAACTGGAGTTTTTCCTCCAAAAATGCTTTTTGACCCACGTTCATGTTCATGCCGTTAATACCAGCCGTGTTTTTTGTCCAGTAAGTTAAAGGCTAAAACGCGGGCCGCACTTTGGACACCTGTGATCCAGAAGTTAGAATGACTTACCATATTAAGGTTTTGGTGACTCTATTCATAATTGTGAGTGTAAATTAGCAGAAGTACTTCTTGTATTCGTCAGTCTGAGAAATCCATGTTGACAAGCTTCAACAACAACATGTGATGTGTTTATAATATCCAAAGCATCCAACACAAAAGTCTAATTTGTACCGATTGTGGTTATTTTGATCATTAAGCAAAGCTATTAGCCAATATCGGGATGGGGGTTGTTATTGTGTACATGGATTTGTGTGTGGGCGGCGGTAAAGGGGGTCGTGGGTGGTTGCCTTTTGGATGAGCGTGCTTGGATTATTTACTGCCCCGTGTTGGCAGGCTTGAGCCTCATTGGGAGTAATTTACAAGCGGGCTCAATTGGTGGTGCTGTTTTTAAAGGCCAGAAGAATGGCCAAGTGTAAACGTAAGCACAATCAGCGCTCCTCCAGGCACCGACAATCCCAGGAGCTCCTGAATGTCCGTGTGTATTTATTTTACGACTCTATTTATAGCCGCATGGGTTTTTTTTTTTTTCACCGCTCATTTTCTTAAATACACAAATGAAGAAATGTGTAGAACCTGAATTTATTGGACTGCAATCTGAAAGTCACTTCTGAGGTTTTGTTTTTGTTGCTTCCACTGTGTGTTCAGCATCATAAATGTTTAATTTGTCTCCAGTTGACATGCTTGCAAGTCTCCCTTGATTATGTGTTTGCTATTGTGTTGTGTCAGACATAAGAATTTAGGGGGAAATGAGAAAATGTTTCCCCCATTTTCAGCAAATAAGTGAAAAGGATGTCTGTACTCCTTTTTTGCCTAACTAAAGACAGATGTTGATGCTCAGCAGACGCTGCTTTTCAAAACAAATGGAATTTTTTCCCCCCTTCTCTGTGTGTGTTTTCCTCATTTTAGAATCCCCACTAGCTTAACAACCTTGAATACAAACTCTACTGTAGGTGTATTCTGTTGTTTTTCTGCTTTGCAAGCATCTTGGGTTGCATTGTAAACAGCAGCAACCCCCCCACCTCCCCCCACCTCAACTCCATCGCTATCGGACAATTCAACTCGCAGCTGCTTGTGATGGTTTCGACCCAGACTGGCAGGCAGGCAGGCAGGCAGGACGCAGTTCCCGCACTTCTGAGAGATCCATTTGTGTGGAGACACGCAGGCAGTGAATGTGCAAATGTGCTGCATTTCTTTCATTTTTGTGCATCCATTTATTGGGTGACCTTAAGTAAACCCGTGATGACCTTGATAATTGATGATTGACAAAGCAGCTTTTTGGAAAAAGGCAATACGGTTATAACTATGAATTAGATGATCGGCCCTCAGGCCAGCATTTTAGCAACCATAGAATAATACTAAGTTGGAATGGTTGGCATTGTACAATGTCATTGTAAATGTACTGATACACAAGTTTAGTGTCATGGTAACTATGATACATTGGATAGTATTAAATCATTCATTCATTCATTTTCTACCGCTTTTTCCTCACGAGGGTCGCGGGGGTGCTGGAGCCTATCCCAGCTGTCTTCAGGCGAGAGGTGGGGTACACCCTGGACTGGTGGCCAGCCAATCACAGGGCACATATAGACAAACAACCATTCACACTCACATTAAATCATTAAATGAAATTATTGAAACAAATGTTTTGAAATATGAGGCTGCACGGCGCTCGAGTGGTTAGCAAACGGACCTCACAGCGAGGAGACCCAAGTTCAATCCCACCCTTGGCCACATCTCTGTGTAGAGTTTGCATGTTCTCCCCGTGCAAATCTGTGCAATTGGCCCTCGCACTGGAGTTAGGGTAGTTATGGCCATGACCCGAAAAGCTTCGCTTTCAAACCAAAAGCACTGACTTCCTGTGTCCTTCCTTTATCCGATGGCAGGTCCAACATTTTTGTTATAGTACTTCATTTCACATAAAGCCGTTATATTACTAAAAAGTGCATTTCACAGGAATATAGTTGCAATATTATGAGAAACAACTTTGCTGCACAATGGTGAAGTGGTTAGCGCGCAGACCTCACAGTTAGAAGACCCGAGTTCAATCCCACCCTCGGCAATCTCTGTGTGGAGTTTGCATGTTCTCCCCGTGCATGCGTGGGTTTTCTCCGGGTACTCCGGTTTCCTCCCACATTCCAAAAACATGCTAGTTTAATTAGCGACTCCAAATTGTCCATAGATATGAATGTGAGTGTGAATGGTTGTTTGTCTATATGTGCCCTGTGATTGGCTGGCCGCCTCTCGCCCGAAGACAGCTGGGATAGACTCCAGCGACTCTCGTGAGGATAAGCGGTAGAAAATGAATGAATGAACATCTGCTATTTCAATTTATGATGCATTTGATTCAAAATGGGAATCTTCAAGTATTCCAATGAGGGCCTTGGAAAGCAAAAGTAACTTTTCTTATCTGAATATTGCAAGGATAACAACAATATCAACTCATTCGCTACCAAAGATGTTTTTTTTCAATCCCAAGTCAGTCGTAGAAGAACGTCAGAACGTCCTTATGATCTTCAAACCGTATGACTGGAGATAATGGTGTTGTGAAATGATGGTCCAAGTGCGGTTTTACCAGAAGATTCCACTCTACTTTCTCGCTGACCATTTTGTCTTCTTCTCTTTCTGACAGAAAGGCCAACCTGATCCTCCGCAGGGTGGACAAGATCAGTCACTACTGCCGCTCGCTCCTGCGCAGCACCCACATCCAGAGCCGCAGCGACACCATGGCGTACGTCTACTGCCGCAGCGACGAGGGTCGACCGCCCGGCGGGACGTGGCGCAGCTCATTGCACGAGGGACGTACTTCCTGCACGGAGAAGCTCATTTCTGTACAGCGTAACACGTACAGCAGCACGAAACTGCGATGAAACGTAAGTATGGGAGACATTTTGGGACATCATTGACTGCAGCAGACACAACGGACGCCATGTGGGACTTACTTTCATTTGGAAGACCACAGAAAAAAACTTGAAAAAATGAGAGAGCGACATCAACGTGTAAGATAGTCTTCAACCAAAAGCTAAAGTAGTTGGTTTAAATACTTTGAATGTAACTATGTGTTTTTTTTGTTGGTGCTTCCACCTGAAGTACCGAAAAAAAAGAGAAACAACCTTTTTATGAGAAATGAAAATGAAATTAAAGTCATGCACAACACTTTTGGTGTTTAGGTAGCGCTTGACAAAGACTTTTTCCAAAATGTAAGCAAAGTTTGAATTGAAAAAGTTTGAAAATTCAGCAAACAAAAAAAAAATGACAACATAACCTGATGATTGTACTCTAGTTGATGTTCTACTTGGTGGACATTTGCAGGTTTTGGACTCCATGTAGCTTTCATAAACATGTCGTTTACCTCCTCTTTGGGTTCCTATGGTGAATGCACACACACAATCTATGTGGCATACCATGGAAGTCCTATCAATGATAACCACCAACTTTCAGAATAGAAATCAACAGGAAAACCCGGTAATAAACCAAAAAAAAAAGTGAAGCTGTGAATACCGTGCTGTGTTATGAAGCGGCGGCGCTTCAGCCATTTAGCTTTCATGATTTTAATTGACACAAAATATAACTGATCATTCTTCTCCAGTTGACATGTTGGACATGAAAGCGTTTGGATTTTATGCAGCAATCATGAAGATGTACTTTCCAGGCTTCCGATACAGCTCCTGTGATTGGTTCAAAGGCTTGAGGTCCATGTTGATGGGGAGATGATGAACACGATGATTCATTGAAATCGTCTCCACAAAGGAATTATTGCCCCCCCTGCGGGGACAGTCACCTGCAATTGAGCCTGTTCTCAAGAGAATTTAGTAGGCTTTTGTACAAAAATATGAAAGCTTGTTCATATTTATTACAATTTAAAATTTTATAAGTTATTTTAATTATTTACAGTTTATCATAACATGTTAGATCTAAAAAATAGTATTTTATATTAAAAAAAAGTTTACACTTTAGTGTTAAGTTAATTCTTTTGAAATGATAAATATCTAAAAAAATAAATGTAATCTTTTTTTTTTCCAGTTTTTTTTTTCGGTCTCCAAAATGTAATAATTTTTTTCAGTTTTCTTTTTCGGTCTCCAAGGTTGTCCCCACGGCCAGGAGAATTGTTTTCATCAAATTTGACGATGCCTTTTTTCCACTCTTTTCATCTCATGTTATATAAATTGTAATAATAAATGATAATGTACATTGTATACATGTAAAAAAATGTATTATGTGGACTTGATTGTCATTTTTTCTGAAGAATGTGTAATATTAAAAATGTATATACAGTACATTGTACTGATACTGAATGATGTGATCAGTTCTGTTTTCAAACCATTGAAGAAATAAATTGAAATAAATACAAACAAAAAACAAAATAGTGATTTTTGACAAAAAAACTTGCAACTTGCTTCTAATGCACTTTTCTGGTCAAAAAAACACAGAAACCTCAACCACACTCAAAAGGGCCCCCAAAAGCATCAAAAAAAGGCATAACATGCCACAGTTTGAGAGAAGTGATTTTTGACAAAAAACGTAAGAGGTTAGTATGTCGTTTTTTTCATTTTTTTTTCGTTGTTTTTTTTTTCAACTTGCTTCTAATTCACTTTTGGGGTTCACAAAACAGGGGAAACCTCACACACACTCAACAAGGGTCCCAGAAGAGCCCAAAGATGGAATAAAATGCCAAAGTTTGAGGGTGTCGATTTTTTAAAAAAACATAAGGGGTTACTGTGTCGTTTTTTTCAATTTTTTCAACTTGCTGAAAATGCACTTTTCTGGTCAAAAAGACAGCGGAAACCTCACACACACTCAACAGGGGGCCTAGAAGAGCCCAAAAATGGAATAAAATGCCAAAGTTTGAGGGTGTTGATTTTTGACAAAAAAACGTAAGGGGTTAGTATGTCGTTTTTTTAAATTTTTTCAACTTGCTGAAAATGCACCTTTCTGGTCAAAAAAAACAGCGGAAACCTCACACACACTCAACAGGGGGCCCAGAAGCACCCAAAAAGGGAATAAAAGGCCAATTTTAAATTTTGTGATTTTTGAAAAAAACGTAAGGTATGTCGTTTTTTTTCAATTTTTTCAACTTGCTGAAAATGCACTTATCTGGTCAAAAAAACAGCGGAAACCTCACACACACTCAACAGGGGCACCAGAAGCACCCAAAAAGGGAATAAAATGCCAGTTTTAAATTTTGTGATTTTTGAAAAAAACGTAAGGTATGTCGTTTTTTTCAATTTTTTCAACTTGCTGAAAATGCACTTTTCTGGTCAAAAAAACAGCGGAAACCTCACACACACTCAACAGGGGGCCCAAAAGAGCCCAAAAATTGCATAAAATGCCAAAGTTTGACGGTGTTGATTTTTGAAAAAAAACGTAAGGGGTTAGTATGTCGTTTTTTTTAATTTTTTCAACTTGCTGAAAATGCACCTTTCTGGTCAAAAAAAACAGCGGAAACCTCACACACACTCAACAGGGGCCCCAGAAGCACCCCAAAAGGGAATAAAATGCCAGTTTTAAATTTTGTGATTTTTGAAAAAAACGTAAGGGGTTAGTATTTCGTTTTTTTCAATTTTTCAACTTGCTGAAAAGGCACTTTTCTGGTCAAAAAAACAGCGGAAACCTCACACACACTCAACAGGGGGCCCAGAAGCACCCAAAAAACGCATAAAATGCCAAAGTTTGAGGGTGTTGATTTTTGAAAAAAAAAAGTAAGGGGTTAGTGTGTCGGGTTTTTTTTTTTTTTCAACTTGCTGAAAATGCACCTTTCTGGTCAAAAAAACAGCGGAAACCTCACACACACTCAACAGGGGGCCCAGAATAACCCAAAAAACGCATAAAATGCCAAAGTTTGAGGGTGTTGATTTTTGAAAAAAACGTAAGGGGTTAGTGTGTCGGGTTTTTTTTTTTTTTTCCAACTTGCTGAAAATGCACCTTTCTGGTCAAAAAAACAGCGGAAACCTCACACACACTCAACAGGGGGCCCAGAAGCACCCAAAAAGGGAATAAAAGGCCAATTTTAAATTTTGTGATTTTTGAAAAAAACGTAAGGTATGTCGTTTTTTTCAATTTTTTCAACTTGCTGAAAATGCACTTATCTGGTCAAAAAAACAGCGGAAACCTCACACACACTCAACAGGGGCACCAGAAGCACCCAAAAAGGGAATAAAATGCCAGTTTTAAATTTTGTGATTTTTGAAAAAAACGTAAGGTATGTCGTTTTTTTCAATTTTTTCAACTTGCTGAAAATGCACTTTTCTGGTCAAAAAAACAGCGGAAACCTCACACACACTCAACAGGGGGCCCAAAAGAGCCTAAAAATTGCATAAAATGCCAAAGTTTGAGGGTGTTGATTTTTGAAAAAAAACGTAAGGGGTTAGTATGTCGTTTTTTTTTATTTTTTCAACTTGCTGAAAATGCACCTTTCTGGTCAAAAAAAAACAGCGGAAACCTCACACACACTCAACAGGGGCCCCAGAAGCACCCCAAAAGGGAATAAAATGCCAGTTTTAAATTTTGTGATTTTTGAAAAAAACGTAAGGGGTTAGTATTTCGTTTTTTTTTCAATTTTTCAACTTGCTGAAAAGGCACTTTTCTGGTCAAAAAAACAGCGGAAACCTCACACACACTCAACAGGGGGCCCAGAAGCACCCAAAAATCGCATAAAATGCCAAAGTTTGAGGGTGTTGATTTTTGAAAAAAAACGTAAGGGGTTAGTGTCGGGTTTTTTTTTTTTTCAACTTGCTGAAAATGCACCTTTCTGGTCAAAAAAACAGCGGAAACGTCACACACACTCAACAGAGGTACCAGAAGCACCCAAAAAGGGAATAAAATGCCGGTTTTAAATTTTGTGATTTTTGAAAAAAACGTAAGGGGTTAGTATGTCGTTTTTTTTTTATTTTTTCAACTTGCTGAAAATGCACCTTTCTGGTCAAAAAAACAGCAGAAACCTCACACACACTCAACAGGGGCACCAGAAGCACCCAAAAAGGGAATAAAATGCCAGTTTTAAATTTTGTGATTTTTGAAAAAAACGTAAGGGGTTAGTATGTCGTTTTTTTTTATTTTTTCAACTTGCTGAAAATGCAACTTTCTGGTCAAAAAAACAGCGGAAACCTCACACACACTCAACACGGGGCCCAGAATAACCCAAAAAACGCATAAAATGCCAAAGTTTGAGGGTGTCGATTTTTGAAAAAAACGTAAGGGGTTAGTATGTCGTTTTTTTCAAATTTTCAACTTGCTGAAAAGGCACTTTTCTGGTCAAAAAAACAGCGGAAACCTCACACACACTCAACAGGGGGCCCAGAAGCACCCAAAAATTGCATAAAATGCCAAAGTTTGAGGGTGTTGATTTTTGAAAAAAAAAAGTAAGGGGTTAGTGTGTCGGGTTTTTTTATTTTTTCAACTTGCTGAAAATGCACCTTTCTGGTCAAACAAACAGCGGAAACCTCACACACACTCAACAGGGGGCCCAGAATAACCCAAAAAACGCATAAAATGCCAAAGTTTGAGGGTGTTGATTTTTGAAAAAAACGTAAGGGGTTAGTATGTCGTTTTTTTTAATTTTTTCAACTTGCTGAAAATGCACCTTTCTGGTCAAAAAAACAGCGGAAACGTCACACACACTCAACAGGGGGCCCAGAAGCACCCAAAAAGGGAATAAAATGCCAGTTTTAAATTTTGTGATTTTTGAAAAAAAGTAAGGGGTTAGTATGTCGTTTTTTTTTTTTATTTTTTCAACTTGCTGAAAATGCACCTTTCTGGTCAAATAAACAGCGGAAACCTCGCACACACTCAACAGGGGCACCAGAAGCACCCAAAAAGGGAATAAAATGCCAGTTTTAAATTTTGTGATTTTTGAAAAAAACGAAAGGGGTTAGTATGTCGTTTTTTTTTTATTTTTTCAACTTGCTGAAAATGCAACTTTCTGGTCAAAAAAACAGCGGAAACCTCACACACACTCAACAGGGGGCCCAGAATAACCCAAAAAATGCATAAAATGCCAAAGTTTGAGGGTGTTGATTTTTGAAAAAAACGTAAGGGGTTAGTATGTCGTTTTTTTTTATTTTTTCAACTTGCTGAAAATGCACCTTTCTGGTCAAAAAAACAGCGGAAACCTCGCACACACTCAACAGGGGCCCCAGAAGCACCCAAAAAGGGAATAAAATGCCAGTTTTAAATTTTGTGATTTTTGAAAAAAACGTAAGGGGTTAGTATTTCGTTTTTTTCAATTTTTCAACTTGCTGAAAAGGCACTTTTCTGGTCAAAAAAACAGCGGAAACCTCACACACACTCAACAGGGGGCCCAGAAGCACCCAAAAATCGCATAAAATGCCAAAGTTTGAGGGTGTTGATTTTTGAAAAAAAAAAGTAAGGGGTTAGTGTGTCGGGTTTTTTTTTTTTTCAACTTGCTGAAAATGCACCTTTCTGGTCAAAAAAACAGCGGAAACGTCACACACACTCAACAGGGGTACCAGAAGCACCCAAAAAGGGAATAAAATGCCAGTTTTAAATTTTGTGATTTTTGAAAAAAACGTAAGGGGTTAGTATGTCATTTTTTTTAATTTTTTTAACTTGCTGAAAATGCAACTTTCTGGTCAAAAAAACAGCGGAAACCTCACACACACTCAACAGGGGGCCCAGAATAACCCAAAAAACGCATAAAATGCCAAAGTTTGAGGGTGTTGATTTTTGAAAAAAACGTAAGGAAAAAACGTAAGGGGTTAGTATGTCGTTTTTTTTAAATTTTTCAACTTGCTGAAAATGCACCTTTCTGGTCAAAAAAACAGCGGAAACCTCGCACACACTCAACAGGGGCACCAGAAGCACCCAAAAAGGGAATAAAATGCCAGTTTTAAATTTTGTGATTTTTGAAAAAAACGTAAGGGGTTAGTATGTCGTTTTTTTCAATTTTTCAACTTGCTGAAAATGCACTTTTCTGGTCAAAAAAACAGCGGAAACCTCACACACACTCAACAGGGGGCCTAGAAGCACCCAAAAAACGCATAAAATGCCAAAGTTTGAGGGTGTTGATTTTTTGAAAAAAAGTAAGGGGTTAGTATGTCGTTTTTTTTTTATTTTTTCAACTTGCTGAAAATGCACCTTTCTGGTCAAAAAAACAGCAGAAACCTCACACACACTCAACAGGGGCAACAGAAGCACCCAAAAAGGGAATAAAATGCCAGTTTTAAATTTTGTGATTTTTGAAAAAAACGTAAGGGGTTAGTATGTCGTTTTTTTTTATTTTTTCAACTTGCTGAAAATGCAACTTTCTGGTCAAAAAAACAGCGGAAACCTCACACACACTCAACACGGGGCCCAGAATAACCCAAAAAACGCATAAAATGCCAAAGTTTGAGGGTGTCGATTTTTGAAAAAAACGTAAGGGGTTAGTATGTCGTTTTTTTCAAATTTTCAACTTGCTGAAAAGGCACTTTTCTGGTCAAAAAAACAGCGGAAACCTCACACACACTCAACAGGGGGCCCAGAAGCACCCAAAAATTGCATAAAATGCCAAAGTTTGAGGGTGTTGATTTTTGAAAAAAAAAAGTAAGGGGTTAGTGTGTCGGGTTTTTTTTTTTTTTCAACTTGCTGAAAATGCACCTTTCTGGTCAAACAAACAGCGGAAACCTCACACACACTCAACAGGGGGCCCAGAATAACCCAAAAAACGCATAAAATGCCAAAGTTTGAGGGTGTTGATTTTTGAAAAAAACGTAAGGGGTTCGTATGTCGTTTTTTTTAATTTTTTCAACTTGCTGAAAATGCACCTTTCTGGTCAAAAAAACCGCGGAAACGTCACACACACTCAACAGGGGGCCCAGAAGCACCCAAAAAGGGAATAAAATGCCAGTTTTAAATTTTGTGATTTTTGAAAAAAAGTAAGGGGTTAGTATGTCGTTTTTTTTTTTATTTTTTCAACTTGCTGAAAATGCACCTTTCTGGTCAAATAAACAGCGGAAACCTCGCACACACTCAACAGGGGCACCAGAAGCACCCAAAAAGGGAATAAAATGCCAGTTTTAAATTTTGTGATTTTTGAAAAAAACGAAAGGGGTTAGTATGTCGTTTTTTTTTATTTTTTCAACTTGCTGAAAATGCAACTTTCTGGTCAAAAACACAGCGGAAACCTCACACACACTCAACAGGGGGCCCAGAATAACCCAAAAAATGCATAAAATGCCAAAGTTTGAGGGTGTTGATTTTTGAAAAAAACGTAAGGGGTTAGTATGTCGTTTTTTTTTATTTTTTCAACTTGCTGAAAATGCACCTTTCTGGTCAAAAAAACAGCGGAAACCTCGCACACACTCAACAGGGGCCCCAGAAGCACCCAAAAAGGGAATAAAATGCCAGTTTTAAATTTTGTGATTTTTGAAAAAAACGTAAGGGGTTAGTATTTCGTTTTTTTCAATTTTTCAACTTGCTGAAAAGGCACTTTTCTGGTCAAAAAAACAGCGGAAACCTCACACACACTCAACAGGGGGCCCAGAAGCACCCAAAAATCGCATAAAATGCCAAAGTTTGAGGGTGTTGATTTTTGAAAAAAAAAAGTAAGGGGTTAGTGTGTCGGGTTTTTTTTTTTTTCAACTTGCTGAAAATGCACCTTTCTGGTCAAAAAAACAGCGGAAACGTCACACACACTCAACAGGGGTACCAGAAGCACCCAAAAAGGGAATAAAATGCCAGTTTTAAATTTTGTGATTTTTGAAAAAAACGTAAGGGGTTAGTATGTCATTTTTTTTAATTTTTTTAACTTGCTGAAAATGCAACTTTCTGGTCAAAAAAACAGCGGAAACCTCACACACACTCAACAGGGGGCCCAGAATAACCCAAAAAACGCATAAAATGCCAAAGTTTGAGGGTGTTGATTTTTGAAAAAAACGTAAGGAAAAAACGTAAGGGGTTAGTATGTCGTTTTTTTTTAATTTTTCAACTTGCTGAAAATGCACCTTTCTGGTCAAAAAAACAGCGGAAACCTCGCACACACTCAACAGGGGCACCAGAAGCACCCAAAAAGGGAATAAAATGCCAGTTTTAAATTTTGTGATTTTTGAAAAAAACGTAAGGGGTTAGTATGTCGTTTTTTTCAATTTTTCAACTTGCTGAAAATGCACTTTTCTGGTCAAAAAAACAGCGGAAACCTCACACACACTCAACAGGGGGCCTAGAAGCACCCAAAAATCGCATAAAATGCCAAAGTTTGAGGGTGTTGATTTTTTGAAAAAAAGTAAGGGGTTAGTATGTCGTTTTTTTTTTTATTTTTTCAACTTGCTGAAAATGCACCTTTCTGGTCAAAAAAACAGCAGAAACCTCACACACACTCAACAGGGGCACCAGAAGCACCCAAAAAGGGAATAAAATGCCAGTTTTAAATTTTGTGATTTTTGAAAAAAACGTAAGGGGTTAGTATGTGTTTTTTTTTTTATTTTTTCAACTTGCTGAAAATGCACCTTTCTGGTCAAAAAAACAGCGGAAACGTCACACACACTCAACAGGGGTACCAGAAGCACCCAAAAAGGGAATAAAATGCCAGTTTTAAATTTTGTGATTTTTGAAAAAAACGTAAGGGGTTAGTATGTCATTTTTTTTAATTTTTTTAACTTGCTGAAAATGCAACTTTCTGGTCAAAAAAACAGCGGAAACCTCACACACACTCAACAGGGGGCCCAGAATAACCCAAAAAACGCATAAAATGCCAAAGTTTGAGGGTGTTGATTTTTGAAAAAAACGTAAGGGGTTAGTATGTCGTTTTTTTAAATTTTTTCAACTTGCTGAAAATGCACCTTTCTGGTCAAAAAAACAGCGGAAACCTCGCACACACTCAACAGGGGCACCAGAAGCACCCAAAAAGGGAATAAAATGCCAGTTTTAAATTTTGTGATTTTTGAAAAAAACGTAAGGGGTTAGTATGTCGTTTTTTTCAATTTTTCAACTTGCTGAAAATGCACTTTTCTGGTCAAAAAAACAGCGGAAACCTCACACACACTCAACAGGGGGCCTAGAAGCACCCAAAAAACGCATAAAATGCCAAAGTTTGAGGGTGTTGATTTTTTGAAAAAAAGTAAGGGGTTAGTATGTCGTTTTTTCAATTTTTTCAACTTGCTGAAAATGCACTTTTCTGGTAAAAAAAAAAAAAACAGCGGAAACTTCACACACACTCAACAGGGGGCCCAGAAGCACCCAAAAAGGGAATAAAATGCCAGTTTTAATTTTTGTGATTTTTGAAAAAAACGTAAGGGGTTAGTATGTCGTTTTTTTCAATTTTTTCATTTTGCTGAAAATGCACCTTTCTGGTAAAAAAAAAAAAAACAGCGGAAACCTCACACACACTCAACAGGGGGCCCAGAATAACCCAAAAAATGCATAAAATGCCAAAGTTTGAGGGTATTGATTTTTGAAAAAAACGTAAGGGGTTAGTATGTCGTTTTTTTTAATTTTTTCAACTTGCTGAAAATGCACCTTTCTGGTCAAAAAAACAGCAGAAACCTCACACACACACTCAACAGGGGCACCAGAAGCACCCAAAAAGGGAATGAAATGCCAGTTTTAAATTTTGTGATTTTTGAAAAAAACGTAAGGGGTTAGTATGTCGTTTTTTTTTATTTTTTCAACTTGCTGAAAATGCACCTTTCTGGTCAAAAAAACAGCGGAAACCTCGCACACACTCAACAGGGGCAACAGAAGCACCCAAAAAGGGAATAAAATGCCAGTTTTAAATTTTGTGATTTTTGAAAAAAACGTAAGGGGTTAGTATGTCGTTTTTTTCAATTTTTCCAACTTGCTGAAAATGCACCTTTCTGGTCAAAAAAACTGCAGAAACCTCACACACACTCAACAGGGGCACCAGAAGCACCCAAAAAGGGAATAAAATGCCAGTTTTAAATTTTGTGATTTTTGAAAAAAACGTAAGGGGTTAGTATGTCGTTTTTTTTTATTTTTTCAACTTGCTGAAAATGCAACTTTCTGGTCAAAAAAACAGCGGAAACCTCACACACACTCAACAGGGGGCCCAGAATAACCCAAAAAACGCATAAAATGCCAAAGTTTGAGGGTGTTGATTTTTGAAAAAAACGTAAGGGGTTAGTATGTTGTTTTTTTAAATTTTTTCAACTTGCTGAAAATGCACCTTTCTGGTCAAAAAAACAGCGGAAACGTCACACACACTCAACAGGGGTACCAGAAGCACCCAAAAAGGGAATAAAATGCCAGTTTTAAATTTTGTGATTTTTGAAAAAAACGTAAGGTATGTCGTTTTTTGTTTTTTTTTTCAACTTGCTGAAAATGCAACTTTCTGGTCAAAAAAACAGCGGAAACCTCACACACACTCAACAGGGGGCCCAGAATAACCCAAAAAACGCATAAAATGCCAAAGTTTGAGGGTGTTGATTTTTGAAAAAAACGTAAGGGGTTAGTATGTCGTTTTTTTTAATTTTTTCAACTTGCTGAAAATGCACCTTTCTGGTCAAAAAAAACAGCGGAAACCTCGCACACACTCAACAGGGGCACCAGAAGCACCCAAAAAGGGAATAAAATGCCAGTTTTAAATTTTGTGATTTTTGAAAAAAACGTAAGGGGTTAGTATGTCGTTTTTTTCAATTTTTCAACTTGCTGAAAATGCACTTTTCTGGTCAAAAAAACAGCGGAAACCTCACACACACTCAACAGGGGGCCTAGAAGCACCCAAAAAACGCATAAAATGCCAAAGTTTGAGGGTGTTGATTTTTTGAAAAAAAGTAAGGGGTTAGTATGTCGTTTTTTCAATTTTTTCAACTTGCTGAAAATGCACTTTTCTGGTAAAAAAAAAAAAAAACAGCGGAAACTTCACACACACTCAACAGGGGGCCCAGAAGCACCCAAAAAGGGAATAAAATGCCAGTTTTAAATTTTGTGATTTTTGAAAAAAACGTAAGGGGTTAGTATGTCGTTTTTTTCAATTTTTCAACTTGCTGAAAATGCACTTTTCTGGTCAAAAAAACAGCGGAAACCTCACACACACTCAACAGGGGGCCTAGAAGCACCCAAAAAACGCATAAAATGCCAAAGTTTGAGGGTGTTGATTTTTTGAAAAAAAGTAAGGGGTTAGTATGTCGTTTTTTCAATTTTTTCAACTTGCTGAAAATGCACTTTTCTGGTAAAAAAAAAAAAAAAACAGCGGAAACTTCACACACACTCAACAGGGGGCCCAGAAGCACCCAAAAAGGGAATAAAATGCCAGTTTTAAATTTTGTGATTTTTGAAAAAAACGTAAGGGGTTAGTATGTCGTTTTTTTCAATTTTTCAACTTGCTGAAAATGCACTTTTCTGGTCAAAAAAACAGCGGAAACCTCACACACACTCAACAGGGGGCCTAGAAGCACCCAAAAAACGCATAAAATGCCAAAGTTTGAGGGTGTTGATTTTTTGAAAAAAAATAAGGGGTTAGTATGTCGTTTTTTCAATTTTTTCAACTTGCTGAAAATGCACTTTTCTGGTAAAAAAAAAAAAAAACAGCGGAAACTTCACACACACTCAACAGGGGGCCCAGAAGCACCCAAAAAGGGAATAAAATGCCAGTTTTAAATTTTGTGATATTTGAAAAAAACGTAAGGGGTTAGTATGTCGTTTTTTTCAATTTTTTCAACTTGCTGAAAATGCACCTTTCTGGTAAAAAAAAAAACAGCGGAAACCTCACACACACTCAACAGGGGGCCCAGAAGCACCCAAAAAACGCATAAAATGCCAAAGTTTGAGGGTGTTGATTTTTGAAAAAAATGTAAGGGGTTAGTATGTCGTTTTTTTTTTTATTTTTTCAACTTGCTGAAAATGCACCTTTCTGGTCAAATAAACAGCGGAAACCTCGCACACACTCAACAGGGGCACCAGAAGCACCCAAAAAGGGAATAAAATGCCAGTTTTAAATTTTGTGATTTTTGAAAAAAACGTAAGGGGTTAGTATGTCGTTTTTTTCAATTTTTTCAACTTGCTGAAAATGCACTTTTCTGGTCAAAAAAACAGCGGAAACCTCACACACACTCAACAGGGGGCCCAGAATAACCCAAAAAACGCATAAAATGCCAAAGTTTGAGGGTGTTCATTTTTTTAAAAAAAGTAAGGGGTTAGTATGTTGTTTTTTCAATTTTTTCAACTTGCTGAAAATGCACTTTTCTGGTAAAAAAAAAAAAAAAAAACAGCGGAAACTTCACACACACTCAACAGGGGGCCCAGAAGCACCCAAAAAGGGAATAAAATGCCAGTTTTAAATTTTGTGATTTTTGAAAAAAACGTAAGGGTTTAGTATGTCGTTTTTTTCAATTTTTTCAACTTGCTGAAAATGCACCTTTCTGGTAAAAAAAAAAAAAAAACAGCGGAAACCTCACACACACTCAACAGGGGACCTAGAAGCACCCAAAAAACGCATAAAATGCCAAAGTTTGAGGGTGTTGATTTTTGAAAAAAACGTAAGGGGTTAGTATATCGTTTTTTTCAATTTTTTCAACTTGTTGAAAATGCACCTTTCTGGTCAAAAAAACAGCGGAAACCTCGCACACACTCAACAGGGGCACCAGAAGCACCCAAAAAGGGAATAAAATGCCAGTTTTAAATTTTGTGATTTTTGAAAAAAACGTAAGGGGTTAGTATGCCGTTTTTTTCAGCATACCCGCAACCCTAGTGGGGTTAAGCTGCATACAAAATGGATGGATGGATGGAACCCTCATATCCCCATGACTGTACCCCTGATGAGAAACCCCAACTGGTCATAATGTGGAGTTTGTGTGAGTGTTTTTTCCTGCGGGTACTCCGGCTTCCTGCCACTTTGTAAGCATCCTCAGGTTCATTGGCGACACCTTCAACGTGGCAGTCGCATATCTTCCACTTTTCATCAGGAACTCCAATCAAAGCAAGATATTTGAACATAATAGCGACCCTTCCTGGCACTTGAAACTTTTGTGGCCCAAACCTCCCTCCTGGTTGAAGCCCAGCTATCAACTGCAAGCGTTATTAAGCTGACTCGTCGGTTGTGTCGCTCTTAATCTAAATAAGAATAATATGCCGAATCGGGTAAGAGGTTAACGAATCAGACATGATATTGATCAACTGATATACAGCACGTGTCTCGTGTTGTGCATGAAGAAGTTTTGATGATCAATACACGGATAAGAAGCTGACACGTTCGATGCTCGCAGACATCTTTCTCCCATGAATTCCGCTGTAATTCATATGATTAGGCAAAGGTGCCTCCCTGCGTGGGAGCTGCTGGGAAGCGTTTTCTTTTTCCACCTCCCCTCCACCAGCTATTCCTTTAAGCTCACTTTAAGCTCCGATCTCGTTTCTTTCCAGTCATGCAACATTAAGGGCACTTTCAAAAATCAGTAGCTTGATGTTCATTCTCACAAATTAGGACCACGGACGTCAGAGGCGTGCCAAGAATAACAACTCCTATTTCCATGCCAACGTATCTGCGATATTGTCGGAACCACACGCAAATTCGGAATTTCATGAGTTCAGCACTCTTTCGGCCGATGTTTACATGAACGGCAGCAGTAATAGTAGCGCGACGACTGAGCCCGCTGCTCAATAAGATTCAATTATGGTGTTTACATGAGCGGCTTATATAACGCTCCTTTCATAAGCTTGTTTACCTGTTACAGCCGGATGGACGTGATGCCCCCCCCGACATCACATTTTTAATGTACGCTTTTTAAAAACACAGAACCACACCAGCAATAGCTCACCTCACCTCTTGATGGAGTTCAAACCCATTAGTCAATTGTGTGAAATTGTGTGTAGTCAATTTGCCCGCAGTGGCATAGTAATCCGCAAGCTCGTGTCCGATGGAGTCTTTGTCCAATGGGCTGTCTCTACTGTCTCTACTGTATAACTTGGGAAAAGACAGAAGACAGCAGATGTGTGCTCATGTCTCAAAACTTCCCCAAAAGTGCAATTTTCCATGAGTATTCCATTTACCTTTATTGAAGACGCTTCCTGGGAAGATGGCGAGGAGCGGATCCTCATCAATGGCGACTTCTCAACACCTTCAAGCTTTAGTGATGTCTGTTTCTTAACATCTTTGAGGACATCGGCCTCCTTCATTTCTTCTTTCTTCACCGTGGTATGGTGGAAAGTATGGTAGAGTTCGGTGTTGGGCGTGTGATCCAAGATGGCTGAATGCACGCGCAATGCTGTATCATCTCTATTCATCCTTATTTATACCACAAGTCACTATATAAAGGCAGTTTGCTACGCGTTACGTTTGCTAATGTAAGATAACCAAGACGAAGGATGGAGGAAGAATGAGCAAATATTTGAGTGGAAAATTTTTGTTGGTAACCCAATCATGCAAAAAAACTATATTTGTCGTTAGTGTCGTCTGAAATTAACGTAAAAGATAACCAATTTATTATATAAATTTAAGATTATAAAATATTTGAAACAAAGAACTCAAAATAATAGACTATATAATATATATATATATATATATAATTATATATACATATATATTGCAAAAAAAGTTTGACTATATTTGTCGTTAGTGTCATCTAAAATTAATGTAAAAGATAACCAATTTATTATATAAATTTAAGATTATAAAATATTTGAAACAAAAAACTCAAAATAATAGTCTATATAATATATATATAATATATAAAATATAATTATATATATATATATATATATATATAATATAAAATATATAAAAATAATATATATTATATGTATTATAATATATATAATAATCGTCGTGCTTTTCGGCAATAATGACGAGCCTAGCGTCATCAACTTCTGCGCATCCCATTCACAAGTTGAATGGTAACACTAAATAATGCTGAATTACTCTCTTTTGTCATTAAATATATATTTTACATATTTTGCACTACAGCCAATTAAAGGATGAATTTACAGTTTATAAGGTTATAATGTTCAAGTAAAAATGTCAAGCATGTACTTATGCGTGGTTACGCACTTAGACAATAGTTGTAATTATAAAATATATAAAATATAATGTAAAATAATAATATAATATAATTGTAAAATATAATTGCATAGGCAGACAGAATTTAAAAAAAAAATCCACATATACTCGACGTTTGAGACCGACTTGGTGGTTTTGGGGACTTTTTTGTTAGCATGCTAGCTGTTCGCGTAGATACCTTATGACAACCACAACCACAACTTATGACAGTTGTTAATACGCTAAATAAATATTATATATCCGTGACAGGTTCAGAGTACTTACCTTTATTATGCGGTCGGAAACAATAATGTAGAAAGTGATGTCATGAAATGAAAGCATTCCATCGATATAATCACACTCCTTCAACGCCCACTCACTTTAACCAGTGTTTTATTTCTACACAATAAATGACAGCAAAAAATGAACATGATACTCATCTTTATGACTCTTTCCTTATGAAAATATAGTACAGATCCGACATGATTTTGCCATGTAGCAGAGCACCAAAAAATATATATAATTGCAACTGTGAGAAACGAGACAAACACGGAATGAAAAAAAAAAAAGTCCAACTGGTTGTATATGTGCCTGAAAAAGTGCATACTGTAAAAAGAACCAAGAAGAGCGAGGACGCCATCAGAGAGACAACAGACGGCGTCCTTTACAGTGAAGTTCTCAGGAGACCCAAAGGCAAATTATGACTCATCCAGTCCAAAATGGGGGAGGAAGGGGGGGCAGAAACAATGCAGAATAAAAAGTTGCTAATGAGGTTCCGCTTCGACCCAGAAAGGATCAAGAAATAATAAATACGACTTACTGTATGTAAGCGATGTTGGGAAAAAAAAAAAAACAGTATGAAGAAATATATGCTGATGACGAGTGAGTGGGCGTGGCAAAGCATCTTCTTCTTTTTTCTGCTTTTTCTCGGTATTTCTGCGGGCGATACTTTGACACAATATACAATAACATCTCTTTGTATAATAGTTAGGATAAAAATCGATCCGAGAGCTACTCCCAAACAGTTAGTACATTTGTTTCTGCAAATACAATCATCATATAATATTACTATTTACATCTTAAAATATATTTGTTGAGCAATCGGGTACGAAACATTGCAGTAATACCACTAGATATCCACGGAATATGCAAATACACTGTATATTTTTGAAAAAAAAAACAAACAACAAAAATATGAATGGAGGGATAAGCCGAGAGCCCCGTGAGAGGTACTTCATGTGTTATAATACACAAAAAATGAAAATGGCACATATTTTTCTCCACAGAGGGGCTTCAAACACTTCATTTTTTAGACATGCAAATTAGAAACAAAGTGTCAACTGTAAAAAAAAAAATCTATGGAAGGATATGAAAGCCTGTCATGGCCGAGCGTATGTGATAAGCCAGGACTCTTGGCCCAGGAGGAGTGTGTTCCTTCAAGCCTGGCTTCAAACGCACCTTTAAGCCGCCCAAACTTCCCCTGGACTTACACTGGCCGCCCTGTACCCGCCGAGCTGACAGTGACAGATGAGGCAGTGTGTCAAGGAGTGAGCGGGGGAGGGAGAGGATGGGCGGCGGGAGTCCCAGAGAGGGTGGCGGCCGTCCCCTCGTATGGGAGAAAGTCTGACTCATTGGCCCTTGCTACGTGTCGTGTTGCCTACCGCCGCCCCTGGGGCCCCCGCGGGGTCCGGCCCCTGTGAGTACACATCTTCACACCTGGCCAAATAGCGGCTCAGGCCAGAAAAAGCACCACGATGTGGGGGCGCGCTCTCTGTACTTTATGGTAGCTGGCACTGGGGGCGGTGGCCTCTTGGAGTCCAATAATAACTAGGGGTCTTCAAAGTGTTGCAAGGTGAGACCCCGAACACCATTCAGAGAATACACTACAGGTGAAGGCCCGCCCCCCGGTCCCCCCGTCCCCCATGCCCCGAACCACACATTTTCTGGCGTTTTCTGTTCACTCCAGTCTGTTTATTCCTGGCTGAATCGTGGCACAGGCCAGGGAAAAACACCTGCAAAGTACCTTTGCCCGAGGGGGGAGGGGGGGCCTCAAGTTCTTGAAACATGCTTTTGAAGGAGGGTACAAAAGTGTCCAATAATCACTCCGATTATCCGAGAATCGGAGCCCCCCCATTCAGCGAATATAATACAGTTGAGGCCACCCCTTGCCTCCAAAACACTCTTTTTCCAGAGCATTTTTTTTATTTTCTACTCACACCCGACCAACCGTGTACTGGGGGCCCAATAGTGGCAAGGCTGGGACAAGTCAAAGTACTCCTTTTTCGCTGTCTTTTTACCCAAATCTGTTCATTTTTTCCAATCAAAAAAATTCGATTTTCGCTTCCCCGGAAGTCCATTGGCTTGCCTCACACTGTGATAACCCCTGGTAACTGGAGTCCTCCATCTCCATTGTTTTCTTTGTTTTGTTTTCTCTATCTCTATCTCTAATATATATATATATATATATATGTATATATATGTATATATATATTGCTGTTAATAAAAAATAACAGGCAAACAAAAGAAAAACATACATTCTGGTTTTGACGGGAGAAGGATTTACACACGTGAAGACTCTTCCCTAACAGCCAATGATTTCGTTTTTTTTTGTTTGTTTTTTTTGAGGGATAGCGACCAACAGGAGAATGAACAATAAGTAAAAAATAACTTACATGGACATTAAATATAACTTAAAAAAGATAACACTCTCAATAAATAGTTCTACTATGTACATCATTGTTATGAGAAGCAAAAAAACTATTATATATATATATATATATATATATATATATATATATATATATATATATATATATATATATATATATATATATATATATATATATATATATATATATATATATATATATATATATATGAATATGTTGAAGCAGCAAACATTACAGGCATGAGGTACAGCGAGGGATCCTGTGATAACAACAGTATCGAGGTGATGTTCCTTCTTTTGCATGTATGGCTTAAAAAATGCCCCCCCCCCCCCCCCCCAAAAAAAAAAAACTTCAGTATATTGAAGTTTATGGTACAGGCTATAGAAAGTTCTATGATTTAAAAACCACGTGGATTTCTCTCAGATATGAATAAAGTATATAACTTTCTTGAAATGATCACCCCCCCCGGCCCCCCACCGGTTATAGTTGTATGTAAAGCAGCCGTATATTACATATTTCATATTTCTAACAACAAGGTTTAGAAGATTGAATTTGCTTTTTCTTCATTTAGGTTTTCCTTCTGTTTACCATTTGTGTACCTTCAAAAATTAGGGCCAAACAAGACAAACAAAAAAAATTTACAGTCGAGCCAGATGATATTAAAGATATTAAAATATCAAAAATACAGTGGAACCTCCAAAGTCTAATGTATCTAAAGTTGTACAGTTTTTAGTTCTTGAAAAATTAAGGAAAAATACGCCATAAGCACAGTTTTCCCCATCCATCCATTTTTCTACGCTTATGCGGGTCACGGGGGCGGGGGTCTGAGTAGACTTCCCGGTCCCCGGCCACCTCCTCCAATTCCACCAGGAGGACTCCAAGGTGGGAGACATAATCCCTCCAGCGTGTCCTAGGTCTGCCCCGGGGGCCTTCTCCCACCCGAGCGAGCCCCTCACCAAGGAGTTGTCTGGCTCTGAGGCTTTACTCCGAGCCCCTCCTGGATGACTGAACTCCTCGCCCTGTCTCTTAGGGTGAGGCCAGCCACCTTATGGAGGAAACTCATTTCAGCCGTTCATATCCGCCATCTTGTTCTTTCGGTACGGCGCCGGTATTACTGCAGTTTTCTCCTTTTTTAAAAAAAAGTTTAGATGGTAGAAGTTTGGCACTGGAACACATTATTTTAATTTTCATTGTTATGTAAAAAATTGAAACATAAAAAAATGGCAGCCTTGGAAGTTCCACTGTATACGCTAACGCCTCCACCTGTCATATTGTTCATGGTAGAAATACATTAGGAGTTAAAGTTGAGGTTCCTAAAACCAGCGCAGTGATGTAAGCAATGGTCTTAAAGCGGCAACACAGGTAGTAGGAAGGACGGATATAATACAGTTAGTCTGGCATCACCAATCCGACAATAGCAGCTTCTTCTAGCAGACACTTTTTTGGAAGATTTAGCAACTAAAACAAAAAGTGCAGTAACTGAGGTCATTTACACAAACAACTAATTGAATATGACATTTGGTCAAGAAAAGACAAACCTGAAAAGACAGCGGAAATTATTTACATTTGTATGTTGTTTTGGGGGTTGGGAATAATACCTTCATTGCGTATGACGATTCCCGACACACATGAGGATGGCATGGAACGCTTATAGCAGCCTTTTGCCAGTCCAATAAAAAGTCACGCTGACTGTAACCACGGATGCGGCAGAGCAGCAACATTTGGGGGGGGCCTGGTAAGCCAAGCAGCAGCAGTGTGTTTGTAGTGGGGGGGTGTGGGTGCGGGACTTGATTGGTGGGGAAAGACACACAAGAACCGCTATGTGTAGATGGGACAAGTGCACTTAACATGGTGGCCATTTTGTTACGTGCACAACCGTGTCCATGGAAGCGTGATGACGTGAATAACCAGCCCTTGTACTGTACGTCTAAACGCCGCTACGCAATCATAACGCTTACATTCCCAACGGAGCTGATTTGACTTCCAGTTAAAAGTACAGAAAGTTGGTACCGCGGTAAAATTGTAAAACAAAAATACACGCTGCATTGAACGCTTCAGTCCTAAGTGGAGAAAAAGGGTCTTCGGTATTTACTGCCGAGGAGACTAAGACTCGACCAAACACAAAATAAGGTGTTACAGTTTGGTCGTGTGCCCGACCCGAGTTCGATTCCACCCTCAGGCATCTCTGTGTGGAGTTTGCATGTTCTCCCCGTGCATGCGTGGGTTTTCTCCGGGTACTCCGGTTTCCTCCCACATTCCAAAATTGAATTGAATTGTTCATAGGTATGAATGTGAGTGTGAATGGTTGTTTGTCTATATGTGCCCTGTGATTGGCCAGTCCAGGGTGTACCCCGCCTCTCGCCCTAATTTCAGACAGCTGGGATAGGCTCCAGCACCCCTGCCCCGCGACCTTCGTGAGGATAAGCGGTAAAAAATGAATGAATGAGTTTTCTTTTTTGTTTTTGTTTTAAATCCCGCGTGAAAATGTGACTGACCGAAGACAAAAGCTAAAGTGCAGAATCTTGGCGACACAGTAGCAGGCGTTGTTTTCATTACGCATTCTGTGTTTTCTTTCTAAATGAAATAAAAAAACTAACTCCATGGGAATATTGTTTCTGCGGTTCCCGGGATGGTAATTACTCCGACAGTTTTCTGCCCCTATTTGTTGATTCCATGTTTGCTTTTGTGTGGAATCTATGGAGTGTCGATGAGAAATAGAAGCATATCGCCCCCCCTTCCCCCACCCACCAAGCGGTTTTCTGATGTGCCGATGAAGAAACACTTTTTTTTTAGTTGTTGTTGAGTAAAATTAAAAAGATACAGAACCGTTTGTGCCAAACCTCATGCCTTCAAAAGTGTCTGAGAAACATGTGTCTTCATTTCCTTTCTATCTGGAATTATTGATCCAACAACCAAACCCCCTCCTACAGAAACATTTGGAATTGCTTCAACCATGAAGGACACTAAAGTACATACTGGTCAAAAGGCATGCTACAGCCTATTGTCTCTGTTGATATATTTTGTTTTTTTTTAATTCTCTAGCAAAAGAAAATCTTTCTGGTTATACGTTTGATGACGAAGAATGATGACCCTTATATAAATGATGTTTTCCATGGAGTCCACTTGTCCTTTCCCGATCATTCCGGCTGGTTTTGGGGTGTAAGCGAGGATGGAGAGGTATACCTGTTCAAAGCAGCATGTGCAGGAAACTGGAGGATGAAAATGGAGGGGGTCGGCCTCGGCCACTCAGGCTGTGTGGTGTTGGAGTAAAGGTGTTTTGGGATGTTGAAAAGGGTTCCCATCCTCCTTTTGTGGGTTCGGTCACCCCAGGGAATGGACGCCTTCTTCTCTTTTGTTTTCCATAGCATTAGGATCCCGACAGGAGCACTCATCTCGTATGTCACAGGACATGGGGAAGGGAATCACCTGTGTGGACAGGAAGACATTTGAATTTATCTCAGATCTCATCAATCCCCTCAGGACATTTTTTTTTATCCAAGAGGAGACTAAGGGCAGCCAGAAAATTCAAATATGCTTGAGTTGTCAGGAGAACATGCCGCACTGAAGGCATCAGTTGTAAAGACCAACATTCTGCTATATTTACTTCTCTGCACAATTAAAAAAAAAAACTATTTTCATCCGAGAAGAGACTGAGGACAGCCAGAAAACGCACCACTTGTGTAACACACTGCTGCATCCAGAGGATTATCTATCCTAATGCTCCCTGTAGACAGAGTTCATTATTTTGGCCAGATTGTTGCCGGTGTCCTTCAGTAACAGCATAAGAGAACTCCAGGATCGGTAGCCATCGCTCTAGGCGTCCAACGTCATCAGATAAAACGTCAGGAATGCGTCACCGGCACCAGCTGCTATTGCTGCCACGTTGTCTACCAGCCTCTCTGGGGGTCAGCCTGCTTCAGCTGTTTGGGTACACAAAACGCCCCCCCCCCCACCGTCCTCAGGCCAAAGCAGGAACACATGTGGTCCAAGTCAGGCAAAGGCAAACACAAGACCAAGGGCATATGCTGCCAGCATTACTTTTTTCTTATTAGGATTGAAGTGGTCTTTTTAAACAATACTCAGTATACAATGTAGTACATGCTCAAAGAGTAGTAATCTAGTCTGACACTGAGCTAGCTGGGAAATATTATTCGTAGCAAAGAAAAGAGAACTGTAATAAATGCAACAGAAATGTAGTAAGTAAGCTTTTCATTATTTCTTTTTTCTTGATTTAATTAAAATATATTTTCTTTATTTAACTTTTAATGCGAGGGGTAGCAAGAAAATTAGTACTGCAGTAAAATTCTGTTTGCAACTTTGGCCATGAAAGCAAAGCACATTATCCAAGAGGAGACTGAGGGCTACAAGTGAATAGATAGTGGAATAGTAGTGTATTCATTGCACTATAAAGAAACTGTTTTTATGCGAGAGGAGACTAAGGGCAGCCAGAGGAGCTTTTCTTTATTTCTTTTTTTTATTTATTTAATTTAAATATATTTTCTTTATTTAACTTTTAATGCGAGGGGTTGAAGAAAATTAGTACTGCAGTAAAATTCTGTTTCCAACTTTGACCTTTGTTAATAGCACTGGAATAAACGCAGCAAAGATTTAGTAACGTTACAAAAACAGCATAATAAATATGTACTGTATATTTCTTCTTGCTAATGTTGTTGCCCAACATGCCACATGTTTGCAATGACAATAAATAACGCTTGAACCCTGACCCCAGAGCTCAGAGGAAACCCCGCCAGTAAGTCATGAGAATAAACCATTTTGTAGACGGCAGGGGGTTGTAAAATAACATGAATGAGCATTGACGCAGGCTTCCCCTTTGAAAGGCTGTGTAATAGTCGCTGTTTGTGCGGCGGGCTAGCCTTCATGTGAGGGCCAGCAGAGCGAGTGGGCAGTGCCCTGTGAACCCTCAGAGGAAAAACGAGGCCTGCATGGGATGATTTTACAAGTCCAGGGGCCGGACTCACATCAGAAACAGCTGTCAAGAGCTGTGTTCCTGTGGCATTTTGAGGCCAAGAGCCCCCGTTTCAGTTTAGTTTGCGTCTTATATTCGTTTATCTTTCTTTCCTCCTCCCACTTCCTCTCCACACCTCACTCTCCATCACTCCAAGGCCGATTCTGTTTATCTCTCCATCTTGAGAATGACGGTGGGTGGCAAATTTGAACGGGTTTCCTCATGACCTTGACCCTAAGGGTGCTGGGGGCCAGCTGCCACATCTGGCCCCGACCTCAGGGTCTCTATCTTCAGGGTGGCTGGGAAATGGCTGGCTGGCCTTGTGGGCCCAGGGGCCCTCATGCTGCCCCGTATCCCATGGCTAAAGGGGTGGGGGTATAGGACACCCACTAACTGCTACATGAAAGACCTTCTGAAGGTTGTTGACCTTGTCAGAGCCTCATCCTTCCATCACAGGCACAGGTCAAAATAACACAGTCTTCCTCTCATTGCTGTTGAGTTTGTGCGTGTCAGTCATTGCTAGGAGGGTGGAAGGTATGGAAAGTCTAGTCTGGTGCTGCAAACCGGACTGGACTAACATACTTCTAGACAAATGAATGCTGCTTTCAAGGGCGTGCGTAGTCTGAGTTTCAGACCGATTGGTTTTTTACTATAGCTTAACCTTTTCTGATGAGGCTGGAGCCTATCCCAGCCGACTACACCCAGGACTAACTGCTTGATGAATGGGGAGTGGGGGGTGGGGGTTGATTCCACACAAAGAGTTCTTTTATTTTCAACACCGCTAATTTAGGTCACAGGGAAGCTGGAGCCTATCCCAGTCTTCACCATGGCATGAAAGTCATGCAATCATATTTTAAATTGTGCTATACTTTGCATTCATTCATTCATTCATCTCCTACCGTTTATCCTCACAAGGGTCGTGGGGGTGCTGGAGCCTATCCCAGCTGTCTTCGGGCGAGAGGCGGGGTACACCCTGGACTGGTAGCCAGCCAATCACAGGGCACATATAGACAAACAACCATTCACACTCACATTCATACCTATGGACAATTTGGAGTCGCCAATTAACCTAACATGTTTTTGGAATGTGGGAGGAAATCGGAGAAAACCCACGCATGAACGGGGAGAACATGCAAACTCCACACAGAGATGGCCGAGGGTGGAATTGAACCACTCGACCACCGTGCAGCCCTCCAGCTATATTTTTTCATAGTAAAATTAGGGTATCTAGAAATACCCACAGGAGACCCTTGGCATCATTATAAGTGATGCATTCAATGACGCATGCACTAATCACTAAGAATGTGGCTGTTGCCCCATTCTGACAAGAGTTGAGCACTTCCAAAAATACATCGAAACGAAACTGACAGAAATGAAGAGAGAACAAGATTTAAACTTTGAAAAAAGTGCCCAAAACTTATGACTTGTTTGTCTACATAAGCACTAGCATTTAACATCAGCAGAGTGCCAGAATGTGAACAAACAGAGGCCGGTGTGTCCTCCACCTTTGCTCAGCTGCAGAGAAAAGCCCCGGCTCCTCCCGCCACATTATCCCTAAGTCCCGTCCTACTTTTTTTTTTAAACGGCGTCATAGCCACCAAAGTTGGCATTAAAGTTAACTATGGCGAGCTGCTGTTTATTCAATTGTTGGCAATTACTGGGAATTGCAGTAGCTTGACAAAAACAGGGAAAGTGAGAAAGTAGGAAAGCTGCCCTGGATATTATTACAAGGAATACCAACTACCGTGTACTATGTGCGGTTGCTGACTTGAAAGTCAGCGCTATTGACCTCTTACCACGTAAGCATATTCAATAAGTGAAGGCAGACAACCAAAGTAGATGAAATGTACACCGCCACCCGCCCCCACCCCAGCACATCATAACATACCCGCTATCTGTAACGTCAGTTGTATGAAATGCTTTAAATGCTAGGTGGTCAACGCCGGCGGCGGCTGACCATCAGCTTGGACACAAACATCAGTCATGACACGTTACAAATCACGTATTGAGCGTGATCCTGTGCCAGACTCTGAAGAGCCGTAAACAGCGCGGAGAGAGACTGGGAGGCAACGAGAGAGCCGACGACCACCAAAGCAGACAGAAAAACATATAGTCTCATTTAGCTAAAGTTGTTTTAGAGGGGCCAAGCCATATAACTATGTAATTGCTGCCCTCTGCATACTGCTCCAAGCATCCAAGAGAGGAATTCCTTCCAAAATTGGGATGTAGGAGGGGAAAGGGGGGGGGGGGGGGGGGAGACTACTAGCGCACAAGGCATTACTCCATACGCTTGCCTACTCTCCTCAATGCCAAAGCCGACTGACAGCTTGCAACTATTAAGGCTGGATCCAGAGGTGACCTTACATGCAAGTAGACCTTACACCCTCAAAGCTCCTGGGGGTGGAATAATACACAACAAGTCATCCAGAACTCATGGGGGGAGGGGGGGGGGCAGTGGGGGAGTCTGAAATTGTAATCCAATACATGTTTTGTCAAATCCAGGAATATTTCCTCATGATCTGTTAGCTGTCCATACTGAGTGTGCACACAAAAAAATCAAACAAAGTGGCTTGGACGGAAAGGCACAAAATAGTTTCCCGAGCCAATTGCTTGCGGGGGGCGTTCGTGCTCATGTAATGCCTCTGCTGGCGACTCGCCGTCTTCCACGTCCTCGAAAAATTCTCCTCCAAGCAAAAAATCGAATGTAAATCGGCATTTATTACATTGGCGGCTTGCTATATACATATAAATATTACACTTGGCAGACGTTGAGTATGTTTGATTCTTCTGGCGCTGTCTTCAAACTTGACGTTATGTCACGATCCTGATGAAGGTGCACTTGCAAGCCTATGTTTGAAAAGGTTCTTCATGACTCTTGTTTTTGATTGGACTTTAAATGAGGCATACCTCAGCGGTAAACTGTGGTACTATAGCCCCCCTCACACCAGACGTGCAAGAGGAAGCGAGGGCTTAGCGTGAGCTAAGCAAACAGCTAAAGGCTATGGTTCAAAGCCCACAGCCTGGAACCTTCCCTCTCACACACATTTAAAGATGCTTATTTGTGAAATGAGGGGAGAAAATGAACATGGAACGCCACCCATGGACTGCAGAACCTCAATGGCATTTTGACCTGAATATAAGACAACCATGCATATCAGACTTTTTCCATGTAAAATTAATTTTCTACCGCTTTTCCTCATGAGGGTCGCGGGGGTGCTGGAGCCTATCCCAGTTGTCTTCGGGTGAGAGGCGGGGTACACCCTGGACTGGTGGCCAGCCAATCACAGGGCACATATAGACAAACAACCATTCACACTCACATTCATACCTATGGACAATTTGGAGTCGCCAATTAACCTAGCATGTTTTTGGAATGTGGGAGGAAACCGGAGTACCCGGAGAAAACCCACGCATGCACGGGGAGAACATGCAAACTCCACACAGAGATGGCCGAGGGTGGAATTGAACCCTGGTCTCCTAGCTGTGAGGTCTGCGCTCTAACCACTCGACCGCCGTGTAAAAATATTTGGGTGTCTACAACATATTCTTTACGATGACCTTGGTTTCCGTACATTTCAGTTTTTGTTGAACAATGGGGGGGGGGGGGGGGGGTTTGCAACTAACATTGGGGATTCCATGAAGGATTAAAAGCCCCCCATAGGTGCAGCAGGGGTTAGGTAGCGAGTGCCTTTTGTTGATGCGGTATGGCGTCATGAGGCCGTGCTGAAAATCAATTTTTAGATATATTTGTATTCATATGTTTGAGGCTACCTTGTGAACAAACACGCCACGTGTTGGGAAACTGTAAGTCTGCTTTTCCTAATTTTTCCCAGTCCTTGGACACCACACTTCCAACATTAAGTAATGTGGATAAGATTGTTGCAGTTTCCAAACCCTGTTCCATTTCAACGGCGATGCTTTGGGTCAGTCACCAGAGAAATGTGCCTTGCAGTATTTGCACATTACTAAAGTGGAATTCTTGAAGATGTTTCTTGTACATCCTAATTCACTACAGGCAATAAAGAGGCTTCCCAGTCAGACAAAGTGAAATATCCAGGGAGACGCATAGACTGCTGTATAAATCCAGCCAGACATACAGATGGATATGCCAGGAGTACAACTAAAGACCCTTGCCAGATTCAGAAGCGGAGGCCAAACCAGAGAAGCAGATGTTGCAGCGCAGAAGCTTAAACTACACTTGCAATCACGCCATTTGCCAACGACTGCTAAGTGTGATCCAGACGAAGCCTGTCGCTACACGAACACCAACCACTGAACACTTCGCAATACGCAGCAAAAACTTTAAAGGGGACCTATTATGCGCATTATTCGGCCTTTGTATTGAGTTGCGGACTCCTATAGAGCAGCTACACACAATAACCAGCATAGAAAGCCTTATAGGTCTTCCAGAATCTGCACCTATTCAGATGGATTTCTTTGGATTTCGTGTTTCCTGCGAAAACAGTTTTAAAGTATTGCACCCACCGCTCTCCTCCAGACACGCCCACTCCGTTGTGGTTGGTCACACTCCCAAGTGCTTAAAAGGACTTCCGGTTTGTGCCGCTAGCTGCAAACCCAACTTTATTATTTTTATCAAAGGAGTTGATAATAAACGGCTATGTATCTTTTTAAAATGTCCGCTTCTAATGTTGTGTTGTATCCCGAAGACGTTATTTCAAGATGTCTCTCAATGGTAAGTAGCATCAGCATTTTAGCGTTGGGTTTTCTACAGGATCGGTACACCAGCGACATTTTAAAACGCATGCAGAGGTAGATAATGCTACTGGATGCTAACAGCTGGTGATGCATCAGTGCATCCACTTTGGTGGAGTGAAGAAAAATAAGTACATTAGGAAAGTACCAATGGCCACAGATGTTAATGCAATTATGGGATATCAGTAGAGTTCCATGCCGTGAACTTTGTTGCAGACAGGGTATGAACTCAGAGTTGTCTTCAAGTGCCAGTATGGTATTGATAATGATTGTTGGCAACCATCAATAAGGCTAAAATGACTCTACAGAGAGTAAAGACTTGAATTTATGGGCATTAGAGTTCTCATTTAATGTACTGCCTCCAATATATTTATGTTTTAAGCACTTTATATTATTTATGGTTGTTAAGGCTTGCCAATGGTAACATGTCATCTCAAAAAAAAAAAAAAAAAAAGATAGAATGGTGTGTCTAACCTTCTTGGTCTTGACAGTGGATTGGCAGCAGTCTCCTCCATCGTAGTTGCAGAAGGCTCGGTTATTTACTGCATCACAGTAGTTGTCTCCCATGAATGGCTGTTCCAAAAGACGGCATGTTAATGGGACACTCCAAAAAGTCCTAAAAGTTCATCTTCTATGCTGTCTTATTGACATTGTCATCTAAATAGATAGCAACTGTCTAAGCAAAGTAAACATTCTAATTGTAGTTTCCTGTGAGCAATACATTTTACATTTCCTTCATCTTCTAATGTGATTTTTTGGGGGCCTTGGTGGACCAGAATCGTAAATCTAACTGAGAATGCAATAAACTATTCACTACAGAAACTAAAAAAAAAAGGAGCTCCAATGAGGAGATTTATAGGGTTGGCCCGACCCTTTCCACTTGGGTTAACAATGAGGATATCCAATTGGTCTTAAGTGCGCACATAATATAATTCTTCCATACAGTCGAGGGGAATTCCTTCACACGTGATTGCGATGTTTGGCGAGGACAGACGGCGTTTGATCTTGTGACCCCAGTGTGACCTACGAATAAACTAAGACTTTAAAAGCAACCGGACTACAGATTAATAGGACAGTTTTATTTCTATAAGACATCTGAGGGCCATTCACTTGCTTTATTTTTAACCCATTTTGGCTGCGGTGAAAACAGTAGGTGCAATTTGTCGGACAATATTTATTTACAGAATTATCATATATTATGAAAATATCCCAATGAAAATAACATTTGTGATGTCATGTGTATTTGACGTAAAATAATAGCATCCTTCATGTCCAGCCATCCATTTTCTCGTTAGAACACGGATAAAACCCACGCATGCACGGGGAAAAGATGCAACTCCACTACCCGACTTTGAGGCCAACATTACAACATTTATGTTAATATTTTCATCTGGACTACTAGCTATCAAATTGTAATTTCTACATCTGTCCACCAGATGGCACTACATTTCCCCATTCGAAGCATGTAACAAAATGTAACTTCATTCATTTTCTACCGCTTTTCCTCACGAGGGTCGCGGGGGTGCTGGAGCCTATCCCAGCTGTCTTCGGGCGAGAGGCGGGGTACACCCTGGACTGGTCGCCAGCCAATCACAGGGCACATATAGACCAAAATGTAACTTATTTCTTATTATTATTTCTTTGAAAAGGTTAAATCCCCATATAAAATGAGTATTTGATAAATATATTTCAGGCTGATAAAGGTATGAATATGAGTGCGATTGGCTGATAACCAGTCGAGGGTGTACCCCTCCTCTTGGTTGAAGTCGGCTGGGATAGGCTCCAGCATACCCCGTGACACCAGTGAGGCTAAGCGGCATAGAAGATGGATGGGTGAATGTTTTAAAACTTTGGCCTTTGTGAGGATATTAAAGGACGTGTATCAAACCTCATTCTGCCAGGTTATTAATGCATGCTAGTTATCGCATATCTGGTATGGATATCGTTGAAAACAGACTTGAGTTCCGCTATCTACTGTATTTGTGTTTCCAAAGTATGGGGACCCCAGGGGCGTAAAAACAACCATGAAACATTTACTTTCCAGTGTTGCTTTATACTGGTGAATAAAGCAGTGGTTCTTATTATTGTTTTTTTTTTACAATTGATTTGAATTAGAATTACATTTTTTAACATGTTGTTATCATTCTTTAGTAGTAGTTTTTAGTACTATTTTTCAGGTTATTTGGAGGGTGGCTAATGTTATAAATGAGGCAACTGTTTTCTCTCTAAAAATAGAGGAGCCGTCTTACCTCACATCCTTTGATGCAGTGGAGTAATTCTGGGTGCGGATACCACTTAAGTCCCATTGTACAGACAATGCTCTGCAACACACATTTAATAACAAGGTTGGATTAATGAAGAAGTTGAGAACAGGAAGTATACTGTCAATACAATTTATGATGTTTTGAATTTTGCCCTTTAACCCTGACAAGTCAACCTCGAGACCCGGGCTAAAGTTGCTCTGCAGCGTGCACGTGAAAGCAAACACACGTGCACAGGAGCGATGAAAAGGTCTCATGTGCTGCTCATTCATTATGTAGCCCGCCTTTCATTGATGCCGTCTCGGAACATGACCGAAAAGAATGGATTTTGACGAGATATGACCTGATGATAGCTGTGCTTTGCCACGGGGATCGACGCCTGAGGTCAAGGAACTGAGCGGGAGGAACACACCAGCAAAGGTAAAGAGCGCAATGTTCTCAAATATCTTCCTAGAATGTGTGGAATCCCATCCCACTGTGCTCTTCTTTAGAATGCAGCTCAAAGGGGGCGTGCATGGAATGTCTGTGTGTCCGTAAGTGTTTGTCAGTGTGCCTACCAAGCGTTCTCCATCTGTTTACATCAGTTGCATTGCAGGGATGTGTCAACTGCATGGAAAGAGTAACTTCTCAATAGCTAACTGTAGAAAGCAGCCAGGGAAGGTATTCACTTCCGGCGTCACACACGAGTGGCACGATCACAGGAAGAAAAGTTAACGCTCCAGTTAACACCGTGCTACGATTAACCATCAATTAAAAATGAATAAATAAATAAAGACAAATCCAAATGATTTCTAATGTTGTTACAAAGTGTGACCTCCACACCAGAACACTAGTGTCGGACTATAAATCCAATGCATCCCAATAACTGTCTGACCTCAAATAATACCCCCCCTATAAGAGCCCCCCCATGTGTACCGTTATCTAACACAGTTGACATGGATTTCTTTTGTTGCTGCAAACTAAGCTATTTTTCATTTCAGTGCTGTCAGTAAATCGATGCTTAGGAGAAGAAGATGGAGGGATGGACCGTACAGCACCTAAGGCCCCTCCGGCTTACCTTGGGATGTGGGGGGGGGGGGGGGGGGGGGGGGGGGGTGAGATGAAGCACCTCATTTCATCTTGAAACTTTCTGCACCTACTGTACATTCCACTTTTGCCTCTAATGATGATGTCATCCAGAAACTCCTTCCCCTCCCCTCCCTTCCCCGACTCCTTTTTCCTCTCTCAGAAGGGCCGTAAATCAAGATAATCCATGATCGTTGCCTGGCTTCACCCCTCACTATGTATGTGATCCTCACCCTCTTCCAAGCCTCCCGGGGCGCTGATACCACATAAAAATAGATCCCCATCTCAGCGCCACCTTAGACGACGTAATGTCATATAGAAAATGAATAATTCCACTGGAAGCCCGACAGGCTAATTTTGCTGATAAAGGGGAAGGCGGGTGTGTTGGGGGGGGGGGGCGTCGTTAGCGATGGAGGGACAAGAAAAAGACCAGGGAAGGAGGGATGTCTAAGTGGGTCATAGTGAGAAGTGAACCACAACTGGTTTAAAGCAATAAATCATCATCACTTATTAAGGTGGGCGACATTAACCTCCAACTGGGGAAAGCAGAACTAGATTGAATATGCGTTTTGCTGACGTGAATTCTACCTATAGTGTCCTCTCCGAGGGGCAAATGTGCCACTGAGTTCACGTGTCTGTACAGTGGAACCTCAAAAGTCGAAGGGAAACTCGTCAAACATTGATTCATTTGTGTTTTGTAAGACTGGGAATAAAATCTGTTCCAGGGTGAACCTGCACCCCTGACACTGATTTTTAGTGACCTTTTTAACACTAGTCTAAATGCTGGTCTAACTCAGAGATACGGATGATGCATGTGCCCGGCTGTTGAGTCTACATGGATTAAAACTGCTCAGTTGTCAGTAGATACCGTATTTTCCGGACTATAAGTCACACTTTTTTTCATAGGTTGGCTGTTCCTGCGACTTATACTCCAGAGTGACTTATACATAAAAAAACTGTTTATGTTACATAAACGCTGGACACCTTTTCTGTTCATTTTTATTTTTTGTGTAGCTGAATAAGCATTGTGTTAGCATATCTTACACCTATTCAGCCTGTTCTCTATTCTTTTATTGTTAGAACTTGCCTTCCAAGAGGACGCAATGTCTGTTTTGGTCAAGTAGTTTGGAAAATAAATTACCGTATTTTCTGGACTATAAGTCGCTCCGGAGTATAAGATGCACAAGGCCAAAAATGCATAATTAGGTAGAAAAAAACATACATAAGTCCCACTGGAGTATAAGTAGCATTTTTTTGACTTATTGTTAGAACTTGCCTTCCAGGAGGATGTAATGTCTGTTTTGGTCAAGTAGTTTGCAAAATAAATTACCGTATTTTCTGGACTATAAGTCGCTCCGGAGTATAAGGAGGACAAGGCCAAAAATGCATAATTAGGTAAAAAAAAACATACATAAGTCGCACTGGAGTATAAGTCGCATTTTTTGACTTATTGTTAGAACTTGCCTTCCAGGAGGATGTAATGTCTGTTTTGGTCAAGTAGTTTGGAAAATAAATTACCGTATTTTCTGGACTATAAGTCGCACCGGAGCATAAGCCGCATAAGGCCAAAAATGCATAATTAGGTAGAGAAAAACATACATAAATCGCACTTAAGAAGTCACATTTTTTGCGGGTAATTTATTTTATGACCAAAACAGACATTATGTCCTCTTGGAAGGCAAGTTCTAACAATAAAAGAATAGAGAACAGGCTGAATAGGTGTAAGATATGCTAACACAATGCTTATTCAGCTACACAAAAAATAACATGAACAGAAAAGGTGTCCAGTGTTTATGTAACATAAGCAGTTTTTTTTCATTTATAAGTCGCTCTGGAGTATAAGTCGCAGGAACAGCCAACCTATGAAAAAAGTGCGATTTATAGTCCGGAAAATACGGTACTCGCAAAAAATGTGACAGTGCGACTTATGTATGTTTTTTTCTACCCAATTATGCATCTTTGGCCTCTTGTACTATTCATAAGCCTTACTGTACTGAGCATTCTGAACACGTCCATTTTTCTAATTTTGATGCTCAGAGAGCTGAAGTCGTGCAAGAAGCCGACGTCACATCCAACAAAGGCCTGTTTTATTTTTGATGAAATGCCAAAATGTAGGACTTTTAGAGTCTTTGGACATTAAGTTCCACTAAATGTGGACATTTGAGAGACTGGGATCAATATTCAATTAAAGACAAATGACCAAAAAGAAATTGTGTACTCTCAACCTTCCTCCGCCGTCTCTTTACGGACTCCGGTATACTTTATATGCGGTCCATTGCGGCGCCCTCCGACAGTACAGGCACGAGTCTCAATTTACCACTGAGCACAAATCATATCAATTACGCACATGCATGAAAAACAGATCATTTAATGTCCTCGTGGCCCGGCCCGCTGCTGACTCAGCGTGACTCTGAAACCAAACAAAAGGGGGGTTGCACAAAGTGTAGCTGTAGTGATTCTTTGCTTCTAGGATGACTTTATTTTGCTACTCACCCTCAGCGGGATGAATACATTTAGTCTGACTAGTCCGCGCAGCCCCCAAAATAGACCTCGATATTAGGGCTAGAGTCTCGCACCATGTTCTCAAAAATGTCTGAGGGGTTGCCATGTTTCTAACCAAAACATTTGGATGTGGCGGGACATAAAAGGGCGGCGCACACACGTTCCGGAGAAGCGAGGATGTCGACACCATGCGGGAAATTCCTGAAGGAAGAGTTGTGGATCGCAAGGCTTTGTCAAGTGCGTCTGTCAGGACGGTGAGGCGGGCAGGAAGACGTACCTTGACCTTGTGTGGGTTCCTCCAGTGCTCCTTGAGCATGCCCTCCACGGTCATGTTGCTAGGGAGGATCACCACGTCGTTGTTGCTCTCTCGGCACGTCAGCTCGCACTCCTCACCTGTGTTTGCGGAAAAGCAAAGTCAGCCACCACGCCCTGGGGTTTACATCAAAGGTTTTGCTAACTTGAAGGCCAGGTTGACATTTTGGACTTTTTAGGTCAGGGCTACCATCTTCTTTCTTGCTCTTCAAAATTCCTCTTATTTTTACATTTTGAATTTAGATTAGTTCAGCAGCCTTTTATAAATGAAACCCCCATCAACAGTCAATGTAAGAATAGCTGATGACTTCTTTAGACAGCAAACTAGTTGAGACGGAGTCAACAGCGCCTCTGCTGGTTGCGGCCAAGTAGTTTTAGTCAATTTTATGGTAATGGTAATGGTTTTATTTCATTTGAATATGCATCAGATTACTGGTACTTTTACAATCAGTAACTGTTACATTTGTTCACTTCCTGCTTTCCTAATATAGTTTAAGTTTTTTTTATTTTATTTTTGTCACGCACCGAAGTACAAGGTGATATGACCATACAATGACTTAATCACATCCAAACCAGTCATGATGTGCTATATATATCACTATATTGATAGTTACTATGGTACACATTATGTCATTGTATGGTCATATCACCTCATACTTCGGTACGAGGTACATTATTAAAAAAAGAAAAAAAAACAAAAAAAAAACCTTAAACTGTATTATGGAAAGCAGGAAGTGAACAAATGATACAGTTACTGATTGTAAAAGTACCAGATGGAGGGGTAGGATTTAATAAGATTTTAAGATTTTAAGCTTCTTCCTACTCCTTTTGGACATGTGGAACTGTGAACTAATTATGGGATGCATTCAATTGTAATCTGATGCATGTTCAAATGAAATAAAACCATTACCATTACCATAATGTGTACCATAGTAAGTGTCAATATAGTGATATATATAGCACATCATGACTGGTTCAAGACTCTGAATCTCCAAGTAACACTGTTTGGCCTTGGCGGTGGTCTGTGCTAATTGTAACTGATGCGCACTAAGTACTTTGAGGGTAATCCATGCAATCTATGGGGATGAAGTCAGGGTTTTCAAAGTGTGGCCCAGTTGAGTTTTCTGAAGCTACGCCTGCCTTGAAATCTTCTTGTTTCTCACCTGATATAAGAAATAGTAGTAAAAAACACGAGCCATTATACCCACCTATGCCATGTCCTCGCTTGCATGAGTACTGGAGGCTGTAATGCAGATTCTGAGGTAAAGAACACTGGCCTTTGCTGTTGGGGCACAGACGGAATGAACCCGTCCAGTTTCCATCCTTCCTACAGCGGATCACATTGGAGCCGGCGCCCTGCATATAACACGTACATGGACACGCTCATCAAAACTAGCAGAGCAAGGACACGTTACGCTGGCATCCCCTTGCAAAAAGAGACAGCGAAATACAATCCAACTTTTTAGCAGGCGTCCGAGCTGTGAGGCCTGAGAGGCCGAGTAGATTAAAAGCTGTATACATTTCAGAATTCTGTGGCCTGTCGTGGAAATCAATCGCCATCTGATTAGCAGAGGCATCAAACTGAGGAGGGCGAAGGGAGCAGGGGAACCTGAACGCATTGTGAGAAGAGGACCTGATAAAAGCGTGTTGGGCCTCATTCAATTTCTATGTAAGGATCTTATCATGAACTATTTATAGCACCAAAACAACCATGTTTACATCTCGGTTACAGCTGCCAAGTTCCTCCACACCAAACTCATATAACTTATACCAAAATACGCTTAAGGACTTTATGGACTAGGCACAGATTTTCATTTCTAGGTATATTTGTCTTACTTTTCAATTATTTTATGTTATATTAAGACATATATTGTTAAAGCCTAACAACTCCAAAACATTAAGAAGAGCAGAGAAGGGACAGAGGTAAGGTCTACAATGACGTATAGGAGACACACATACATAAAACGAAAAGTCATCATGAGAAAGAGGGAAAAGAGAGGAAAGATATGGACAGACCTGCTTGCATGGAGCGTGCAGCAGCCTCACCGTGTGGGCGGAGCCTCCTGTGACGGCATTAGCGCTATTACCGGCGGCATCGGTCGAGCAGTTGAGGCGGCAAACGCTGTCAAAGCGGAAGCCGTCGGTGCAGTGGTAGGAGCCGTGGAAGATGGGGGGCGGCGGGTCACAGGTGACCGGTTCGCACGCACCCTCCAGCCAGCTGCCGTCCTCCGTGCACTGCCGCTTAAACGCACGCCTGAAGACAGGTTTAGATTTGTAACATGGGACAAGGTGGGATAGCATAAATAGGGGTCAGCAACCCACGGCTCCAGAGCCATATGTGGCTCTTCAGCTTCTTTGTTGTGGCCCCCTTTGCAATGCTCGAATATTTTTTGAAACACCCCATGTAGGGAAAATGCACGTCTTTGTCATGACTTAAAAAAATCCAACTTTGTGTGCGACCATGAATGCATCCTGGCTGAGTTCTGGTGATTGGATGATGCTTTTCAGTTCTCTTTCACACAGGTAAACATGGAGGAAAAAATGTCATGTGACATTTCTAAAAAATAAATTAGAGATCATTACAAAATAGCGGCATTGGAACTTGTTTACGCCAGTATAAACAAATAATGGAAGTTTACAGTAATTTATGTATTTATTATGTATTTATGTAAGTTTATCTCCAATACTAGCAAGAGTACTTAATCAACTCGTCTTTTCTTATCTGAACTACTTTGATACCCCAAAATTCCCTCCAAATTTGCCAAAACCGTGGGAGACTCATAATTGGCTCAGAATGTGAGCCAATTGTTTGTCGCTAGCTAAAAGAAACCAAGACGAAACCATGATAACCCAAATAGTTGGCATCCGCTACACATTCTATTTGTTCTATTTTCTCCTTAGAGTTTATAAGACCTTGTTTTAAACCTAGGTTTAGCAGCTCTAGGCTATTTTTCTTCAGTGGGCAAGGGGGTAAAATGGCCCTTTTCATAGTAAAGGTTGCCGACCCCTGGGCTTAGCCATCAAGCCGCTTACCTCTTGGGTTTATTAGTCACATGATAGCCCGGCCTGCACTTGTACTTGCACAACGTCCCCACTTTCAGGCCCGTCTCGTTGCAGCGCTTGGTCTGCAGCACGGCATTGGGCACCGGCGGAGGAGCTGGGCAGCGAAGCTCACATAAAGCCTCGGGGAAGGACCACAGACCATCCTCCAGGCAGGTCAGAGTGTTGTTTGTACCTGGCCAAGACACGTGGAACATAAGATTTGAGAGGTTAGTAAGCTATAAAAAGAAAAGGTGTGGATTGAAGGAGCGCTCAGTTGTTAAGTAGCCTGTAAAAGTCATGTCATCTTCTTTGTATCCCCCCAATGTGATGCTAAAAGATGCATAGCTTACCAGGATCCTAATGTGCATGAAAGTTTAAATATGAAAACAATGTAAGAGAAGACATGGGCTTTCTCCCAAGAGGGAAGCAATAGATTGCACTTAAGCTTGTGTGTTTTCAGCAAACCTTGCGGTATTTTAAGGGCAAGTCCTGAAAATAAACATCCATGCGAGGCAGTCAGCTCACCTACAAGCTGGGCAGGTTCACGACACTGGAAAGTGCTCTTCCTGCCGTAGGTGGTGCCCTCCGGGAAGTTGAAGTGGGCCGGGTGGACGTGGTATTTATCGGGCAGGCCGCAGTCGACTGGCTCGCACGACACTTGTTTGTTCCACTTGCCGTTTGCACAGGTGATGGTCACCAAAGAGTCGGACTGAAAAGGAAGGATGGATTGCATCTCAGAAAAACGAATAATGTCCTAGAGATATAACTACTGCCATCCCGCCTCCAGGACAGATTTCTCTGTGAAATCAAGGAGTTGAGGTATCCAGCTTGGTTATGTGGGAGCCAGTTGACGCAACTTTAGCATCTCGTCCAGATGCCTCCCTGGTGAGATGTTCTGAGCATGCCCAGCCAGGAGCAGGACTTACTGGAAGGAGAATGTCTTGCAACTGAAAGGGTGGTTGGGGATCAAAAAGTCTGCAGAGACTGCTGACCCTGGATTAGGGGAGGAACATTGGATGGACATTTGGTAGCTAGTACCTAAACTAGCAGCCACTCCAAACCATTTCCTGTATGGAATATCCTGACAACAGGGAGCTGGAGTCTATGACTTCAGCTGCTAGCTACCACCCAGGGGGGCAATAAGTGGGTTGGAAGGTGTCTTCAGGCAGCTTTATGTGGTAAGCTTCTTTTTTGGAGGCGTCCGGGAGGCTCCCTGGTGAGGTGTTCCGGGCATGCCCAGCCGGGAAAAGGCCCCGGGGCAGACCTAGGACACGTTGGAGGGATTATGTCTCACAGCTGGCCTGGGAATGCCTTGGTGTCCTCCCGGTGGAGCTGGAGGAGGTGGCCGGGGAACGGGAAGTCTGGGCTTCCCTACTAAGACTGCTGCCCCCACGACCCGGACCCGGATAAGTGGAGGAAAATGGATGGATGGATGGATGGTTCTTTTTTGGAGTCGTTGGGTCATTTGTCATTGGTTCTTCACAGATCTTTTCAGAGATGGTTTCTCTTGAAAGCAAGAACTCTATTAATTTTGAATACTACCTGACACAAGATTGATGAGGTAGATTCAAGGTCCTCAAAGGTCACATGTATTTTTACCAATCGACTTAGCAAGTCTTCCAATGTCGAAGTTGCGGATACCCAACGTACTGATGCCCACAACGTCTTCCATGAGTGTTTACCTCAGCGCTGATCAGCATGTCGCCTAACAATGGGTCTTAGCTTACGGTGTGCCAGCAAGCAGCACGGGCCACTCAGCAGCTCAAGTAACCTTGGCGGAGTGTTTTATGAGGGTCGGTATTGCCACCCAGGACAACTGATATCAGAACAAGTGCACAATCAGCCATAACACAACGGGGGGTGGCTTGTGTGGAAGTGTGTCAATTTCTGGGAAACAACAACAAACACACACACACACACACACGGAGGGGGATGTTTTGCTGGAGAAGTCCTGAGGATAATATTTCATTTCCTGTGCCTTCAAACCAAGCTTGTTGACAGATTGGTCACCATTTATTTGTGAGGCAAGGATGACTCTCAGGTGATCGAGCAGGTTCATCTTTTTAGCTTATCCACAAGATTTATTGAAAACGATCAATTAATTTTGCCTGTGACTCTCCATCCAAAGTTGTAAGTCAGGCAGATTGGTTTGGAAATGCTAAAGGGCCCCGGCAACAATCGACATGTGCAAAAAAAAGTAACAAAACTAGTGATTGGGGATGTTATTCACTCAGGGGCAAACAATAAAACTTCAGTAAAACTGCTGTGACTACAAACAAGTATGAGTATGATATAATAGCTACTATAAAAGATTGATTTCTCTTCCATAGCCACTCTGTGTTTTTGAACAAAAACAGTCCCTTTTCATCGCGTCCAAACTAGCAACCAATCCATTTCTTCTACGAATGGCACATATCCCAGCCGACTTCAGTTTCCAGGTCGAAGCTAGCGCTATGGCGCTACAAGCAAAAGTGTATGATATAATAGCTCGTATAAAAGATTCATGTCATGCCATCACCTGGAATGGGAACAGTCTTTGTTCTTATAGTGAAGGATTCATATCTAAAAAGACCAAAGACTAAACTGTTTTTTAGCTCAAAGGAAAGAAGAAGAAAAGAATCAAGTAGAATGTTTTCAAATATTTCTAAATCGAATTTTCTGATCTCCGGCCTATTTTGCTATTAGAAATAGCTGCGATTCCTGCAAATTATTTGGCTTGCGGTATATTATTTGCAGAGATGAGAGCGAAATGTGGAGCGTCATCCAAAACCTCAAGTGTTTTCATCCTCTTCTATTTAATAGCAACATGTTACACAACAGGAATGGCAACAACGCCAACAAATCTCACAACAAAGCTGAGAAAGTTTTATCATTCTGACACCCCCATCACCCCCCCTCCAGACTAAATAAAGGAAAATTTGTGTTTTTAACATAAATTCATCCATTTTTGTTGCTTTCAAGAGGCTCCAAACATAAACGTCACAGATTCTTTTGCAATACAACCCCCTCGCTTTCCCTGCCGTCATTACTTTCAAGCTTTCATCTTGATCCCAGCATATGACACCGCATAACGCCGCATAACAGTATCAGGTTCACTCAAAATAAATAAACTTCCATCGTGATTGGTGACTGGCGAGGAAACACATGCGACCCATGTGAACATCTGCTATAATAAAGCAGTCATTTATCTCTTTACAGCTAATATGTTTACCAAAAAGCATGCAAGCAAAGTTCATCAAAGTTTGCTCCGTTAAACACACAAAGATGTATTATCCTGTCACCAGAAAGCTGCTCATTATCCTGTGAACAGAGAGCTGGAGCCTATCCCAGCTGACTTCAGACCAGGTTTCCACCTTTCCGGTGTTGGTGCCCAAACCACCTAGGTGTCCATCAGTCAATTTTCTATGTGGATTATTGCATCACCAGAAACCTGGAGCCGATTGCGGCCCACCGAAGATGCAGAAGTTCCACTAAAGCGGTTGCAGTGCTCGTGCAAAAACTAGCTACTGCACGTTGACTGCTGATGCAACACACGTCCCCAGTCCACAGCAAAAAACAGGTTTCAAAAGTCTCTGTGTGGAGTTTGCATGTTCTCCCCGTGCATGCGTGGGTTTTCTCCGGGGACTTTGGTCTCTTCCCATATTCCAAAAACATGCTAGGTTAATTGGTGACTCCAAATTGTCCATAGGTATGAATGTGAGTGTGAATGGTTGTTTGTCTGTATGTGCCCTGTGATTGGCTGGCCACCAGTCCAGGGTGGACCCCGCCTCTGGGATAGGCTCCAGCACCCCCCACGACCCTTGTGAGGATAATCCAATTCTCTCCAATTCCTATGAAGTTATGTTTACATGAATTAGAACTTGAATGGTTCCTTTAGATTAGTCTGTAGCAACAGATTAAGAATATTATTCTGGATTTAGGGTAAAACTGGTTTTACTTAGGAACGGACTCACACACCAAAAATCTACATAAAGATTTGCTGATTTTGGACTCGCCATAAAATCGGATTAATTTTGTATTTAAGATTTTTTTCAGTAAATACAAGCTAAATAACTATTGAATAAAATGTTGCAGTTTCTGAGTCTAACAACCAGTGAAAAAAGACCGGTGAACTATATTTTGGAGCGATCAACCTTTTGTGTTTCATTGAGTTCACCTTGTGAAAGCTGAGAGCAAAACAAAGCACTGCTTTTATATTTTGGTTGGGTATATAAGGTCGAGTGCCTCAACGTGTGTAAATTTGTGAGAAGTTTCCCCTCCGTTAAGAACCTTACAGCTGACTAGCGTCTCCGGTAGCCGCTTTTACAATGTTTGGCCAACTCTGCCTAATTCAAGCCAGGCAGCCTATTAGAGAAAAGAACCAACAGAGCGCCGGCGTCTTCATTCAAGCCAGAACCTTTCCTCAAGCAGCACACAAACACGTGAGCACATGCCAAAAGGCATGGCAAACACCGCCATTGTATGGCTGTCGGCCCGTGAATATGTCCTATGGAAGTACCGCATAGGAATGTTTATTATGGAAACAGCCATACATATATTATTATTTCAATGATTGAAGGCATTACAAGACAAAGAAAACAGATTTTCGGACTTAAGCGAGTACTGTACAATAAAAAAAGGTCTCCCGCTAGGCAATTCGCCGAAGGGTGACTTGATGTTCAGCCAACGACTACTCAAAAAAAATGATTTGTGAGAGAAAAATAACAAGGATTTGGACGTTGGCAACAATATAAGCTCTCATTGTAACCTAATGAATGAAAAGCAACCATTGAAAGATTTCAGCACATCAAAACCTTTTTGGGTTATATAATCAGCAAACACGTTATACACGGTAACTACACAAAGTTGCCCATTTATGTCATATGCAAAGAGAAGACCAGCGTGTTTCGACTCCATCTCATTTGGTCAAGTTTTTAGGTTTTGCTTACAGGCGTAAAAAAGTGAAGCCCTGTGCAGAAATTCTATCACTTCCTGGCAAGAGGACAAGGACGATGAGGTTGAAGTAGAACTTTTCCCTGAGTTATACTTTTTAATTAGTGTCATCCAATTTGGCCAGAGGAAAGACGGGGGTCAAAGGATTTGGATTCTATAGGAGATGGATCATTCATACAGAAGAATCTAGAAGGGCTCAGAAAAAAAAGAGCCAAGCTTGTAGTGTAAACCCAAATAATAATGCTAAATAAATGTTACATTGCCTTATATTGCTTATTAAAATGTGAAAAAGCAATTTTCTCTCCAAAGGAAATAATGTAAATCCAATTAATTCATTCCAGACACCCAAAAATATGAACAAGAAATACACTATTCTTCAGGCTAAGTTCTCCGAAACATCCTGCATGGATGCCATCTTTAAAGTTCATGATGACTTATTTCTTGAATCCACTAGTGGTATTCGTTCTTTGGAATGTCGAAAAACTGTATGGACAGAAGTCATGAAGACAAGAGTCCATTGTTTTGGCCAGTTTCATGTCATGTATGTGTGCGACAGGCTGCCATCGGCGAACTAAATATGGCAAGAGTTGATCATGGCCGTGATCCAAGATGGCTATGTAAACAAACCAAGCCCCTCATATTGCATAACAACCAAGCGGGTGAACACGAGGCAAGGCAAAATCTTTACAAAAATGTTGGATGTTAACAAGGTGGACATTAATCAAGGTGAAACTGTATATCCAAGTTTCATTTCATTTGTATGAGATACAGTAAGATCGTTAAAACATTGCTATAGAGTTAATACAGATTTTTTAATAGTAAGAGTTTGACTGTGGAGTGGATTACTTCCAGTGTTTCCTATGGCAAGGAATCGGAATGTACAATATTCAACCTCAGAGGTTCCACTGTAGCCCAGTTCACATTTCCTATAAACTTCTGAAGAGAACATGTTGTTCATATCGAGAGTACGTGTGCAAGTGTGTCTGGAGATGAATTGACTGACTGCCAACTCCTAATGCCCTTTAAATAAAATGATGTCAGTGTCAATGTGGCTGCTAAGAGCCCTTAAATCTATATTGGATGTAATGGCCCGTGAGACGCTCCAGCGGACTACACAGTGGCCCCTCACAGGACACACACAGAGAGCAAGGACCACTACCCGGATGAGACTTGGGATGGTCTTTTGGCCACACTAATACGGAGTCGGGGTGAGTTGATCACGGCGGTAATTTAGCTTGCTGAGCACTTTACAGTTGGCGTGCTGTAGTTCATGGCGGACAACAGGTCCGTGGGGCCCATTAAAGGCACCGCATACATGAAAATCTGTGCAATTGGCCCTCGCACTGGAGGTAGGGTAGTTATGGCCATGACCCTAAAAGCTTCGCTTCTAACCAAAAGCACTGATTTCCTGTGTCCTTCCTTTATACAAGTGGCTTTTGAGATTTTGGGCAGGTCCAACTCCATTTTTGTCTTAGTACTTCCTTTTACATAAAGCCGTAATATTACTAAAAAAGTACATTTTACAGGGATATAGTTGGAATATTATGAGAAACAACTTTGCTGCACGACTGTCAAGTGGTTAGCACGCAGACCTCACAGCTAGGAGACCAGGGTTCAATTCCACCCTTGGCCATCTCTGTGTGGAGTTTGCATGTTCTCCCCGTGCATGCGTTGGTTTTCTCCGGGTACTCCGGTTTCCTCCCACATTCCAAAAACATGCTAGGTTAATTGGCGACTCCAAATTGTCCATAGGTATGAATGTGAGTGTGAATGGTTGTTTGTCTATATGTGCCCTGTGATTGGCTGGCCACCAGTCCAGGGTGTACCCCGTCTCTCGCCCGAAGACAGCTGGGATAGGCTCCAGCACCCCCCACGACTCTTGTAAGGAAAAGCGGTAGATAATAAACAAATGAATGAATTGCTGCCACGACTAAAATATAATATTTTACAATTTAGCATCATCCAACTGGTTATATGTTCTATCAATTTAATGCAAACCCGACAAAAACTTGTGGATGGGTTCGACGTTAAAGAAACCAGAATGGTCAACAAAGTGCTTAAATGATCACCTCAAACCAAAAACGGTAATGGTTTAATTTCATTTGAACATGCATCCGATTACAATTGAATGCATCACATAATCAGTTCACAGTTCCACATGTCCAAAAGGAGTAGGAAGAAGCAAAGCTTATTAAATCCTACCCCTCCATCTGGTACTTTTACAATCAGTGTTACTTTTTACTTTTTCAGTGTTAATCAACTGTTACTTTTGTTCACTTCCTGCTTTCCTAACATAGTTTAAAGTTTTTTTTTTGGTTTTTTTTGGGGGGGGGTACGAGGTGATATGACTATCCAATGACATAATGGGTACCATAGTAAGTGTCAATATAGTGATATATATAGCACATCATGACTGGTTCAAGACTCTTCATCCTTGTATTTAGCAAACATCAACTGCTTGTATTGTTTCTTGAATTGGCTCATCGTTGTGCATTGTTTGAGGGTCTTACTCAATCCATTCCATAGTTTGATATCACATACTGAGTCAAGGTAAAATGTTGATGTTTTTTGGCCACACTCCAGCCTAGTGGCCCTAACAGGTCACACCCCGAGAACAAGGACCTTTACGCCAGACGGTGATACTACCCTCGTGAGCATAAGCGGTAGACAAGGAATGAATGAATGAATAATCCGGAGTTGTAAATCAGCTTGCCGAGCACCGTCCACTGTGCTCTGGTGGACAACAAGCCTGTAGGGGCCAATAAAGGGACTGCCTACACGGAAATGTGTACATTGGGGCCTCGCGGTGCCAGTACTCTGTGTTCCCCGTCCGCTTGAAAGAGTAAGTAAAAAGTAATGGAAAACACACAACGTATGCGTAGAAATGAGGGAAACAGATTCAAGGCGAAGGTGTTCTCAGATGCGTTTTAGCATCGATGGATACAAGCGGCTAATAGACGAAGGTAAGAGCGTTCCCTGCTGAACTTTTCAACTTAAGCGCGTGACAACACACGACTGTGACAATCTCATGTTTTATGTTGTTGTTGAACTTCTCCTGACTGTACAGTGGAAAGATGACTAATGACTCCCCCCCGGTTTTCACACAAGGATGTCAAATGGGTGTTGCCAGTGTTTGCCTTAAATCTTGTTCATGTTGTTTGTCCGATGTTAAGACACCCCCCCCCTTAGTCATGGAAACCACATCCTGCCCCACTCAGCCCCTCTGGATTCTATAGAGTAATTATAAACACCATTCAGTCAGCACGTCTACTTTGCAGCATCAGCTTTATTATCGATGACATGAGAGCCGAGTGCGCTGATTGATGCGCCCCGAGTGACAGGATAACGCTCATTTAAAATCATTTCAATTCATGTCGACGTTTTTTGGCAGATAGATGTCTGTCTTTCTCGTACTTAAAGACCGTACGTGTAGCCGAGGAGGGAGTTGATTGAGAGACGTGGATCGTCATTGAAACGATTATCAAAACCAGATTAGCGCCTTTAACGTGATTAATAAGTTCTTCATTGATGCATGAATCTGACAAGTTGGACGACTGCGGCTCGTGTACTGAATCACGCCTGAGTTAACTGGGAGGTCTTGAAGAAATATCATGAAATGTCCTTGTATGTTAATACAATACAAATATGTTAATCCTGTGAGGAAAAACATCACAAAATGTTATAATTCGATGAAAATCAAATGACTGACTGTTCCCCAACATCATTGCTTTTCAAATAGTGGGGGCACAATGAACTGGAAGGCTGGGGGGGGCTCTCAAAAAGGCGATTCATTTGGCCTGTAAATTGTAATGACAAAGAAGCAATTTTAAAAGGGCCTTCGGACCGCAGTACAGTATTTGCTGCTGGTTTTCATTAAGCAGCCATGTTTTTATCACTTTTCACAAGTAGGATTCACACAACAAGTTTTCCACATATTTTCACAGAAGGGTGCGGCCAAGAAGCAAGGAAAGGCCCTTTAAAAATATGGAATTTTGCAATAAATGTATGATAGTCTGAGTCCACGGTGTACTGTTACCTCCATTTTCGTCCCTGCTTGTTATTAAAGGCACTGGAAAAAAACTTTTGTGAGTAAGAATTCTTTGCTAATACTTTGTGGGTAGGTGAGTAAAAGATGTATGTAATGTTGCGGGGGGGATCCAGTTTTTGCTGATATTCCAAAATGGAATATTTTTGGACAATATATGAATGAATAATGCATGTTTTTCTTTCAAAAAGTGACCAAATGACAATGATATTCCGAAATGTCAGGTCCTATAAATGACCTAGTATCTACCATGACCCCCCGCCCCCTCCAAAATAAAGGACAACAATACCGCGCACACCCCACTGTCTCTTTTTCCTTCTTCTCCACTTTCTTCCTGCTTCCCTGAAAAGCATAATTTAGCACTAAATGAATTGGCATTGATGAATTGCCCCAAAGTGCCCTGTCAATCACAACCTAATGCAATTAAGCAGGACCCAGGGTGGGGGGGGCTACTGTGTTTTTGCTTGTGGATGTATTGTAGATGTGCTTCTGTGCACGCCACACTCAATGGTGTAATGATTCCCATGTGACAGTTTACGTGCACGTACAGCATGGATGAGGTCATTTAGTGGAGGACAAGGGCAGGCTGAAGAACAGAACGCCATTTGTTTCGGACATGCTTACATGTTTACATTTGCGCAATTCATCGTGTCCGAAAGGAGTAGCGAGGAGCAGAGAGCAAAGAGGAGAAACACCTCTGCTCCAGTTCTTGTCTCTTTTCTTATTAGATTGTCTTGCAGACTGCTTTACGACGCCATAGCGAGGGCTACAGCATTTATACGGCCTTTACGGCATCTTGGAGCCAATCCAGTAGCTTTACGACGTGGCGTCAACACCCCCCCCGTTTGTTTGTTTACTTGCGAAGTGCACACACATGTGTGTGTATGCGGTTTATGCAGGGCATTGAGTGCAATTTCCCGTATAGCGTGTCGATTCCAACATGCCTTTTATGTCGGCGGAGCGGTAGCAAATCTCTGCCCTTTAACAGTGGCTTCAGTGTGTGTGGAAAAGATGGAGGGAGGAAGAAGGAAGGGGGGGGGGCGGTGGGAGCAGACACTATGCAATGATGTCATCGTCCCGGCGGAGAGGCAGCCACACAAAGTGACTGTTTGAGGTGATGGCGCAGCATTCTCGGCAAGGGACTAAACGGGTATGAGGCGGCGGAGATGTCCGCCACGGCAGCTCCTCCGCCTCCTCCTCCTCTGCTCCTCAGTGCCGCACTTTGTCTACCTGGATGATGTCATCCCCCTTCCCTACCCCCAGCCACCTCTGGGGACCGGCTGTGGCGCTTGCAGGTGACAAATAAGTGCAGAAGCAAGCAGAAGTAAAAAGGATGCCGCTCCCCCGGCCATTTGTGTGCTGGAGTTTGCATCATCGCACATGCATTCATGTTGGCACGCACGTACCCATGTGCTGCACGGTGCTTGGCATGGATACGTTCATGCGGCCATTTGTCTGCCTTTTTCGTGCTTGATGTTATTAATGGATGACTTCACAGCGCTCGGTAGAGGCAGTTTATTTGCATTAGCAGACATTGACATTTTTTTCATAGATTAATGAAATATGTTATATAATTGTGTATATAAATTTCCATTTATATTTAATATTAATAATAATGAATTCTTACAATATGTATTTTGTGTTATTATACTATATGCATTTATTTATTATAATATATTTATATATTAATATATATTATTATAATTATAATTATATTATTTATTTATATATACTATTTATTTATTTATTTATTATTTATATGCATTTATTATATACTATATGCATTTATATTTATTATTTATTTAGACTTGTGTGATTATATTTACTTCTTATATATTGTATACATTTTTAGCATTTTTCCAGATTTTTTTCAAGCGTTTGTGCTGCTCTGCGTGTGATTCACCTGGCTCTTGATGATGTCATCATCCTGGTGGACTTGCAGGACGTAGCCCGAGTTGCAGGAGATGGTGCAGCGGTCTCCGTTGTAGAAGTGGCGGCCGGCGTTGCTGCACTTGAGCTCTGCATTGCGGATTAAAGGCTCCTGGCAGTCGATGGCTTCGCACGAATAATGTACACAACTGCGAAAGGAAAGGGGTGGGGGGGAGAAAAAGGAAAGTGATGAAAAAAGGCCACATGGAAAAGTTACAAGCGACATAAATGGAATGAGTGAAACAACACTGCAAAGCCGGGGGTAGTGCATGTGAAAAAGCCGAGCGACCACATCCATCCATCAATGACGGCTTTACATGTCGGATCAATAAACCACATGGAGACAGGAGATGTCGGCTATTGGCGTGAAGGGAGGGCGTCTGCATCAGGACACGGGGCAGAGGGGCATACGGGGATGAGGAACGACATGTTGCAACGGCTTTGTTTACAACATTTAGGCTTCTCTAACGCACACACAGCATCAGCGTCTGTCAGCTGGTAGGCGTTCCACAAAGTAAAAATGGTATCTAAAATTGTATCTCTTTGTTCATTTGTGTTTTCCACCTCTCTTGTGGCCGTAATATTTCTCCTTTAAGTGCTTTTCCCTTCAAACCATTTTTACGGCCTGCTTATGCAGGCACCTTATGGCCTTGATGTTTTCATGCAGCCATTACAATCATCATAATTTAGTGGTAATTAAGGAAATTAGGTCAAATAAAATCAAGGCCACCACAAAAATACATAAATCTCCATTTGAGCTGTTGAAAAAAATCAATCTACTTAAAAATGCCCTCCATAGCAACAGGTGGCGCTATAACGCCGCACTGCCACTCTCGCTAATTTATTTTTGTATGGCATAATAAAAACGGCAATAAATTAAGGCAGAGGAGAATTAAAGGGAGTTATAAAGATGAAGTTATTAAATAAATGAAAACAATGTCATAAATTTAAAATTTTGTATAAATTATGAATAAATAAAATTCAGTGGCCAAGTTTGCATTCATGAGAATGTGATTTAAAAACAATAAGCGTCAATATAGACTCTAATAAGTAAACACATTATTTTGTGACAAATGAATGAACATATAGGTATGAATGTGAGTGTAAATGATTGTTTGTCTATATGTGGCCTGTGATTGGCTGGCCACCAGTCCAGGGTGTACCCCACCTCTCTCCCATAGACAGCTGGGATAGGCTCCATCGCCCCCAGCGACCCTCGTGAGGAAAAGCGGTAGAAAATGAATGAATGAATGAACATAAACGAGAAAATGGTGATAATAAATTTAAAAAAACCAAAGAAATAGCAGAACCCACACATTTTCATCTACAACATAATATTAAAATTTAAATTGAAAAATAATGATAAAAACATTATATTCAACAACAATTGATCCTAATCCAAAGCAATGCCTTAAAGGAGGCGAGGACTGTCAGTCAAAATCCAGCAAGTGATGTTCCGTATCAAGTGTTTAGGGCTTTTGGAAAAATGGCTGCTTTTGAACTGAAAGGTCTTTGCTTGTCAAAGTGGAATTGTAAATTGAAATATTGAAATGGAACTCCCCAGGAAGAACCCCCCCCCCCCTTTTGCAAATGATTACACAACACTCAAATGAAGGCTCGATTGGGACAAAAGCAGCACACAGGAGGGCGGTGTGACGTTTAATAGGCCTTGATGTTGTTAACGACTGGGGTGGGAAAGAGGGGGCGGGGGGGGGGGGGGGGGGCTTTAGGGTGTTACAGGAAATGTGTGTGTGAGGGAGGTAGCAGTGGAGTTGGAGGCACCTAAAGGGGAGAATTTGGAATAGACGTGGCAAAGGGGGAGAAGGAGAAGACAGATATAGACGTTGAATGTCAGAATTTGGAACGCAACCAACAATTTGGGGGGGGGGGGGAATATGCCTCTAAATCGACAAAAAGACATCAATAAATCTTGCAAGCTTTCAGCAAAGTAAACATTTCAAACTATCGGCAAATGAGTGTCGCTTGCATGATTTGTTTGGCTCATTATTCCATGTTTAATATTCTTCCTGACAACGCTCACATCTATCCCGGCTTGGATTTAGTCTTTATCCGAGGAGACTCACCTCCCAGGCACACATAGTCATCCTAAATTCAGAGGTGTGTTACATCCATTCATCCATTTTCTATGCCGCTTATCCTCACTAGGGTGAGAGTATGCTGGAGCCTACTCCAGCAGGCAAGAGACCCTGGAATGGTGGCCAGCCAATCACAGGGCACATATAGACAAACAACCATTCACACTCACATTCATACCTATGGACAATTTTTTTGGAATGTGGGAGGAAACGGGAGTACCCGGAGAAAAGCCACGCATGCACGGGGAGAACATGCAAACTCCACACAGAGATGCCCAAATTCAGAATCGAACCACTCGGCCGTCATCATCATCATCATCATCATCATCATCATCATCATCATCATCATCATCATCATCATCATCATCATCACCATCATCATCACAAAAGCAAAAATTATTTGTGTCAAAGTAAAGTATCTTTTCTTAAAAAGCTAATATCTTCTAGTTGGGAACTGATATTTTCCTGAAACTCACCTATGTTCTACTGCTGACTAAAGAACAGAAAAAGGTAGAAACAAGTGTTTTTTTTTTCTGTCTAGCTTTTCTTTTGGTAGGTTCCATGTTGATATATCCATAAAACACAATATTCCGTGTGCCTTGAAAGATCAATCAATATTGTCAAAAATAGACGGCGCTGAAGGGGTTGTCTTTCTGAAAAATGGCTGAGATTGAAATGTTAATAATTAAAAAATCTTACTTAAGATTCATGATTAAAGGTTTCATGATGATTCCGAGTAAGAGTGTGCGCATATACGCATCCGATGCAGATAAATAGCCGTCTTAAATCAATTGAGGTATTCTTGAACGTGTCCCCAGCACATGACAACAGCCACAAACAGCTCTATCGTCTATCGCCAGCCGCAGACCCCCGCAAACAAGCGTCCTTTGTCGATTGTGATGTTTGCCTGTAACATTTGGCGTTTGCATGCATGACAGCAGTGTGGCAATCGGGTAAAACTGTGACTTCTTTTTTTGTGTGCATGCGGTCGGATGTCGTGTTATTTGTGGGGAAGTGACTTTTTGGATTCATAAGGTACCAAAACTCCGAATGCACACATTTTATTGCTCAATCTCATTTGGTGGTCCAATAAACAAGGTTAGAAAAGAAATGACATCAGTAATTGAGTCGCTTGTGTTTTACTTTGATTTACATGCTGTGTTGGCTGCATCGCCTGTTGGCTAATCACAAAGAAAAGGGTGAAAATAAATATGGATCTATTAGAAATTTAATCAAACAAACCAACAGCTAATGTGCAAGATGTTGAAATCAGTGATATTTTTGGCGATTTAATCCCATTTATGCAGCATTCTCACATAAGAATTATGTAGATAAAACATTATATACGTACAAATAATTAGTATTGTTGCAATATATGCATTAAGAGCTCACATTTATGTATTTCATTGAAAAGCATTCCCAGTCATTTCAGTATATAGTGAAATTCTGCAGTCTAGAATAAAGACATCTGCTCTGTTGGACTAATCCTTTCTGGTCAGAGGGAATTTGTCAATTGGGAATGTATAAATAAACTTCCCAGTGAACACAGACATTGTTTAGCACATTCACAAATTGATTTGGGATTAAATGAAGCATATCTGATTCCTGTGGTATGGCACGCTATTAATTACTATAAACACATTTTTAGAAATTGTGGTAATTCATCGCAGTAAATGATGGCGGTAATAATGGCAATATGTTTGCACTAGCACTGTATGTGCAAAAATTGGAGCATATTTTGTGTCCTCACCTCTGGCCCGTGGGATTGTAAATTTCATTGCTCTGGCAACCGCTGATGGTGATGGGGTCGAAGGACTGGAAGGAACGCAGACCAACCCCGGAGATGGCCACCAGGCGAGAGGCGAACATAACCAGGATGGCCTTGGTGTGGTAGAAGGCCACCGACAGGTCATGGCTGACCGGGATAACCAGTGGGTTGGTACGGCAACTCAGTCGCCACTCACCTGGGAAGGAAAGACATAGAAACAGTTCAAATAGATTTACCAAAGCTCAGGTAAACAATAGCAGCTACCTGTCAGTCAGTTAGTGGTATATTGTCCAATAATATAACACTATAAGAAGTGATGCAGCACAGCTTTTAGCTAGCAGGACCCTTTGCTAGTGATGGTGTCAAGCTGAATACATAGCTTGAAAAGCCCCTTCTGGCTAATTATCTTCTAGGTGTTAGCATTGCGAGCATGCTGATGTTAGCATGCTAGCATTTTTAACGAGGGCAGACACATATAATGTATAAACATTTACTGCTAATGTTAGCATTAAAGCCGTTTACACAAAGGCTAATTAGTACGATGTTTTGCATTGTCATCCCTTACTACAATGACGTACCGAACTGCAATTATGCTGAAGTGTTACACCCTAATGCAGGGGTCTCAAACACGCGGCCCGCAGGCCAAATATGGCCCGCAGGACACTAGTTTGAGGCCCCCGCCTTGATATGAAAGTTTAATGTTAGTGTGGCCCGCGCAAGTTTGATATGGATGCTGTATGGTATCATGTACCCAGAAAAAATTATTACGTTTGATTAATGTTCATGTTAAAGGTTAAATAACTGTTAATAGTTATCCTCCCTATCCGTGTGGAAGTGGTAAGTTTTTGGCTATTTAAGTTTACAGGAAATAACTTGAAGGCTACCGTCGCTAGCTCTCTAGTTTGCGAGTTAGCATGTGTCTCAAGACCCTGCAGTTGCGCAATATGTTGTAAATAAAAAAAGTATAAATGTGACTATAGTCGTGTTTTTTCATGTCTACAGGGCTCTAATAATGCTTTGTTAATTTTAATCTGAAAAAAATTATTTGTCTACCCACCAACTATATGTGGTTTTTATTATTTGCCGTTTTATTATTATTATTATATTTATTTATTATTTATTACTGATTGATTGAATTTCTTTATTCTTGATTTGTTTATTTATTTTTCATCTTATTTTGTGCAGAAAAATAAAAATTAAGATATTTGAGAACAGTGGAATGTTTTATCAGAGCTTTTATTGTAGAAAATCGGAACAAAGCACTGAAAAAGTTTGTTTTTCTGTTTTCTGTTTTTAATAAATGCGTTTTTTTTGGGGGTGGGAAACCTGATGCGGCCCAGCCTTGTCCAGACCTTAGCTCCAGTGGCCCTCAGGTAAATTGAGTTTGAGACCCCTGCCCTAATGTGACATAATGCGGTTCTCACCCAGGCTATGGATCCCCTCTTTGGTGTCCACCAGCTGAACAGTGATATTACACTGAGTCTGGTCGATGTATCCCGTGCCGTCGGCCGCCAGGTGAATAATCACCGCTGCCGCCACCATTGGATGAGAGAAGTGGGCCTGGGCGAATAAAAACAAAGAAAGCTTCAAAGTCAACTCTGATCCTGGGCTATCACCAGGCTATCCAATTTGGTTATTTTTCTCATTAATGAAAGTTTCATGAAAGAATACACCCTCCATTTTTATATGGGCAGGACAGCACTATATTTTTATATATATGTCGACTAATACATGAAATATACTTGGTACTACCTTGAGCCAGTAGTTTGGGTATCCCCATGAAGTCTTGTGGGCCTCACGACAGGGGAACCATGCGTATTGGGACACCCCGTCGGAAAGGTCAAATACCTTGGACTGACATGTCTAAAGAGGAAGAGAAACACACAATTTGTAGTAGTCCTTCATACAGATAAAAACAAATAATAAACACCAATGAAACGTCATCCCACACCTGTCCACCAGGAGGCCTCAGAGGGTTTCTCCTTTTCCTGTGAGAAAATTTGCTGACGGTCGTTTTATAACGAAGGAGGTCAAGGGCTCCACCTTGTTTCACATGTCAATATTTGCTTCCATAGGAGATGCGAGACACGTCAACATAAAAAAAGGTGACAAATGGACCAGACACAAAGCTGAAGGAGGGCACATGCCCCAAGGACGGCCGGTTTTCGCCCGCTGTCCTGAGCTAGTGAAATACGACACCGGTAACCGGAGAGTTTTGCTACTGTAAGACTCTGCCCCTGTGGAAAAACTGTCCCGACCACCTATCCGCCCGTATATCTGTCCCTGAATCTGTTGACATGGCCTCTCTGCTCACAGCTGATGCAGCAAAACGACAATTCCTGTGAGAATTTTTGCGGGTAGAATCCCATGACGGTGTGATGCAATACGACAGTTTGTTGGTGGTTGGATAATTGTTCCTCAACCTGTTTGTTATATTTTGCCAAGGTTGTGTATGTTTATGTAATCTTAAAGGTCATATGATGCAGAAGTGACGTTTTAATGCTCTACGTGTTGCTGTTGTCGTTCACTCTTGGTCACTACTTTTGAAAAACGATGAAATGGTCGCTTTTGGAAAAAAAAAAATGGAACAGTCCGTCATGGACGCAAGAGACGGTCACAGCTCATGTCATACCGAGCTAACAAGTTAGCCTCCAAAACATACCACTTCCACACTTCCACTCTATCATGTCAGATATCCCATGGCTGACTCCATGCAGTGCTAAGGTAATGTAATGTAAGGTAATACCTCAACAATACTGACAAAGCGTGACCAGAATCCTACATACGACTTGTTTTTCCAACATTCCGACTAATAATAAGCTACAGTCAACCACATTTATGAGCGATGTTTGAGCCGCGATATAGCGAGGGACGACTGTTTTCAGCACCATCTGGACCTCACAGTGTCTGCCAGATTTTGTGTCCTCGGACAAATGTATTGGATGACCTCTGGAGTAGACCTTCCTGCCAGTAAACCCCACTTCCTTGAAATACCACATCCTACAAAATATTCTGACAATTACTTTTGCCTCCATGGGGGGCCCAACTGGTCAGTATCGATACAGTTTGACTGTGATAGAGCACAAAGCATCTGGTTTTCATTCAACCCCGTGTACTTTTCCTCCATTTTCTCATTTTAATTGAGTGGAGTGGAGGACTCATGGCAAGCGAGAACCTGCCTCAAATTTGTCAATAATAGTATTAACTAAGCAGATGTTTGTCCAGTGTTGCAGACTTCCAAATTGGTTGCCGTGGAATATTATTTATAATTGTTTCCATGTGGTTTATTACTCAACGTCTTATAAAGTGACTGTTGTGAAAATGTCTACAGTCATGTCCTCTCCTTGATGCATTCACCAACAAACGTGTATTTTAACATCCCCGGGGAAACATTTTTTGGGAATGTGTCCACCAGTACAGAACATAGGATAAACACTTTAATTAAATAATAAAAAGAATAAACAAAGAATGTTTCTCCGCAGTCATAGCTACTTAAGACACAAATGCATCAAAGGAAGCTGTGAATGTATTCCACATTTTGGTTTAGCCCGTAATTTCCAGATAAATAGTTGTGTAAATGTCAGTACCGCGGTTGTAAAATTGGAGTTTTGGTCCATTGATGGCCCATTTAACTGATTGCAATGCCAGTGAGTCAGTCTTGCTAAGACAAATGTTGCACTTACCGCTGTGGAATTTGATGTTTTACTGGTTGTAGGTGTTTTATAAGCTCTAGTCTTCGATGGCGAGGACTGTTTCTCATCGAAAACCTGTGTATTAGATGCCGACGTGGCATTTCCAAATGTCTGTTTGGCTTGGCCTGAGGCAAATGTGGTTTGTTGATGTCATGTGGAGAAAAAGATTTGTCGGTTTCGGCTTTGTGTGTAAATCATGATATATGCGGTATCTCACACACACACACACAGTGGTACCTCGGTTAGAATTGTGAATGGTGGTTACACCAGATACTGACTGGTATTCTGACCCCGCCCAATACAGTAAAAAACATTTTCAAGAGGCCTTTTATTATTGCCAGCCTAAGGCACACCGGTGCAACCGTTTTAATCAGCATCTAACCGCGGTTATTTGCGCTTGCAGGCCACTCACCCGAGACTCGGCAGTTAATTGTAGCATTTGCGGTGACCAGAAAGCTGAAAGCTCAACAAAACCCATTTTTAGGAAAACAAAAGACACCTCAAACCACTCTCAAACGGGCAGAGGTTGACAACAAGCAGAACCCAGGATACTGTATGTCATGAATCATTTCACAAAACAAATTCAACAAAAAAAAAAAATCTGAAAGTTAACCTTGTTCAAGTATCATTCCTCTTCCGCTAAAAGATCAACTTAGCCAGGACTTAGATACCAAAATTATGGCACTACATGGCACCTCCATAATACATACAGTACCTAAGAAGTACTTCATGTTGATGTACAAGTGATTTATGAAAACGTTGGCACAAACAGCAAACAGTCTAGTTAATATATGACAGCAAATACCCTAATTATTGACTTTCTTAGGTGTGGCGTAGCATTCTATAGAGAGGGTTTGCCAACAGGAAAACAATCTCTTTCATCCAGAACTGTGTGTCGCTTATATAAAGTGGAGACATAAAACACATAAATATGATGTGCCTTGAACCCGAGGCTTCATAATGAGAGTAAAAGTCATGCGTGGTTAATTTTCTAGCTGGATGCAGCATATCACACAGCATGACCCATTGTTACTGTCTTCACTAGCCATGGTCATCCCTTTCATCTGCAGCCCTGCGCTCTAATTATGCACTTATCTATGCACAGTTTTTCTGCTCAACTTCCTCTGCTTTCGATTCCCCCGTTTTGGCTCCACATTAACGCTGCTGTTAGCGAAAGTGGTGTTTAGCAAACACCGGAGGGTGCCTACAGACTTAGTAGGTATACGTTGTCAGAGCGGCCAGCAGCTGCGAGAAATTACGACCACATGTGAGGGGTTTTTCACAGCAAGTGGACACGTAAAGTTGTGTGTTTGATATGATATTAGTACTTTATGATAGTCTAGAATGTGCCGCAGGAGCATAATTGCAGAGATGTGTGCAGTTGTTGTAAATACAGTAAGTAAAGATTTATAGTTGCTGATTTCGGAACATGCGGCCAGTAGTAGAGGAAAAAGAACTTCCACATCCGCAGTTAGTCACGGCAACGGTTTATTTGGACGCTGATGAAACAATTAAGACAGAAGAGTGGCACTGAAACGGGTGATAAAATGTGGTTCTTCCATTCATAATGCATTCATTGATAGTGTAGTGGTCACTGTCGGAGAATACTCCAAATAATCTGGTAAGGTTCCTGACTATATACTCCATGCACAGATATATTAATATTATTTAGGCTCTGAAATTGTACTTTTGTCATAATGCATGCCGTTATTTTGTTTTTCCTCATTTTCTCCATAATGTGTTGTGAAAATGTGTTCTCACACAACTTAACAATTTTTATTTTTGTTTAAAAACATTGACCAAATACAAATGAGCATGGCGTAACGTCAATAAAAGCAGGTTGTGACTCCATGACCATCAAAAAGTTCCAGGATGACACCATGAGAACCTTTACAACAGGGGTCTCAAACATGCGGCCCGCGGGCCAAATGTGGCCCGCAGGACACCAGTTTGAGGCCCCCGCCTTGATATGAAAGTTTAATGTTAGTGCGGCCCGCGCAAGTTTGATATGGATGCTGTATGGTATCATGTACCCAGAAAAAAATATTACGTTTGATTAATGTTCATGTTAAAGGTTAAATAACTGTTAATAGTTATCCTCCCTATCCGTGTGGAAGTGGTAAGTTTTTGGCTATTTAAGTTTAAAGGAAATAACTTGAAGGCTACCGTTTAGGTCGCTAGCTCTCTAGTTTGCGAGTTAGCATGTGTCTCAAGACCCTGCAGTTGCGCAATATGTTGTAAATAAAAAGAGTATAAATGTGACTATAGTCGTGTTTTGTCATGTCTACAGGGCTCTAATAATGCTTTGTTCATTTTAACTTGAAAAAAATAATTTGTCTACCCACCAACTATATGTGGTTTCTTAAGTTTTTATTATTTGCCATTTTATCATTATTATTATTATTATATTTATTTATTACTGACTGATTGATTTTCTTTATTCTTGATTTGTTTATTTATTTTTCATCTTATTTTTGTAGAAAAATAAAAATTAAGATATTTGAGAACAGTGGAATGTTTGGTATCCTGTTCCCAAGTGTCCCAAGTGTGGTCCCTCCATGATACATCACGGGCATAGCAGTTTTAATCATGCATGTCTGCTGACTCCTCCCCTTGTCTCTCCGCAGCAGCCTTGCAACAATAAATATTCTGCCAACCGACTGCTCCTGCTGCGATATTACGACTGTTTTAATCAAGCAATCAATTGAAAGGTCTGCTAGCGGTAGGAGGGAGTATTTTGTAGTACCCAGACAAAAGGAGGGTTATTAGGATACTTTCTTTGCATAAAACTTTTTTTTTTTAACATTATGGCTTATGTTGGTGTTATTGACAAACTACTGTGCAGCAGGCAGGCAGCCCGCAGGCCCTCCACACATCATCAAATAATGGAACCATTCAGTAAAATGAGATACTTCGTCCACTCTGCAGGGACCAATAGCACAAGTCAGCAAAGTCACAAGCAAGCAGCACGAGAAGAAGACTACTTGAATTGTCCACATTTCTGACCCACAAAAATGGATGAAGAGTCTTGAACCTGTCATGATGTGCTATACATATCACTATACTGACACTTACTATGGTACACATTATGTCATTGGATGGTCATATCATCTTGTACTTGACAAAAATAAAAATAAATAAATTAATAATCAAATAACTTTTTTCAAATATATATATTTTTAGGATTTTTAATATTATATTATATTATATTTACATTACATTATATTATATTACATTATATTTACATTACATTACATTAGGAAAGCAGGAAGTGAACAAATGTAACAGCTACTGATTGTAAAAGTACCAGATGGAGGGGTAGGATTTAATAAGCTCTGCTTCTTCCTACTCCTTTTGGACATGTGGAACTGTGAACTGATTATGGGATGCACTCCGTTGTAATCTGATGCATGTTCAAATGAAATTAAACCATTACCATTACAAATGTTCAGGCAAGAGAGCCATGGAAACACTGCAGAGAGGAGGTGCAGAAACTAGAAGATCTAGAGAGGGAGCATAATGTCTGGACTAGAAAATATAGTTAGCAACAAAAGACAGTGGGGAAGCTAATGTGTTTACTTTGTAACAAAGTAAAGAAGGAATATGACCTGTGGAGGCACTTTCAGACAAAACATCACAACTTTGATGTAGACTTTTTTTTTTAGTCCTCTGATTCTTTCCGAAAAATATGAATTTAAAGCATAAAATAAATTTGGAAAAAGAAAGAACAAGCAACAAAGTACCCCCATTCTCCAAGCACTATGCCCTGGTTCACCGGATTGCTGGCCTGTGAGGTAATGTCCTGTGTCACCCTGTCCCACCCTGAGCTGCTGAGCTTTACCATCTCATTGGAGCGAGGGGGGGGGGGGGGGGGGGCTAATGGCGGTGACGTCGGTGGCGGCCTGCTGAGAGCGAGGCCGTTAAAGTGCTAACGAGTGGGCAATTATGCAGTTTACCTATGCCCGTCTCATCAGGAGGGAGACTGGGCGGTAGCGAGGGTAGACCGCAATCCAACGTATAGGGTGAGCATGCGATGGCGGCAAGTTGAAAACAGATGGGTCTGCTGAGAGGATAAACGTCCCTCAGTCAGTGGTCCCCCCCGCCCCCCCTCCTCTCTGTTGAGCAGAACAAGGCCAAAACCTTGCATATTAACAGCTTGAAAATGTTATGTGGGGTCAACAGTGCCGCGAAAAAAAGCACAGCGACCGCACTGAGGTTTGTGCATGGCAGAGCCACAATAATAATTGAAACGGGAAAAGCAAAAGGGGGAAAAAGGAACGCCATCCCAGAGGTTTTCTTTTTAATGTTACCACACGCTTATGTCACTGGCACGCTGCCTGACGAGGTCTGTGCGGTTTGAGGGAATGTTGGCGAAGGGAGGCCGTGCCAGAGGAGCTGGCTTTCCTCTCCCGCTGAAAGCAAGCAGCTTGGCTACTGTTGGCTTTTTTTGTGTGTGCGTGTGTCGGAAATGTGAGTATGTGCTCCGCAGTAGCCTTTATGCAGGAACTTCCGCTTGCTTTTTTTGGGTGCTGCAGGACAAAAGTGGGCCACCTATTTTCTTCCTCGGCTTTTCATAGCCATTTGTTTGCTTGTCTATTTTGTCTGGATTGCACACAAAGCCTCCAGGCAGCGTTTGGTGAAGGTCTACCTTCAAGTGATCCTGGATGCACGTGAAGTCACGTCGGCAGTTTTGGAACCGTTCCCATGGAAATATTAATATTCATCCAGGTTATTGTTTACTCAGGGATTCGAATCGGCGGCAAATTGACTAGAAGACGGACTATCTTCTCATCGGTTCTCTCATCGGCCTATCCCAGCTGATTTGAGGGCGAGAGGCGGGGTACAACCTGGACTGCTGGCCAGCCAATCACAGGGCACATATAGACAAACAACCATTGAGTGGCTAATTAAGCTTTTTGGGGGATGTGGGAGGAAATCCAGCAAGAACCTACGTACACGCCTACGGAAGAACACGCAAACTCCACACATGCATGCCCAAAAGGAGAATATAAATTATGGTAATGGTAGTAATTCATTTGAACATGCATCAGATTACAATTGAATGCATCACATAATCAGTTCACAGTTCCACATGTCCAAAAGGAGTAGGAAGAAGCAAAGCTTATTAAATCCTACCCCTCCATCTGGTACTTTTACAATCAGTAACTGTTACATTTGTTCACTTCCTGCTTTCCTAATATTCATTCATTCATTCATTCATTTTCTACCGCTTTTTCCTCACAAGGATCGCGGGGGTGCTGGAGCCTATCCCAGCTGTCTTCGGGTGAGAGGCGGGGTACACCCTGGACTGGTCGCCAGCCAATCACAGGGCACATATAGACAAACAACCATTCACACTCACATTCATACCTATGGACAATTTGGAGTGGCCAATTAACCTAGCATGTTTTTGGAATGTGGGAGGAAACCGGAGTACCCGGAGAAAACCCACGCATGCACGGGGAGAACATGCAAACTCCACACAGAGATGGCCAAGGGTGGAATTGAACCCTGGTCTCCTAGCTGTGAGGTCTGCGCGCTAACCACTCATCCGCCGTGCCGCCCGCTTTCCTAATATAATAAAATAAAATTATTCCAGAATACTTTGAGATTAAAAAAAAAACTGTTACAGAACATATGTCCAAGTCGGCAGGTCTGGAATTAAAAAAAAAAAAGTTCTGCATGTTTGCCTACGTGTTGTTTGTCCTTGTTTTTCGCCGACTTTACGTGACAATATGGCATTTTATCCCATCCGCATCCTCCTCAGGACAGATGAACTTCATATAGAAACACTTTCTGACAGCGTGAGAGAACTCAAATGTTATCCCCTTCTGTCGCTTATGTATAATTAAAGGTAACGTTCTCGAGGGGCGCCCGAGGGGTTGCGTCAGAGATTGCCTGGGCAGCAAACATCTCAGGAGAAATCACCTGCCTTGCTGCCTCATCTTAAATTTGAATGCACACGAGCCTCAAAGCTATACATGCAAACTATACACAGCAAAGGCATACATTCGTCATCGGGGTTGCTATATTCCAGTGTACGCTGGGAGGAGGACATTGTGTTCTGCTCCTTGAACACAACGCTACAACATGTCATTCCCCTGTGGAGCTGTTCTATAACCTTGCATGGTGTGTTTGAGTGCGTCTTTGCTAACAATACAAACCACCTTAACTCAAAAGGTAGACACACAAGATACTGGTTTCGACATCATCTGTTTAAGGATATCCATATAAGGGCATTTTACGAACAAGAGCCTCCCACTAGCGTTTTGACTGCAGCTTTTATTCAGTGACGTTATTGGTTTCCACCAAAAACAGCAAGGACTGTCAGTCAAACTAATTCCGCTTACAACCACTAACCCCATCTGTGCCTCCATCTGTCAGCAAGTCTGACTCCCTGCATTATTCTCGATGCCATTTCAAATGCATCATTCCGTCCTTCATTCACAAATACCAACCTCTCCTGAATATTGCCCTTTAATCACCTCTTGGCTTTTACTTTCAGCAGGTACAGTTAGATTAACTGGTACTTAAAGGGCCGGTACAGAACGTCTTTAACATTACGTAACAGACTGTACCAATCACATCAACAGGGAGAGGACCAAATTAGACTATTAGCTTATTAGTCTATACCCCCCCCCCCCCCCCCCAACATGTGCAGTAAAGTGGTGTTAGTCCAACATAAATATCAAATATTGAATATATTTTAGCGTGCAGACCTCACAGCTAGGAGACCAAGGTTCAATTCCACTCTCGGCCATCTCTGTGTGGAGTTTGCATGTTCCCCCGTGCATGAGTGGGTTTTCTCCGGGTACTCCGGTTTCCTCCCACATTCCAAAAACATGCTAGGTTAATTGGAGACTCCAAATTGTCCATAGGTATGAATGTGAGTGTGAATGGTTGTTTGTCTATGTGTGCCCTGTGATTGGCTGGCGACCAGTCCAGGGTGTACCCCGCCTCTCGCCCGAAGACAGCTGGGATAGGCTCCAGCAACCCCTGTGACCCTTGTGAGGATAAGCGGTAGAAAATGAATGAGTTCTCCCTCGATTTTGTGTGGAAGTGGTAACTTTTTGGCTTCTTATTTTGTCTTTCCCAACCCTCGGCTATCTCTGTGTGGAGTTTGCATGTTCTCCCCGTGCGTGCGTAGGTTTTTTCCGGGTACTCCGGTTTCCTCCCACATTCCAAAAACATGCTAGTTTAATTGGCGACTCCAAATTGTCCATAGGTATGAATGTGAGTGTGAATGGTTGTTTGTCTATATGTGCCCTGTGATTGGCTGGCCACCAGTCCAGGGTGTACCCCGCCTCTCGCCCGAAGACAGCTGGGATAGGCTCCAGCACCCCCGCAACCCTTGTGAGGAAAAAGCGGAAAAAAATGAATGAATATATTTTAATAAGATGACTTTAAAAGTGCATCCATCCATTCTTTTTCTATGCCGCTTATCCTCACTAGGGTCGCGGGAATGCTGGAGCCTATCCCAGCTGAAGTCAAGCGAGAGACGGGGTAGACACTGGACTGGTAAGGTCTTAACTGAATTAGTTGGGACTTTGATAAGTTGTCTCTGCACCATTGTGTGTCCTCGGCGATGCTCAGCTGCACGAATAAAGACGCAAGCTATCACGTCAAACTTCAATAATTAAGATAAAGGGATGTGATCCCTCATCGATTCGGTTGCTTTAAAGTCAAAAATGTTGAACAAACATACTCCGACACACACACACACACACACACTGCAGTGGAGATTTCGTGCCGAGACACCATCTTCTTTTCTCCTCAAGTGCCTTCTTGTGCTGTTGTTGCCTTTCTTGCATCCGTAAAGATTCCTATCACAGCTGCCCGCCTCGGCTGCTCGCTTTTTTGCCGAGACACACACACACACACGGCATCAACACTGTACTGACGGGACATCAAACGCAACTGATCCACAAAAGCCCACGACGGGACTTGTTTACTAGATGGGAGGGAAATGATGTCCCATCCTCAACAAGCTCATTCAGAATATAAAAAGACAAAAAGGAAAACGTGCCGTCCCGTATCAGGACATCTCTCTGCAGGCGTTTATCAAAGAGCTTTGAAATGAATCCACATGGGATGAAGCGAGCTATTAACAGGACAGGTGACGTGGTGGAGGGAAAAAGAGAAAAAGAGCCCGTTTTTCAAGTGGCGCTCATCCACCAGGTAGAAGAGAGACGGATAGAACCCGAACACCCAATGGTTGTCCGTCATACGAAAACAAACATGATACATGGAGAGGGAGGCAGGGAGCGTTTTCACCCAGCTTTGGAATTACCTTCATTTTTAGTCAATTTACTGTACTGGGATTAGAATGAATTCCAATCTGTGAAACAGAGCAGGATCCCAGACTTTGGGAAACAGTTTTCCAACCTGACAAGGAGCACAAACACATCTCCAAGATGACGAGCGCTGTGCTGAGGGAGCTACGTCTCCTCCGGACCTGAACCTAAACGAGCACCTGAACGCAACCTCAATGGGAGGGATGGAAGCTGGAGGAGTGCAAGTTGTGTAACATCTACCAGCTTCACCAGTGAAGAAGATTCCAGTAAGAACCAGTGCAGCTCTGGTGAATTCCATGCCCAAGAGCATTAAGGCTCTCCTAGATAACAATTCATTTACTCATTCATTTTCTACCGCTTTTTCCTCACGAGGGTCGCGGGGGTTCTGGAGCCTATCCCAGCTGTCTTTGGGCGAGAGGGGTACACCCTGGACTGGTGGCCAGCCAATCACAGGGCACATATAGACAAACAACCATTCACACTCACATTCATACCTATGGACAATTTGGAGTCGCCAATTAACCTAGCATGTTTTTGGAATGTGGGAGGAAACCGGAGTACCCGGAGAATGCACAAGGAGAACATGCAAACTCCACACAGAGATGGCTGAGGGTGGAATTGAATACTGGTCTCCTCGCTGTGAGGTCTGCGCGCTAACCACTAGACCGCTGTGCCGCCCCTAGATAAAAATGTTCACACTAATTATTGACACTTTAAACAACATGTATTGCCAAGTATTGATACAATGATGGGCGGCACGGCCGATGAATGGTTAGCGCACAGACCTCACAGCTAGGAGACCAGGGTTCAATTCCACCCTCGGCCATCTCTGTGTGGAGTTTGCATGTTCTCCCCGTGCATGCGAGGGTTTTCTCCGGGTACTCCGGTTTCCTCCCACATTCCAAAAACATGCTAGGTTAATTGGCGACTCCAAATTGTCCATAGGTATGAATGTGAGTGTGAATGGTTGTTTGTCTATATGTGCCTTGTGATTGGCTGGCAACCAGTCCAGGGTGTACCCCGCCTCTCGCCCGAAGACAGCTGGGATAGGCTCCAGCACCCCCCTTGTGAGGAAAAAACGGTAGAAAATGAATGAATGAATGATACAATGATACAACAGGATGCATAGTGCCTCCTCGGAACTTTCATGTACTACGTGCATACAATGTACTATTACTTGAGAAGTTACTGCCACATTGAATAGCGTGGAATCCCTGTTTGGTTGGGACACACTGGAGAGGCTGGACAATAAGGAGAATGCGTAAGGAGCCCAAGGAGATGGTTTTATGTCCTACATTTCAACACTACCTCCACAGCACGTCAGGCTTTTGTGTCTACTTGATGTATGCGTCAAAGTAATGATTTGTGCCATCGGTCCCTCTTTTCCACGTCGCAGCGGCAACAGATCAATGCTTCCGCCACTCTCGGGTGGAATCAATGGCGTCTTGTCCCGTCTTGAAGAAGCATTACTTTAATGAGAGCGGCAAATTTATGCATCCGTCACAAACGGGAGTAGGCGGGGGGAATCTAATTAAATGCCCCAATCTTTGAAATGACTTAACTGGCAAAGCGGCAAAAGGAGATGTTTGGGGGAGGGGGAAATGACGTCATTTATGGATTAAAATAAGACGGTTGGTTGATAGAGCAGAACACGCTGCATCTTACATTTTTAATACAATTCATTATTTATATTTAATCTATTTTCCCTATGTATTGTTTTCATTGTGTATAACATAAAACGTCTTGTCAATGGAACGGTCTTGCATGTCCCAAACCAAGACCGTTACCACAGGATATCAGGCCTACCTTGGTAACAGCAGGGTATCCAGCAGCCACCTCACCCGAGCAGTATGGTTTCTTCTCATGTGAAACATCTACACTGGAGGCCCACTGGTCCAGGAAACCACTCGGGGTGTAGAGCCCGCAGTCTCGAACGCCAATCTCTCTTTCAAAGTCCTCGCAAATGCCGTCACCATCGTAGTAGTAGCACATGCTTGGCTCCTCTGCAGCAGACAAGAGAAGACATGAACCTCTCATCACTACGGTGGACCATATCTCTATTCAAGATGTGGAGCGAGACAACATAGGAAAGAAACAACAGGAATGAATTATAAGTGGAGAGTGATAACACAAGGGAGAAGAATGCCAAGAAGATAAGCCAATCAGTCATTTTTGCAGACATCCCACCCGTGGTTCTGGTCTGGAACTGGAGGCCTGTGGTGCTTGGAGGAGAAAAGGCCACACTTGCTCCCAGTCTAAAGTTGTATCAGACGGCAGGCTTCCATTACAAGGGGGGGGGGGGGGGGGTGCTCTGTGCCAAGACGGCCAGGGCCTCCTTCCCAAAATTCCAGCCCTCCAAGAGCATGGCCAAAAAAACCAAAGGGGCTACCGAGGGGGCATACCGAACAGAAGGAAACAGCAAGACGGAGACAAGAGGAAGCTCAGGAAAAGACTTACAAGGACTAAAAAACCGAACCAAAAGTGACAGTTCCAAAAAGCAGACCCGTAACCAGCAAGACAAGGGGAACATTGAGGGAACCAAATATGGAACCGAAACAAAAACTGCTGCAACCAAAAGTCAGTAAACTGAAACTGAAAGTTAATGTAATCAAAGAGCTATGGTTATGAAAAATAGTTGGTAGAGTAGCAGGGATGGAATCACTTTCAAGTTGGATACATGGACCAGCCAGGACACCTCTTATAATATCTGCTAATGGATCAAGCTAATAACTTTTAGCACTTTTAGTGAATTGGTCTCACCAAATTTCCACAGTGGAACCTCTAAATGTCGTACATTCTCAACCAGTTCAAACTATCCAAACTTGGAATTCTTAGCATTCCAAAATTCAGCATTCCTGAATTGCAATTTTTTTCCACAATCCTGCATTTTCCATTGCAAAATGAACAGAGTGGTTTGACTTTAGAAGTCCCCCAGTATGGATGGATACATGACTACCTTTAATGTGTAGCAGCATAATAATAATAATAATAATAATAAAAATGGCAAAGTCAATCAAACAGCACATCTGTAGAGGGAGCGGAGGGAGCAGGCAGAATGTGCCATCGCTATATTGTCCAAATTGTGCGCATGACTACAAAAACACACATACATACCCCCCTCGGTGGAAAAACAGCACGGCCGATGCAGCCAGCCAACAATCCGACAATTCACAGAGGCTCCTGCATGCATGTGCGTGCTTGCATGTTGCATACAAGCAGAAACGCACATGCGCGGTCACAACAGGGGCAGACAGACGTGGTGAAAGGCGGGAGAGGTTTTTATAAGGGGGGGCGGATTGGAGCAGGAGAGCACAGGAAAATCATCCATCTATTGGTGAAGAAGAATGTCGGATATGCCAGTTGCTCAACTATGTAAAATAAGATGAGTCACCCTTTAGGAAGCATAATGATTTCCAGACTGGTTAAAAGAAGGGCAAGGCTCTCCGGGTGTTTGAGAGTGGATGGACTTGAAAATATCAACATTCATTGGCTTACCGACGCAGTTGAAGAAAGCCTCTTTCTTGCACTGACTGGAGCATCCATCGCCATTCATGGAATTCATGTCGTCGCACTCCTCTCCTTTGGAACTAACACATCAGGAGGCGGTTAAGGAAACATCCAGACGGAGACATGCCAAACAACATACAACACGTCATGGCGGCGCTCTCTGTATATACACAGGCCATAACACAACCACTAGGAAAACATTGTTCAATTAAAACCAAAACAGAGGTTTTGGGCTCTCTTTAGATGAACTTTTAAAAACCAAGTTACACTTGGTGGCATGAATTGGATGGTAAAATCATTATAACGGCCACAATTGTTGGAACAATCCTAAAAATTATGACAATATGTAAATATTAGGGTTGGGCGCTACGGACCTTAGCATATATAATGATATTTTTGGGATGTATCATGATATGATGATACAAAGATATGATGATATAACTATAAAAGCAATCTTCACTTGTTGAATCTACTGCAAAAAAGGTCAGTAAGGATAATTCATAATACTGCCTACAGAGAACATACTAACTCCTTATTTCTAAAATCACAAATACTTCAACTTGTTGATATAGTTCATCTTCAAACAGCTAAAATAATGCATAAGGCTAAAAATAACCAATTAGCTAAAAATGTCATCCAATACTTCTCTACAAGAGAAGGAGAAGGAGAAATATGATCTCAGGGAAGAACTACATTTGAAACACTTATATGCTAGGACTACGTTAAAATGCCATAGCATTTCAGTATGTGGAATCAAACTATGGAATGGATTGAGTAAGTCATGATGTACTATATGTAGCACTATTTTGACAGTTCCTATGGTACCCATTATGTCATTGTATGGTCATATCACCTCATACTTCAGTACGTGACAAAAAAAATAAAAATAACAAAATAAATTATATTAGGAAAGCAGGAAGTGAACAAATGTAACCGTTACTGATTGTAAAAGTACCAGATGGAGGGGTAGGATTTAATAAGCTTTGCTTCTTCCTACTCCTTTTGGACATGTGGAACTGTGAACTGATTATGTGATGCATTCAATTGTAATCTGATGCATGTTCAAATGAAATAAAACCATTACTGAATATATTTTTTTCACTCAGAACCCTGTAAAACATTCCTTGCATTAAAGCTGTGAAATACAACACAGTGAAAATACACTCATAGAGCCGTGTTTTGCAATTTTTCCGTTTGGAACAGTCGGCTCGGAGTAGCGTGTTTTTAACTTCAAACTGCAAAAAAGACACCCAAACAAATTAGTCAGACATTCAAACAGCAATGAAAGAACGAAAGGTCTCTTGGCAACAAGAAAACCAGACAGTGAGGTATTTGTGGTGCCCCGTCCTATGGATCGGACCAACAATCAAGTAGGTGGGCATGTTTCCACAAATGTTCACCTCATACTGCATCTCCTATCTAAGTCGGAGTTACCTCTGGATCCGTCCATCCCCACAATAGGCTGCCCCAAGTTCATGCACCAGAGGTGGGGAAGGCTGGCTCTCGCTGCGGCTGGAGATGGTTTGGACCTGATAGGTGTACACCACATGCGGCTCCACATCCCTGGAGAGACAGGAGAAGACGGCGAGATCACAAACATGTTTACAAATTTCAGGGAAACAGGAAGTCTCGGAGAGAAGTCAGAGAGAGAACCACAAAATAGAAAAAGATTACAGACTGATGTGAAGATACTTGGACGAGTCTGGAGGAAAAGTGAGGAGCGCTCGGGGGAGCGCCGTGTGTTGTGGGCAGCCTACACGTCCACCAGCCAAAACACAGAAATCAACACAAGGTTCGCTACCCCCCCTGCGTGTGCGTACTCTTATCGCAGCGGGTTAAAAAACCATCATGATGCATTCACACGGTGGAATGGTCGGGATTATTGAGGACTACTCACTTCGCAGGTGAATGTCGCCATGATGGTTTTTTGAGTCGGCATGATAAGGAAGACTGAAAACAAAAGGTCTTAAAGGAAAAAAAAAACAATAACTTCAATGAGAAAACGCAAAAATTAGAAACAACCCAAAAGAAAAACGAAAATACGACTAAAGGTACACGCTGTAAATAAAAAATTAGGCGGACAAGTGTAAAATTGGAAATGATGGTGCTGTCATGGTTCTGTCGTAGAAAATAACACTTTATTATATTATATTATTTATATAACAATTGCTAATTATTCGGTTTCCTTCTAGTTGTTTCTCATAAAGTTTAGTCAGAATTTGTAGTTTGGATGACACCGTTTCTCATTTTTGGGAGGATTCACAGGATTTCCAAAAACTGATGGGGCTACTCAGTAACAAAATAGCATAATAATAATAATAATAATAATACATTTTATTTGTATAGCGCTTTTCAAAATACTCAGATACTTTACAGAAGAATGGAGTTGAATAAAAGCAAGTAAACAGAGTAAAAGATACATTAAAATACAACATTCATTCATTAATACACAGTTAAAACATGAGAAAACGCGGGGGGGGGGGGCACAACAGTCAGGTATAAAAAGTTAGACATTAAAAACAGATTTAAACAGGTGGGTTTTTAGTTGTTTTATCAAAAAGACATTACTACTACTGTGTAAAAACTGATTTAGACTCAATTTTCTTATATGATCCCTTCTCTGTTTGCCAACTATTTTGATTAGATTAGATACAACTTTATTGATCCCTTGGGTGTGTGCCCTCTGGGAAATTAAGGTACCAGTAGCAGCAACATCGTATATGTTATACAAAACAATGGTAATAGCAGCACAGGACCAGTAAGCGGAGAAGCAGCCCATTGCTGAACAGGCTGGTCTGCACCCTGATGGCGGTCTGCAAAGGGCGGCTGGCATCGTCTGTGGTTGCCAGCAGTTTGTCTCTACATCCGTCACTGGGGGAGTCCAGCTCCCTGCCAATCACAGAACCAGCCTTGTCGAGCCTGAAGGAGTCCTCTCTGCGGAGTTGGAGCGCCTGTGTTGCTGATCACCGTATCAACCGTCTGTCCGTGAGGTCGCTGGAGATCCAGGACCTCAGACAGCGGTCCACTCATGCATCTTGATGTTGCTGTCCTCCAGCTTCTGTCAGAGTTCTTGGCCTCCTTGAGACAGCGCTTCACCCCCCTGCTGGGATGTTTTTTACCGCCTTGGCTCCCAAAAGCCGCCTTCTTCTTGTGTTATCCACGGTTTGTTACTAGAGGAGCACAGAGCAGTCTTGGGGGGAGAGTAAGTTGAGGTAATCCATCAGAGTGTCAGCCTCTAGATGTCCTCATCCTGTGGGTTCAACAGCACCTCCCAGTCTGGGGCTTCGAAGCCGTCTCTCGACGCATCCTTCACTGCAGGAAAACATTTTCTGAAGACGTGTTTCTGTATGTTGCCTTTGAACTAGGGGGTGTATTATGGTTGAAGGTGGACCAGGATGTGATCCAACTTCCCTGATCCCTATCCCATGTCCAAGTCTTCATCCCTAATTGACTTTTAGCATACAGTAGGTCAAATGTCCTGTCTCTCTTTGTGGGACAGTCAACAGCCAGCTGTGACTTACAGGCGATGGCTGCGTCGGCGTTTGGTAAAATGTAAACAGCTCACGATAATATGGCAGAATATAATATTTGGACTAACTACTAATATCGCAGTGATAAACATAAACACAACACAAATGAGGCCAGTGTGTTAAAAAAAATGTTTCAACTTGGAAAAAGTGTTTCAGGCATGTATTATTGTTTTTTAAGACAATCCTGTCTCCTGCATTCTATTCGCCCAACAATTGTGGTGAATTATTAATATTTCTATGGATTTGACAAATGCGTATGCTGTAAAATTCTGTAAAACAATCAGTGTGTCAAAAAAAATGGCGTCAGCCATGTTTTGCTGTGGTTGTTTTTAAAGGTATCCTGTTTCTTGAGTTCTATTCACCAGATATGATCTATTATTCATATTTCTCTGGATGCTAAATACTGGAAAATGTAAAATCATCAGGCTACTGTGTTAGACCCGGAAAGTGCAGTAGGTGTGTATTGCTATTTTTTTAAAAGGATCCTGTCTCCTGCGTTCTATTCGCCCAGCTATTTTGATGAATTACTAATAATTCTATGGGTTTGATAAATGCATATGTTGGAAAATTCTGTAAAACAATCAGTCTTGTGTGTAAAAAAAAATGCTTAGCTATGTCTGGCTGTGTTATTTTTCCTGGGTTTCTTAGTCATTTGCCAACTATTTTGATATATTGCTAATATTTCAGTGTGACAAATGCATACGGTAGAAGATGTTGACCCGGTCTACTGTCTAACTGCTCACAGTTTCCGACTCAGTCGGTCTATATTTTGTCTATATTATTGAATACATAACAGAGATGGATATATACTGTATATGTTTTGTTTAATCATCACAACAGTATACATGGCTGGGTGGGCAGCGTTTGTAAATTAGGCCAAATAGGGCCTATGGATACAGTAGATTGTTTCATGTGGACCATCAAGTGTTTTTTTTCTAGAAATGGAATATCCTATGCAGAGCCATGCAGTTCCAACAAGATGTAGTTAATGTTTAAATGTGTAACAGACTTTTGGGTACATTATGACATCCCATCTCAGCCTCATTCAACACATACCAGTGAAGTTAACGAGTGTCTGTACTATAAAAATATGAAGTTTCACACTGAAAAATGATGTTGTGCTATTAAAACAGTATGCTTCACCCCCAGGACCCTCCCTCTATGCATCAGCATGTCCTGTTCTGCTGTATAGACGTGTGGCGGCGACACTCAAGTCGGAATTAGTTCGGCATCTGGAAAAGTCAAGCTGAGGGTGACTTTGAGGCAAGTAAAAAAAAACAAAAAAAAAACAGAGATTAAGTGCCAAAAACGAAATAACAAGCATAAGCCAACACAGTGACACAGGCTTAAAAAAAAAACAAAAAAAAAGTACGGTCCCTAAAACCGCAGGTTTCCGGTTTTAATTCAAGATTCGTGTCCACACTGATCAGCTTCTGTGATGCCCAGAAGCTTTTCCAACAATACAACACAAGTCAGATGCCCACTGGGTCATGACTCACATCCTGGCTTTGACCACAGGCAGCCAGCGCCACCTCCATCACAATCTATGATAGCCACTGTGGCTAGCAACGCTTCACACGCACACTAAACTATAATCACTTGGATGAGTCAATCAGAGAGTCCCACAGAAATGACCACAATACATCCTGTCCTGGCAACATGGAAGAGTTGATGGAAGACAAACAGGGAAACAATAGGCTGTAGCCAATGCGGTTTTGTCAAGTTGAAGTCTTTATTTCACGGTCTTTGACTGGAATTACTGAGAGTACAGATTGACTGTGGGATTGTGATTGTGCTTGGGAATTTTGGCCTTCCAGAATCTCCTAAAAGTGAGTCCACCCCTGACATTTCACCAAGCATTTTATTCGACAGTATCTTTCATTCATTCATTTTCTACCGCTTTTTCCTCATGAAGGTCGCGGGGGGTGCTGGAGCCAATCACAGGGCACATATAGACAGACAACCATTCACACTCACATACATACCTATGGACAATTTAGAGTCGCCAATTAACCTAGCATGTTTTTGGAGTGTGGGAGGAAACCGGAGTACCCGGAGAAAACCCACGCATGCACTGGGAGAACATGCAAACTCCACACAGAGATGGCCGAGAGTGGAATTGAACCCTGGTCTCCTAGCTGTGAGGTCTGCGCGCTAACCACTAGATCGCCGTGCCGCCCCTCGACAGTATCTTCTCCAGGGAAAATGCCATTATTACAAAATTGATCTTGCATCTAGCATAGATTCACCGTCTCACCGTTATTGCCTGAATAGAATGCACCTCCGAGTGAACGTGTCCAAACTGTCCAAGGTGTTTATTTAGTGTCAGCACCATTGTTATCTACCTTCATATCTACCTTCATCAGTTATCATCACCTTCAGCTGTTTCGTCCTCGTGGAAGTCACCACAGCGGCACAGGTTGTTCCTTACAGGCTTCCTACCGGTTTGACATTTCAAAACTCCACACTTTTCCCAGACTCCAAAAATAGATGTGTATCATTGCAACAAAAATCAGTGTACCAACCATTACGCGATTATCCATTTAATCAACAGCTATTTTGGTATTTAATTTTTTTTTTTAAATGTAAACATTCTCTTATTTCAGCCTCTTAAAAGCAGACCTAATAAAATATAAGATGTTGTGGGCAGGGGTGTCCAAAATGTGGTGCAGTGTCCATTTAAGGCCAGCATTTTATTGACCCTGGCCACAGTCTAAAAATAGAATTACGCAAGAAAACCATAAAAACAACAGCAAAAATTAAAAAATATGACTCATTTTCTGACAATAATTTTTAGGCCACAATGTCTGTGGGTTGACTCGTTTTCAGTCCAATTTTCAATCCAAGTTTCATTTTCGCGATAATAACTTTTGTGATATACTGTAGTACTATAAATACAAATCTGATTGAATATCCCATAAGAAAAGCACAGCCTTACTGATTAGAGGCTCTGGTGCAGTCGGCTCGTACTACAAAAAGACAGGTTGAAGTTGTGATGAAGCAAGCATGGCAGGTTTATTTATATACTGTACTGTAAAGTGCAGGCTATTGGAAGGCAAATACATTACACAGAAATAAAGATAATATGACAAGTCCATCAACTGCTGTAGCGTATTCATGCAACCGTAGTAAAAAGATCCCGGTTTCTAACCTGGAATAGCACTTCAACGAGGCTTTGCTGTTGCTGAAAAATTACATTTTGCACTGTTGGATTAGGGATGTTCTAAGTAGACTTTGGTAATAGTAATGGTTTTATTTCATTTGAACATGCATCAGATTACAATTGAATGCATCCCATAATCAGTTCACAGTTCCACATGTCCAAAAGGAGTAGGAAGAAGCAAAGCTTATTAAATCCTACCCCTCCATCTGGTACTTTTACAATCAGTAACTGTTACATTTGTTCACTTCCTGCTTTCCTAATATAGTTTAAGTTTTTTTTTTTTTTGTCACGTACCGAAGTACGAGGTGATATGACCATACAATGACATAATGAGTACCATAGTAACTGTCAATATAGTGAATATAGTGACCATCGAAATGCAAAAAGAGACATTTCTTGCAAACGAGCATGAAACTGAAACGGGCTGTTCATCAGCTTTTGAAAAGTTTAAGACCGCAGCCCTTAAAAGCCAAAATCTTGGAAAATGTAAGACGCAGTAAGACACTTGAAATTTCTTAAAACAAAAAAGTCAAGTGGTCAACCCAAGAAAACCTTACTGGCCTTGAACCGGAGGGTCCCATTGGCTGTCGGTCAAGACACAGAACAATCCTCGGCCCAAATAAAGGTGGCGAGTGCAGTCCAATGACCACCAGAAGACGTTTGCGAGAGAAGTGTTTGAAGAACAAAATACATCTCCAAAGGCCACCTTCAACGCCACAAAATTGCCTACTTTTTGCACGAGAGCACCAAATATGGGACATTGAAAGGTGGAAAGAAGTTTTAATCTCTGATAAGAAAAAATGTAACCTTGATGGTCCTGGTGGCTTTCAACGTTACTGACTGGTTTCTTCAACAGTTCATAAAGGACGTCTTCCAGAGGAATAACCTCACTCTTTTGGACCATACCGCATGTTCCTCTGTTCTAAATCCAATTGAGAACTTTTGGGATGGATAACAGGGAAAGACTGTCTTCCAAACGGCGGATGCTTTCCGCGAAACCACCTTCTTTAGAGGGCAAAATTCATTCTTGCAATTTGTCAATCGGTCTTAACCTTTTGATCAGGAGTGCAACGTTTTGGGGCGCTTGGGGCTTTCCATCATGCATGCCTTGTGTCTGTTACAGATTGACCACAACATGAAGAAGTGGGGGGGGGGTTAAGCTCCTCCCCTCACCATTCCCCATGTGACTTAACCTTGCCACAATATTGAGTCACTATAACCATACTCAGCTGAAAGATTTTAGGAAGACAGGCGGTTAATTGGGCGAATGTCAACAACAAGCAAGACCAGCATGTGTCATTAATAACTCACAAGATTTTGACAGATAAATTTTGACTAGTTCGACACGAATGTTAGCCACTCTGAATGGCGGATTACTCTCACACCAAAACTCACTGGATGTAAAAACGAAAAAACGACCGTTTATGATTATGACTCATGTTACCTTTGACTTTGTTTCATATGAACTAAGTCTGTTTTTTTTTTTTGTCCATTGTTTCATTGACATGATTTCCACCAGAAATAATGACGCTATGATTGAACAACACATTCATCCACGCGATTTTCAGAATCAGAATTGGGATCCAAAATATTTTTTTTATTGACCGTAATCTTTCAAGTTGAACTATGAAATTTTTAATAATTTGTGGCAAAATGTTAACCAGTACCAAAGTCACCTTATGTTCCTTTGCTCACTTTGTTCAATAAAAAGTAGATTCTTTTTCCAGGGTCCAGCTTCTGCTGAAAGCATTCTAATTGATTATTTTAATCAGAATTTTTTTTAGCATTTCTTCTGTTTTTAGACTTCCACACTATCTTACATACACGGGATTTAAGAGAAAAGAGGACTTAAGAGGTGTTGGTGAAAACAAATACCAAAATTTCCTTTTGTTGGTCGCATACCAGGATGCATTGTTGATGTCGAGTGGGTACGAGTCAATCCAGTGAATCAGTCAATCAATCAAAGAACATCAAAAGGTTCTCAGATTTCCCCGAGACACTTAATGTGCATGATCGTTATTCAGTTCCGGAACGTCAGGTCTTTTTTCTAAGCCCACACAGCTGGTGTATTTAGACGAGGGAGACGTCTTCCACTGCTGCTGCTTACAGTAATGTTTAGGGGGAAGGTATGGATGAAAGGTAAAACAAGCCACTTGTGATGCGTTTACATGCCTTTGAAGACTTGATATGATATGATTTTCATCCTTGCTCGTTGTGGATCTAGACATTGTCTAGGGGTTTTATCTTCCAAGGTGAAGGAATATACCTTGCAGTGTTTTATTTCTGGTTTCATGTCAAATAACGTAGTAATGTGTCCAGCAACTAAGATTGTTATCATCTTGTCGACCTTTTCTGGAGGTTCTCAGATGACAAAAACAGATGAGAAAAACACTTAGAAAAACATTTTTAGTGACTGTAAGAACAACAAACAAGGTAACACATCTTTTGTCCATGCGGGAGCAGATAGTCATCTACGGTCTTTCCGTGTTAAACGGCCTCTATTTACCCTGTACTGCATAGCACTATCGCATCGTTCAGACTAACTACCTTCACATTTCTGTCCTGCCGTGACAGCGATGCCTTCCGTCGTCCTCCATCTTTTACTAACTCTGATCCATTCTAAAATCCACACTAAAAATAACCAATTACCTAAAAATGTCATCCAATACTTCTCTACAAGAAGAACTAAATTTGAAAAACTTATATGCTAGGACTACGTTAAAAATCCATAGTATTTCAGTATGTGGAATCAAACTATGGAATGGATTGAGTAAGACCCTCAAACAATGCACAACGATGAGCCAATTCAAGAAACAATACAAGCAGTTGATGTTTGCTAAATACAAGGATGAAGAGTCTTGAACCAGTCATGATGTGCTATATATATCACTATATTGACACTTACTATGGTACACATTATGTCATTGGATGGTCATATCACCTTGTACTTCGGTACGTGACAAAATTAAAACTAAAAATTAAACTTTTATATTAGGAAAGCAGGAAGTGAACAAATGTAACAGTTACTGATTGTAAAAGTACCAGATGGAGGGGTAGGATTTAATAAGCTTTGCTTCTTCCTACTCCTTTTGGACATGTGGAACTGTGAACTGATTATGTGATGCATTCAATTGTAATCTGATGTATGTTCAAATGAAATAAAACCATTACCATTACCAAAACGCTCTGAAAACAATCATCCAAGGCCAAACTTACAACCCCCACATCTGCAACTGACTAACAGAGCTTTAGGATGTGTAGCGAAGCCAGGACATTGAAAAGCAACTGTCACATTTGGTGCTCATAAACTGACTCTCTACGACTCGCTGCGACTCGCTGCGACTCGCTAGGACTCGCTAGGACTCGCTAGGACTCGCCAGGACTCTCTTGGACACATACAACCAAATTACTAAAGAATTTTACCAACTGAAGGATACATGCTATGGGAAAGAGGCTCTACCCCAATTACAGAGAGGGTGGCGGGGTCGATGGGAGAGTTTCTCCCTCCTCTGGGAGGTCTCCTCACATCAGCTCTGAGATAGCCTTTGACCCAATGACAGCTCTGAAACTCACATCACTGAGGGGATTAGTCCACTGGCAGGGGTGCCTGGGGAGGTCACAGCGAGCCTACCCCCCCCCCCCCACTCTCTCTTGGTGCTTTCACGACCCCCTAATGTTCTCCTCCATCACCTATTGCCCCTCTTGCAGAGCCTTGCAATTGATTTAATCCCAAATAGTCCAACCTTCAACCTCACACATCGCCTCTTCATTTCACACATCTTCGTTTTGCGCCATAATTCATCTTCTCGCTTTGACCTTCCTGCACTAAGTCATTCCAAACAAAGCGCCACCCATGAACGCAGAGCGAGAAATCCAACTGCTCCTTCTGCTCCATTTGACCCGGCTCAGGTAAAGGCCGGCGGCCTGACAGTGAAGATCAATGACCCAAGAAGAGACTTTGTGGTCTATGCTACTCGCTTTTGGATGATCTTTCTGGAATTCCTTTACATACATATGTTCTGTTTTTGTTGTTGTAAACTTGCTACAAACTGCCCTCCTGACCAGCGACAACATTCCATATGTACTCAGGAAGGTAAACAGTCCGCCAGTGCCACCGACCTCGACCACGGGAATGCAACCGCAGCTCGTGAAATCCACCGCAGCTTTTAAACGAGCTACAGTTTGTCAATAATCACAGAAATATGGCAAAGCCTGCCCCCTCCAATAAAATGGAAATGCTTTTATTTGTTTCGGACATGCTAACAAGTTACCGTTAAGTACATGATATGTTTACACTTCTATATGAAAAGGAGTAGGAAAAAGCAGAGCTTATTATCGTACTCTGAGCGATTGCTGATTACATACGCCCTATCTTTAAATCAGGGGTCTCAAACACGTGGTCCGCGGGCCAAATGTGGCCCGCAGGACACTAATTTGAGGCCCCCACCTTGATATGAAAGTTTAATGTTAGTGCGGCCCGCGCAAGATATGGATGCTGTATGGTATCATGTACACAGGAAAAATTATTACGTTTGATTAATACTGTTAATAACTGTTAATAGTTATCCTCCCTATCCGTGTGGAAGTGGTAAGTTTTTGGCTATTTTAAGTTCAAAGGAAATAACTTGAAGGCTACCGTTTAGGTCGCTAGCTCTCTAGTTTGCGAGTTAGCATGTGTCTCAAGACCCTGCAGTTGCGCAATATGTTGTAAATAAAAAGAGTATAAATGTGACTATAGTCGTGTTTTGTCATGTCTACAGGGCTCTAATAATGCTTTGTTTTTTATCTGAAAAAAAAAATTATTTGTCTACCCACCAACTATATGTGGTTTCTTAAGTTTTTATTATTTGCCGTTTTATTATTATTATTATATTTATTTATTTATTACTGATTGATTGAATTTCTTTATTCTTGATTTGTTTATTTATTTTTCATCTTATTTTGTGTAGAAAAATAAAAAGTAAGATATTTGAGAACAGTGGGATGTTTTATCAGAGCTTTTCTTGTAGAAAATCGAAACCAAAGCAAAGTTTATTCATTTTCCCGTTTTTAATAATGGGGTTTTTTTTGTTTTTTTGGAAAATCTGAGTTTTGAGACTCCTGCAAACTCCGGTAAATTGAGTTTGAGACTCCTGCTTTGAATGGTTAATTTTCTAAATAAAGGGAAATAAAAGAATAGAGAACTTGCAACATTAGATAGAGAAAAGAATGATAAATTTAAAAATTATTACTACAAAAAAAAGCATCTTACTTTGCCTTTGGAGGACCTTGGCTGTCCAAACTAGGAAGTATCATGGCTCTGTCTTGCGTAATCACATCTTATCAGACCCCCTTTTTCCTTCTCATGCGACCCACGCCGCTGCGAGGTGGCACAACACGCCAACCGGTGCCACGAATGGCAAAAAAATGTCTTTGAAGAGTCAGCACATTCCACGGGAGCAGAGCCCGAAACTCTCACCGCGGCGTGCACATAATACTCTCAACAAGCCATCTGTTTGCCCTCGCTTCACGGAACGGGGAAAAAAACAAATGTGGGCAACGAATGACCTGCGAGTTTGGAAATAAAAGTTGAACCGCAGGTTTGAAAGCAGCGGTGGTGGCTTGAAAAGGATATCTGGTATGGCGAGAATATGTTTGTGAGGGTAATAAACAAACACCCACTCGCTGTCAGCTCGAAAAATCCCTAATTAGCAGGCCTTTAAGAAAAGAAGGAAGAAAACACCAACCCCGTTTCCAGGGATACCGTTACCCATTCCAGGAATTTTTACAGGTACTAAATTTGGAGTGGCTGTAAACAAAGCATTGGTGTTGTCCAAATGTTTGAAAAGATTCGTCAAGGAGAACATATCACACGGACAGTTGACTCAAAATGTCATTTACCTACCAGGTCACTCACCTGTCTGTATACCGCCGACTGGGTTCGTTGAAAATGAGCCCATGTGGTGCGTGGGTGAAGGGCGGCTGCCTCAACAGGCGGTAACGCAGGGGTTGGCAGTCGCTGCACAGCGAGCAGTCGGGTTTGGACGCTAACAGGGTGGCATCTATCTCCAGGTGTTGCTCCATGGTGAAAAACTGGACCCCGTAGACTTCCTCCGCTATGTCCAGCTTCAGAGTGAGCGCTGTGTCGCAGAAGACGTTGCTGGGGCCCAAAGAGATGTTGTTGCCGCTGACGGTGAGGAGGAGGATGTTGTGGATGGCAGGAAGGGCCGTTTCTTCGGGGCTGAAGAAGGTGACCCAGACGGTCAGAGAGTCCGGCACCAGCGGGTAGGGGAACTCCAGTTGGAGCATGCAGCCCTGGAGGGGGCACTCGGACAGGCCCACGATGCCCTGCTCGATGCCCGCGTTGGGGCTCCACGTGCGCACACTTGGCTCGCAAGCTTGCTCCACATCTGGGGGACCTGTGGGGCAGATTAACCAAAAAAAAAAATCATAAATAAAAAAATATTAATATAAAATTATTAAAATATATTATTTTAGTTTTATCTATAAAGTATACATACCAATAAAAATCTAAAATATGTAAAATAATGGATATATATATATATATATAGTATAATATAATATCAAGTATTATATATAAAACTAAATATATTCATGTATATATATTATTTTTTTTAAATATATTGAAAGTGAATAAAAAATGAATATATTTAGTTTTATATAAAAAAATTACATATAACATTTTTATATATAATACTTTTAATTATATATACATAAATATATATATAATGTATGCATTTTTAAAATACATTGAAAATAAATAAAATATGAAATCCAAAATATGAAAGAAAATATTATATATATATATATATTGTGCATTTTTTGAAATATATTGAAAATAAATAAAATATCAATATATTTAGTTTTATAGATAACACTTTATATTATATTATACAATACTAAACATATTAAAAATAAGAAAAACCATACAAATATTTTTAAATGTATATTCAAGTACAATGAAAAGCTAATTATTGAAATATAATATGAATTACATTATAGAAATATGCTAAATTATGAAATAAATCAATAATAAATAAAATGTGGGTTTATGCATTCAGTAGCTAATTCATATTTCAGATGGAAATAGAAGAGTAACCCATGTTTATGTACCAGAGGACGCCATACATCATATATCGTTCAAAAACATAGCGTATGTCTCTCCGAGGTGCTTTTAGTCATACTCAATGTCCGTCTTTAATTTTAGTGAAGTTATGGCATCCTTTCCCCTTTATGAAAATATCCGTCATTCAAGCTGATCTTATGATTTGTTGCCAAACAATGCCAAGTGGGATACATTGTGGTCGTTTACGCCGTTGGATATGTTGGAGAAAATGTTCGGTCCTGCATGCACCGGCTCTCCTGAGATGCCAAGCGGGATACATTGTGGTCGTTTACACCCTTGGACCGTCTCTCCTGAGATGTGTGATGATGAATAGACTACATAACGATACAAGACGCTGAAATCCTGAAAACACGATGCCGATGTGCAGGTTTCGGGCGTCACTACGTTTTCTTGAAGTGCACCTCCCGCACGCTGAAGGTGGAGGTGAAACTGAGAGTTCATTGTGAGTTCTCATGCAGAGAGAGGTGTGCGCGTTGCGAGAGGGAGGCCCACGGTAAGGGCTCAGCAAAGTCATTACAAGCCCAAACAGTCACACTCGCTCCATATTTGGAGTCACACACACACGCACACACACACACACACACACAGCTAACTTGCATTATCCCAAGTGACGTAGACTAACATTCATCAAGTACTTTGAGAAGCCAGTGAGTGGCAGACACTATGTTCTCCCCCCCGATTTCCTTTTGTGCACTTCCAAGCTGGCAAGCGTGGAAGCCATTTGCTAACCTCATTTCTGGGCATCGTGCAAAATTCCACTGTTTAATCAAGTGAACACTGAATATGCTTTCCAAGCCACATTATCTCAACACATTTATTATTGTACTGTAACTGCGTGTGTGGCCAGAGTGGAGGTAAATGAAAGAAAAAAAAAAAAAGAAGAAGAACGTGGAAAAAAGACAGAGAGGCTGGTCGGGAATGATCTGCTGAAATACTCTAAGAGTAGGTTTTTCTTTTTGGGTTTACTCTCGGTGACCTCCTCCTGCAGGTCGTGCTTGATTGAATTTAGCATGTAGAACAGCCACTGAGAACACTTACTTCAGTAAAATCAGCTGTTATGGTGGGCTCCACTCCTGCTTTGGCACGCCGATTTACTGATTTAAGGCTCCGCTTTCTTTGCAGACCTTCAGTACATTCCTGCACCACCAAAGCGGGAGAATGACCCATTCAGACATTTATGCAGGTATTTAAGACCATATATGAACTATGTTGTTTTGATCTTTATGTTATTTAGCAAAAAATCTATTATTATAATAATAATTTTAGAAGAAATTTGGACTGTCTACAAGTTCATGTTGGATCAGTTTTCAATCAATTTTCAAAACTGAGAACATTTATGATGCTTTTTAACTGTTTAAAAAAAACATGTATGTTGTCATCTTTGTTTTTTATTATAAATTTATATTTATTTTAAATTTATTATTCATTCATTCATTTTCTACCGCTTTTTCCTCACGAGGGTTGCGGGGGTTTTCGGGCGAGAGGCGGGGTACACCCTGGACTGGTGGCCAGCCAATCACAGGGCACATACGTATAGACAAACAACCATTCACACTCACATTCATACCTATGGACAATTTGGAGTCGCCAATTAACCTAGCATGTTTTTGGAATGTGGGATGAATGTGAGTGTGAATGGTTGTTTGTCTATATGTGCCCTGTGATTGGCTGGCCACCAGTCCAGGGTGTACCCCACCTCTCGCCCGAAGACAGCTGGGATAGGCTCCAGCACCCCCCGCGACCCTCGTTAGTAAAAGCGGTAGAAAATGAATCAATCATTTTTTATAATTTTTTTTTACAATTTTTACATTTTTTTTTTTTTACAAAAAAAAGCATTTTTTTTCAAATGTATCCCGTAATGTAATATTATACTCTATACGGTATTGTATACTGGTATCGCCAGTACCAGCCTGAATGTTTCATAGTACCGTATGGAAAAGGAAATCAATGGTATCAGTCTGTTTTTTTGCGAATAAACTTTCAACCAGCCAAGTGAACCAGAACACATGGATGGATATACACTGGTGCCCGTCCACCATACCATCATAACCAACATGCTGACCCATATGCTGTCCAGAGAGGCAGGAGGCTGAGCGAACCCAGAGGAGATATATCCAGGCCGGCATTATGCTTTCTAAGAAAGGCCACTAAGAAGTGACGACTTGAAGACCCCTGGTACCTAAAATCAACGTATGGTTCCAAAATCTGTGCAGTGTTACACGAAGCAGCTAGAGAAGGGAACCTATGCCACACTTGAGAGTGCTTGTAATTACTCGGAAAGTTGATTCTGAGCCTCACTGGGACATTTTTTACGCCCCACACATCGCAGTACATATAGAGTACATAGTGTGTGTTGCACACTGCTGTTTCCAATCAAGCCAGTCTGCTTACTTGTGAATAACGCTAACCACACACACAAGTCTCTCAGGCTGCGGTTCTGTACAAAAATTGAAAAAGATATACTTGCTGAACACTTTGCTGTTGGGTAAAGAACATATGCATAAAGTGAGGATTTGATTGGTCAGCTTTCGGGATGAAATCCTTGATATTATATTACGTGCAATGCCAAAAGGCCATTTCTAAAATCGACTTTTAAAGAGCACCGTGCATAAAGCGACAGATCACAGCACTTCCGACGCGTTTTTTCTTACATTTTCTGATTTTTCTCTCATTTCTGTTTAGTTTTTGCTGAACCAAAACTCTCAGGTTGCGTTCGCGCTTGTCATGTTTGCTTTTGGTTGAGAGGACCTCAGCTAGTCTGGTTTCCTTTCTGGGAGCTGCTTCTCAGAGCTTTGGTTTCCCACTGCCATGGTTCCCTGTCGGTTCCAACTGAAGCTGACGTTTTTGGTTTTTGGTTGGGTTTTGGGTGTTTGCGGTTTGCCGAACCAAAAGGTGTCTGGGCCGAGTGGGCCACCCGTTTGCATAATGAGGTGGGCACTGTTACCTCAAAAAAAAAAGTGTGCAAATTACCTCCATCTTTATTACATTGCATTATAAACTAACAATAGAAAACGTCAGGGAAGAACTAAATTTGAAACACTTTTATGCTAGGACTATGTTAAAAAGCCATAGCATTTCAGTATGTGGAATCAAACTATGGAATGGATTGAGTAAGACCCTCAAACAATGCACAACGATGAGCCAATTCAAGAAACAATACAAGCAGTTGATGTTTGCTAAATACAAGGACGAAGAGTCTTGAACCAATAAAATAATTAAAATTAAAATTAAAATTAAAATTAAAATTAAAATTAAAATTAAAATTAAAATTAAAATTAAAATTAAAATTAAAATTAAAATTAAAATTAAATGAAAAAATAAAAAAAAACTTAAATTATATTAGGAAAGCAGGAAGTGAACAAATGTAACCGTTGCTGATTGTAAAAGTACCAGGTGGAGGGGTAGGATTTAATAAGCTTTGCTTCTTCCTACTCCTTTTGGACATGTGGAACTGTGAACTGATTATGTGATGCATTCAATTGTAATCTGATGCATGTTCAAATGAAATAAAACCATTACCATTACCAAATGCTCCAAAAACATGGAAACCAGAGGAAGCCCACTGTCTCTTGTCGCATCCAAAATCCCGGTGTGCACCAAAGCAGCTGACCCAGATCGATGGAGAGATGGGTCTTGAAATGTGAAGGCGACACAGACGAGCGTGTGTGGCAACGGTCCTCTTTAAAAGCATATTATAGAAGCTTTTTATGAAACTTAAGATGGTAAATATAGCACCAGAGTTCCTTTTAACCGAACCAAACATGACAAGTGTGAACGCACCCTTTTTTTTTTTATTTTAATTCTACGGCACACAACCTCTTCTTGTATCGCTCCTGCAGCGGAGGGCATTTTCTTTTTTTGGTTTTCCCTCCAGCCATGTCCCTCCAAGGGCATAGAGTAGTAAAAATTTATGAGAGGTACTCGATGACCCTCTATGAGAAGTGCTGCCATGAGGTGCCAAGTGCATGCATGAACGCTCATCTCATGAATGCACACACATGCAACTTGCTTATTTCCCATATACTTTAAATGCAAATGAATGCTTATGCGTGCATTAGAAGTGAGAAACTACTGCAGACCACCACCACTCCACCCCACCCCCGAAAAAACCCCACACACAAAAACCAGCAGCTGCGGAGTCCTCCGAGATGCCGGGGCTGGGGCAGAGTTAAGAGGAAACGGGGAGCTGACACAATCAGGGAGACCTTCCAAGAAGGAAAATTGAGTACAGTTTACACACGGAGCACGTTGGACAAGCCCAGACTTGCCTCTGGTACACACATTATAGCCGGTGTTAAGGCAAGGTTCAGTGACTTTAAATAATCTATACATCAAACACACACACACACACACACATGGGATAAAACGTATTTGGTTCGTCTGTTTGGCAAAGTGCCTGAAGGACTGCGAGCATCGAGTTGATATGTGGAAGAGGGCAGCTCCAAAGTAGTAAATAGGTGTAATAAGGCATGAGTAATGGGCCCCCGGCTTGTATACTATCACTTTAAACATTAACAGCATCATCACAACTACATTCAATCTAAATATTCCTCATTTACAGCTACACATCATTAGGACTAAACATTAGGACTAAACTAGTCCATCCATGTCCGCAGAAATGTGGTCAAAGGACCGAAGAGGAATTCACTCAATTTTGCTTTGGAGAAAAAATAATCATGCTTATTTTTTAAGTTGTACATCCTGGACTGGTGGCCAGCCAATCACAGGGCACATATAGACAAACAACCATTCACACTCACATTCATACCTATGGACAATTTGGAGTAGCCAATGAAGCTAACATGGGTTTGGAATGTAGGGGAGCAACGCACGCACGGGAAGAACATGCCAACTCCACACAGAGATGCACAAGCAGAGATTCCAACCCAGGACCAACATGCTAACCACTCCTCCACCGTGCGGCACCGAAAACATTCATTCATTCATTCATTTTCTACCGCTTTTCCTCACAAAGGGGGGTGCTGGAGCCTATCCCAGCTGTCTTCGGGCAAAAGCCAATCACAGGGCACATATAGTCAAACAACCATTCACACTCACATTCTTACCTATGGACAATTTGGAGTCGCCAATTAACCTAGCATGTTTTTGGAATGTGAGAGGAAACCGGGAAACCCACCCATGCACAAGGAGAACATGCAAACTCCACACAGAGATGGCCGAGGGTGGAATTGAACCCTGGTCTCCTAGCTGTGAGGTCTACGCGCTAACCACTTGCAGCCCGCCCCGAAAACATAATAGTTGTTATTTATATGTAACATTACACAGTATTTCATTGGTAGTGTGTTATGAATTATTATTATTTGATTTGAATTGAGATTAAGACCCCCCCAAAAATAGTAATCCAGTAGTGATTAATGATGATTATAAAATAATTCAGGAATGTTGAGGAGATGAGTAGTGATGAAATTGAACTGAAAAGGTGGTGGTGGTCTACGCCACTGTAGCTCATAATAGCGAGCCAAAATGCTTGATGCTAGCATAGTGAAAAGCTCAAAGTGCTGCAGCAGCGCACAGATGGGACAAAAGTATTTTAATAACATAAATACCTCATCCCTGTAAAGTTCTTATAATCAGAGCACCAAAAAATGTCTCAAATCCCACTTCTGTCAGCTTTTATTGCACTTACATCCCACGCAAAGCGGGGAATTCCATTTCTGACATGGGAGGTGGGAATAGTGGTACCTTAAATCTTGATCCTCATGAATGAGTGCGTGTTTTGGAGATGAGTCAGTGGACCAAATGTTTGCAATGTTGGAGCTTTGACTCATAGAGCCAACAAAGCTAAACCTCCATTCGGTGTCAGCATATTTGGCATTGTGAGGTGCGGCGTCTTCATAATGTATTTTTATTACAATCGGGAACGCTTGTACAGGACGGAGGACACGCTACCTTCAGCCTCGAGCGGTGACCAGTGACCAGAGGGCGCGCACGGTCGTGGGGATGATGAGTTGGAGGCGTACTGCAGTAGAACTCGCCCCTCGGTGCATTTATCGCACACTGATCCCAATTCTCTAGGAAACCAACAGACAGGCACAGCAACCAACTTAGATATAGGCCAAACGCACGTCATGCAGACTATATCAATAATAAGAATAATAAGAAAAACCTAATATTTCCATGTTGGGAAGAAATCTCAGGAATTCAGAATTTGCAATTCCAGTGGACCTTGTTATAGCTTGTAAGAAATACAAACCCCCTACATACCCCCAAAAGGTTAACATTTATGTTGAGAAAAAACCCATAGCGTAAATTCTGGCATCAAACAACATTAAATTCATCATACAGCACCTTAACACTCAAACGTTGTACGACAGAAATATAGAAACATGTATCAATATGTGTTTAACATGAAAAAAACATTTTTAAGTTTTCACATACTGCATTTCATTTGAGAAAACAATTTCATTGGAGGATCTGAAGCCCAAAGCCCAGAGGGAAGCTGACGTCATTGCAGAGTCCCAATGAATGTGTTGCTCAGACACAATGCCATTATGGGAAAAGTTTTGTTGTTTTTTTTACTCAAACTGTGGCCACTTTGTATATTTGTATATCCATATTTTGAGTGTTAAGTTGTTGTGTGATGAATGTAATGTTGTTAGTACATTCTTCTTTGAAAAATGACACCGTCAGTCAAACAGTTGTTATACTGCTATAGACAGTACGTATAATGACCTTCTGTGATTTCAAAGGGTTGACCAGCTCATTACGTCCACTGAAAGCTCATGATCGAGTCCTGCCAAAGAAGGAGCGATTGTTTCCTCACTGACCCGTGAGCGACCGAGTATTTATTAGTAGTACTTCTGAAGTCACAGAGATGTCACAAGTCTAGAAGTTAGCCATAAATTAGCCACATCACTGTATAAATTGCAGGGTTCAAAGTTGAAGAAAAACGTAGTACTTAAATGGAAAAATATTTTATGACAGAAACAAAGAATTCAAGCCTATCCAGGTAATTTCACCTGTCGTAAAAGTGTCCCGAGATGGGTGGGAACCATTCCAACGTGAAGGAGTTGTGATGTTGCTCCACCACCTGTGGGGGCATTGCCACCGGAGGGGGTTTGGAGTTCGGTTGCCAGGTCTGGTAAACCAGGTCCAGGTAGCAGTGCATCCGAGCCACTTGGTTGAGGGTGAAAGAGTCGGTGCAGGAATCATCTGCAGGGAAACAAAACCTCAGGTTGCCGCATCATTTCTACGAACTTGTCCTCATGAAGACGTGGCAAACGGGGCACGTCCCTCACCTGCGTAACTCATGTAGTTGTTAAAAGGCGTGTGAGTGAAATGCGGAGAACCGCAGGTTTCGTTCCCCGGTTCTGGATCGTGGCAGCCTTTGAACTTGGACGTGGGATTAGTGTCTGCACACAGATCTCCGGTCTCCATGGAGGGCTCCGTTTCCAAGCACGCATCGTTACAGGATTCGATCTCCGAGATCCCTCGGAAAACGTGGTAGAGTCCCAGACTGTGGCCGATCTCGTGCACCATGGTGTCGGTGTGGCCGAAGGTACCGTAGAAAGACGGGTTCAGCACAATTCCACCTGAGAGGGGAAATGGTTTCTCTCAATGAACCGCAGTTCCGGCAGCACTCATGCAGCCCCAGACCATCACCGTGTTTGACATTATAATGTTGCTACTCACTTGTGTAGCAGCATCCATTTAGACAATAAATATTGAATTGATATTGCTATACAAGCTGTACATAAACTACTCTAAAGTATATCCAACTTATGGTCCCTTGAGAAGATCAATAAGTAGCTAATGCATTATTCACAGGCCGCATGGGCTTCATTATAATCTTGATAAAGACAAGACGCTGCTTGGGGCTCCGACTATAATTAGCCCAAATCAAGAGTGGATATTTGCATCATCATGCATGCCGTGTCTTCTATACCTAAATGCGTGAGGGCTTCTTTGTCCCACGGCCAAGTGGCAACCCCCGCTAGATCTTCATCAGAGGAGTTGGCAAAGAAGACGTTCAGGTGAGTGGAGCCATCCAAGTGCAGAATCTCTTTCAGCTCTTTCACGTCCAGATAGGCTCTGGGAAATGGAAACAAAACAAACGCAGAGAAGAAGAGGCTTGTTAATACTAAACATGTTTAGTTTGGAGGTTTCCATTCGTGAGAAGACATCGAAAGCATACACTAAGGAGAGAATGTTTAGTAGAAGGACAAAAGTTGATATTTTTAAAGAATAAAGTCAACATTTTGCAAAAATTAATTAGCAACACAACAAAAAAAAGGCAGAATGTGGATGGAAAATGGAAGTCTATCATCTATCCTCGCTATCTTTGTACACATTGCCCAACTCATGCACAGGATCTCAACAGGGACGTACTTCAGCTAACTCGTTAGCCTCTAATTGATTTGTTCTAAACTTAGACAGGGTTTGAAACTGAGTGGGGGAAAAAGGGCAAAGTAAGAAACCAAAAAGTACCACTTCCACACAGTATGGGAGAAGTCAATATAATGTAACCTAATGTATCAGCAATGTAACATTTTACAACATACAAATTCTCGCCATCATTACATCACTATTCTTCAAATATTTTTTCTCAATATTTATTATATATATTATGTATTATATATTATTATTATTATTATTATATATATTATACATATATTATTTTAATGTCAAAAGTTAGTCAGACTTTCATAAGACTTGCACATCATGAGAAAAAGTAATTTTACAAAAAAAATGTACTTTATGTCCCTTAAAAACATACAAATAAAAAATGTTTTATTTTCTCAGACCTTTTAATTTAATAATGTGTTTTATTGGCAGCAAATAGTTTAAATTATGTCGTGACACTTGTACCACTTCCACACAGCATGGGAGAACTCAATGTAATGTAACCTAATGTTTCATCGATGTACCATTTTATGACATCCAAATTTGGAGTTCCTCGCCATCATTACATCACTATTCTTGAAATATATATTTTGTCCTCAATATTTATTATATATATATATATATATACATATATATACGTATATATATATATATATATTATTTTTATGTCAAAGGTTAGTCAGCCTTTCATGAGACTTGCACATCATGAGAAAAAGTAATTTTACAAGAAAAATGTACTTTATGTCCCTTAAAAACATACAAATAAAAAAATATATTTTATTTTGTCAGACCTTTTAATTTAATAATGTGTTTTATTGGCAGCAAATAGTTTAAATTATGTCGTGACACTTGTAAAATCCTTTTTATGACTTTCTTGTCAAAACATTAGCTCAAAGATAATCTTATACTCATAAATTGATCATTATATTCTAGCAACACTGTGACTAATTTTTTTTTTGGAATGGGAATATGAACATAATAAAAATAAAAAAAAAACAGACTGACGCGGAAAACTTCTGCCCAAGTAGACCAGATCAAGGAATAGTTTGCAGGAAGGAAAGATCTTCATAAAGGGAATTCCTCGGAACACGGCAATGCACTTTCAATTTGAAGCCACTTGAACCATTTGTCATCGTTGCTTTTAAATCCTCGCTATTGCACCCTTGTGTAATCGAGAGGAAATTGAACCATGTTGAGGCTGTTGTCTAGGAAGTGCCAGCGACCAATAAACAGTAACCCAAAATGCAAGCAAGGGCCTTCATTTCCCTTGTTTGTAGCAGCGCTGATAGCCAAGCCGCAATTCCTTGTGAACATCATGGCGACACATGTTTTATGTTGGGAAGACAACCAGTTCAATAAAACATTTGCTGCTATTATTCCGTTTGATTGGGATCATCTCCTGAGGCGTTCATTTTCAACAAGCCCGCCAGTACTGAAGCTTTTGTCTTCCGATGTGGGGGCCGAGCGCCGGTGGGCAAAAGGTGGCACACTGCTAACCGCATCATCACTCAGCGCTACGAGACAGTCAAACTGTCGTTCATTTCATGAATAAATTAAAGCCTGGCCGGTGGCCCTGGCAGACGGCGTCAGTGAGAGCAGCCATCTTTTCAAAGTGTCAATAAATGCGTTGCATCTGCTGAATGGACACCAGACCCAAACATGGCACAAATTATCAGCTGTTTTTATCTACTTCAGCGGATTATGATGTAATTCTATGTTAAACAACAATAAGTTGCTACATGGAATCATTTCCACCCAACAAATTTGTTCATTACGTTGACTTACTGCCGTGTCCTATTATTTCCTATCCCAGTCTTCATACCGCAACACCCCCGGTATCATTTATTCCATTCAACGCTCTGAAAATGGCAGCCGCAGACATGCCAGCGTGCTTTTGAGTGAATAGTTACAAAAGCAAGTGTCTGCATAAGATATTAGAATCCAAATGTAAAAGCAAGCTGACTGGCGGCGTATGTTCAATGTCACCTAGAGGAAACAATTTAAAAGTGGCTAACAGTGGTGTTTGGCAGCGCTTTTTTTACAGGAAATACGCCCGTGAGAAAATTGTCCCTCCTGGCAATTCGGTTAAGGTATTAGCTAGTATTTAATAAATAAAGTCCACACAAAGTTTTGATGGATAAATCTGACTGCATCGCTACATGGATGGCCATGGAAGGGCTCCAGAAATAAACGGTAGACTAAGTAGTAACTTTGGCAGTTTTACCAGAATAAAGTCCTACTTTGTCATTTTAGCTTGAAGCAGTAATGACATGAGTGAAAAACACAAAGGTTGACCCAACTTTATGAATATAAGTTAGCCACTTTAACATGAGGGGTGTTGACATTGTTGCGCAATACCATATCTTATTACCGACGTGGAACTTTTACAACTTTTCCAAAAATAGCATTAATTGTTACAATAAAGTCATACTTTCTTCACAAAAAATGACCTAAGACAAGTAGTCTATATGTGCCCTGCCATTGGCTGCCGACCAGTCCAGGGTGTACCCAAAGTCAGCTGGGATAGGCTCTAGCGTACCCCCGCGACCCTAGTGAGGAAATGGGGCCTAGAATATCGATGGATGGATGGATGGATGGGTGGATTGATGGGTGGGTGGGTGGATGGACGGATGGATGGGTGGGTGGATGGAAGGAAAGATGGAAGGATGGATGGAAGGAAAGGTGGGAGGGTGGATGGATGGATGGATAAATGGAAGGATGGATGGAAGGGTGGGTAGGTAGGTAGGTAGGTAGGTAGGTAGGTAGGTAGGTAGGTAGGTAGGTAGGTAGGTAGGTGGGTGGGTGGATGGGTGGATGGACGGATGGAAAGAAGGGTGGGAAGATGGATGAATAAGCTGGAAGGATGGATGGAAGGGTGGGTAGGTGGATGGATGGGTGGAAGGATGGATGGATGGAAGGGTGAGTAGGTGGGTGGATGGATGGATGAATGGATGGATGGGTGGGGTGGATGGATGGACAGATGGAAGGATGGGAGGATGGATGGATAGATGGAAGGATGGATGGAAGGGTGGGTAGGTGGATGGATGGATGGATGGGGGATGGATGGATGGACGGAAGGATGGAAGGATGGAAGGATGGATGGATGGAAGGGTGGGTGGATGGATGGGTGAAAGGATGGATGGATCGATGGATGGATGGGTGGAAGGATGGACGGATGGAAGGAAGGGTGGGAGGATGGGTGGATGGATGGATAGATGGAAGGATGGATGGGTGGGTGGGAGGAAGGATGGAAGGCTGGGTGGGTGGATGGATGGATTTGGGTGGATGGATGGATGAGTGGCATAACCGTAAAGCATTGGCATTGCCTAATGACGACTATTATACTTTCACAATCAATGACTTGGAAGTGTATAAGAGATATAAAGTCATCCCTCAAAATATAACATCATTGCGTACAGTCGTATCGAAGGACAGAAAGACAATAAATTGGGTCAATTTCCCCATTAATTCAGGAATGTCCTTGTTTTCCTTAGTAACTTGGGTTGGCCATAGAGTTGGATTCGTAAGCGCGTCCAACTGATGAGGCCATCAAGGCAACAAGGCATTAGCCGGCTTGACACACATCTTGTGCTTTTTGCAGTGGGAATGATTTAAGCGTCCTCAGCGCACCTCAGCGTCTGCATAAGCTGTAGATTTACAAGCGTCGTCTCGATACTCTTGCAAGAAAAGCAGCTTTGATCAGCTGCCACTTGGGCATGTCTGTAGAAGTGTTTGTGTAGCATGAAGAGTTTGGAGGAGTTGACTGCGTCTTTGTGTCTGTCCATTCACATCTTTCTCAAAGATGGGCGCTAATGACCCTTTACTCGGGTTTACCCCGACCCTGTCACACTCCTCCTCTGAACTCCGTCACATGGTTGCGCCTCACCACGCCTCCGAAGCTCACATCAGACGGCGGGGAGGGAACTATTTTGCGTGCGTTTAACCGCGACGCTTTTCAGCAGCTTTTTTCAATGGAGAATTGGAAAGCGTAAAGGGAAAAGGTGGCGGAATCTGCTAGAGGTTGACTGAAACTGCTGCATTCATGCTTTTAAAAGGGAGATTATGACTTAATCCATTTACACCCATGTATAATTCATATACAGCCATAAATGTGCCTCGTATACATTCCATCCAGGAAGCGCGGGCCAGCGCTGAGGGAGCTGGCGTGGCAATGACACACTGGCGGCCAATAGAACTTCAAGTGGGTTAACACCACAGCCCCTAAACCCCATCGTTCATCTTGGCCTTTATTGCCAGACTTGGGTACTTGTCCTCAACCAAGGAATGGTAGCGCTCCATTTAACGGGAAAACGAAATGTCATTTTGCTGGAGAGATGGAATTGTAGGATACAAAACTAAAGTTGTAATATGATAAGAAAAATGCCATCATTTTACAAAAACAACCTCTTCCAGGAAATGACTCTGTTTACAAAAACATTTTCATTTTACAAGAATGAAGTCAAATATTACAAGAAAAAGGACAATTTTAGCTGAAGGAGGTCCGAATATGACAAGTCATAGTTTTATGAAAATAGGAAGAATTAGAAACACAGAAAAATCAACCATAATTCTGTGGCAATGCAGTCAGAATATGCCAAAGAAATGAGTCACACATTTGCAATATAATGAAGGAATAAAAATAATTTTATGAGGAAAGAAAATCACAAGTATAAAGTTGTAATATTCCAAGAAAAAAATTAGAACTCATGAAAAAAGTCCCTATTTCACAAGGATGAAGACGTAATATTATGAGGAAAAATAATACAAGTATACTATAACAAGAATAATAAAAGTCATGATTTTATGACAGTAAAATTACACAAAGTAAGTCATTTTAAGGTAAGTATTTTATTTGTAATAGAGTATTACAAGAAAAACTATAGAATGAAATCATAATATGACACAGAATTTCTCATTTTACGGTCATAAATTAGTATTATAAAAATCATATTTTTACAACAATCCATTTTTAATATTATGAGAAAAAGCCATGAAAGAAGACATAATATTTCAAGAAATAAGTCTCGGACATTTGTGTTAATATTTTTGACATAATTCTAGGGCTGCAATGATGTCAGCCTCCCTCTGGGCTCCTCTGGCTCCTCTAGTGGACAGAGGCAGCATTGCAGCCCCCCAGCATGCAAGAACCAATTAAATGCAATATGGGATGAAATTAAAATAGCTCTTGCTCTTTATTTTCAACTCGTTTTGGTACTTACCCGATATATTTATTACCTAGCTTTGAGAGTTAAGTTACTGTGTGATGATTTTAGTGATTTTAAATTAGCCGCACCGCTGTCGAAGCCATAGGGTTGAAATGTTTAAGTATATCTATATTATATATATACTATATATACGCATATATAACTGAGTGGGTTAACAGCCCCTAAACCCTGTTGTTCATCTGTGCCTAGACGTGGACACTTGTCCTCAAAATTCCAGCTTTGCAAAGGAATGGTGGCAGATTCCGATTCAGAGTGAAGTTGGGAGTAATCATAATAACAATAATAACAACCAAAAGGATTTAACAGGACAATGGGGCCCCCCCAATTCCCTGAAGTGGATGCTCTTAATCGGGCAGAAATTTGGCAACATCCTCATGGCTGCCTTTCTGCCAACTTAACGACCGCCATCTCACCAGGCATAAAGCGATGAACTCCTTGGTGTAACATACTTAAAAAAAAAAAAAAAAGATATAATCTGACAATCCATTATCCCATCTGAGTAGGCTAATGGCCTCGAATGCACAGGTGAAATGTCGACAACAGGTGTTTTATAAGTGCGCTACGGCTTTAAAGGGGAAGTGCAAAGTCCTGGTATTTACGAACAAGCACTCCATTATGTTTTATGGGACAGGGCTTAATGGTTTAGACGACTAACTGTAAAACACCCAAGTCAAGGGCTCGGGAGATTAGCTCCCTCCGCTGAGCTAAATACGACGACGGCGGTGGTGGCGGCGGCGGAGGTGGAGGGTCCAGGGGGTGGAGGATGGAGAAAGGGTGGTCCATCCATCAATGTGCCACAAGAGAGCTATTGACTCATGAGAACCAGAGACGGGGGCCAAGGAAAAAGGGAAGACCTATTAGCCTCTGACAAAGCCTGGCCAGAACTTCATTTCCCAAAACATATCGCGGCATAAAAGGTTTATGTGGCCATCATGCAACAGTCCATAAAGGCTAGCCTGGTATCTGACATATATAGCATATTTCATCGTCACTATAAATTATTATTTATTAACATTTTTAATGAATAACAACCTATAGTCCATCTCTGTGTGGAGTTTGCATGTTCTCCCCGTGCATGCGTGGGTTTTTTCCGGGTACTCCGGTTTCCTCCCACATTCCAAAAACATGCTAGGTTAATTCATTCATTCATTCATTCATTCATTTTCTACCACTTTTTCCTCATGAGGGGTGCTGGAGCCTATCCCAGCTGTCTTCAGGCGAGAGGCGGGGTCCACCCTGGACTGGTGGCCAGCCAATCACAGGGCACATATAGACAAACAACCATTCACACTCACATTCATACCTATGGACAATTTGGAGTCGCCAATTAACCTAGCATGTTTTTGGAATGTGGGAGGAAACCGGAGTACCCGGAGAAAACCCACGCATGCACGGGGAGAACATGCAAACTCCACACAGAGATGGCCGAGGGTTGAATTGAACCCTGGTCCTCCTAGCTGTGAGGTCTGCGCGCTAACCACTAGACCACCATGCCGCCTGCTAGGTTAATTGGCCACTCCAAATTGTCCATAGGTATGAATGTGAGTGTGAATGGTTGTTTGTCTATATGTGCCCTGTGATTGGCTGGCCACCAGTCCAGGGTGGACCCCGCCTCTCGCCTCAAGACAGCTGGGGTAGGCTCCAGACCCTTGTGAGGAAAAAGCGGTAGAAAATGAATGAATGAATGAATGAACAACCTATATCACCTTTATATTTGTATTATCTACTATAGTAGACAAAATAATACACCATTTAAGACATAAGTATAAGACATAATGTGTTGCTATAAATGGGACCCGAATGTCGTGTGGACAGGAAGTGGTGTTGGGGTTTACAGTTGCAACAGTAGTCTGTGTTTTGGTTAGCGATGATTGTGCCTGTCGTAGTAAAATCATTCAACCCTGTAATAAAAGCCTGTTGTTATACTGTAAATTATATATGGTAGTAGTATAACAGAGTACAGTACGTACAGTATTTGACTGTTTTCCAGACAAAGGAATGTCTGACAAAACTGCTGAGAGAAAAAGCATGAAAAAAAGAACAAAGAATTGTCAAAAGGAAAGGTCCGGGACAACAATGGCCGACATACAAAGTGCATTGTTCATGCAGCGCTCCACAAGCGGGGAGTCCAAAATATGCGTGTAGTGCATACCATTGGCATACCATAATCAATGCAACACAAGCAGCCACTTGAGGATGATGATCTGAATGAGACTATCACCCTGTTTTTCTTTCTTTCTTTCTGGTATGCTTCAACACCCCCACGCCCATCTTTCAAATACCACGGAGATTTGGACACTGGCAGCCAGTTGTTGACGGCTAAATCAAGCAGATTCTCCCCAGCCGCTTGATGAATGAGCTTCGAGCGGTGATGACTAAGCTGGAAGGGATGTGAAACCCACCTGCTTTTGCTCTCCGGTGTTGTTAATTAAATGACATTATTTTTGCTATTTAGCCATCATTTCAAACAAAAAGGGATGTGGCGGACTGACAGCACTCCCAAGCTTCGGTCCTGATTGAAACCAGCCACTGTCGTTTCTCAATTTATGCTATCACATGTCACCATTTTATACAAATCACGTCCACTTTCAATAAATATCACAATCGTGGATTGGAAGTATGTTAAAAATGTATCCTTGATCTTGGAATTTAGACAGTTTAAAGGGATTTTAGTTCCATGCGTCTGTAGCTTTAATGCTAATGAGCTGTGTTTGTGTATCTCCAGGAAACTTAGAGTTTCTACCTCCAAGGCTGACTGACAGATAGTTGGCAAAGCTCCAGGATTTATTTTGAGATGTGTAGCAAAGCCTGTTGGAGCTAAGGACTGGTCAGAGGCTGCATCATGTCCACCAGGAAGACATTTTTCATTCAACGCATCATGAAAACACTCAACATACAAAGTGGAGCAAACAATAAGGGAGGTCATGGATTTTTCACACATTTGGCACTCATAAACTGGCGATGGGAACACAAGGTTAAGCGTGTCTGAAACTAATAAACCATAACCATGACATGCTGCTTTGAGAACATCATTAAAAAGTCCATTTTGCATAATACGATGAGACGAAACCCTGCCGCAGCCCCCCTAACATGCAAGAACCAATGAAATGCATTATGGGATGAAGTATGTATGTATGTATAAGTAAGTATGGGATAAGTAAGAGTATTACAAGAAAAACTATAGAATGAAATCATAATATGACAAAGAATTTCTCATTTTACGGTCATAAATTAGTATTATAAAAAACATATTTTTACAAGAATCAATTTTTAATATTATGAGAAAAAGCCATGAAAGAAGACATAATATTTCAAGAAAAAAGTCTTGTGTTAATTTGTGTTAATATTTCTGGCTGCAATGTTGTCAGCCTCCCTCTAAGGCTCCTCTGGGTCCTCTAGTGGACAGAGGCAGCATTGCAGTCCCCCCCCAGCATGCAAGAACCAATGAAATGCATTATGGGATGAAATTAAAATAGCTCTTGCTCTTTATTTTCAACTAATTTTGGTACTTGCCTGATATATTTATTACCTAGCTTTGAGAGTTAAGTTACTGTGTGATGATTTTAGTGTTCAGTATAAGATGACACTGTGAGTCAGACTGAGTAATGACCCCCTCGACTTTCAATGAGTTGACAGGCTCGCTGTGTCTTCATCTATAGCTCATGAATGGCTTTTGCCAAAGAAAGAGCTACTGTTTTCTCACCGACTCGCAAGTGGCACGGTATGTAAATGATTGGTATTAGATCTGAAGTGAAGGAGATGTCACGAGGATAGAACGTAGCCATAAATCAGCCGCACTGCTGTAGAAGCCATAGGGTTCAAATGTTATATTATAAATGTTAAGTATATCTATATTATATATATACTATATATACACATATATAACTGAGTGGGTTAGCAGTCCCTAAACCCCGTTGTTCATCTGTGCCTAGACGTGGACACTTGTCCTTAACCTTCCAGCTTGGCAAAGGAATGGTGGCGGATTCCGATTCAGAGTGAAGTTGGGAGTTGGAAGTTGGGAGATTTTTCTCACATTTGTCACTCATAAACAGGCGATGGGAACACAAGGTTAAGCGTGTCTGAAACTAATAAACCATGACCATGACATGCGACTGTGAGAACATCATTAAAAAGTCAATTTTGCATAATATGATGATACGAAACCCTGCCGCGTTCTCAGTCAATGCTACTGTTGCTTGTGTACCAAAAACAACAAAAATGCTGAAGACTGCTGAAGACACCTCTAGGATTGAAAAGATCCATCATCCCTGTCAGTTTTTACTCATTATTTACAACCACAATAACAATGAAACAAAAAAACTACAATCGATTTATCAAGGAGTCACATGGAACACCACAATCCACAGTGATTCACCTGAAAGAGGAATGGATCCTCACAGTTTTCTCCACAGTTTTTCACTGGAAAAACTCAGCCTCGCCATGTTTAGGGGACCCTCACCTGCCTCCCAAGGAAACACGTCTGTGCGGTTTCCTGGGGAGAGCAGCATGTCTAGAATAATTTCCATAGCTACAAGCGAAAAAGCCATTCTGCTCTGACCTCTATTTGCTCTTGCACTGTTTACAATCTCACTCTTTCCGAATCAATCGCCGCCTCCAATCAAGACTGCTTAATTAGGACCACTGGCCACAGGATACAAAGTAGAAAAAGGTTGGGGGACGGGGGGTTGAAAAATGGATCCAAAAGATCAGTCTTCCATGCATATTTGCTAGTCGGAGAATCATCCTGTTGCATTTGTTGTAGCCCCGCTTCAGTGTGGAACACTGATTGAGCCAGGCCGAGGGAAGATTGGACTAGCTACCCCCCCGGAGGATTTCCCGGGCCACACAGACTGGGAGTTGAGTTACAAGTCAGCCGCAAACCAAATGGTCAGGAAGCAGTGTGACTAGACTTCCAAGTCCATCTTGCGGGGCCGCGTACATGGAAAGATTTGTTGTTTGATTAATGGAAGAAGGCATGAGAGGTGTGGTGTTGGTTTACTGGAATTGCTTTGTAAAAAAAAAACAAAAAAAAACAGGATGAAATCAAGCGGAAAGCAAGGATTTTTCTTACTTGTGTGGTGAGGAGCGGTTGAAGCACGTCTTGGTCACATCCGTTACGTCGGGATTGCAACAGTCGCCAAGGTCGTAGAAGAAATTCTCCCAGTTACATTCCGCATCGCATACGCCGTTACCCTGCTTGCTCTCTGGGCAGCGGCTCCGGTGCCCCGATACGCAGTCACCGGCGTCGTACCCGGTGAGCGGGTGGTTGCACTCTGGGTTGCAGGCATCATCACCCACTTTGCTAATATCGCAGTTAGCGAGAATCAAGCGGTTCCTCAAGGAGGAGTTGGTGACATTGTGGATGCTGAGCTCCCAGGTGATGTTATAAGGGCTGAAGGCGTCGTTGAGCTGCTGGTGCTGCAGGATGATCTGGTGGTCCGACACGGTCGGCTTCGTCCGAGTATTGTCCCAGATGTTTATCACACGGTATCGCACTTTCTTGGGCCGACGAAAACTCCAAAGTTGGTTATAGTGTTTGATGACCTCGACGTTGTCACAGACAGTTTGACCACAAGCTGGAGGTTCCAACGTGGTGTCTAATAATCCTTCAGCATTTCCTCCACCTATCCGTCCACTTCCCCTCTGCTCCGGCTGAGGGAAGCTGCCATCTTTCACAGTTAGCCACTTCCTACCCGGGTGCTCAAATGTTTCCCGTATGACCAGCTGAGGTAGATCTTGAGGATCCTCGTGGCCCTGCATATCCCTGATAATATGCCGCTGACCCCGAGCCTGCCTCCATAGAGCCACCCTCTCTACCGCCCCCCGGTAGTTGTGATTCAGAGCATTCCCACCGATCATCAGGACTTTGCACTTTTTAGTGAGGTGGCTGAAGACATCGCCGGATTGCTCCCGACTCACACCGACTTGGGCGCCATTGACGAAGAGCTTCATGTAGATGCCGTCATACGTGACAGCTAAGTGAGCCCACTGATTGGGGGCGTAGCGGGCGTTGGAGTGTATAGTGGTCGCCTTGTGGGCACGATCCGTTTTCAGAGAAAAGAAGAAGCGAGGGTCGCGGTTGCCGTGTTCGCTGACGGACTGGATGCCAAGCAGCCAGCCTCGGTCGCTGGATGCGTAGAAACATTTGTCGTAAAGGCCTGGAGACGAAAACAGAACAAGTCCGTTAGTATGACTTCAAATTAAACCTTGAGGCAACGGTACTTGGCTTTGTCATTAAAACAAGCTCTATCTAGTTCAGGAAGGTACCAAAAGGTCCCGTGCGCTGATATGCGAGACAAGTTTAAAAAAAAAAATGGACTAAAACTAACAGCAGCTGCTGTGGATTGACAAGTCAAGAAAACTTGAAATATTTGGCACCAAAACAAGGCAGTAAGTCTGTTAGCCGGTAGGAATGAAGAGCGGTACAAATATGTCTCAGCAGGCAAAACGTGAAGCACGGCAAAGATTCCATGCAGATTTCTCAACATAGAGAGGTGGATTTAGTCAGATATTGTGGTCTTGTCTTATCCGTCACGCAAGGAGTTCTTGCAGATTCTTGGCCAACATGTCACAAAATGATATGCAGCTAACATATCCAATACAAGTGCTTCAAAAGTCCGTAATGCTTTCTTTATTATTATCAATTTAGGAATACCAAGTCGGATCTTGAATGCAAAAGCAGCAGAGCACACCAGCTTGCCAAGGAATTTCCCCACACTGTAGCTTCACCATAAATATTCATTTCAATCCTATACATTTCAAAAATGTAAACTATGCAAGACACCACACTCTGGTAAGTGTTATTTCCAGCTGTCCAGATGGGAGAGCTGATGCATAAATATGATTTATTTTTCTCCTATATATCTGAGGGTGTGTCTTGCTGGAAATTGGGTTGAAGTGCATGTTTGTCTAAGGGAAACTCCATGGAAATCTCTCTGTATAGGCTTCTCGTGAAACACTGGGCGCATTTAAAGTTGTTAGTGTAAATGTCCCTTGCCAGCTAAGTAGCCAGAAAAAAAAAGGCCGGTTTTTCTGCTGAGGCCTTGTTTTTGTAGAGGCACCAAAACACCTTTTTCCTGTTTCACTTGGACCATGTGTGTCAGCTCCAGCATGGTAATGTGTTTTCACTTCTTAGGGGATCTCTGAATGCTAACTGTTTGTTTGTTTAGTGTTTGTTGAGGTACGTATGTGCCGGCGCACACGTTCGACTCCACGAGGGTTTCAACGTCAATGCTAGTTTGTGGCCGGTGATGCAGGACACATTTACGCACTCTAAGGCTAGTTTGGAAAGAATCAAAAGGCACTTTGAAATGTACCATATTGGCGGTGGCTGATTTTACACATGAAGCACTGCCCCCCCCCCAAAAAAAAACTATACTACCATTGGCTGTCTTATCGGTAGTCAAATTTGCTAAAAATGGTTGGCTAAGGCTAGATTTCGGAGCTACTATATTAGTAGTCTGTAGTCTGCTAGCTACTAAAACAAATTTCCTTCCTCTTTATTGTTACTGTAGTTTATTCAAATGAAGTTTTTCTTCCCTCATTTCAAGTAATAATTGGCTCATTGTGCTCTTTTAAAACTACCACATATTGTTCTGGAAAAGTCAAAAATGCTAGTTTGTTGTCTAGAAAATGATGAGCTAATGTTAGCTTTCCAATAGCTAGCGTTTGTCATGATGAATGAAGCATTAAAATACGTCATATGTTTGTTTGTATGTCCAACAATTTTAGAAATGATTTGCTAATGTTAGCTTTCCAAGCTATGTTAATCCAATAGCTAGTGTTTGTCATGATGAATGAAGCATTAAAATATGTCGTAGCTTTGTTTGTATGTCCAACAATTTTAGAAATGATTTGCTAATGTTAGCTTTCCAAGCTATGTTAATCCAATAGCTAGCGTTTGTCATGATGAATGACGCATTAAAATATGTCATATGTTTGTATGTCCAACAATTTTAGAAATTATTTGCTCATGTTAGCTTTGCGAGCTATGTTAATTCAATAACTAGTGTTTGTCATGATGAATGAAGCATTAAAATACGTTGTATCTTTGTTTGTATGTCCAACAATTTTACAAATGTTTTGCTAATGTTAGCTTTCCAAGCTATGTTAATCCAATAGTTAGCGTTTGTCATGATGAATGAAGCATTAAAATACGTTGTATCTTTGTTTGTATGTCCAACAATTTTAGAAATGATTTGCTAATGTTAGCTTTCCAAGCTATGTTACTCCAATAGCTAGTGTTTGTCATGATGAATGAAGCATTTAAAAACGTTGTATGTTTGTTTGTATGTCCAACAATTTTTGAAATGATTTGCTAATGTTAGCTTTCTAAGCTAAATGTAAGATTGCAATTGAAATTCAGAGAAGTGGTTGAAAAGGTTTGCTAACATTTTAAGAAAACCCATTGTGTTCAAGAGTCCAGCGTTATTGCAAGCTAAGTGGCATAGTAATAGGCGGACGAGACGACATGTCGGCTAAAACTTTGATCTGGTTCTCGTTAGACTTGAGCGCCCCAGGATGCATTCATTAACTGCTTAATTCAATGGACTAATGTTCAAAAGGACAGCACCGGCCGGGTTCAGTGTCAAGGTCAGCGTCTTAGGTGGATGACGTATGCAGGGAAAGGAAAAAGCCCTCCATCTGTCAGCTAGTGCACTCAAGGCTAAAAAGTGTGCTCAAATGCTCACTGGGCTCCTCGTGTAAACAGCTGTCATAATTCTGCCATGCTCAATTAATCTAACACACTATACTTTTCCAGAACCTGCCTTGGGACTGTCCTGGCTCACATAGAAATATATATAGGTTTAAGAGCAATATATACAGTGATATGTATCCATTTGTGTCCACGTACATTAAGGGATTTGCATGTGTTCCAAAGGCCACCGTCCATTTGTCTTCCTCCAAGAAAAACACCCTCAGGAAACAAAAGAGGCTTGAAAGCTGCATTAGCACAAACACTACAAAGAAAAATGTCAGAATGACTTGATAAAAGAACTGTTTGCTCCCTTGCTAAAGGACTTTTAAGCGACCGTAAAGTTGATGGAAATTTCCAGTGATATTGAAGCGAAAAACTGATGCTTAAAATGTCATGACATCACATATTGAGACTTTAAACTTTTAACTAGGCTGTCAAGTGCTGAATAGGTCCACTACTACCACTTCTTGGACGCCGGACTTTGGAGTCTGCCAATAGATTCAGTTTGCTTTTATTGTGACACGGACATCCCATTAAAGGTAGTTGGCGGAGCTCATGCGCGCTCAGTGGTCGGACTAATAGGAGGGTTCAGGTTGAGGTAATGATCGCTAACGATAAGTGTGACACTTGTACTCCAAACAATCACGCTTTCGTGGAGTTGAACGGTCCTTTCCTTTGGTTATCCAAGCCGTTTGACAACATTGGCTAAGCTTACACGGTTACGTGGACTTGACAATGACATTATTATTATATATTCAATTTGGTGTCACGGTATATTTATATCCACTTCCAAGTATCTGATAACATCACTACATGGTTCAAGTGACTCCATTCTGGTTCCAAGGGAGAACTCCCACTGCTCTGCTCCATCCTTCAGGCTTCATTTGCCAATGCTGTATTACTTTCTGGACTTGAGCTCTGTGGTCTATTTCCATTATGCAAGGCGGTGCTTATCATTGACAACTAGCGATCATAACAATGAATAACAAATTGGATGTGACAGCGTACCTGAGCATCATATGTGGGCTTTCGGGGGATTCTTCAGAGTCTTTCAGTTGATTTATATGAAGCTAGCTGGTGGTTTTCATTAATAACTGGCAGGGGGAGCATTCATTACAGGGCACATAGGTTTGCGTGTGTGCATGTGTCCATGCATGAGTGAGCACAACATGGGCATTAGGTTTGGGGTGTATTCCAGGTCTGTTATTTTCATAAGTCAAGGTGACAAGTATGTGTGTTAGCATAAAATATGATTTGTGATTTCACAATAATGACATGCCATGTACAGTACATTGCACGCATATCTGGGAGAATCTACCATTGTTTTTGACTTTACGGATTATTCCAAATCTTTCCTATTATGGAAGATGGAGTTTGTCATTGATAACTGGCATTTTCTGACTCCAAAAATGTGTCACCGTGCATTTTGGCGTACATAAAGCAAATTCATTCATTCATTCATTCATTTTCTACCGCTTTTTCCTCACGAGAGTCACGGGGTGCTGGAGCCTATCTTAGCTGTCTTCGGTCGAGAGGCGGGGTACACCCTGGACTGGTCGCCAGCCAATCACAGGGCACATATAGACAAACAACCATTCACACTCACATTCATACCAATGGACAATTTGGAGTCGCCAATTAACCTAGCATGTTTTTGGAATGTGGGAGGAAACCGGAGTACACGGAGAAAACCCACGCATGCACGGGGAGAACATGCAAACCGAGGGTGGAATCGAACCCTGGTCCTCCTAGCTGTGAGGGCTACGTGCTAACCACTCGAACACCGTGCCGCTAAAGCAAATTTGGAAGAAATAAATTGACCGAATGTCAAATTGTGATGTCACGTTTCACGGGTTTTCCTTCCCCTCCAAATAGCCAACTGAATCAGCCGAAGCACAAACCTACAGCCGCTATGTCAGCAAATATCAGCTAACATCTGCACGGAATGCTCCCCTTTACAATTTATTGTCGTTTTCCTTTGATGCAGGACCCGTATACGGGGCTGATTGGGCACAACAAAGTTGGCGTAACATTTGGACACAGAACCTGATGTTCTGATATGTGAGACACAGACAGTGAGGAGAGGGAAGAATTGTTAAACCTGGGATCAATTCTGACCACATGGAAGTATCACAGCAGCACAGAAAACGTCTTGCTGGAAGCTTAGGAGGACAAGACGTACTCTGACGTCTGCTGACTTGTTAACTGATGCCTGCTGACAACGTTGAACCAGGAAGAAAAATGACCTCCCTCTGAATAATCCAATAGCTTTAAAAGATACAGTCATGCCCCTTTTTGCATCGCTCTGCTCGCTACTGACACGTTTCCATTGGCTACACGACCAAGCACTATTTCTAAACCAACACAAATACACATGCTAACATTAGCTTAGCCAGTTGCTGTGCCTTAGCTCTAGATTGTGTTCAAATAATCCATCTATGGGACTTAACATTCATCGCTGTTGTACGTTCGTAGTTCAAGGTGTAATCTTGTTCACTACAAAAGGTGTCTCCCACTGCCCTCAGTCTCCTTCTGGATAACTAAATACAAGAGACCCTTATTCTCCGTGTGACTGATGCAATCAATGCAGTTTTTTCGAGTTTCCTATGACCATATATGGACACACGCATCGGGACACCGATACAATTCACTACAGTACGAGAAATTAGCCCACTCGTGAGGTCGGAAGTCACAAGATGCGGTATTTTGGAAAAGAAAGTGAGAGTGCATTTTTGTTTGTCATCATACTAATTGAAGCAAGCCTGCCTTTTTTTTTGGGGGGGGGGGGGGTGGCAAGTACAAACCCAGCACTTTGGTGACGGACGCCAAGTGAAAGTCTCTCTGCGGAATGAGTGGTGGTTAGTTTAGGTAGGTTTGTTCCTTGTTCACTTAAAAGCCATTTTGGGTACCTTACAGTAAAGTCACTTGGGGTACCCCGCTGTAGTGTCATTTTGGGTACCCCACTGTAAAGTCATTTGGGCACCCCGCTGTAAAGTCATTTGGGTACCCCGCTGTAAAGTCATTTTGGGTACCCCACTGGAAAGTCATTTTGGGTACCTTACTGTAAAGTCATTTTGGGTACCCCGCTGGAAAGTCATTTTGGGTACCTTACTGTAAAGTAATTTTGGGCACCTTATTGTGAAGTTGTTTTGGGTACCTTACTCTAAAGTCATTTGAGGTACCAAACTGTATAGTCATTTTGGGTACCCCACTGTAAAGTCACTTTGTGTACCTTACTGTAAAGTCATTTTGGGTACCCCGCTGTAAAGTCATTTTGGGTACCCCGCTGTAAAGTCATTTTGGGTACCTTACTGTAAAGTAATTTTGGGTACCCCGCTGTAAAGACATTTTGGGTACCTTACTGTAAAGTCATTTTGGGTACCCCACTGTAAAGTCATTTTGGGTACCTTATTGTGAAGTCGTTTTGGGTACCGTACTGTGAAGTCATTTGGGGTACCAAACGGTAAAGTCAGTTTGGGTACCTTATTGTGAAGTCGTTTTGGGTACCATACTGTAAAGTCTTACCAATACAACTTAGGATTCCAACTAATTATTATTTTCTTAGTCAATTGAAGCAAGCCTGCCTTTTTTTTTTGGGGGGGGGGGGGGGGGGGGGGGAGTACAAACCCAACACTTTGGTGACGGAGGCCAGAAGAAACTCTCTATCGGGCAACCGTCGGCCTTAGCCAGTTTTGCAATAAGAGGCAACGAGAGGTGACTCCCAATCCTTCTACCCACAGGACCTAAGAATTGCTCAAGGGCGCTGAGGTGACTTGTTTGTTCTGTCTGTCTGTCACATCACGCACGGCTTCCCCAACTTTCCAAAACGTACCAAAAAAACAACAACATAAGTAAACCGGCCAAAAATAAGAAACTTTAGAAGACTGCAATGGGTGGAATAAAAAAAAAAACAGGAAAAGAGAAACTACAATGGTCAAAACAAGTCAGGCTACAAAACAGCTGCTGCAAACAAGCCAGTGGATCAAAACAAGAGGATGGGATTTTTTTGTGTGTGTTTTAGATTTAAAAGATTAAGCTTTTACTGGGAATGTTTGGGGCATCTTATTTGCTCTCTTTGGGGGTCACTAAGTGAGGGATGACCACAAACAATATCGGTGTTAAGTTTAAAGTTTTGTCCTGCACTGCTTCTTAGGATTGTGTTTGTACTGTGTTATTGTCATTAACACACTCTTACAATACCCCCCCACCACCCCCTTTTTTATGCCTTTGCAGAGCATCTCCCTGCCAACTGGCTGCTCTATAAAGTCTGCTCGGCAAACAAAACACACACCACACTGATTATTTAGGCAAATGTGCGAAGGCAGACAGATAGATGGAAATAAAAAAAAGCAGCGAGTAAATTTGCTCATATGGTTGAGTTAGAGCCCTCCAGTATGTATGCTTTGAGGAAAAGGGAGCGGGTTCATTCCAGTTCAATTCGGTTCAAAGGCAAGCAGCCATTTGCGCAACACGGGCAGGTAACGTGAGTGCAACGCTCCCTGTCGGCGAGAAGAGGCAAAGCATGTTGTCGTGCACCGTAAATTGGTTTAACACCTCTCTCTCTCTTTCTCTCTCTCTCTCTCAGTGCTGCTTTTACGCATGGCCGCAGACCCCAGTGGACGACCCACTCAAGCCCCCTAAACCACGCCTCCTTACCTCTATGCATCATCTGTATGTATGATACACTTGATTTAATTAACACCATTACGAGTCTTGCGGACGGAGGAAGAAACACTTGTGCGTAAAAGTGCGCACCTTGGTTCTATATCCTGCAGGAATAAATGTGTCAAATGTCGCCGTAGGCCCATGCAGGCTCACGACTCAAGCAGCGAGGTTTGAGCGCCACCACTTCTGACGTGCTGGAAACGTCCTGCAAACTTTTGGCCATTACATCATAGTTTTAAAATAGCCAAGTGGGGGCTTTTGGAGAAATACATTTGAACGCACCAGCTGATGCACTAAATCTGGTACATCCTGGCCGGATGATGCAAGGAAATCAAAGCGCAGCGCTCAGTTGTAAGAATGAAGTCCAACATAAAGCATGCATGACATCATTGGGCAAGCGCGGAGCGAGTGGCATAAAAGTGTAAAATGCGTGGCAAAAAAAATGATTTCAAATGGATACCTGCGATAACAGTCGGCGATCGCTGACCCCCCTCCGGCTTGATCCACATCTCAAGTGTGAAGTTTCCTCTGGGGATCTCCACGCCAGGCTTCAACCGGAGCTGATCGCCCCTGCCGGTGAAATAAACAGCCTTACCCCGCTCGGGGGAGCTCACCTCCGGCTGCGAGGAGCGCCGACGCTGCCGGAGCCCCCGGCGCTCCAAGCCGGCCAGAGAGCGCTTGCCCCGGGGCAGACGCGTCGCGCAAGCCCCCGGGATGGTGGCTCTGGTTTCCCTCAAACGCACCAAGTCCCTTTTGGATCTGCCTTTCCTCCGGACTGTCCCGCACTCTGATGCAAAGCAGAGGATAAGAATCACCAGGCAGGACAGCCAGGGTGATGCCCAAAGTTTCATTTTTTGAGAATGGGAAAAATGCCACTCAAATGTGACATAAAAATGAAAAAATATATAGTCCACACTTTCTCTTCTTTTTCCTCTTCTTCTTTTTGTGGTGGAAAAGTGGCTAAATAAACCTTCCTTCTCTTTATATTGCTAAGCCACGACCCCCTCTCTTCTTAAGCAAAACTACTGTGGAGACATTGAAGGGACACGGGAATATTTGATTCATGTATGTGTTCCACGGTGCCTTTTCAATGGGTCCCATTTAGCCAAAGGGATGACTAATAACTAATCAATCAAGGAGAGGGGGGTACTGGCCGATGCCCCCCCTCATCCTCCCCCTCTTTTGGACGGTAGTAGGAGTTACTTGCGGAGATCCACAGTTGTCACACCTTCTTTCTCCTTTCCCGCTCCTCTTTTATCCCACCCTCAAAACCGAATAAGACATTTCGGCAATTAAAAGGCGTGGAAAAGTGACAGCAAACCGACCTCTCATATTTATTAAAAAGAAGTTCCAGCAGGGGGGGAAAAAAAAATCCAAACTTCCTTTAGGGATGCGTTGCAGAAAAAAAGTTGCAGAGAGAGGGAGAGGGGGCACAGAGCTGCAGCATCGCCGTCCTCATGCGCGCCTAAAGCGGACACACTTGTGCGCACTAGTCGCTCCTTGCTCGCCAAGCTTCCCAAGTGTGTGTGTGTGTGTGTGTGTGTGTGTGTATTGTGAAAGAACAACTCATGTTTCAAATGTTCCGGGTCTGTGTGTGTGTGCACGTGCGCGCGCCTGTGTGTGTGTGTGTGTGGTTTTATTCCCCCCTTCCATTCCTCAAAGTGGGAAGTCACACGCAGACACGCACGCTTGCACAGACACACACGCGCACACGCACACTCAGGCAGGCAAGCAGGCAGGCAGGTAACTACTGTCCACTGCATGCTGAGATATGGTGATGTTTACTCTGTAGGCGTGTGTGCTGCATCCCCCTAGTGGTTACAACCTGAACTTCCTTCTGTTAAAAAAAAAACATTCAATTTCTCTACCATGAATACTCACATTTCCCTCTTTAAAAATTGGATTTTAGACACTTTTGCAAAGATTAGTCATTAGTATAAGAATAGTGCAAAAGTCTCAGTTGTTTATTTAATAGTGCTACAGTATATTACTTATGTAATAGTGCTACAGTATAATACTTATTTAATAGTGCTACCGTATATTACTTATTTAATAGTGCTACAGTATATTACCAATACAAAGTGGAATCATTTTAGAATACAAAGGTCTCACTTGACGATAAGAGACACAAATATAGAGTAGTTATTGAGGAACTAATGAAGAAAAGAGTAGAGTAGTTACTGTGGAATTAATAAAGAGCTAACTACAGTAATGAGTGGTGGTTATTTTAGGTAGGTTTGTTCCTCATTCACTTAAGTCATTTTGGGTACCTTACTGTAAAGTCATTTGGGGTACTTTATTGTGAAGTCCTTTTGGGTACCTTACTGTAAAGTCCTTTTGGGTACCTTATTGTGAAGTAATTTTAGGTACCTTACAGTGAAGTCATTTTGGGTACCTTATTGTGAAGTCATTTTGGGTACTTTACTGTGAATTCATTTTGGGTACCTTATTGTAAAGTAATTTTGGGTACCTTATTGTGAAGTAATTTCAGGTACCTTATTGTAAAGTATTTCAGGTACCTTATTGTGAAGTCATTTTGGGTACCTTACTGTAAAGTCATTTTGGGTACCTTACTGTAAAGTAATTGTGGATACCGTACTGTAAAGTAATTTTGGGTACCTTATTGTGAAATCATTTTGGGTACTTTACTGTGAATTCATTTTGGGTACCTTATTGTAAAGTAATTTTGGGTACCTTATTGTGAAATCATTTTGGGTACTTTACTGTGAATTCATTTTGGGTACCTTATTGTAAAGTAATTTTGGGTACCTTATTGTGAAATCATTTTGGGTACTTGACTGTGAATTCATTTTGGGTACCTTATTGTAAAGTAATTTTGGGTACCGTACTGTAAAGTCTTACCAATACAACTAAGGGCTGCAACTAACGATTATTTTCTTAGTCAATCAAACGGAAGCTCGATTCCTAACCAACCACAAACAGTTGGTGGTTCGGCCCGCCGCGTATGAGAAAAAACGCAAACATGTTGATCAATGTCTTCCTGACGTCCGTGACCATCTTGTTTTAACCAAAACATTACTAACATGGTTCTGCTGACATGGATGATGAAGGACATGGGCTGAAATCTGAGCTTATTTCCTTTTTTGTATGGAAAAAACAGATGAATTGCATAATCGATTAATCATTGATTAACTGATTAGCACCTATTAATGGAACTAATCCATTGTGCGGTCAAGCTGTTGCCATCATGGATGAAATAAGTCATGTTTGAGAATGTGAGAATGTGAGGACACGTATGAAGTCTTAACTTACCTTAACTTAGCTTAGCTTAAAACCTTTGTTGGGGACTTGTGACCCTTTTGGAATAAGTGCTGCAGAAAAACAGAGAAAGAGGACAGGATACACAAAGTCAATCCTTCACAATATGATCAATATGACCAATGGATGCAATGTGATACTAAGGTTGTAGCTTTATCGACACATGTTACATTTGGTGTCTTTTCCACAGCCTTTAATGTCCAATGGCGGTATCTCGAAAGACGCTACATGTAGTACATCAACAAAGACACGTCTGTCAAATTTGAGCAAAATCATGGCCACCATCAAGCAAAAAGACTCATTAACTAATTGTCCAGCAGCCATTGATTCCAAGAGTTTGAGGACATGTGTACTACATCCATGCTAGCTCATCTTCCACAGCATTTTGCCCACAACCCACTGGGAGCGCTGCAGATGTTATTTCCAGTTACATGGCTTTAGTGTCTTTCCACTGACTTTACATATAGTGTCTTTCCATAGCCGTCCCACGTCTTTCCACGGAGACCGTCGTGTGGAATGCGTCTTGCTGCTGTTTGTGTGCAAATTGTGTGTTGCCACCTACCATGAAGGGAAGAGGGAACAAACAGTCAAATATTTGCCTTCTTCCTTTCTTGCCTTGTTGTGACTTTGGCCCACATATTTCCCTTTTGTGTCTTCAGCTAGGGTGGGTGGATGGCGGGTCGTCCTGGGCGGAGAGAGGGGGGTGTGACATATTGACATATTTAGAAGGTATCTGACCTTGGAAAGGAGAAGCTTACTGAGATGGTTTTCTTGGGTTAAGATCTCATGATGTTGTGTGAGTGTATGAGATGTTAAGTGATGATTGTCATGCAAGGAGATGGTTTAGCTTTGCAACCAGCCTTGACCGCTAAAATGGCGTCATTCCATAAGATGATCCCGGTTATTTTATTTTAAGACATTGACAGTCCAAGGTGGGGGCAACACTTTTAACCTAAACACCTACAAGTGTTCAAGGCCACGAAAGCCAAGAAAGCAGCCATCCTGCTTCTGGAGAAGCCGCTGTGGTTAAGACCCGTGATGCGGTCATTGCTCTCACTTGGTGTTTAGAGGAAAGTGCTTGCGGCGGCACGGTCCCAATAATCCCACTGCGTCATCCCAGCGAGCCACTGTGAAGCAGCAGCAGATAAATAGGGAAAAAAAACACGCTCCCATAATCCATTAATACACTGAGCTTAATCTGTGACTGTTTTAAAAGCGCAAGCCTAAATGCTTTTCCCTCTTTTTTTTTTAATTGTGGATGATCTTCCAAGATTTACTCCCAAATGTCAACAAAGTTAAAGAAGAGCGGTGGTGAATATTGAATATTTGTGTAGGAATTCCATGAGGGCTGCCAGGACCTTGCAAGGGCTCCTCTTTCTAAACGTAATACCCATTGAGAATAACCCATTAAAGCTCTTAAGAATATAATCCCACCTACAAACTCATCGCCGGCTCAAAATTTAGCCATTCCGTGAAAACTGTCACGCAGGACCACATTTTTTTTCTTTTCTTTGGACATTTTTTTTGCTGAAAAGAAACCACTTAGCGCTCTCCCCGAGCACCGCAGAGGTGTTGTTTGTTACTTTTAATCAAATGCCGAAAGATTACGGAAAATGTATACATTCGCATAAATCGGGTTTAATCTTTTCTAATGCTTTGGACAGCTGTCATTTTTTTATGCGCTTAGCATGAAAGGGCAGCCAGTTGAGACGTAACACGAGTATTTATATACTCGTATACACGCCGGATGGGCCAAAGAAGAGAAAGCAGTGATGCTACATAACGCGTCCCGCCGAGGTGTCCTGCTTTGAGGTGCCCTCAAGAAAGAAAATGAACAGATTCCTCCAATTATCCGAGTGGCCGACACGTCGAGTGGCCGATAGCAAAACTACCGATTTGCTAACACATTTCATCAAAACAAAATTAGGCAATGGTGATGCATGCAACAAGCGTTTGCTTGCCGTCTAATGAATAATAATCCAAATGATTTTCAGTTTTTTTGCATGGTGGTTTGGTTTTGAAAACAATCAAAATGATGGAGAAAAGTCGGACGATTCATGAGTAGAAGATTTTCAATTGGCGTTCCTTGGTTGTCTAATAAAAAGCACATCTTTCCAAAACGTTGCAGAGTTACCGTGTTTGTGTAAAAAGTAGATGAAGTACACGCTAGCACGTCTTGTGGAAAGAAGCGTGTCAAAGACAGTTGGGGTACTTTACCTGGGGTACTTTTCTGTAAAGTCATTTCGAGTATCAAACTGTAGTCATTTCTGGTCCCTTACTGTAAAGTAATTTTGGGTACCAAACTGCAAAGTCATTTTGGGGTACCAAACTGCAAAGTCATTTTGGGTACCTTACTGCAAAGACATTTGGGGTACCGAACTGCAAAGTCATTTGGGGTACCGAACTGCAAAGTAATTTGGGGTACCGAACTGCAAAGTCATTGCTCATGTTAAGTAGTTTGGGTACCTTACTGTAAAGTAATTTGGGGTACCTTACTGTAAAGTCATTTGGGGTACCTTACTGTAAAGACATTTTGGGTACCTTACTGTAAAGTCATTTTGGGTACCTTACTGTAAAGTCATTTGGGGTACCGAACTGCAAAGTCATTTGGGGTACCAAACTGTAAAGTAATTTTGGGTACCTTTCTGTTAAGTAATTTGGGTACCTTACTGTAAAGTAATTTGGGGTACCAAACTGCAAAGTCATTTGGGGTACCTTACTGTAAAGACATTTTGGGTACCTTACTGTAAAGTCATTTGGGGTACTTAACTGCAAAGTCATTTGGGGTACCAAACTGCAAAGACATTTTGGGTACCTTACTGTAAAGTCATTTGGGGTACCAAACTGCAAAGTCATATGTGGTACCAAACTGTAAAGTCATTCTGTGTACCTTACTGCAAAGTCATTTTGGGTACCTTACTGTAAAGTCATTTGGGGTACCTTACTGTAAAGTAATTTGGGGTACCAAACTGCAATGTAATTTTGGGTACTTATTGTAAAGTCATTCTGGGTACCCCACTGTGAAGTCATTTGGGGTACCTTACTGTAAAGTCTTTTGGGTACTTTATTGTGAAGTCATTTGGGGTACCTTACTGTAAAGTATTTTGGGTACTTTATTGTGAAGTCATTTTGGGGTACCTAACTGTAAAGTCTTACCAATACATCTTAGGGTTGCAACTAAGGATTATTTTCCAACCAACACAGCTCATCTGCTCTAACACTACGAACACAAAGAAGGCAGCTACCAGAAGGTATGAAGAGCGTATTCAAGGATGGATGCAATAACCTGCCATGTGCAACGTACATCACAGGGAGGAGAACAACCCATCATCTCCGATTCTGGACTTGACTGATGTCTCCCATGAGCGTTCCCATCACCACGTCATGATATATTGCATTTTACTTTTCTGTATTTCATCCCTGCACCCCGTACCTCACCCCGGTCGGCCACTTGATCTTCCCCCGGTCCACGTGCTCCATCATTCATTCATCCGTCATAGCTTCCAGCTGCGGAGCAATAGACGGCGACCGAGGGGGCAGGATGCCACTGTTGTTATTTGAGCAGCACTCCAGCCGCGGAGGCGGGACGCAGGACGCGGGAGATGCAACCCAAAACTTTGGGGTCTCGAGCGTGTCAGACGTTATACCAGGTTTGTTTTGCTTTTTCTTTGTTTTTTTTGGAAGGCCACATTGTCAGGAGACAGGACGACCTGGGTTGGAATCTCCACTCGGGCATCTCTGGGTGGAGTTTGGGAATGGTTGTTTGTCTATATGTGCCCTGGGATTGGCTGGCCACCAGTCCAGGGTGGACCCCGCCTCTCCCCCCCAAGTCAGCTGGGATAGGCGGCATAGAAGATGGATGGATGGAAGAATTAGCGGCAACATGTGTTAGTGCTACAACTTTGCCATTCATCTTTAAAAAGGTCGGACTGCCTGTTTTTTATTTTGCTCTTCTTTTTACACTTACACGACAAGGATGTTACTTCCATTACTTTCATTATTTCAGGGGTAAAATTATTTCAGGTGTCGTACCGTAAGAGTGGTTAGCGTCTTTCTACACTTTTATGTTAAGAAGTGAAGTTTTACATTTGACCTTTAGCATTATTATGGCATATATCCTAATAAGGAGGTCGGAGCAGGTTTCTATCGGCATACTGTCTGATGGAAACAGAGGCTGAGCTTCTTTTTACACTACACGGTAGATGAATCCTTGTTTATTGCTTCCTGTCCAACTGTGATCAGCAAAAGTAGGAATTTATAAATCATTATTCCTGTAATTAAAGCACAGAAAAGCTGTTTATAAACTTCCAAATACATCTTTTAAAATTATTAGAGCCCTTTAAAGATAGATAGCTAGATAGCTAGATAGCTAGATAGCTAGATAGAAATGTCGTTGCCTGGCTCCCGTATAATAACAAATAATGTGGAGAATAAATAGATGACATCAAATATGAACAATGTACAGCATAAACAGTAATTTACAAATAATTTAAATAATTTATAATAAATAATAATAATAATACGATTTAAGGCATAAATTTGGCTCGGGCTCACGTGTGTTGCTATAATGTGTTCCCTAGGGGAGCTGAGCAGGGGGTGGGCAGGAAGTGGCGTCGGGGGTTCAGTGTTGAATTTTACCTTGGTAGGGGTTAATGCCTTATCAGGGATTTTTATTAGGGATCATTCAAACAATAATAGCCTAAAAATAGTGTCTGAATCCCCTACTGCAGAGCGCGAATGGAAGCTAGCTGCTTTAGCTTTGGGTGACGACAACTTCCTTCATGACTTGCACAGGCGTGATTTAGTTTTTTAGCCAGATTGTTACCAATAAATGCACGTGCTGTACCTTTTGTAGACATTTTATTTGTTTATATCGTGATGCATCCTAAAATATATCCTGATACATGGTAAGGTCCTTATCATTCACAGCGTCTTTGAATGCACCTTCTGAATGCCTTATATTTGTGTTTTAGCTCATGTAAATTGACGAGGGATGACTGTGTCCGTAATAATTACATCCTAAATAAAAGAGGACTTGAAGGTTTCCCGATGCCGACAGCTTGATCCCAGAACAGGCGTCCATCGTCATTAGTTCCGACAGAAGGAGCGCTTCTTTTCGGGATAACGTTATGCCTTTGTCATGTTTTATTTCATAGCCGAGCCCTTGCATGACAGGTAAGAATGCTGGTTGAAGATGTGACAGTTCCATTTTGCTAATTGGAACGCTGACCAATTAGGATGTTGAAGTCCCAGAACGGATGGTGTTTGACTTTGGAGCTTCCACTGTATAATAACGTCAGGTGATAAATGAGTCAAAATCTTTCATTTCCTTTCACACTAGAGTTTAAGAGGTATTTTCCAGTGAATGAGTATTTTTGTGCTGGTTCATTACGAAAATGAATGAGCTCACAAAGTTTATGGCCACTCCCGCATGGTTAAGTAATATAGACGAAAGCATTAAGGTGCCAGCCTTTATGGGACTTTTTGAGAAGATCAATTGTTTTTTTCAAAAAAGGAGAAAGTGTGATGAATTAGTTGAGCGGCTCGAAGGCCTCAAAGTTGCCGTCATCCCCACATCCTGGAATTTGGCTGCTGTCGCGAGGCGTGTAGTAAATAATATTAATCCATTATGGGTCCCCCGACCACAACCAAGGCTGTTTGGCCCTCCTTTTCATTCTGCTGCTTGTGGGGAAGAATTATATGTGCCGAGTACGACGCAGTCAGCACACCGCTGCTCACGACCACTACTGCCCCTCCGTCTAGACGTTAGGAAAGGTCCATATGGAGATGTTTAAAGCGCTCATTAGCCAGCCTACTTGAAATACACTTGCAGTGACGCTTGTCCATAAAAACACAAAGCCGAGTGGTTTGTGCAGCCGTATTAACCAGGTTGAGGCATCCAGGACTGACAAGCATTTGGCACCAGGCTGCGGCGTTGCCAAGCATGGGCTGGAGGAACACGCTTTCCGAGGAAAGAAATGATTCCCTTGGAAGGTTTTTTTGGAGCTCGCCTGATCCATCTGGGTGAGGACGAGTGGAAAGTGTCTGCTAAGGTGAATGGGATACGGCCCATTGGAAGAACACACAAAAAGTTGGGTCACGGTCGACCAAAAGGGAGGGAAAGCATTTCCGCTTTGTTGCTACCGCATTGTCTTTTTCCAGAAAAATACAGCTAGCTTGACTTTGCCCAACGGCTGCATCTTCATTCTAGTCCTCAACATTTGGAACTTCTCACCTCAAGTCAAGTCAAGGTCCTTAAACACACAAGAGCCTCGAAGGGTTTAACAAGGAGGCAGCAATAGACCATAGACAACCATAGACGATGATAGACCATAGAGGATGATAGACCATGACCGATAGACCATGATAGACGACGATAGACCATTATCGATAGACGATGATAGACCATAGACAACCATAAATGATGATAGACCATAGACGATGATAGACAATGATAGACCATAGAGGATGATAGACCATAGACCATGACAGAGGATGATAGACCATAGACCATGACAGAGGATGATAGACCATAGACCATGACAGAGGATGATAGACCATAGACCATGACAGAGGATGATAGACCATAGACCATGACAGAGGATGATAGACCATAGACCATGACAGAGGATGATAGACCATAGACCATGACAGAGGATGATAGACCATAGACCATGACAGAGGATGATAGACCATAGACCATGACAGAGGATGATAGACCATAGACCATGACAGAGGATGATAGACCATAGACCATGACAGAGGATGATAGACCATAGACCATGACAGAGGATGATAGACCATAGACCATGACAGAGGATGATAGACCATAGACCATGATAGAGGATGATAGACCATAGACCATGACAGAGGATGATAGACCATAGACCATGACAGAGGATGATAGACCATAGACGATGACAGAGGATGACAGACCATAGACATGATAGAGGATGATAGACCGTAGACCAGGGGTGCTCACACTTTTTCAGCATGCGAGCTACTTTTAAAATGGCCGGGTCAAAATGATCTACCCACTACAAAAATGCAAAACATCTATTTATTTTCAAATGTATTGAGGATTATTTGTACGTACAATGTATGTTGATGTACCTTACATAACCAAATGAGCCAATATTGCAAAACACACATAATTAACTATTAACATTTTTTGTAATTACCTGAGTTTACTTTGATGACTTGCACTGAATTGAACCAGCCAGGGATGCATAGTCCGGACAGTAGCTGCTGATAGCCAGCCTCAAGCACACTTCCAAATGTTTATCAGTCATGGATAATATCCGTATCACAATATCCGTATAATATTCCATATTTTTTGCCCCTTTTACTTGGTCCAGTTTTTGCCTTTTTACTTGGTCCAGCTCCTTCACTCATTTTAGTGACCATAAACTTTAGCGAGGGCTTAAAATCTCGCAATTTGCCGACTAGCTTAGCACTTTGCATCGTTGTTTACGCATGAGCGGTGACCTAAAGGTCAAAATTCAGTTGTCATCTGATTGGTTGTCCTGTATGTCAATCAAGTAACGGGCATGGCTGATAGGCTGACATCGTAAGTTCTGCTGCACTTAGAGACTTTGTTTGATTTGATTGGTCACCCGAAGGGCAACATTCAGTTGTCATCTGAATGGCTGCCCTGTATATCAATCAAGTGACGGCATTGATGCTGGGATGATATTTTTTTAATGTCACGCCGCGATCGACCAGTACCACCTCCGCGATCGACCGGTAACTCGCGATCGACTTAATGAGCACCCCTGCCGTAGACCATAGAGGATGATAGACCATAGACCATCAACAATGATAGACCATGATAAACGATGATAGACCATAGACCAAAGACGACGTTCCCTAATCAAGGCAAAGAAAAACTTAAAACCTGTTTACCAAACGCCTTTTCCCCTCTTAACTCCATCTATGTAGTTATAATTTTATTTCATTTAATATTCCATGATTGGAGAATCCACAATGCAAACTCCTGACAAAGTCGTTTTTTCATGCATATTTATGACGTTTGTCTTTTGATTTCCAACTTCAATTATCAGGCTTCATTGGTATTCCATCGTCATCGTTTACCTCGACGCACAAGATCTACGAAAATGTAAGAGTCGTGCAAATGTGATTCTTTTTGAAAATCTCGATATTCAATTTCGTTTTCCTATCATGGCTTCCCTGGAGACTTATTTGTAATGTTCCGTCTACCTCCACGAATGTAACAATTTACTTTTTTTATCTCTTAATACATCAACTTACTTCTCATGATTCCGATTTGTAAACTTTAAGCTTCATTTCACGTCCGGTCTACTCCTGACAGACTAACATGTTGCTACAGAAATGGTGGCTGGCGTGAGATGTCACCAGCGTTAAAAATAGAACAAGAACGTCATGTGCCGGCTGAATGTTTGCCGACCCATCCCAACATAAGAACTCAGTGACCAATTCAAACGCCTCTCTCCTATTGAAGCGAGCCGTATTGCTCAATGCCGCAACAAAAGCATATTTACACCAAACCTTGATCACGCCTGTGATTCAGAGCGGCTTGTTTGAAGGGACCAAACATGGATGCTGATGGATGTCACCTGACCGCAGCCGGAGCCAGATGCAAGTCAAATCTGGGGAGGGACGTAAACAAACGCCGTTGAACTTGCTAGAAGAAAAATGTAATAGTCTTGTACTGTAAAAAAAAAACACGCATGCTAGCGTCATTGGTGACCCAAGTGTGGCTGTTTGTCTTTAAGTGCCCTGTGATTGGCCGGCGACCAGTCCAGGGTGAACCCCGCCTCCCGCCCCCGCGACCCTAGTGAGGATAGGCGCCATAGAAAATGAATGGATGGATAGTCGGGACGTTTTCTTGTAATATGGGGGAGTGGGGAGATAGGGGTGGGGGGGGGGGCTATATACGTAGAGGTGATCATCAAACAGAGTGACGTACTCACTCAAGTTAGCCCATCACATAAATCAACAACTAAGAGTTAAACATAACACGTAAGTTAAAAAAACTGTTGCAAATGCCTGCAAGGCATGCTGGGTAGTCCAGCTGCAACCACAATATGATGAAACCTTGGGTATTGAGAGTATCACTTCTATGACTACCTCAACATATTTTGCCATCATCATGGCAATACGGCCAAATGTCGGAGAAAGACTACCACAAGCTACCCAGCATGCCTTGCGGCAAGTCTACAGTACATGGGTGTTTTGGATGCGTGTGTGTATGCCCACATGGTGCAATAGGTGGGTTAACGACTCTTTTGGCCCCACAATGGCGTCATGTCATGTCACCGGCTACACTTTCCGTGGTAAAGGTTTAAAACAAAGAATTTGGAAACGCCCGCTTGGTTTGTACACCCCCGGTCTACAAGAACGCGTCCAACAAACAACACAATGCAAAGAACCGATCCACTTATGCGGGCGTGTGGTAAATACTCCAAGCCGATTGTGTCAACAACATCGTATGTGTTGTTGACACAGCGCGTCACGTAGCTGTAACGTATATGAAAGCACAGGACGGGGGGGCGAGGAGGGCGTAATGCGTTTAGCGCCATGCTTAAAGTCAGCATAAGCTGGAAAACACATGCTGCGGCATAAGTAAACAATGCAGATGAGCAAACAATGGACGCATGCTGATTCGCAGCCGACAATGCAACGCCGCACCTTAATGTGTCTGAGCCAAACAATGCAGAAGCCGATTATGCAAATTGGGGTTATGGGGGGCATTGCAATGTAACAATGGCGCCAAAGTTGATGGAGCTGCATTGTATGTGTGTGTGTTGGCGTGTGTCCCTCTGGGACCTCCCCAAACATTTCTATCCTATAGTTTCAACGCCGAGGCCTCATTATAGCGGCTGGCGTCCATCAGAAGGCAAAGGGTCATGCGGATCAATAAACTGATCAATCAGCTGATCTTTTAGAAAAAAAGGGGGAAATCATTTGCGTTTTGAAGGGCATTATCAAGGATGCAGATGATGTGGAGCACCTGGACCGCTTCGGAGACAACACCTCTTATTCAGGCGTTGCCACGGAGACCAAACACAACGGAATACATCAAATAGTTCGGCTAACTTCCATTTGGCTATAAATCATCACATGTATCCAAATTGCAAGCTCATTCCCTTTATAGGCTTTGGAAGGATTGAAATGATCCATTAGCTCTAATTATCGCGGCTAATAAATGGCTCATTTTTCAGCATCCTATCAAATCAAAATTGCCCAATTGGCCCCCGTGCTAGGCAGTTATTCTCCCACAGGAGTAGCCTTTGCCAAAAGTAGCTACAAATCACGGAAAATGACATGAGAGAATATAGAAGAGAAAATGGCTGTGGATGGTAAATCATTTCATTTCGATGAAAGATGACTCGTTATTTTTTTAGTATTCATATTCCTTTATACGTTCTTGTATCCCACAATGCATTTGTACCACGTTGTCCGAAATTTTAGTATTTATTTTCTTCAAGCAAGATTTGTGGCGCTCTATTCCGTGTCTGGACTCTGGACATTTCTACATGTAAAGACAACAACGACACCGAACTGACGCCCAACAGGTCAGAGCTTTTCTTCTTGTCACTCTCACACAGTGCAACTCAATAATATCCTTGGTATGGTTTTTTTTTAAGTTATTTGTATTCAGTCATAGCAGAGCAGAACAATGGTGACAGTGCCGAATAAAATACGGGGGGGGGGGGGGGGGGGGGGGTTTATCGTCACGGCGGTGCACCCCCGGCAGAGTTGTACTGTACTATATTTTTAAAAATAAAAAAACATGAAATAGAGGAACAACAGGATGAACAGACGAGGAAGACACTTTAATTTTCAACATTCATTCATTAATTTTCTACCGTTTTTTCCTCACGAGGGTCGCGGGGGTGCTGGAGCCTATCCCAGCTGTCTTCGGGCGAGAGGCGGGGTACACCCTGGACTGGTCGCCAGCCAATCACAGGGCACATATAGACAAACAACCATTCACACTCACATTCATACCTATGGACAATTTGGAGTGGCCAATTAACCTAGCATGTTTTTGGAATGTGGGAGGAAACCGGAGTACTCGGAGAAAACCCACGCATGCACGGGGAAAAACATGCAAACTCTCAGTGAGAGAGAGTGCTGCCAATGTGTGTGTGTGTGTGTGTGTGTGTGTGTGTGTGTGTGTGTGTGTGTGTGTGTGTGCGAGTGTGAGAACAAACCATCCTAAATCCAAGAGTGGCCAACCCAAGCGCTATTTCAGCCGGCACGGAGCATCCGGATCATGACAGCGATGAATAAATGATAACAGTGAGATTTGCGGGACTGTTTATAATTTAACCTTGACCTCCTTTACACGGAATAACCACCCTTCCTGGAGTCACTTTTTCACATAACGCGATATGAAATATTTAAAAGGCCTCGAAAAGTCCCCATCATTGGCCTCACCTGTGTGCCTTCATGCAATAAATCCAATTGTACTGTTAAAGCTAAAAGTGCTGGAAACGCGCCACTTCCTGTCTCGAGTTTTCATTAACTCCGCAATCATCACACAGCAGCTTGATTTACGTCTGCATACGCTCTAAAAAGGTAGATTGGACTACTCGCTCATGCATGATTCCAACACATCTGTGATCTCCGTACTGCTATTGCAACATTGGTTGTGTTGCTGCTGTGGGGTGTCTTGTACCTTTAATATGATGGCTGCACCTCATACGGGGTCTTCGGGCTGCAGATGAGACCTGGCATCCTAAAAAAAAAGTAGGCATTTTATCCGATTAGAAGAAATACATGCAGTATTACCTTAGAAGATGCAAAGGGAAGTACTTCATTACACAATATTACCTGTATTCACTCATTGGCCTTACTGGCTTTCATATATACATAGGGGGCTGTGAGGGGGGGCAGCCAGATGCATGCAGGCGGGGGACAGGCCTGTAAGGTCACAGCCTAGGTGGAGTGTTAGCGGGAACGACACCTGACGGCGGCCCCGGCGGATGCGCCCTGGCACTTCTGTACGTTCGTGTCACTCCCGATAAGAGTCAGCTCCTCCATACAGGAAGGAGGAGAAAGAGGAGGACACTTCCTTCCGCCTGTCTTTGCTCAGTGAGCAGACGAGGTAGGACAGACCGGGCGACTGCTGGACAGGTAGCAGTGAAGGTGGCGCAAGGGGGAAACACGGGGGCTCCTCTTTGTTAGAGCAGGCAAGGTACCGAGACCCTCACAGCGAGCTAATCCTAGTTCCCCTCTCTTCAAACCGTTATGGCTTCCATGCATAAGAAATCTATCTTTATGTATTTGATCTGTAAATCTGTACCATATTAGGATAAGGAGACACTGCCATCTGGTGGTCGTGTAGAGTACACATAGGGAGCCAATTCCAGGTTTTAGCAATCACACTTAGGATTATTAACAGGAGTAGGCACAGCGGTCGAGTGGTTAGCGCGAAGACCTCACAGCTAGGAGACCAGGGTTCAATTCCACCCTCGGCCATCTCTGTGTGGAGTTTGCATGTTCTCCCCATGCATGTGTGGGTTTTTTGGTGACTCCAAATTGTCCATAGGTATGAATGTGAGTGTGAATGGTTGTTTGTCTATATGTGCCCTGTGATTGGCTGGCCACCAGTCCAGGGTGTACCTCGCCTCTCGCCCGAAGACAGCTGGGATGTGAGGAAAAAGCGGTAGAAAATGAATGAATGAATGAATTTAACAGGAAAATCATCTGAACACTTCATACCTTCAATTGCAAAATAATACCCCCAAAATGTTAGAAAAATATGCAATATCAGTTAAAAATCACATCAAATATAATACAATTAAAAATCATATTTTACCTTTTGGAATAGGATGATGAGGTGCTGGGATGAGTGTTGGGGGGGTACTTCTGGATTCTGGAACTCCACTTTGGTTAACTTGGTAAAACACCCGCAACTGGAAAAGGGTGACAATGCAGGGGAGTACAGCAGCATGATTTTCTGTATATTTAAATACACACACATAGTTTTTCAACTAAAATGGGAATCATTACAACAATCAAATATATATATATATATATATATATATATATATATATATATATATATATATATATATATTAGAAATTGCCAAATGTGTAGTGTTCCTTCAAACTGGTAAACACTTGCTATCTGAAAACCAGTAGTTCCCAGACCCATACACAACACTTGTGACACAGATTAGGAGTTTATTCACACATCAAATACTACAAGTGGGTAATGTAGTCCAGAAACCTTTGAACAGCGCTGCCATTAAAATGAAAAACAAAAAGAAGACACAGAAACCCTTTTCTTTGCCATTATATAAAAATAGTGTTGCTACAAAAGTATAAATTAGGCCTACTAATAAGACAACTCAGATTGGAATCTACACAGGAGTGGCAAAAAGTGCGATTAAAAAAAATAATAATAAAGACATGGATCAAAGATGTGGCGTTGAACAGTAGAAAAGGAAGCAATGCCTGCAAAGTAGAATGAAAGCAACACACGTTCTTAACCTGATTGGATAATGCAGGATGAGCACATCTCCATGTTAGCATACCATATTAGTTTTTACAATTGAAGTCTGAATAAGTTAAAATCCTGACCCGACACAGAATAAACTTCCATCGGCTAATAACAGTATCTAAGTTGACTTTTTCTTCTATCATATCAAAAACTTTTTTTTTCTTTGAAATGCTACTGTAGAAAAAAGAGGTATAATGTTATCGCAGGTGCTCCCTACTGTGTCTCTGAAATGATGGCGCCCCCCTGTGGCACAAAACAGCAGTTCTCTTCCATGTACTGTACTGTACTGTATTGTACACCCCCCCCCAACCACAGCAGTACCTCGCCCACCCCGACCAGAGGTTCGAATTCAGTCGTCTGACATGAAAAGAAAAATAAAAGAACACTGGCTTTCAACTTGATAATAGAATCAGTACTCTTATTAATAAAAGCATGCATAATTAGCTTAAGATAGAATCGTCATCGAAGCAACGCGAGGAATGCTCGTTCTAGGGTGACGCTGTGACGTCAACAATGGCATGTCGTCCGAGAGCAAATCCTATTTAAAACACATTTAAAAAAAAAATCCCTTCATCTGTTCCTTCGAAGCGAAAAAACCGTCGGTTTGATTTCTTTCCTATCAAACCAAACGTTTCAATATCAGCAGCACATTTTTACCCGATATCTACAAAATATTTCAACTGGCAGACTGCAATGGAAAAAGGAGCAGAATGAATATCAATACAAATAATAATGGATCAACTGGTGGAATTGAGTGAACTGAGTGGAGTGCACCATTTGGCTGCCACCAGCAGGGGCGCTGTTGGTTCGGTCTCATGTTCGTAATTGTCCTTCCATCCATCCATCCATTTTCTGTACGGCTTATTCTCACGAGGGTCGCGGGCATGCTGGAGCCTATCCCAGCCAAATAAAAATTAACTGCATCCATTCAAATTTCTGAACATAAAATCATTACTTAATTCCCGGAGCTGATGAGGACATTTAGTCAAATGCCCCCAACCCTAATCACAAAATCAAGTTACTCACAAGGAATATGACACCATTAAAAAATAGATATATATTCAAATATTGCATGGTAGAAATCAGTGTATTTTTTAGTAACCTACATGTTTAAAAAATATCTAAATAAAACATTCATGAATATTACAAAGAATGGATGTATGGATGCGTGGTGTAAAGTCAATAAAATACAGGTATTTTTTTTACTGTCCAAATATTTTTGAGCATCACCCCTGGCCTGCTCCAATGTTAAAATGAAAGACAATTGCAGGTTAGTATCGAATTGATAAACACCACGTCATCCATGAGGGAGAAAAGAAGCACTTATCAGGTCAAAAGATTTGTCCGTGTTGCAGGTCTTGCCTTTGACCACGAGAGGGCGTTGTTGAAGAAGTGATACCTTGCTTTGAAAACAGCAGAGCAACAAAGAATTGAGGTTGTTGACAAAAAAAGGCAATGCATGATCAAAAATGAAGGCATGTTTTTTCCACGTTGGTTTGTTGGGTTTCACACGACAAGATAAATGACATAAGGCCATCGGAACCAAATGTATCATTCAGGAGGTATTAGCCTGCAAAACACAAACTGGAGATTAAAACACCAGAGAAAACAAGCCGTTTTTGTTTGTTGCAAATGCCAAGCTGCATTTTGCTGGTGGAAGTCACAGTTGGGGCGAGGGGATTGAGGTGGGCAAAAAACGGTGAACGATTACAACAGTAGATTGGGTGGATTCGGTTGTGTGCCCTGTGTGCCACGATATCGCTTATTGCCTAAGGAAAGCGTCCGCTTGATGTTAGAGACTACTAAAATGTAGTCCTATGAGTAACCGGGGAAGGGGGGCCGGCGTAAAGATCTACCATATTAATGTTAGTGCTGTTTGTCGGTAAATAATACACTGACAAATGAAGTAAGGTCCAAATTGACAGCAGGTATGTTGTTCCATGATGAACTAGCAAATACTGCTTTGTGGTTTAAATATATGAAGTACACTCGATGCTATGCAAGTACTTGCAAAACCAAACTACAGTTGTGTCCTTTCTGTGCGAGCCAAGCGTGTGGCTAGCACATGTAGCAGCGTTAACGAAGAAAAGAACGGGACGAGGAAGCAGAAAGGGGAGTTGGTGTTTGTAAGGATGATGAAGTTTTAAATTTCCTTAGTATAGGATCGAAGTATAAAGCTTCAACCGTTCACTCTTTAAAGCAGTTATTTTCAACTGGTGTGCCATGAGAAATCATTATTATTATTATCATCAGGAATTATCCAATATAGTTTTTTTTAAGTTAACATTTATTTATCATTTTCTGCAAATATTATGTAATTGTCGAGTGTCCATGGTGTAAAGACTGGCACAGCAATTAAATATTCGTCCGTGTGGCAACACGTAGCTGATTGCTTCGTTCCTCCAATAGAGTTAGTGATGCACGTGAGGTGGTTAGTGGTGTGCCGCTAAATTTTTCCAATGTAAAAACACGTACCGTGGCACAAAAAAGGTTGAAAAACACTGCTTTAAAGTTATGTTTATAACAGACGAGAGTGAAACGGCGTCCGCATGGCTCTTCCGCCCTACCCGTCCACCCGCCAAACATCACCAGGTTCACCAACTAGTCTTCAAAGAAGGTAAAAGTGCAAAAAATGTATTCGGTCTCATTTGAGCTTATGGAATAGAACCAAGGTTAAAACTGTAGTATCGGAATTGTCCACAGTGTAAATCCAGTCTAAGATTGTAATGAGTGTTTGAACCCTTTTGAAGGAAAAACAACAAGTGCTTTAGAAATAAGTCGTCGAGAAATAAAAACACATTTCGCTGCCATTAACCACAAATCTGAAAATGAAGATGCGCAAAAGGCAGTGAAAATTCAGACCCTTTTGTCGTCTACGGTATAAGCTACTGTATTTGCTCCACCAATCTTGAGGTTTACTGCCCTTGCCGGCCATCCCTTAACAGCATGTAGCCTTTAAAGCGGTTTAGTCTTGAGGCGAGACAGTCGTCAATGTGAGCCTAATATACTGAACATCTCCGTGTGAAATACAGAATGAGATAAGCCTTGTTGTTACAGGTGCTTGCAACCTAAAAACATCTTTTTCATCTGTCATACACATATATAAGTTTACAGTCGGTCTAAGCCTATATAAATAAAAGTCCCTGGGTGAAGGGGGAGGTGGTCAAGGTTTGGTTGGTTAGCCCATATTAGAGCGAAGGAAAATGAGTTTGTTCATCTCTTCTGCGGTTACCTGCTGCCTTCTCTTCATCGCCAGGCTCTGCTCGCACACCGTTACGCATTCGCTGCGTATGCCCACGGCGGGCACAGCCAGGAGCCACAGCGCCAGGCGGGCCAGCCTGGGGAACTTGTCACCCACTGTGGAACTCCAGTACTGGAAGAGATCGGTGGTGCCCTGGAGAAGAGGCTCTGCCAGGTACTGGAAGATCTCCTGTCGGACTTGGCTTTGACTCTCGTCGTTGGTGGACACTGTCCCCACGGAGGTGCTGCCGTTGTTGCCGGCGCCCTCCACGCGGGTTATTTTAGGCATTGGCGGGCCGTCAGTGTCCCGTTCCTCTGTGCACGACCCACTGGCGCCAGATATACCCGCGTCCTTGGTTTCAGCCGCAAGTTCACATGCTCGGGAGATGATGTCCTCGTGTTGGTAAGCCGGGACTGAGCGGAGCTTTAGCTGAGGGTCCAAGACCATTGCCACCTGGTGGGCTCGCTCCACCTGGAGATAGGACATGGTCATCATGTGTACATAACAAGATGTGTTAACTGATTAATCACTTTCTTAATCTTAAGATTCGTTTTCATAGCGTGTAGTTGGTTCATTTAAGCAATTGAAGCAACTATTTGGCTGCAACCTGCAGAGGCGCTATTGAGTCGTTCTCAATGAGCATGATGTTACAAACGCTACAAAGTCATAAAAATTGAGATACACACTACCTTGAAGTTCTCCTTCAGTGCCTCTAGGAAGTAGTGACAGAGTTTGCTAGCCATGCCGGTCCCAGCCTCTCCTGCTTTGGATGTGAAAAACTTCTCCAGGCGAAGGTAGACAGGAAGCACCTGCTGCAAGGTCGGCCTCCTCTGGCTGCTCAGCTCCAGTGCCGCCAGTCGCAGCGGGGCCAGCAGGCAAGTCAGCGTTCCTAACAAGTGCTTGTTGAGGCCCTGGAGAAGAGGCGCCGTAGACTTGCTGCGCCCGTAAGTCTCGCAGATCTGCTCAAAGTGAGAGTGGACCTGCAGGAGAGCTTCAGCAGTACGATCCCAGCAGGGAGGGGTGGGGCACTGGGAGGGGCTTCCCTGCGCGCCGTCCTCTGTGGAACTTGAGGAGGTGTTGGTGTACTGCTCCTCCCTGAGAGCCAGCGTCGTGGAGGAGGAGATGTCTCTGCACGTGGAGAGCAGCTCGGCCAGCTCGTGCAGCCCTCGAGCCTGGAGGCTACGCTTCCCCAGCACAGCCTGGACAACGGCACCGAGCGAGCACCCTGCGCAGCGCAAGCAGATCCGCCCACGTCCGCCGCCCCCAAGCGGGGAAGCCCCAAATCCAGCAGCCCATACCCGGGGCTCTGCCACATACACAGTGCGAATGTCTGACATGACAAACTCAGACAGGACATTCTGGACCCAGTGGTGGATCTGCTCGGGTCCCTCCCTCAGCTCCGCCTCCCTCACGCCAAGAACGTAGCGTTTCAGTCTGGAGCCCTCCACCTGATAGGCTGTGAGAACATAGCAGGCATCCGGGCCCGACGTCTGAGAGTGGCACGTGACGGCGATGCCCAGCGAGGCGTTGGAGCCGAGGGCGCACGTGACCTTGACTTTGACTTGGTTGTACATGCGAGGCAGCTGGCGCAGCGCCAAGGCACTCATGTTGCCGAGGGCATCGCGGGTGGAGTAGGCTCCGTGACGGGCTCCCGTGTCCACCAGCGTTTGTGCCAGCTTGAGGAAGTCCTTGCTGTTCAGCACGTTGAGCATGCTGAGATCGGAGCACATTACCCGTAAGAGACGCTCGGCCACCTGTAGTCGCTCCTTCTCAGGTAGGCCATTGTTCTCTGGACGCAAGAAAGAAACAACATTTAGAAAGGTAAAAACATCAAAAAAGGAAAGGATAAAAATAGAACAGAGAAAGCATAGAACGTACTGACACAAATTTAAAACAACCCTCTACATATCCCAGGCTAACCCCTTTAGTTGGTATTCTAAGTAGGGGTGTAAGAAAATATCGTTTCGGCGATATATCGCGATACTTTGTTCCATAATACGGCATTCATATTAAAAAGGATGATAACGATATTTTCAGGGATTTATCATAGACTGTATACGGTATTTATTCAAGTGCAGATACGGGAAAGGTTCATTTCTGATTTTAATTTAAACCTCCGATCGTTAGGTGGCAGCACTTACGTAGTCAATTAGGCAAGGACGTAGAACGAGATTCACGCATAAACACAGTTCAACATGGCAGAATGCCAGCACATAAAACCGGCCCCTGCGGCGTACAAGACTGAAGTGTGGACACATTTTGGATTTCTACACAAAGTAGAGTGTGCAGAAATTTACAAAACTTATGCCGTTTGTAAAATGTGTCGTGCTCGAATAAAGTATTCAGGCAACACGACAAATCTGCGAGTCCACTTAGCGAGACACCATTAGGACCTGCCGCTAGCAAGCAATGCGAAGGTACTTTTGTATACTACAAAAGTAGTACTGTGATATTGCAGGTATTTTGTTTTTCAAATTGATATCACTATTTTGTTAAATAATGGTTATTTCAACCATCCTAAAAGGACTTTTTACTGATGTTAGTTACTTTGTTCCACAAAAATACTGTTCTGATGGTGGATAAGTCAGGGACTGTATACTCTGTATTTTTTCACAGCTAATAGAATGTGAAAATTTGAGCAGGATCTTGAGACATCATTTAATTTATTTGTTTTTTATGTTTTTTTTATTATTTAAAGCTGGATGTTAAAGCTTTATTTATCCAAATGCTACAAGTTTTTACAGAGGAAAGTTTGTGATACAGCATAACATCCTGTTCTAATCAAATAAAAATGTGTTTAGTAAGTGCATATTGCTGGTGTAATTCAGTTTTTCCAAGGAAATAGTCTTTAACTACAAGAAAAACGAAAAAACTATCGCCTTGCTAACAGTATTGTGATATATTGTGATATATCGTATCGTGAGCCTAGTATTGTGATACGTATCGTATCGCCAGATTCTTGCCAATACACACCTCTAATTCTAAGTGACCACTGTATGTGTAGATCCCCACTACAGGGAACAATACTTTCGAGAACGTACGGCTGATACTGTGGTTTCTCTGGGCGACACTTTGAGGTTGGATCTGCAGTTTGACTGAGGGGTGGGCGGCCTGGGCCGGGGACACTCTCCACAGCTGCTCTTGTGGACCCGAGGCTGAGGAGATTTTTGGAGAGTCACCTTTGGTGTGGTTCTCGTTGTCGGCTGGAGTGAACACAGTAGGAGAAAAAGATCAGCTGTGACAATATCTCATTAGTCAAATAAACAATAAATCATAAAAAAGGTAGAAAGGGTGAGTGTGATGGTAGAAATAAAAGGCTAAGGATATACATGGAAAAAAACGAAACTCAGGGAGGAAAATAAATGTTAAAATTGCATTTCAAAAGCAATTCTTTTATCGATATCTAAAAACAGCAGGCGTTGGTGGTAATCATGAAGCCTGGGTGTTGTATAACTGGCCAATCAAAGCTGCACATACAATGATTCAGCTCAAGTAAAAACGTTAACATGGTATATTACAATTCAATAATTGCACAGCTACCCTTTGTAGAACCCAAACCAGCTGCCCCCAGAAGCAGATCTGCAACAACCCCCACACAACTCAATTCAAATCAACTCCACGCCTCCAACATGCTTAACCATACAGACTTCCAAATCGATTATTTGTTTTTCGCTGTCGAGCTCAACATGCATTTGTGGTTGTGGACTCACCAGCGTGGGACTGCATGTGCTCCAGCAGGTTGTTGTAGAACTGGAACTGGATGCCACAGGCACCACAAGTGTAGGGTTCTAAAAAATCACAAGGCCCAGAAGAGCGGTGACAAAAACGCTAGCGCTAATGCATCTCAGTCCAGCTGCCTCCATTGTGGCTCTGTGTCGTATTTGGCCAAAGAATATCAATATTACCAAGGTCTCACTGATTGCTTTTGCCATTACTTATTGGCAGACGAAAGCATCTAAATTGGAGATGCAGCTGGCAAGATTTTAAGTACTTTGCAGAGTATAAACGTTTACTTAATTCATGCCGGGGCCATATTAACGATGCGACCTCCATCCCTATCCTACTCTCTCTTAACTCTGGTTTATCCTATTGCTATAGGAACAGGGAAATAGCCACAAAATAAAAACACATGTGAGAAATTTTCAGAAGAGCACCAGAGGGCTTCAGGGAAAGTGCAGCAGCTTGAGAAAAATTAAAGACAAATCTCCTAGAGTAACTTCAGCTACATGATCAACGTCTTTCCTAAAAAGCATTTAGTGTACAGTGAAGTAGAAAATAAGGTGAGGATGTAATACAAAAAGTAGCATCGAATTTGGACTTTTTGTGCCACTGCTAACACAGTAACTAAAAATGCCTGGCAATAATAATATTTATTATTTTTTATTAGAATTTATTGGAATTATTGACTATTGTGAGGGTTGTAAAATGAGGTAGCCCATATTTTAGGAATGAATGGTGGAAAAATGTCCAAGTATAATAAAGTATTTTCAAGTCTACAATTCATATTCCAAAAGACATTATTCTAATATTTTATTTGAAAATGATTTTCATTCATTAAAATATAGTTATTTTTGTACACACAAGGAAGAACTTATTACATTAACTAAGCCTTGGCACAGTCACAAAAATATCAATAATTGATAATTATTCAATATTACACTAATGTGTTTTGCCACCTTGACAACAAAGTTAAGATGTGATGTTTTGTTTCCGATAGCTTAGCATTATACTGACCTACATTGGACTGCTTTAGCATCTGTCATGCACAACCTTGGCCCCCCGGATCCTTCAGTTTTTCTGTATGCAGCCCACGCTGGGAAAACGTTGGATACCTCTGATATAGCAAAATAACCTCGCCCTTTTCTTTTATTCCTTCTGAAATGTACTTTATTAACATAAAAAATCCAAAATGTTTATGTTTTCAAAGGGTAAGAGCAATTAAAATAAGTGTTGACTTAACGACTAATGGGAAATATAGGTCCCAAGGGGAAACCAGTTGAGACCTCCTGATTTAGAGTGTTTAGATCAGGGGGTGGGGAGTAAAGGGGGGCCCCTGTTTTATGTTCTCTGAGGCTCACGCTTAGAAAAGCCCTGATCTAAGCGTTCTCCAAATGTACAATAAAGCTAATGTTCACCCCCTTAAATAGAAATCCTCCCAATGGTGATGAAAGCAAATGCAGCATGAGGAGAATCACAATGGCTCGCAGAGAAATAAAGGTGACATGAAATGGGGAGAGCTGCTGCATGCGCATACTGTAATTTGTTTATAGCCAAAAAGGTGGGGTCGGGGATGGTGGGGGGGAGGACTTACTCTGAGGTGTAGGGAAGGAAGTGGCCACCAGAGGGCTCGGAGTTCCTGCAAACAGGAAAATGGGAGTTTCAGTGCAAAGATGCTGTTGTATTTGTATTTTGCTTAATTTCATTTGATTTAAAATGTGTCTGATACGACTGGCCACCATTAATGTAAACAAATAGAAATAATAGCTTACAGATAATAAAGCAATAGAACCACACCCATCTGCGCCTTTTGAGGCATGAACAAAGCTGTACGTACAAACAACAGGATGCATAGGAGGCAAAAAAAACTATTCAATAGACATTTTGGCAAACACAAAATGGAAATTTGGAGTCTAAAAACTCACCGCTTGAATTCTGTGAGCTGTTTGTGTCCACCAGACTCGACTGTAATGCATTCTCCACTTTCCGTCTGAAGTGACTGTCTGCGTAAATAGCAAAAAAAAACAAGAGAATCGAATTGCAGTGAGGTATATTGTGGATAATTCAAAGGGTGTTTCACTTTATAAGCCACCGTGACTGTGAAGATGGGGTAAAATGTGCAATAGTAATTTTTTTTAACATCATTTCAATCAATAGTCGCGGCAAATCAATCATCGTCTCATCAAATGATCACATTTAAGCTCATCACACATGAGTTTAAATTGCTGCTCTTCACTCCCCGTCTTTTTGACCCACTTTTTTAAAAGACGTGCGCACGCTTTAAATAGATCTTTATGGCAAAGTGCTCATCTAGAAAAGAGTTTTGGAAGGCTGGGGCTTGTCATGTATCATAAAACAACGTCAATGACTTTGTATGACAGTTGCCGTTTGATGGTTTGTTGGTATTGAGTTTCCGTTTGTACTTTTAGATTGTGATTTAACAAAAAAAACAATGAAATATAGGTTACAATGGAAAAAGAAATAATCTGTTCCAGAATCAACTTGTCACTACCATAAAACCCTAATTAACTTCACACTCTTTATTTTTTTTAAGTAACATTTTCACATACTTCAAAGTCATGCAAGTGCAAAGGTCTCATCTTTCAGCTGAAATGTATAAGATTTGTTCAACTTCAGAGAAAACTATGGTCAAATGGCGCCTTCTGAGTGTTCGCATTTTGAGGCAAAGCCACCCAGCCTGCACATCACCGGACAATTCACTTTTCACTGGGCTCCTTCATTTGCTCAATGCAATCCATCTTATTGCTAATAACGTCATGTGTCACCCTGACAGGCCCCTAGACAATTACACAAGCATGTAATTACACTAATGATAAATACCTACTTCACAATGTGTCCACAATGCAGCCCCGTCATGCTTAAATACATTGTCGAGTACTCACCACCCCCACATTGAAAAATCATAGGGGTGTCCTTTTTTAAATTTTGTAAAAAGTTACATGTTTTTAAAATACAGCTGTGAAATGAGTAAACATTTTAATCAAATTAGTTTTCAAATAAATGCCTGTAAATGTGTTTGTAGTAGTTTTTTTAACAGTAACAGAACATTTCAATCACACTTTATCAGCATTATCGTGAGCCGTAAAGTGTTGCGTTCAAAGACACCAAGTAACACAAGTTGAATTCACGTGTTCCGAGTGGAGATTTATTTTCTGGGATTATCGAGCATACTTCAATGCGGCAAATTGTACTTTCACAGTAACAGTTACATCAGTGAGAGATATGAATATCCATCAACAGTCTCTCTAGACCACACTTAATAAAAAAGGTGTTGTGATTTTCAGCATGTCCGTGAATGCACCTCGCCATCATCTATGATGTGCCGCACGACAATAAACAAACCCACGGGCTGCACTTTGGACACCCCTGCTGTTTGATGGAATAATGGTTATTACAAAGAGAAAGGGGGGGTCATTTTTATTCCAAATGTGGATCCAAAATCGGAGAAGTGGTTCACGTTCTGAATGAAATAATGTACTACAGGTCGTACAGGCAGTCGGAGGTGCACGTCACGTAGAGACTGGCCTCAAAACTGGAACAGGCAAAATGCAACATCGACGCATACAATCGTATTCAAAAGGTCAAAATGGGTGCCGTGTATACAAAATGCATGTGGCGGAAACTCTGATAGTGTTCTTTTGAATGCTTTAGAATAAACAATGCTTGCTTACTTTTTATCCTCTCAGTTTGGCTGTGGCCAAACTTACTCATGTCCAAGCTGCCGCACTCCTGCACCCGTGACGTCTTCAGATCAAAAGAGCCTAAGTAGGAAAAGGTGAAATTCAGCACAGATTGTAATGGCCATTACATTTGAGCATAGGTTCACAAGAGTCAGGTGCGTACATATTATTTCTACACGTGTCAAGAATTGTGTTTTTGGACCAACACCAGCCAGACCTCACTGAACTGGTAATCTGTTTTTCATGGGAGTTACTCATTACTGATTTTTTTTCTTTGCTTTATTTGTTTTTTCTTCTAAATGTGTTAGCTCACTCAACAACACACCACACACAGTCTGTATGTTTGCAGAAGAAGATGATCATCAACTTCATAAGTCAATCAAGGTCTTCAAAAGACATGAACGGTTCAGGTTAGACATTGTTGCAATAACAGTACAGCGAAAACATGGGCTTACTCATCGGTGTGTGAAGGGCAACATGTTCCTGGTATGGGTTGAAGTATTTGTACTGCTTCCCACAGAACTCGCAAACAAAGCTACCCGTTTCTGCAGACAACAAAACACACAGCTGGAATAAATAAAAGACAATGCCACATATCAGTTCATATTTCAAAGTGCTTATGTACGTGGTTATACACGGAACAAAATGGACCAGGGGTGTTCAAAGGCTCATTCTTTAATTAGCCTCTGGCACATAGTAGAAATAAAATTAAAACACAAAGCAAAAATGGGAATATGGAGCAAAAAGGCACGATATAAAAGAGAAACCGCTGAAATGCTGATTCAAACAACTAATGACAAAAAGCTTTGTCGGATCTAAATCTTAAGACCAGTCAAAAAAATAGCATATTTAGAATATGCGATTAGAACATTTGGATCTTAATTAGGTTTTAAATAGAGATACAATATACAAAAACAGGAGGGGGGAGTGAGACAAAAACATTTGGAAATAGTAATTACAAGACATAATCCTAAATAAAGTGAAATAGGTTGTTTTTCACCCGATCAAACGTTTAAAACCACAGGCTGTAAAAGCCAAAATCTGCTCAAAATTCTCATTTGACACGGCCATGCCCTCCTGGTGGCTTAAGCTAAGAAGCGTTCTCTTCTTGAAGGTGGTCAGATGGTGGAGCTGCATGAGCAAAGCCTCTGGTAGCGAGCCACTGCTGCTGAGGACGGACAAACTAAGTCATTCTACATTTTAGAAAGGTCCTGAGAATTACGGAACAAAAACAGTGAAATGGACCCAAATGGAGTTACACCTGCGGAAGATCCCATTGGCTGTCTGTGAAGACACAAGGCGGTCCTGGACCCAAATTAAGGCCCCTACTGGTGCCGACTGAAGAGCAATAACCATCAGACGCCATCTGCAGGAAATCAAAGACCTGGTCTTCTTCGACGCCACGGAATTGCCCGTTTAGATTTGGCAGGGAACATCAAACATGGGACATTGAAAGGTGGCTTCCAAGGAGATCCACCTGGTAGGGGGGGTTCCATCATTAAAAAGGTTTTTTCATTCAGTGGAACACTGGAGCTTTGGGTGGTGCAGGGTCGTAAAACGGTGTGGATGGTTAAGTGCGGATGTTGCAGCGGGCATCCCTCATGACCGAGGATCCTGGTCTGTGTGGCAACAACTGGGTTCCTCAACAGGACAACGCTGCAGTTCCCAATGTTGGCTTGACCAAGTACTTCTTCAGGGAGAACATTTGGGGATGGATGGCTAGGGAAGTTAATAAAAATGTCCATCGGCTCCATCTTCACCACTTAGCCTCTTGGAAACACACGCCTCAAGCATGCCCAAACTAATTTTTGAAGTGATTAACAAGAACGGTGGAGCTACTCATTACCGAGTCCTACTGAGAAATTTGTTTTGTTCTGGTTTGGAGAGTTTTTTGAGCAATGGTCTTTTGATCAGCTGATAAACAGCCTATTTCAGTTTGTTGTGTTCAATAAATGACTTTCAAAGTGCTTTTTGTCACACTCCCCCTTTTTGCTTTTGCGTATTGTAGCTCTACTTAGAACCTAATTAGGATCCAAATGTGCAAAAGGTACATTCTAGCTGTTTCGCTGGTCTTTTGATTGGGTCTGTGTGTATGTATGTATGGGTCATATTATTTTAGTGTGGCACTGATACCATTATCTTAATTATGCCCAAGTTGCACATAACAAGTTATGGGATCTGATGAACAAAGTACATTAAATAGTCTTACTTGGTCCAATTTTATGGTAGGCTTCAATGGGCTCCTCTTCTTTAAGGCCGTCGACAGGCAGCATGACCTGCTCATATGGATCTGAAGTGGGCGGGGCAAAGAGATGGATGTATTTTTCAGAAATTAATTTAAAAAATATATATTTTTGTACAGTTCCCACCCCCTCCCCAATGAAATTTGCCATGCAAAGTGTGCAGCAAGAAGCCTGAGTTTTTACCATCTACTGCATGCAGGTCACGGTGTTCCTGAAAGCAGCTGTAGTATTTATACTTCTTGCCGCAGATGTCACAGGAGTAACGGAAGCTACCTAACAGATGAGCAGATAGAGAAAGAAATTAGCATTTGTTGATTGAGGGCCACACAGACAATAACATCCTTAACCTGACAGGCAGTATTTTGTGGACAACGGAATCTAAACAGTAATAATAGCAAGATAAAACTACAAGAGAATATTTGACACAGAGGGCAGATACAAGGTTTAAAAAAAACAAAAAACAACTGAAAACATCATTGCACTAATAGGATATCTCCTTGTTTATCTTCCGAGCTTGTTAGGAATATCAAGTCAGGTGTGCAGGCTAAAAGAACATTAAATTAAGGCTGCTAATTTGGCCACATTAGGGAAGGCAGTTCAGCCAGGTGGCTGTTAACAACAGAACACTCAAAGCACCTCTTGGCACAGTGAAATCCTCGCCATGAGCCATCTGTTGCATAAACAGCATGCCAAAAACAGCCAATGGAAGATAGAAATCAATTTCAATCTTATTTCCAATCACTCGGGTCCGATGCCGAGGAGCCATCATTGTGCAAATCCATGTGACAAATGGCTGACGGCAAAGCAGTAATGTCTTGCTTTTCTGTAGCCCACCTTATTCTTACAGTAACACTAAATATCAAGCATGGAATGTGGAGAGTTTGTCATTTCCCTGCCTTGTAAACCATGCATTTCCACCAACAATCTCCATATATTAACATATTTCTGGTGGATGGATAGTGCATCTCCCAATTACATATTGGCGAGAAACTGTAAAACATTTCAGAAAACATGCATTCATTTTCTATACCGCTGGTCTATTAGGGACGCAATGGTATGCTGGAGCCTATCCCAGCTGACTTAGGGCGAGAGACGGTACATTGACAGGGCAAACAACCTTTCATACTGACATTCACATCTATGGACAGTTTAGAGTCTCCAATTAACCCAACATAGATATTTTGTGGAATGTGGGAGGAAACCGCAGAAGAAGAACATGCAAACTCCACACAGAGATGCCTAAGCACAGATACAAAGATAGATCTTCCAGATCTCCAGACTGTGTAGCCAACATGCTAAGCAGCAGTGCTGTGCCAACATGACACGGCTGAGATTGAGCGCAAAAAAAGGTTCCTCTCATTCTGTGAGGAAGTGGTAAGTTTTTGGATTTTTTGTTATCGTTTCCCACTCCGTTTGAACTTGAGGTACATGGGAGTGACTTGCTATGCTAGCTGTGGCTGGCTGTCATGCGCCTGTAGTGATGCTGCAGCCTGCGCTAATGTGATGTAAATAAATAATGGTAATGTAAAAATGACTGTCTTTCAGGCTTTAATAAGGTTTAAACCCTTAGTTAGAAAGTCACAAAAAGATTTTCTATGCTTCATCCAGGGCTCTACATTAAAAACAAAAATGACTTGCCCATGGGGAATCCTTAAGGTGAGAACTACTTGTCCGAACTTTTTGTGGCATCACATGAGAATCTCAAATAAAGATTAAATGATTATCATTTCTTGTGGTTGTTTTCCTACATAGATCATGATTAAAAAGATCAAATTGTGAAGATGTATGTTAACATGGCATGCCATACTACCTTAGACATCGTAGTCGTAGTAAGCAGTGATATTTATTTAAGTTGTGCACCACAATGAAACATCATTGAATAGAAACATTTGTGTACAGTAAAGTCTCGTTATATCGATATCGGTTATATCGAAGTACTGCTTATTACGATACTATTTTCATTTCCCGGCAAATTTCTAGTCTTTTATGATATAATTAGTTCCGGTTAGTACAATGCCCTTTTGATCTCCCGCCAGCCAATTTGGTCTGCTTATATCGATACAAAAGCAGCTTAAAGCTGAATCAATATTTGCTTAAGGATTTCAATACCACCATTAACGAAATCTGTAAACGGCGTATTGTTTGATTTTCGGCTAACACCGTTTCGGCTTTTCCACCGACGGACGGTAATTAGAGGATTACAGGTAATTAATATGAGGTAAGTATTAAACAATCTTTTGAAGTAAAGGAGTAAATATTTGTATAATTTAGAGGGAAGATTCAGTGAATAGACTTAGTGTTTTCAGATGTACTACTGATAAATTATGAAAGTAAACTTACGGTATTGCTTGATCAAAGAACCAATCTCTTGTTGTTTGAAATAAATCAATACACTTGTATCTTAAAGATTAATATGATAAGTAAATCTACAATACTAGTAAACATCAAAAGGGATGAAAGCAGGTATAAATTGGAGTTGTGAAGCTCGTGAAGCGTTTTAGAGATAAGATCCGCACGGACAATTGAATTATTGATACAGGAAATGTAGAAATGTTAAACAATATTGAATCTTTTGTGTTAAAAGGTGAAAAGGGGAAGCAGAAGAAAATGGAAGATTTTTTTTAAGTATTGCAGAATAAGTAATGTAAACGTTGCAGTTTTTGTTTTCCATACATGTATTTAATTGTGTTGTATTCAGATATCTTTTTATCGCTTGCAATAATCACTGTTTTTCATATGTACATGCTGGCGTTCGTGGTTTCTCTCGTGTGTATAGAACAATGTCGAGTGCATTATTGAATATTTACTCAGAGTCACTATTGCAAGAGTGCGTTATGAAAATAATAAACGTTGAAAAAAAATGTGACCCATCTGACTTTAACCGAATTGTGTTATGTAAATGAATGCAATAATTTTTTGCTACAATGTTTATGGTTTTGTCTGCTGAAGCGTGAGGATTTTGCATTGGTTGAATTTTAGAAAAGAAATAGTCATTAAAAAAGTGTAAAGATGTTTTTATTGAATGCATAAGTTTATTTTTCACTTCACTACAGTACAAAAGCATGCTAGATACGCAATCCATGAACTCAAGGAGAAAATTACATGCCATATCAAAGATCCCCCATTTATCGCCCACTTTTAATGCAGTTCGGCGCAGGATCGGATATATCGATAGTCCGGTTATATCGATATTTTTTCCGACTCCCGAGAATATCGATATAATGAGACTTTACTGTACATCGTTATTGTCGAGCCCTGTTCATCTATAAAAATATTCAGTCTTTTAATATTGAATCCTACTTCGCGAAAATGTACTTAATGCGGTCGTGTCCGGAAGCAATTACCATGATAAACCAGGGATTACTGTACGTGTATGCAGGGTCATTAACTGTACCGTCATAGCATCCAGACACATCTGGCAGCCATTTCAATCAAATGAGGAAAATCTCATTTAGCATGTTCTGTAGCGTGTAGCGCAAACCTTATTGAGTCAGGATATCATTTATTGTGCTTATAGTATTTAGCATCCTACAATATTTTCTTCCCATAAATCTGGATAAAAACTATATCTATTAAAATCCTAGAATACAGCCATTCAGCCCTTGATTTCGTTCTGTTTTTATTTTCCACAATCACCATAAAACAAGGTTAAAGATAGACCACTGGCGACCATGTTGGCATAGAACTGACCATCTGGATTTTAGATACTTCTCATTGGTTTTGATGAATGGCTGTGGGCTATTTCAGCAAGCAAGTGTGGGAAAATCCTGACACTATTCAAACAAAACATCCAAACCGGTTCCATTTTATTTGGGTGGCTTTAAAAGCGCTGCACTTTCCTGATAAGAATGTTATATTTTGAAAAATGTGATTTTAATGAGCGCAATCATCAAGTAGACAAGTATACAAGCCTTCTTAAGAATCTAATCTATCATATTTTGCCAGGCATCTTCTGTGCCCTACTTATTCAAACAGACCTTTTGGTTCCAGATGTTTGTATTTTTATACATACAACAACAGATTGTATCTGTCAGCATAAAGCCGGCTGTGCTTTTTAACATTACCCTACTATTGCGCATGTAGGAAGATTTAAAAATAACTCCAGAAGTTCGAGGTAGGAGTATTTTTAGTCCTAATCAAACGTCCAGTATGAATCCTTGGAGGGATTTTAAGGTGCATGTGGAAAAAAAATGGCCTCCGACACCACACGGTAGTCTTCTGTGGTGGACGGTCCGTCATTAGCTTTTTATTCGGCCTAAAAAATAACTTTGTAAAAGTATACTCACTGTTAGGCGCTGGTTGTAGATCCGCAACCATGCCTTCAGATTCTACAATATGGTGGGAAAAAGCAGCCTTCTTAGGGCATGTTTAAACAACAACAATGATGTAGTCTTTTACCTCTGTGTGCCCTGACATGTGTCTGAAAGCAGTTGTAGTACTTGTACTTCTTCCCACAGACTCCGCATATGTAGGAACCTACACAGAGAAGTCATGTCAGTGCATAATGTCACAGAAAAGCAACTGAAATTAACCAACATACCAGGCCAGGATAAAGATGCCAGGATAAAGATCCTAAAAGATGCTAAAGATGCTAAAACAGGGCTTGAAAGTTGCGTACGCAAAAGTTGGTATTTATAAATATAAACTTAGCGTGAGAGTGTGCGCAAGGGTAGGCCAACGCTGTGGTTGGCGTACGCACCTTTTGGAGACACGGCATATTGGAAGCGGTGAAGTGAAATCACATTGTAGAAATAAACACGCTATGGAAGCCATGTATCCATCATTGCATGAAAACATCACGCCATTGTGGAAAGTCTTGTTATTTATTTGACTGACCATTATGCACATATCCGGATGAAAATAAAATAAAACCGATATACGAAAAACACAACGCAGTGCTTCAATACTTCATAATTTGATGTCATGATAATATGATGTGTTGGATGACAAACATATAGTATAACACAAACATCAGGTTAGCAATTAAATGATTGCATGGCACAGAGCTAATATGCTAATAAGTGCTCCCTCTCTCACTTTTCTTTGGACAGTTGTGAATCCAGGGAAATGCAACTCATGCTCATGAAATTTGGCCACAGTATTCACGAGGTACTTTGCATTGACCATACATGGTAAAATGTGGGTGTGTCGAGGGTGGGATGAGGGGTAAATCTCGCTGTGCAAACTTGTAGGTGGAGTGTGGTTTATCAAGGGACAATTGTGTGCAGGTGTGCGTACGAACTTATAGAATTCTATATAGAATTTATAGCAAATGTTGTATGAATGAGGACAGAGGTGCTCTCCAGGCCTCATTGTAATCTAATGCTATCGTCATATACCGATGGATAAAACAAGGAAAAGTTCCAAATGTAATTAAAAGACTATAAAACTCCCCATCAGAGTTTGATTCCTAGGCAAGTTTTAACGGTATGGTTTGATGTGTGTAAGCAACAAGCGGAGCATGTGTTTACCGTACATTGGTCTGCCGCGTGTTACTTTAGCAGTGGTTAGCGAGTATAATCCAGTCTTACAAGTAATTGGATGAGAATATCAACATTGTCGTCAATGCCATTGTGAAGAGTTGTGGATTGTTTCTTTTAACTTCAGTCCAAAATGACCAAACAACAAACTTCAAGCATTGCCGAGAAGCAACCTTAAAAGGGTCGGGGAGAAGCTTGTTGTGCCGTCATTTTGGATTAACTCTCACAAAAGGGACCCGGCTTTCCAAAGTGAATTTTCATGAATATTTTGCAGTACTTTGTGGTGTGTGAAGAAAGGTTAAATCTGTTGAAATGACAGTACATATTTAACACACCTATGCATGAGTCTGTGCTCTTCGTTGGAGGTGGTGTGCCAAGGGCGAACATACCCTCCGTCTGAGTTCTACGAGATCCGCCTCCGCTGCCTTTGGGGTCGCTCCCTCCGATGACGACGCAAATCTCCGCCGGGTTGGTGGCATCACAGACGCTGCCGTTGCTGGTCTCCACGGTGCCCGGCTCCTTCTTTATCGTGACGGGAGGGGAGTTGGCGTCCTTACTGGTGGCGGCTGATGTTGAAGGCTTGCCGTTGCTCCCGTCGCTCCCTTGCTCCTTGCCGGGATTGGGTGCCTCTGGCGCACTCATGACTCCGCCTCCTCTGAGCCTGGACTCCTGGATGGGTTAACAGAAAAGTGGACATGTTATTCAGAAAAATGACAAAGTACGACCGGAAATACTTTACTTTGCGTTTTTGCAACCTCATCTGATTTTCATCAGTTTAGCTTGGAATATGAGCTTGTACAAATACGAGTACAAACCTTGATGGCGTTCTGGCCAAAAAAAAAATGCCACAAGGTATGCTGGTAAACCAGAAGCACTACCAGTGATGCTGCAATATATTACATTGTTTTACATAATGCTTGATGGGGCCCAGCCTCATCAGCTATGGGAAGCTGAACTACAGTATATCCATGCAAACCTCCACGGGGACGCCATTTTTCTGCGCAATACAACATTTGCATGAGTTCGGAAAACATTCATCTCTTTTAGTCAAACCCCGAATAGATGCAGTCATGCTGACTGACTGACATTAGGGGACAACAAAAGCGTTATCCATGGTGAAAAGGTTGCCTTAAGTTGCTCATACAGGACCTTTCATGGCCCATACCTTTGTGCTACTCAGATTCACAGAACTATCCAAAATCTACACAGCTTGACACTTCAGCACATGACTATAAAAAGTAATGTGAGCAGAATGTTCTCAAAATGAACCGAGCAAAACTGGGATAAACCTGGATGACTGACATTGCAGAAAGAGTGGAAAAATGGTCATATAAGAATAACAAATTCCCAATCTGGTTAACTCCAGTATACAGTACATGTAATGGGCTGGAAGGGTACCAAAACAGTCTTGCACATACCAATTGCTTAATATTTACCACTGGACTGTCTCCCGTGTCACTCGATAGTGTGTTCTGCTTCTGATTCGGCGTTATAAGGTTGTGATGTCACCACTAAAGTGTACCATACGGAAAAGGAAAGGTGCGATGATGAGCATAGAACACAATGCGGCAATAGCTTAGCAATGAAAGCTATGCATTGTTGTTGCGGCTGCTCAACACAATACGACTCCGTCAACAGCAACAATGAAGAACAAGAATGGAATGTGCGAAACGTGCACCTGAGCCCTTCTAGAACCCCCTTCCAGGCCATTTGGGCTGCATCTGCTCGTTTACATGCGGCTTTAAAGGGAAAAATGGAAATGGAAACCATGACATTTAAATGTCAAATGGAAAGTATACAATTTGAAATGCCAAATAGTTAAGGCTGAATGCAAAGGGTGGGGGGGTGACTATTTACGTATTTTTTTTACGCAAATTGCAACATTTTAATTTCTAATCTCCTAATGTTTTATTTTCTTTTACTGCACGTTCCAAATGCCAGTTTGTGTATTCCATTGTCATCGCTGGGGTTTATTATGTCTTATTTTCATGATAAAGCAACACTATTACCAGTCAAAGTACATTGTTTCCTCACACACACACACAACTCATGTATGAAAATGACTACATGTACAATACAATACCTCCACTGGTTCGTTTTACATATATATGTTTATGTTGGATGTAAAAAAATGGAAATATTACATGTTCACAGGCATGAAGCCAAAACTTATTTATTTTAATGTTGTAAGCCTGGATAGGACTGAAAATGAAACACACATTGTTCAAAAGAGGAAAAAAAAATGGAAAACAGTGGGGGTGCTTTTAGCTGTAAATAGTTCTGTCAATGAAGAAACCTCTTATTATCGCAATGGTCACATGACCAGTGTGGAGCGAATACACCATGAGCACCACCTCTGATAACATTAGTAATTAATATCAACAACAGGCAGGCCCTTGAATAACTAAAAAAAACATCCTGGCCTCTTAGTCATCCATATCGGTTAATACCAGTCGTGGCCTCTCGTTCGTTGGCCATCTGTTCCTTCTTTTGAAACATGCAAGCCACAAGACAGAAAAGTAAGAAGATACAGTAAACCTCGGATATATCGGAAATTCGCTCACAACGGACAGATAAAAAAGAACCAATTTTTCTGTAATGCGTTTCCAATAAAAATTCATTGCATATATCGGATTTTTTATAACGGATTTCGCCTATTTCGGACAAAATCTCCATTCCCGTTCCAATGCATTTCCATTAAATTTCCCTCGCATATATCGGATGGCCGCATCGTGGTGCTCCGATTCGCCGAATCGTGACAGGCCGCTATACGACGTCATTTGCAGCGTTGCCTGCGCGTCCAGGTACATTGGAAACATAGTCAAGGAAGTGCCTTTTTATAACGGATAAAATCCGATTTATATCCGGTATATGCGTAAAACGGACATTTTCCGGTATACGCAAACAGATTTCCCTTATATGGGACAAAACCAGTGGGAACAATTGAATCCGATATATCCAAGGTTTACTGTACAATGCATGTAAAAATAAATAAAAACACTAAAATGGTGGTAATGAGCCCAGAAGAAGCAACAAATGTTTTGGAATCCACTTTATATTTGGGATATTTGAGTTCTGCGATTGGGTGGCAACCAGTCCAGCTGGGATTTTTGCAAAAAAAATATTTGTGGCAAATTTTTTGGCCTTTTCTGGTCAAAAGCTAATATTTTCCTGAAACTTACCTATGTTCTACTGCTGATTGCTATCAAGCGAAAAAGGTCTAACGTTGTTTTGGTAGGTTCCAGGCATTTGATCAATATGGAGTTTCTCGACACACATGGTTTGAAACATACTGAATTTGTTTTAAGACACTTGACAACACTTGCACATCCTCTCTTAAGAGTCCAGCGCTTTTTTGAGGTTCCAGAAATAATTGCCCTATATTGGATCATAGTGCAGCTACAGTACTTGTGCACCATAATGAAGGACACTCTTCAGGCGAAAAACCATTTTATTCTACCACCAACCCAGGTTAAGTTCTTACCTTACCAACAAAAAAAAAGAAATCCCCTGCTTTGCGATTCAAATACACTGGAAAAGGAAAATCCAAATATAAAATACAAATTTGCTTAGGCTCCTGGAAAATGTTTGCACTCTGGGGAGGTCGGAGGAGGGGGGGAGTAAAAATAGGAGCGAGTTAAAAATGGAGGAGGGACGGGTCACTTCAATCACTGCACTGGTTTGTATTATCCAGAGTCGAGGCCGGAAAGTAATCTTTTCCTTAATCAAATGCACATTTTCTTGTCGTCTTGTAATAAATGTCTTCCAGTAAGGGGCTTGACCAATAATTTCAAAAAGCAATAATGTGAAGAAATATATAACCCCCCCCCCAGCCCTGCATCCCCACTTGAACATATACTGTATACACATCAAAGACTACTTGCTACAAACCGACGGTCTCGTAAAATTCCAATAGTATACTGTATTCTCCACAATCCCCCCCCCCCATAAAAACATTTTCAATCTATATGTTAATGCTGTGAATTAAATTTTAATAACACCAGACTTGAATCACGCAGAAATAAATCCAGAAAGATCAGGGCCCTAAAATTAGAAATTCAAGGCGGCATACGAGCTGCCACTAAAACCCTCGTAGACTAGAAGATTACATTTTTGATGAAAATCAAAATTACACTGCAAACATACCAGGGTGCGGCAAACCGTGCGCTATTGTGATTTATGGATTCATTAAATCCCCGGGAGTTTCATCCCCCCCTCCCCACCACCCCTGTTTTCCACTCGCAGAAATTAGATTTGTTTTGCAGAATTTTTTTTTCTCCACAGGCCTGCACAAGATGGACACACACACAAAAAAAAAGACAATTTTGTGTACATAACCACCGTATGTAAACAGGCCTAATTTTCACTGCAGCAGCAAATGAATGTCCCAATGCATTATTCATCAAACCAATAAGGTTCATTTTTACAAGAGAAGGGAGAGAAAGAAATATGAGCAGAATCCACACCATTTTATGCGGCCGACCTAACCCCTGAAAAGCAATTTCCCAGGGACTAATATAAATTAAGCAATTTCCAGACATTTTCAGCACAGCCACTAAAAAAAAAAGAGCAGAACAGTGGATGCCTGCAATGCTCAAAATGGATTCTAAAAAGGCCCATTTTAACCCCCCCCCCTCCATAACTTACCAATAACAGTGCTGAACAAGAAATGGCAAACAATGAAAGAAAGCAATCTTTCCATTTTAGATAATCAAAAGAAAACTAAGGCTACCGAGTTGATAAGAGCTAAAAATGATCCCTCCATATGTCTCTCAGCATTGCGGTATTTATTATTCTAACTAAAATATGGCAGCGGAACCTTTGAAGTCGACTGTCACAGAGATCGTACAAATCAGAAATCAATCTACTGTTGTATTGCTTTTATAAATTAATAAAATATCCAGCTGTAATGCAAACACAAGACGTTGGTTTATTTACTGCCTGAGACGTAAGATCAGGGCATCACAAGATCGGATGAACATGGATGTTTTTTTTGTTTGGGTATTTATTTCAAAACAAAAGCCACCGTCATGCAGTTCCAAAATCATAGGTATGAATGTTGTATGAATCACAATTTAACCACACAACATTTCAGAGCTTGAATTCCTGTTTAGTACACAGCATCGAAGGATGGCTTGTGAAGTCAAATGCCCCCTGAGGTCGTAGAAACTGGACTTCAACCACAACGAAGTCACACAAACAATATTGTTGGAAATGCTGTGTAATAAAAAAAAGTAAATTCAGCAATATTTTGGATATTTTTATGATTTGATGAGCTATTTTCATAAACATGTTCAATTCGACAAATTTGTGTTTTTTTTATTTTTAAAAAGGGTCGGTACAGGAGAAACCTAAATAAATTCATTCATTCATTCATTTTCTACCGCTTTTTCCTGGAGCCTATCCCAGCTGTCTTTGGGCGGGAGGCGGGGTACACCCTGGACTGGTCGCCAGCCAATCACAGGGCACATATAGACAAACAACCATTCACACTCACATTCATACCTATGGACAATTTGGAGTCGCCAATTAACCTAGCATGTTTTTGGAATGTGGGAGGAAACCGGAGTACCTGGAGAAAAGCCACGCATTCACGGTGAGAACATGGAAACTCCACACAGAGATGGCCGAGGGTGGAATTGAACCCTGGTCTCCTAGCTGTGAGGTCTGCACGCTAACCACTCGATCGCCGTGCCGCCGCACCGAAATAAATGTACCTCTTTATTCTCAAAAGCTCAGGGTTCTTTTTCAACATGGTCATCAAAAGATGGAGGAAGGATTTCCACCCACCGACCCTTGATTGAAAAGCAGCACCACAGTCACAGACCGGAATTTGCCCAAAATCTCGTACCGACTACACTTTTGCATTCAGTCGTATGAGCAAGCGTCTCTGAACTTTTGAGTGACTACTATTTCGCTCGCGGTGCGCAAAACATCCGACACTCAACACATCGTTTTACTTCACAAAATCTCAAATGAGCGACACAAAAAGTTGACTTCAAAATAAATGATCATGGTGAAACCCAATTTAAATAACATTTATGCTGCATCATGTCAAACTACATTTCATCCAGATCTGATCCAGACTGCACATGTGGACGTAATGGAAAGGTAACATGGGAAATCCTATTTAACATGCTCACAGGTTTCTACCTCTGTCAGATCTCATCACGCTGCCTTGTAATTTTTTCATTGCATATTTTGTTCTTTCAGATCCAGAGAAAAATCATTTAGATGAAACGTTAGCTCCTTTTTAGCGATTAAGATCTGGAAAAGATTTTAGCCGCTCAATCAATCATTGATTTTTGCAGATGACAAATGTTCGAGCCTTGGGGGAGGCCTCCCATGCATCAATTTCCTAAGATGAGATGAAATTTCAATTCGACAAACAAAAGGCAGAATTTTACTGACAGATTTATTATTATAATTTCCAACAGCTCACTGAATTTATTATGAGGACTTGAAGGTCAGCATTCAAATTATACCCCCCCCCCGGATAGCAAAATGGCAACTGCTTTCCCTCGGACTCAAATAAAAGCAAGCTGAGCAAAATGGGAAAAGTGTTTGCCGTCCACAGGATTAATAAAATAAACGCAGTATGGGATTGTTTTCCCTGCTCTGCATTTTTTGCTGGCATGCTCTTTCTTCCTTCAGTCCGCCTCCGTTTGCTATTTTGTGCAAACAACACTCCCAATCTAAAAATCTGGGACAAAATCGTCAAGTGTACAAAACAGAAAAGCAAGCAGGCCAGAAATCTGAAAATATCAAATGTTATGACTTCACTGTCAAAACTGGATAAGTAGATTTTTTTTTTTTTTACATTCTTTGAAAAATTCACCCGTAAGCAAAACCATGCAAGGCCAGAAGGAAAGAGCTGACTTGCAGCTTGCTGATGGATGCGCTTTGGGTTTTTTTTTTTTTAAAAAGGTCATTGTGAATTCATTACAGAAGGAAGTACTTTCATTATTTTTTGGAGTAAGAAAGACTGTTTTTAAATCAATAAATTAAAAATTCTGACTCTTTTGAGAAAAAAAGTCTATTCAGATGAACAAATCGTACACTAATGGATTTATCCTCCTGAAACCCGGCAATGTATTGTCCTCCTCTGTAAGAGGCTAGCGTTTCACAGCCTCATTTCAAATGCAAAACACTCAACAAGGAAAAAAAAACCTGTTGTGCTGTGGAGAGAACACCCAAGCTCAAGTCCTATGTGATTGGCTGAGGTTTAGAAACGGCAAAAAGATGCACCAAAATCTGGCTTTCATGTCAGACAATAGTCATGTCCTCCTGATGGCAAAGGCAAAAAGGCTTTCTGTCTTAGGAGGCACAAGCAATGGAGGCACAAGCAATGATTGCTCAGGTTGGACGCAGTAACATGGGGATATTACATTTCTTAAGATAATATGGTTTATGGGATGACAGAAGTCAAAGGTTATTGGACTGCAGTCCACATCAGTCGGGGTCTTCATTTGGGTCGAGGATCAGCCTACGTCTTCCTGTCCTGTCACATGCACATTTTGTCAAGTTTAAGTTTTAAGAAATTTTAAATTACAGTTTTACTGTATTCCCAAATTCAACTTTTGGCTTGATTCTCTTATAATATTGCACGTAACAAACGGCTTGTATTTTACCCTTTGATACGTCTACTTCCAGCCTTCTTGGATCACAATACTTAGTTTACACGATACTACGGTATGCTGTAAGGCACAATTTGGCAAAGTCAATAAACTCGTCAGTTTGCTGCATCAACACTAAGTTTCCCCCCTGGAACGACGGAAGAAGAAACCACAAGTCTGCAATAAAAAGGTATAGAAAAGTGATATTTAATAGTCTTTTACTCACTTCATCATTTATACATTGTTTTGGAATGTTTTCTGCATGTAAAACTAGAATTAGTCTGTAGAAAATTAGTTTTTTGGTCATATTTTTGTGTGCCTGGAATGGATTCATTTATGGATTTACATTATTTCCACTGCTTCGGTTTGAGTACGCTTCAGTTTTCCTCTGATTCTCTAATTCTGATGTCTCATGGCTGGCTTTACTACAACAGTAAACAGTAAAGTCAACTTGCATGTGTTTGGACATCAGTGCACTTTTGCTGTGTTTACATCCGCATGTGAAGCTTGTTAGGTGGCCAAAAAAAAATAACCAAGCAATACAATCACTCTCCGGTGGTTATACATTATATATCTATAAAAATGTCATGGTAGGGACGAATATATTTGCTAGAATTTCCATGTCTCATGGCTGCCTACAGGGGGCGTTATTAACATGCAGACTTAAAAATCCTCTAGCGTTCCTAAAATAATACATGCATTTTTTGGACATTAGGACACTTTAACAGTGTTTGTGTCCGCCTCTGAAGCTTGTTTGGCGAACAAAAAGCCGCTTAGAAGCGGCCTTCATGTGGCCTGACTACCGGAGTAGGAGGGGGGCAACTCTGCACAAATTTGAAGGAAAATTCACCAAAAAAAAAAAAAACATGGCTGCAGGAGGTTTTTGTGTTTAGATTGTTCCTCCCCGTCGTCGTCTTTTATGTGGCCACCATAGCTCGCTTAGCTTGCAGTACGAGTATTGTGTTCTCCGACTAATCCATACAAAACTTAAGAAATTCCAAAATAAATTTTCAAACACGAAGGGAAAACAAAATTGTGTTCGCTCATGATGGCTGCACCTGGTTAGCAAGGCGAGCACTGACTGCTGCTGCTGCGTTCATTGGGCAAGTGAAAAAGGACAAACTTGACGTTAGATTTCTTATGTAAATTTCTAATTTTTCTAAAATAAAAATGAAGAATAATTCCATAATTTGACATACCTCCAAAAGCGATGTTGCTCATGCGAAAACAGTCCGAGAAAAATCCTCCCTCCCCGGCCAGAGGTGACTGCAACAACGGCTTCCTCCCCGGAAAAAACGCGAATTAGTTACGAGGAAATTCCAAATGTGAGAAATTTCCCTCCACTGTTTTCCCCCCAGCGCTTCCACACGCTACGTTACATTTCTTAGCAAATCGCGTCAATTAGACGAGGTGTACATAGTACGATCAGGCTGCCCGTTCCAGCCTTGCAAGAAAGATGGGCTATGTCGCTGTTCCCTGTGTGGAATTTTTCGTCCGCCATGCACAAGGGCAGATTCCAAAATTACAGCGCCGGCCTGCAATAGCCTACATTAAAAAAGGAAAAAAATGGTGGAAAAAAAAACTCTGGGAAGAAGAGGAGTGAAGCGGGAGGGGGGAGTGTATGTTGGCCGACTATGAACTTACAAGGAAAAGACGTCTTGTTACGTTACATCTAGCGGGTTTGATTTTCTAAACATGTTTAACTTTAGCGTCATATTTAAGAATGATTTTTTATTAAAAATAAAATACTCAAACCAAGCTCATGTGTCAACCCACGAACCACAGCAACATTTGCTAAAATTTGCATAGTCGTCAATTGTAACATTTTGGTTGGCCAACATTTTAATTTTAAAAACCCCAATTCTGACATTTTAGGGCCTGGGCACATTGTAACAAGAACCTTGTTAGAATTCGTATTATTCTACTAAATATCTATGGTAACTAAGCCTTATATTTTCACAGGACATATCTTGTTTTCACTGCCCTTTTTTAAGAAAGTGATGAAAAGTATTTATCATTGAGCCATTTAACTGAGCTGCATTGGGCACTCTGCAGCATGTGGTTAATCCCTGACAGGCTGCAATGGGGCTGCTTTTTGAATTAGTGTTGCAAAAAAGCCAAAGAAAAAGCTAAACATTTAGTCAAACCATTCAGAATTGAAGTGTGATAGAATTAAGGACACCATGCAAATTTAGAGGGCACATTTTTCCTAGAAAAAAACTGGTTGCCTTCCAAAACTTAACAAGCACTTGACCTCAGGTTCCTGTGTCTTTTGTTTTTGGAATCATATTTATATGATATATACAACAATTTCTAATGTATACACATTCATTGAAATTACAAGGCACCTCTGAGAAAACAGCAACATATAGTTTGAGTACCTAACAATTTAAAATAATTAAAGTCACATCCAACTTTCTTTGGTCCCATGGTGGGTTATTTTGTAGTCACACTCAATTAAAAAATGCACACGCCGCTCCCTGTTAGCTAGCTAGCGTTTGACCCCATTCAAAACTAACCCTGTGATTCAGTACCTTTCTAATTTAGTTTTTAGGATGTTGTGATTAATTGTATTGAAGGCTTGTCAAATCAGTAGTAGTAGTATACTAAGACAATATAAGTATAAAGATTATATAAGTATAAAGATTTAAGTAACAATACAAGTACAGAGTTTAAACATAACTTCAAAAATATAAATAATGTACATCATACTTTACAGTTAAAATGATTAACAAAATAGAGCAAAATAGAAGCATTTCCCTTAAATCAATCTGATCTGTGTTCCCAATAAGATAAAAGAATACCAGGCCTTAAACACAAGTGAATGCATGATGTTCCTTTCACATTCATTGTGGCTAATTTAGATTGTATTGAATGCAATATCCCGATTGATAAATTATGTAATTTGAATGGCTCTTGCATTTACTGTGTTTCACCAGCAGAGGGAGCCAACGCACTTAAGAATAGTCAGTCCGTCTTGCACACTCGGTGTACAAATTACATTCTGCTTTTTTATCTCTACCTATTGATCTCCAAAATTATGGAAGCCCGTCTATTCTATTCTGAAAAAATCAGAATGGTAAGTCATAATTATGAAACTATTTATCTCTTAATTAAGACTTTTTTATCTCAAAATAATAATAACTGAGATTGTACACAGGCACCGTTAAAAGCAAGACACATGCTCTTATTGTTTGTTTCTTTCTTTCTGCTCCACCTTGTTTTCTGCCGCTTTTATTTCCCTCCTTATGCGCACCTGGCGGATGATTAAGTTCAGCCGGTGGCATCAAACCTGTTGCATGTATGTCAGTCTCGTCCTCTGTGTGTGCTTCTGAAAGTTTCCTTTTTCTACTCTGCTGTTTATTCTAATTAAAAGCCTTTGACAGGTGGGGCGAAAAGCTAATAGCATACCAGAAATTATATTACTACACATTTTCCATACACTTTTTCATATTTTGTTCATTGTAATGTCTTAAAGGGGACCAATCACAGCAGGCAGGCAGGCCGTGGGTGGAATAAATGAAAACAAACTGGAATTAGGAGCCGATTCTGGAAGATCTAGAAAGCTTTTTTGGTGGGTTATCGTGTGTAGCTGCTCTATAGGAGTCCACAACTCAACACAAGGGGCCCAAGATGAGCATAATTGGTGCCGTTTAAAAGTCATGTTAAAATCCCGCCTCATAGACCACGTCTCACACTGTCCTGTGACACCAACACTTATTTTAAATAATTTATAATAATAATTTTAATAATGGCTGACCTCCCAGCTAGAAGACCAGGGTTCAATTCCACCCTCGGCCACCTCTGTGTGGAGTTTAGAGTGCATGCGTGGGTTTTCTCCTGGGTACTCCGGTTTCCTCCCACATTCCAAAAACATGCTAGGTTAATTGGCGACTCCAAATTGTCCATAGGTATGAATGTGAGTGTGAATGGTTGTTTGTCTATATGTGCCCTGTGATTGGCTGGCCACCAGTCCAGGGTGTACCCCGCCTCTCGCCCGAAGACAGCTGGGATAGGCTCCAGCACCCCCGCGACCCTCGTGAGGATAAGCGGTAGAAAATGAATGAATGAATGAATTTTAATAATAATAATAATACATTTATAATTTTAATAAATAAATAATAATATATTTTTTTCCACCTTCTTATTAAATAGCTGGAACTTGAAACTTTCTTTGGCCCCATGCTGGGTTGTTTTGCAGTCACGCTCAATAAAAAAATGCATATGTCGTGAGTAAGCAATGTTTATGAATATTTGAAAGGCCCTTCAGAAAGCGAGGATCGACTGTACAGATATTAAAAATAATTTCAACCAAGTGTGCCGTTGACAATTATTGATGATGGAATAGTTTTCTGATCATGTTAAATAAATCTTTTTCAGGTCCTCCTGGCGCCCCTAATGTGGGTAAGGAAGGTTTCCCACACCACCCGCAGTAAAAATGGGGTTGGGGTAGCAACCTAAAAAATGTAATTTCACAATAGGTGCGGACCGGAAACAACTGACAAAAATCGGCCCTTCTGAAAATGAGTTAGTATGATTTAGTAAAGTATGAGCAGGGCAGTGTATGTGAAGAATGCATCATTTATTCATCATTCATCATGAAGCCAGAAGTCCTGCCCAGGCCGAGCAGCAGGGACATGATGTTTTGTTCAGTCTCTTTCTTATCGAAGGCGGTCAGTATCAGTAACTCACTGTGACTACAGCGTCAGTTCAGTTTCGATGTTGACTTCTCTCATTCATCATTATTTTGCTCTTCCTTCCCTTCCCTCTCCGGTCATTGGGGCCACAGGTGACCCCTCTCCCCTCTTTCCCACCTCCCTCTGGTTATAAATAGAACGTTAACCTTTCTGGAGAAACAGGCATGAAATCTCCACGGCACAGATGTGATTGTTAAAACAGACATCCAGTCAGGGCGATCACAGCTATGCTTTGCTGCATGACCGCTTGTTGAGTGGGGTTCAAGTCCAACTAGGACGCTGCGCTGATGAAGCCTCTAAAGTTATTTAAAGGATGACTTTACCGTCATGTGTCAGAACAAAGCCAGGAAACTCGAGTCTGATCACGAAGGAAAAACAAAAAAGTGCCTTGCCAGAAGCTGCAGATGGTCAAGTGGGGCTGAGTGCAGATGGCTTCTTATCCTGTTGCGCTAACAAGTCTCTGGTTTGGACCTTGCTGCCACATGGGTATGAATGCCGTATGCCAAAAAGAACACTCTCACCACCCGATAGCCTGCAGTTATTATTATTGTTAGTGATGCTGTTGCGGTGCAGGATTAGGGAGGACCTTGGAGACCCGAGTGGGGCGCTGTGAGCCTCCTTTCTGGAGGTTCGGGCCTCTCCGACTCCTGGAAAAACTCTTTTTCTTCTCACTATTGAAACAAAAAACTATTCATTTTACCCTCAAAGTAACAAATCATGAGAAATGTTTTTTCTTTGTTTTACGCCTCCCCGCAAGTCTTCTGGCGCCTCACACTTTGAAAACCCCTCCTGTAGCAGCATCACCATTCATTCAATATTCCTATTATTGTGGCTCGCAGCCTGAAGTGGTGTAGACCTGAACTGCAAATCATGGGATTGGATTTTGGATTGATTGGAAAAATCCTACTTATTCATGAAGGAAGGAATGATGCTAATGTGAGATGAATATAATCTGACGTGTCTTTTTGAGATGCGTTGTTTCAGTCTCTGGCGTATGTGAGTGACAGGAAGAAAAGCTCTGACCAAGTATGTGTGGTGATCTGTCTTTTTAAAACTGGTTTCCAGGGGGAAAATACTTTCAAACGATAAACAAGCTGATGCGGGTTATTTATAGTGTTTATGTAGGCTATCTAGAAAAGGTTCTTGCCAGCGTTGGTATGTTGAAAAACATGAGATGCTAAAATCACAAGGGAAATGGTTGTGAAGGACGGAGCAGCACATACCTGGCCGCATCTCTGAAGGACTCTGTGGAACTGAGATGGATGAAGATGAATTTGATGTGATTTGTTCATTCATTCATGAGCCATAAAAAAAACTCCAAAGCGGCCGTCAATCTTCGAGGCCATGCTGCATGTCATCCTGCTTATGAAAAAAAACAGAAAAAGCCAATTATGCAACCACAGGAATCTGGGACAAAAGGAATCCCTGACATGAATTATCGGAGGACAAGAGGCTTCTTCTCAAGGTGTTTGTAACTTTCATTTACTGTAGCCATTAATGGTGCCTCCTTTGAGATGACTCTTAATGAATAAAAGACATCATGAAGTACGCGGCGTGTTTGCTCGACCTGCGCTTTGGCCTCGTATAAATGAACAATCTATAAAAGGAAGCTCATTAAGCAGGCTGCCGTAAAATGAAAGAGGTAAAGGCATGTCAAGGACGATGACATAAGACCGACGTCTTTTCCATCATCCTCTGTAGACTTCGTGGTCTCATTTAAGGAATGTGAAGCTGTTAAATGCTGCGTACCTTCAATTAAAGCCGCCCGTCGATGATGATGGCCATCTTATCGCTTGCTCTTCCAGAGTCAGGGAGCTTTCCTCATCGCCGTGACCAAGTGCTTGCTCATGTAGGACTTCTTTAAAGACAAAACAGAACACTTAGAACACAGGAGATCCATGAGATGCCTCATCATTAAAAAGAATATATTTCAACTCTTCTCTTTGTGGATATAATGTTGAAATATACTCTTGATTGAACATTTAAAATATTTTTTTTATGTTTATCTCTTAGTTGTTGTTTATTACCCACATAATAAAATCCTTATTTAGGAGTAATAAGGAGTAATAGACTCCTTATTTCTAAAATCACAAATACTTAAACTTGCTGATATAGTTAATCTTTAAACAGCTAAAATAATGCATAAGGATAAAAATAACCAATTACCTAAAAATGTCATCCAATACTTCTCTACAAGAGAGGAGAAATATGATCTCAGGGAAGAACTACATTTGAAACACTTATATGCTAGTTAGACTACGTTAGACTACGTTAAAAAGCCATAGCATTTCAGTATGTGGAATCAAACTATGGAATGGATTGAGTAAGACCCTCAAACAATGCACAACGATGAGCCAATTCAAGAAACAATACAAGCAGTTGATGTTTGCTAAATACAAGGATGAAGAGTCTTGAACCAGCCATGATGTGCTATATATATCACTATATTGACACTTACTATGGTACACATTATGTCATTGGATGGTCATATCACCTAGTACTTCGGTACGGGACAAAAAAATATATATATAAAAAAAAACTATATGGAAAGCAGGAGGTGAACAAATGTAACAGTTACTGATTGTAAAAGTACCAGATGGAGGGGTAGGATTTAATAAGCTTTGCTTCTTCCTACTCCTTTTGGACATGTGGAACTGTGAACTGATTATGTGATGCATTCAATTGTAATCTGATGCATGTTCAAATGAAATTAAACCATTACCATTACCATTACGTAGTAGCAGCGGATGTGTTGTAAGAATGTCGTTCTGTTTGATGACTATCTACACATAGACCTGTGGCCTGTGACCCGGAGAGTTTGCCCACCGCTGTTTTAATTAGAGCTTCAAAATGAAAAAAATGGCAGTGGACAAAAAAAAAGGTGGAGCATCATCTGATCCAAACTTTAAGACCACAGCCTGGAAAAGCCAAAATCTTAAAAAGTGGATTCGGTATCATTTCCTGTCAGGTAGGTATTCAAGACCTCTGCAGAAGTTGGATGCAGTACAACAATCATTTTAAACTTCTTCAAAGATCGAGCCTCATGAAAGGGATGGACTTGAAATTTCTCTCACAGGCACAGCACAAAATACCTACTGTAATTTTCCGGTGTTCATCCCTATCGCCACTCAACTTTAGGACAGGGGTCCCCATCCTTTTTTTGCACCACGCAGCAGTGTGATTTGGGTCGATTTTTCACGGACCGGCAATGTGTGGCAGAAAAATACAGCAAATATAAAATAACAAGACGGGGCTAAAAACAAAGCTTGTTTCATTGAGACAAGATGATCCCATAGGTGTGATGGGAGACAGTGAGTCGTTAATAAATTATTATTTCTGTGCGGCCCGGTCGCAAATGCACCACGAACCGGTACCAGTACCGGCCCCCGGCCCCGCGGCTGGGGACCTCTTCCTTAGGAGACTGACAAGCACACGTGCATAAACGTCATCCATCGTTTGACTTGTGGTTATTAAATGTTGAGGCTATCTCTATTGCAGTGGGTCAAATTGGGGGGGGCTTTAGAATATTCAGCCTCCTTTCCCATTTATTAGAGCATTGTAAGTAGCACAAAAAAACAGTGTACAATGTCACATAATGGTCGCGTTCTTTAATATTCATCCAAATGTTCCACTTGATGGGAGCTGTTATGTAAAATGACAAATGCCATGCAAGGAGAAGTGCGTCTTTCCCTTCCCTTGTCTTTAAAAATGTCTCATGACTTGTGTGGTTCTCTCATCATCTGACCCAACTCTGCTCTATTTTCAGCCCTTCCCAATTTACGCATCACATTCTTCTGCAGTCATTCGTTCCCCCGCTTCTTCTTCTCCTTTCAATGAGCTCAATGAGCGTCTGCCTGGTGAATGAAGAACCGGGGCGGGGAACTGAACCCGGGAGACCTTCACGTCGCCGCTGTTACCAAACGCTGCAGCACTTACTGCTCTATTTACGTACATCGGCGCCTTTCTATGCACTCACGCATACCGAGCACACCCGGCGGATTGCTTCATTTGAATTTCACAAAATCATTGCCACACGTCGGTGTGAAAATGTAAACAGGCCGTGGATGGAAATCCATCCACCGATTGTGAGCCATGGTATCACACACGGGAAGCTTGTGCATGATGACTAAACGTCTTCAGAAGTATGTTGTCATATTCACAAACTTGGTGTGGCCCACTCAAAAAGCTGACCGGAGAATGTGCATACCATGTGATGTCATTCTCCACAGGGGAAAAAAATAATGAGGCTAAATGTAGGAATTCATAAAAAATGTGTTTTTTATCCATTCTGGACTGAATAAAAATGTACAAAAACAACAATTGTATTAGCAAATATCTACAATGATCCACTAAAATGGGCATGCCAAGGCAATAGAGACCTCACTGTACTCCAGTGAATGGTTGTGAATGGTCGTTTGTCTATATATGCATATGTGTCCTGTGATTGGCTGGCGACCAGTCCAGGGTCTACCTTATGTGAAACATGAACACATATTTCTTTCCCTTTTCTGGCATTTAGCGTGAAAAAACAAGTTTTGCTACGCTACTCCATAAGGAGGTCATCTCTGTAAAAGAGCACACTAGCAAGAATGTTCAAACTACTGGTAAAACATCTTATAGTTCAATTAGTTTCCAGTGTGAAAAAGTATTAATGTCGTACATTTAGCAGAGGAATTCAGCATGTGAAAAGTTGCATGTGCCAACCTTGTGACACTCAGACTGACGTTATCAGCTCTCTCTACTTCTATTATTCGATGGCTTTGTCCCTTTAACGTCATGACGTGAACCGCTCATACACACGCTCTAATTATAGGAAAATTATACAACTGACCTACAGGTATAACGGGCTTGGCTGCAAGGGGAATAAGCCGCTCATTACCTGTTTTTTTTTTCTTTCCATCAACGGTTCACCGTCCTTCAAAGCCTCTTTATATTTCAAACAAGCATTGAAACGTACATAAACACTTGTCATGCCAGCTGCAATGAATTAAGCCTGATTGATATGAGTGCTAGGGCCACACTCAATGAAATAACATCATAAAACAACAGTCATAATGGGAGGAGAAGAAACTTCAAATCGCTCCGACTGATGATATATATTTGTCAAATATTATCATTCAATATTTTTTGACATCTTTTTATAAAAATTAACTTCTATGATCTTCTTTCATTCATTCATTTTCTACCGCTTTTCCTTACAAGGATCACAGGGGTTGCTGGAGCCTATCCCAGCTGTATTCGGGCGAGAGGCGGGGTACACCCTGGACTGGTGGCCAGCCAATCACAGGGCACATATAGACAAACAACCATTCACACTCACATTCATACCTATGGACAATTTGGAGTAGTCAATTAACCTAGCATGTTTTTGGAATGTGGGTGGAAACCGGAGTACCCGGAGAAAACCCACGCATGCACGAGGAGAACATGCAAACTCCACACAGAGATGGCCGAGGGTAGAATTGAACCCTGGTCCTCCTATCTGTGAGGTCTGTGCGCTAACCACTAAATACCACTAAACCACTAAATGAATAAAATCAAATATTCAATATATTTTAATAAAATAACTTTAAAAGTGCATCCATCCATTTATTTTCTACCGCTTATTCTCATGAGGGTCGTGGGGGTGCTGGAGCCTATCCCAGCTGTCTTCAGGCGAGAGGCGGGGTACACCCTGGACTGGTCGCCAGCCAATCACAGTAATATTACAATTGTATTCCCATTTTATGTTCAGATATTACAACTGTATTGTTTATTATAAATACATTAAAATGTATGTACTTGTGATGACAAAAATAAAGGTTTAAATGATATAAATATCAAATTTGATTTCAACATTACTGAATTTTTATTCAGAATATTACAAATTTAATGTACAAAAATATTTTTTTCTTCCAATATTTAAACTTTTCCATTGTAATACTATGACTGTTATTTTCTGTAAATGTCTTATATAATATCTGGACCCAATTCTCATGATTCTTTTTATGCTACGGAGCAAAAAGCAAGAGAATTCTCTGGGGTGTTTCATGTGATGTCATTCATCCTTTTGTTTTGATACGTGCTGCTAAAAATAGCCATCAAATAACCTTAATGGATGACGCCCCCCCATCTTCCCCCTTCCCTGTGATGCTGAGGGGGTATGAACGCAATCAACACGCGTGTAGTTGTGCACTTGTGCATCATCTGCAACCCATAATGCTTTGCTGATGCTGCCAGCGTGGGGGATTACACTAAATCACACGTGAGCTCTAATCTGGATCTGGCACCTTTTTATCTCATTTTTTTGAGAGGTTGGAGTAGTAGGAATGCGGATGAGCGCTGACCTAGATGGTGTCCGCCAGGTTCCGGTTTGGTCTGTTATGGCCCGATGGGCAAATGAAAAACATCCCATCATGTGTATTTCCAAACATGGGCTGTACTCCTCTTCTTGCATCTGCTTGACTGATCAGGTTGAGCATGCTGTCTGCTTTTCGCATGAAGGTCCTCAGTTCACCCACTGCTGGTCAAGAGTTACATAACACTTCCTGAATTCCTTTTCCTAAAGATACTCTTTTCCGGTGGCGATCACCGGATCAGTACTCAAGAGTCAGACTGTTAATACAACCTGGTAACCCTGGCGACCTGCACTCGGGACAAGGTTCATATCCTGAACATATGCACACACTTTTAGGAGGATAGCATAAAACCCGGATGGGAACATGGGAAAATTAAATAACACCCATACTAGCCAATATGGTGGACATATTACCAGTAAAAAAAGCCATTGAATGCATAAATAAGTAATGGTGACTTTTAGCTTGGCGTGGGTTACAGCCGCAACGTTGGCCTGTGTTTTTATTAGGAATTATTGTACCTGAGATCATTCAAGCCTGCAATAAAAGCCTGTTGTTCCTGCGATCAAGTCTGCTGTGTGTGCCTCACCAAACATTAAAGTAACATTACTGACACCTAGTGCCCAGTGCCGAATACTACATATCATTCACAGCGTCTTGATGGATTCCACAAATTCCATCATAACAAAAAATTAATAAATCCTACACGGCACCACATGCACGCCAGGATGTGATGCATGTAATGACTTAGCTGCCTCCAGCTGGGTTTTTTCATTTCCGAACATTGTTAGCATTATAACATTAATAATGAGTATGTGACGACATCATTAACAGAGCTGTAGTCAGTTTGAAGGATATGAAGGAATGAGGAAACGTTTATGAGGAAACAAGGAAGGAAAAGGCAAACTAAATATATTATTTTAAATATTTGTCACATCCTCCAAACCCTGGTTTTGTCTTAAATAGAGAACTGACATAATACATTGGCATGAGTCCCAGTGACATTTTATGCTTGCTCAATCCAGTAGTTGTGCACACTCACTTGTGGCCCGGTCATGTGGTTCTCTTACATGACATCAGATTGGTTCATTCATAACTTGGGCGGGGCTAAGGTGTTTGATGATTTTTTCAAAACAGCCTTCTAACATTATTAGAGCCCTCTAGAACAGAGAATAACACCCCTATAGTCAACTCTACACTTGTATTACCCAATATAGTAAACACGATGATAGAAAATAAGCCATCTTAGACATAAATAAAATAAGAGACTCACATGTTCCCATTGACAGCGTAGGTCGTAGTGGTGTCACCAGAGATCGTGTCTACAAGAAAGAGACGATACGTATAATGAAAAAAATACAGTGCACGACATATTGCAACCTGGTAACATAATTCCAACAAAGAAACAAGAGACAAATAAACTATGATTGACAAAAGGGCTCACTCCCTTCATGCTGTTGTTGGAACAAACATGCCAAGGGGCTGAAACAAATGCAGTGAAATCTCTTCCTGCCTGTTTGGAGGCAAGAGACAAAGAAAACAGAAACACATGCACATGGTAATATATTCCGCCCAGCAATTATTGTGTTATTGAGATCATACATTAATCTATGGTTATTAATGTTTTAATCTTGCAGGATATTGTGACACCTCCACTTCCTGGTGGCTGCTGTCTCATCAATATAACTTTACTGTCACTTTACTGCCGCTTATGGACGAGCAGAGAACACATGCAGTCAACATTCACACAGGAGCTGCTGTCGGCCGCTCTCTACACTACCAATCTGATGCTAGTACTCGGTTAATAATCAACTCTGGCCAGCTGACATCGCACGTCACTTGTATATATGTATTGTATAGTGATGTATGTATTTAAAAAAAAATAAAAGCAGAGTGAGTGCATAGAGGTCCTGTCATACAAAGGATCTTTGACTAGCGCTTTTTTGTCGTATTTTATGCCTTCATTATGGCAACAATTTCATAAAACATAAAGGTTCATCTTGTTGATCCCACCCTCAAAGCCCAGGTGATATTGAGTCAAGTAGTTTTCCGTAGTGCTGCCCTTATTAAGTTAAATCCATTGTTGGCAAGATGTTCCACTTGTTTGTGGTTCCTGTTTTCTAATGAGGGGAAAAAAAAGAAAAGGTGACGGGGGAGTTTCCCAACTGCGACCAAAGGGATCTAAACCTGGTTGCTAAGAGACTAATGGAAAGTCATGGGCCAAAATGGGTGGCAGGAGTGAGTCACTGACCACGAGGGCAAGAAAGTAAAACAACGGAAAGAGGAAATGATACAGAATCTTGAGAAGCTGCTCACTGTTATGAATATACAGATGAGTAGGTGCTCGAATAGATGAGTGTGCTACAGTCTCATTGGCTGCTGTTGCAAGAGGAAAAAGAAAAAACAGCAATTAAATTCAAGACATCTAAGAAGTGTGGGGAAATTGTCCCACTCCAATTAGAACAAGATGACTCAATGGCAAATTCATTGAAGCATCACCCATTCCAAAGTTATCAGGATGTGTTTGTGTGCATGTAGGCCCACGCTGATGCTAAGAGGTATTAGCAGTAACATGTGTGAGGGGAGGGAACGGATGTGCCCGCTAGGTTCAGCACCACCAGGTGATTGTACACCGTGCCCCCCCCCCCCCCCCCCCTTGACATTTGCACTGAAAGCGAGAAGCTGTTTATGTCCACCCAAGTGTCCTGCCCTCAAAACATCTGAATAACACTTGACGCCATTCCATACAATTACCGGAATGAATAACGGGAACCATCATATTTTCCCTGACCTACAATGAGGAGATTATTATGCAATGTATTTCCAGGACACACACACCGCGGAAAAATAAGATAAAAATAATAATAACATGTTATTAAGCTAATTATGTATTATTACATAAAAATAATGTGGTGTCCAAACCATCGTCACTGACATACATTTTGGTGAGTGCCACTATTTTTCATTAACATATTTTCATGATGTGGTTGTGTTTGTCAGGTTTTAGTCAAGACGTCACACATAATTTACTACGCCTTTGAACAAAAAACCACATGGTGATTTGTTGCAAAATGGACATTTCACGGTCGCCATGCAAGATCTCGGTATAGTAAAGAGAAAGTGTGATGACGGCCATAACCATTAACTTACTGCAAAGAAAGCAAATGGGGGAAAAAGATAGCCAAGCAAGAGAAATCTCTGAAATCAGGGTAAAAATTCATGTTTTATATTTAACTATGTTAGACTAATTTGTTTATCATCTGTATTATGTACAAAACTGTGAGCTATATGTTGAGCAGAACAAGTAGATTTTAGTACATAGGACACTGGCCTAACATAGAGGGTGACTAGCCAAGTGTTTCTGATTTTAGTTCCTCAGTCCCGGATGTTCCCCGTCTCTCACCCATAGTCAGCTGCTACAGGAACCACTTAGGGGACCCTAAGGGGAATAGGCGGTACATAGAACTGATGGCTGGATGGATAGATTTCTGTGTATGTAGTGTCCAGTACAATAAAGTAACAGTAAGTAATAAAGTTGACTGTAATCATAAAAGAAGAATGAAATTAATGAGAAATTACAACAAGTAAAGTGGAAGTGACTGAGCCTGGAAGAAGTTTGGGATGGCTCGAGCTGAACGCTAGGTTTCAGAGAGTTTTTTCTAATACCGTCCCCCTCTGAGACGTCACAGTAAGCCGCACTTCCTTATATGGGCATGCCCATATAAATTCAAACAGCCCGTTTTGGAAATCCAAGGAAATACAGCTGGAATAGGTGCAGATTCTGGAAAATCTAGAAAGCTTCACTGCGGGTTATTGTGTGTAGCTGCTCTATAGAAGTCCACAACTCATTACAAAGGGCCGAAAATGAGCATAATTGGTCCCCTTTAAGTAATATATTCAGACATTAGTACATATGACTTAAAATAAGCAAATTGGCTTAACAGGAAGAATCATGATTTGAATGTATTTTCTCATTTTTCAGATGTTGCAGTGTGTCCAGGCTGCTTAGTAGAACAAAGCCGACAGTAAGTAATAAAGTCGCCAATAATCATAAAAGAAAACATTCAAGGTCTTAACTCTCTTACAAGACACAACACAAGACATCCATAAGTTGCCCCCAGTCTTTCAAACAGGCAGCCCAAGTACAAATGTGTGACACTTTAAAGATTGTAAAAGCTCATTTGTCAACACGCTTTCTCTTGTGTGACATCTGAGGCTTTAAAAGCAGTCACTTTGTCATTGTCCACTCCACAGTGTTCTCTTTTAAAGTCCTAGGGGACAAAAACAACCTAAAAACCCGCATCTTGCAGCCATCTGCAAGTATTTAGATAGTGAGAGTACAGTCTATCAATTTCAGCCCAAAAGGAGCAGCAATCAACCAAGGACATGCAATGGGAACGGAATACAAACAACCATGAAAAAAAGTCAATCCTCAGCTGGACTTTCAGGGAGGTTTTTGTGAATGAATTCCAGGATGGGACGGAATCGAAAACAAATGTGCAATATTATGGTGAAATGAACCACAAATGGATCGCAGGCCTCTTGGCCCGCATGATTGCGAGTCAGGAGAAGAATCCTCCAGCTTTGTTCTGGATTCCTTGGATTTTTCCACATTACTTTTAAAAATAGCGTTATGTTTTGTAACTGCTATACAATCACTGCGTTCTAATTTAGCTTGATTGAGTCAAATTAGGGTGGCAGTGGTTTATCCTGTAAAGAACTGGCCCAAAATATGGAAATTGTGACCGGTTTCCCAAGCACTACTGCCATATCCTGATGGAAGGCAGATGTTTTTAAAATAATTAAGTAAGAAATAAGTCTTTGGTAGAGTATACCTGTGTCCACTTTGTGTATAGTACACCAAAAAGATTTCCCCCTTGGCGCAAGTGATGGACAGGAAGTGTATATTCGGCATTTAGTGCACATCCACAAGGTCTGGTCGTGTAACTAAATGTGGACTACATTGTGGATTATAATTACATTTTTATATGATAATTGTATATATTGGGGGGTTACCTGCCACCAGACTTCAACCTGCATTTCATTTCTTTGTTTTAAACTCATGAAACACAAAAACAAGCTAAGACAGATATTTGTAGGTCAATACTGTTTTTGTTTACTCCCAAATTGACCCATGTGTGGAAACAGACAAATACCATAAGCTGGCCCATATAAAAGCCTGACTGAATTATTTTTTTCTTTTTCTAAAATGATCAAAGAATTAAAGCGCTGTGATTACGCTCTTGGGAATGTTCCATTGTCAACATCAGATGCTGCAGGGCACGGATCAGTCCACTTCAACAGATCCACTCTTGTCTAGTCATTCACTTCATCTATTTTTAAAAGTGGTGCCTGATGGTTTCATAACTAACAGATAATCATCCTTTATGCTCCTGCTGTCAAGCAGCTGCTTCTATGAGCAGAAGACAACTGAGACCTTTTAAGTCCCACGCTACGCATTACTTGGGTAAGCTATATGGATTCATCTTAAAAGGAAACTGTTCCATTTGTTGAAGGCCTAACCTGCAGTTGAACCCAGATGAAAGCAAAGCTGCAGAGACAGGAAAAAAAAACAAATAACTTCAAAACAGTTGACACAAGGAACAACAAATTAGAAACTCACCAAGCTAGAGAAAGGAATGGCTGTGATGGATCTCTGGAAGACATCAGCGGACAAACACAGGCCATAGGACACAGTTGGGTTGGAGACAAGGGAATGCATGGGACCGATTGACTGAGAGGATGGAAGAAGACACAGTTCAGTTGTGTAACTTGGGGTTTTAAGGGTCAGGATTGGTTAAGGACTGCAGTTGACTCTAATGAGGACAGGAGGTACAGAAAAAGAACGGTTATGGTTTGGAAGTATGCTAAGGTTGGGGTGAGGGTTGGTCTTCAGGTAGCTTTAGGGTCAGAGTCAGGGTTAGGATTGTGGTAAATTCAGAACCAAAGATCGTAGACCAGACACGGATCCCTATGGACTCTCAGGGTGAGTTTTCTAATGAATCCCAATTGATTTGTGCTGCCTGATCGTAGAGAAGACGGTACTGTAATGTTCCAGCTGTGTGGTTGGTGACCTGAGTGAATGGTCTACTATATGGGCTACTTTGACTCTGATGTCTCCCAACTCAGCATACCTTTCAGTCAGCCTCGTTCCTCATACATTCACACCCCCAGTCTATTTTTGCATCAAGTTTCCGTCCATTTCTATCTGGCGGCATACAAGTACGCCATTAAAGAATTAGCCATCCCGCTGCAACCACAAAGCCAACTGTTGAAGTGTGGAGCTGCTGATCCTCTACAACCCCTCACCCATTGTGAAGGCTGTGACAAATATGGAGGGGGGGGCAAGAAGTCATTCATGTTAGACACTAACTTGGCAAAGTCTTCCACTGAGGCCGCAACTCATAACCGTAAGGTATTTATTAAAGAATGATTCATGAGCTAGGGTTTTACCAAAGATATATTTACGCCTTTTCACATTTTTATTTTGGAGCCTTCTCTCTCAAATTATATAACGGGGGTGCGGGGGGTCAACATCAACTGGATATATTTCCATTCTTCACTTTCTGTCAGCTAATATGTTCATACTTTACTCATGGCTTCTTTGTCCAGTAATGACTTTTCAACAAATCCTTCAAGGAAAGAGTTTTCTATGAAAATTGGGAATGTTGAAAAGATATTATGAAGGTCGAATTACAGTTTAAAGCTGTTTTGGTGGACAAAGTAGGAGGTTTAGATGAACATCAAACTGTAAGATGAGTGCGCCAGTGAAATTTGCAAAGTGCAAAAACTGGCAGAAACTTGCCAGTTGCTTCAAGGTTGAACATATTTGTCATGTTTTTGTTTCTCCTCCGAGGCATGAATATCATGGCAATAAAGTTAGTTAGTTTCATCCCTTGGAATGGATGCATGTTTTCATTATTTCTTATTTTGTTTGTAGTCAACTTGTTTTCCTTTTGCGTTTTGCAAATACTCGGTGGTTGCAGATGGAACTTTTTAATAGTCCAGGCCCTAATATCGGTATCTGCCCCCAAAAAGCTGATTGGCTGGGCTGTAGATGAATGTACACCTTTGATTTAGCTTTAGTTGATTTGTGAGGAGCCACATACATTTTAAACTTTGCACAGCCTTGGCTGTCCCACAAATCCTGAAGTTAGGCCCTGGCTTGCAGATGTATTCCTCACCTTGGAAGATAAGCTTAACAGGACAGAGCCTGCTGGCCAATATTTCTCTGTTGGGTCAGACCTCTTCCAGTTGTATTTCATATGCGATGCTTTTTTAGTAGGCGCTGCTTGTTTCGCAACCGTTTGTGTATCACAAAAAATGATACTTTTACCTGCTGGCTGAGAAAAAATGTGTTGAACATTTGAACAGAAATACCCCTCCAGCTGTGGCAGTTCCATGGCAGAACACAACCATGGTGACATTTGTGCACCTTTTTATCACATATAATAAACGTCCTGTGCTTGAGACGTTACACTGCATGATAAGATACGTTTTAGTAGGCATGGGAATGATTTGTGACCAAATGGAAAACAAGAGAAAGGCCAAGACTGTCTGGTTAGAGTTACACTGTTGCATAACTGCAAGGCTGTGACAGAGAAAGGGAAAAAGAGGATCCATCAGGCATATGTGGCGGACACCTAAAGATGAAGCCCGGCACACTTAATCCACGTGTGTTGATTCGTATTCGCTGTAGCAACAATTGTATGCATACCAAAATGCCCTCCATCTCCCTGTCAATAAATCAGGGTTTTTTTCCCCCCCAAGCGTGATTTGTAACTCCCCTGTGGGCTTCAGGGGAGGCGTAAGAGCTGTAAAAAATGTGTTCTTCAAAATAAAGCTTAGTCAAGAGACACTGCATTGTCTCACACTAAGAACTGTTTCTAATATTTTGTATATTTGTCTAACATGTTGCAAACCTTGTTTCACCTCGATGAACCGCAGCTCACCAGTGCCCGCAACACTCATGCAGCCCTAGACTACGACCGCAATGATTATGTAGGCAAGATAATTATTATTATTATGGAAAGAACTTTTTCTATTACAGTGGAACCTCGGTTAGCACCATCAATCTAGGTCTATAGTATGTGGTGCTATATTTTGGAAATGTACAGTACAGTGGAACCTCAACTATTGTCAAATTTTGCCTCAGTTTGCATACATTTTCCAGTTAGCATACAATACATAGGCGTCATGTCCTGTTATTTATACAATGGATGAGCCCAACTGTGTTGTTAATGTATTTTTATAACAAAACGTCAAGTTAGTATCCTATTACCGTGCTAATACATTGTAACAGGAACCAGAAGTCGGCTCTGTGGCCCTTCCAAGATGCCATCTGTGGTTAACTCTGTAGTTCTTTGCTAACTTACATCACAAGTCTCGGCTATTGTTTTGGTCACGGCTGCTAAATAACCCACAATGGAGCCAAAGAAAGCTGCAAGTGCCTGCAGTTTGATAAAGAAGGTGAAAAACACTATTGAGTTCAAAAGGGCACACAGCAAAGCACAAAGGTGGTGTCCGAGTGGCCCTCGCTGCTACATCTTTGTCAACAATAACAACTTCAATCAAGGTAGAAGTGATGTTGAATGTTCAGTCGTCCTTTATATGCATTTCAAAGTGTTTTCTGCGTGTAAAACTTTAATTGTAAAGCGATTTTTGGCTTTCTTGTTTTGTTTTTCTTGTTCTGTCATCGTAGCCTTTCCCTTTTGTCTTCTTTTATTATTCTTCATTTATTCTTGTTAAATTGTGACTCTTTTGCCTTGATATTTTGACTTTATTCTCATGAAATCATTTTTTCCACATTTTTCCGGCTGTTGTTTTTTTAAATAATAATAATTTTCCAGCTATTTCAACTTTCTTTCAGTTTGCTTCTCATAATTATGACCCATAATATTTTGACTTTATTCTTGTAATGTTACAACTTTTTCCACAACCAAAGTTTAAAAAAATATTTTTCTCTTATAAAGTTACTACAATAAATAACATATCTTAATATTTGAACTTTATATTTTTTCCCATAATATTACTACTTTTATTATTGTAGATTGTTCCATTTTTGCTGTTATTGTTCTAAATTATATTTTTAGCATGTACTGCGAGCCAATAAAAAAACTACCTAGCTGCAAATTGCCCTCGGGCTGCACCTTGGACACCCGTGGTTTAAAGGCATTATTATTATTTATTGTTGTTTAGCCCCCTGTTTTTCCACTTCAAATGTATGCTAATCAGCCAATGAAAGCAGCAGCTACATACAAGCTATAAAGCAATCCTCTGCCTTTGCATTTTGATGCTTCCAAATCCTGCAGATTGGAGCTTCCCCAATTCATATGTTGCAAGCCTGCACGTTCTTAACATAATCCACAGCCACGTGATGCTAAATGAGCCAGATGATAAATGACTAATTTGACCTTATCGGATAGGCAAGGTCAAGAAAGTGCTGTGTTGCAGGCTGGTAAACAAAAGCTGGGTCAGGTGACAGATGCTGACCTATACCTGGTTTGTTTGGGGTTGCTCCAAAACTCTGCTCATATTGGTCTCGGCTGTGATCCAAGCTGAGGAGATTGTCAGTGTTCATCCACAGCTGGAGGAAGGCCACGTGTACTGTGTCCGGATGTATCTGACAATTTATGAAAGGTCAGTGATGTACTGACTTGTACGTACTTAGACAGTCACTGCAGATGCTATCAGTGCGGTAAACACGTGCTGGCAGTTGCTGACATGACTAAAGACGTTGTGGAAACATATCACTCATATCAGTCGTCCTTTCGGTTGTGTGACAGCTTTCCGCTAGTAAATGGGTAGGTGCCAACAATTCTAAAGTAGAGGGTTGTTGACCTTCAAAGACACCACTCTCCTACTATTGTGATTAATGGTATTGCCCTATTTGGGAGAGTGTAAAAAAAACTGTTGCCAATGTTAAAATTCATTAATTTCATACCTGTTTCTTAAATATTGCGGCGACATTTGCTGGATTTCCTTTGCCGATCCATGCATTATTCTCTAAAAAATACAAGCAAAAGTAAAATAATTAAATGATGACACAAGTGACCTTTTTCCGTGCTCGGAGTCATAAATGTTTTTCCCATTCCCGTGTAAGCCTGAAAAAATGCTAGATTTCATGTTAAAAGGGAAACTGCTTCTCTTAAAAGCGTTCCATTTCTTTCTCTGGAATAACATCCCGTGTTCCAAGAATAGCACGGCCGCAGAAGCCAAACCCAAAATGATAGCATTTACATTCATTGTCGGTTCACTCCGGTAGCGCTAAGAGTCTCTGTATTCGCTGTGTATTCTTCTGCACTGGCAGCCTAATGATGATATCCGCCATGAGGGCCTTGAATCAAACTATGAGTCAAACGCTGTTGTAATTACGTGGTAGAACGTCGTCTGCTGACATCAAGCGCTTGATTCATTTCCTGCTGTAGCGCTTCCTCTCTTGAGATGACACACTCGTTCACTTGTGCCAGTTGATCACACACATGCTAACGACTCACTGATGGGAATCAAAGCATGGAACAAGTGGAAATAATTAGCTACTAAGGAAAAAAGTGGGATCAAAAAAAAAAAAGAACGAAACCAAAGATTTGGACATGACTGGACAGATACGTCAACATAGACATTGATTTGTGCCGCACCGCGAGTCTCCTGTCAGAGAATACAATATAATTAGGGCACGAAAAACTCATTTTCTGTTTGCTTGGTGCTCACTTCCTTACTTCACTTTTCCTTAAAGCATAACTGAAGTCCATCCATCCTTTTTATATGCCACTTAGGCAGGGTACACCCTGGACTGGCAGGGAAAATACACACTTTTGGGATGTGGAGGAAAGTAGAATACCCGGAGAAAACCCACACAGGCACGGGAAGAACATTCATTTTCTACCGCTTATCCTCACAAGGGTCGCACGGGCGATGTCTTTGGGCAAGAGGCAGGGTACACCCTGGACTGGTGGCCAGCCAATCACAGGGCACATATAGACAAACAACCATTCACACTCACATTCATACCTGTGGATAATTTGGAGTCGCCAATTAACCTAGCATATTTTTGGAATGTGGGAGGAAACCGGAGTCAACAGGGAGAACATGCAAACTCCACACAGAGATGGCCGAGGGTAGGATTGAACTAAGGTCTCCTCGCTGTGAGGCCTGTGCGCTAACCACTAGACCGCCATGCAGCCCGAAAGAACATTGGGATGCCCAATTATTGGAACCATCTGGCCACTAAATAATACTCATACGGTCACCTTTACTTTGGTGTTACTGTCACAGTCAAAGAAAAATAAGCCGTTTAAGACAGTTTACCTTGTCTGAGATGTGACTTCGGGAGTTAAGAGTAGAGTTTTAGCGTGTTGAGGGCTCTAGCCGCAACAGTAACACGTGTTATGATTATCATTATGACTGTTCTAAAGTTGAGATTGTGAACCCTGGCTGACCAGGTACTGGAAACAGCCCTGCAGCCATTTAGTATTTTTCGCAACAATAACCTGCAGAAGCAAGTCTAGCCAGGTAGGTACTGGCTTTGGAACAGGGATGGTATTATTATGCTAATATTTATGGTTCGTTCTCGTGGGAGAGAGCTTAAAGGATGGCCATGAAGGACTACAGATGCAACCACCTGCAGGACCAGACCGGTGTGGGACCCTTTATGACTTTTCAACATCACAACCGGGCTTTGGGATTTTGTTTTCGCAGAATCAGCAGTTTTAACTTGAAACTGTAATTTCTGTTAGGATGAAAAACCTGTCGGGTGTGTAGATAAGGTGTTTTCTTCAGCATTGTGTTGGTTCTAAGGGTAATCTGATGATGTCAGTTGATTGCAATCCTATTAGAGAAGTGTCTTATTTAAGGTTAGTACCAACAGCATTCATCATTTAAAGTGTTTTCTTCAGAAAAAATGCCTGGCATTTTTAGCTGTCTTGTTGCTAAAAATAAACTGGATGATTGCAACGACAGCCCAAAAAAGCCTCATGTGTAATTTCCATCTTAGTGAATTTAATGCCAAATCCAACATGCTTACTTTTTTCTTGCATCTTTTGACCCCGAGCAAAGACAAGTCAAAGGCTCCCTTGACGCCCGCCGACATCCGCACAAGCGACGGAAAACTCGCCGACAAATGTTGGCGCTGCTCTCCCAAGTAGTGGAGCGTGCCAAGTTGAAAGTATTCCGCAATAAATCTGAGCTTGGTGTTATTATAGCCCCCTAGGCTCCGGCAAGCCAGGATGAATTTTTCTCCTGCGTCTGAGGAAATCTGGCAACATTTTATCCGAGAGTTGACAGATGGGCGCCTTTTACAAGAGCAAAAAAACTACAGAGTTATCCACTGATGACATCATAGATGGGCGACGGAGATGAATTCAGGTACCTCTTTCCGTGTCTCCATCCATCTATTCTCTTCCGGCAGTCTCAGTAGGGAATTCCAGACTTCCCGATCTCCAGCCACCTCTTCAAGTTCCAATGTTTCCATGTGGAACTGGAAACATGAACATAGGCCAACATGGACATTTTGTGATAAAAATATATTAAGATCACAGTTGCTTGCACTCATGCAGTGTATTAATAACATGACAAGACGCATACACAAAAATGTACTTGTTAGCTAAAAAAACATGCTAACTGAGGTTCCACTAAACTTGTTTTTCTTACAATCAAACCTTGGTGTTTGTACCTTTGTTTCGTGTATATTACTGCACGTAACAAACTTGTCTGTTTGCCTGTACTGTGCCCAAACACAGCACACCATGCATTGCTGACTCACTGATGACTCTCCGTACATTTGTTATTGAATGCAACTGCTAAATAACCCGCCATGGGACCAAAGGCCGGGATTTATGGGATGTTTGCATCAACAGTCTTACTGTTTTTTCAAAAACGGATCGATGAATAAATGATCACTGTTCTTGTGGTTGAATATGATCTATTACGACTCTAGTGGTGTTATTCCATGTCTAGAGGGCTGTAATAGTAAAAACCGTATTTAAGAAAGTCATAAACATCTTTTCTATGCTCTAACTCCAAAAGTTTCTATTTATTAATATTGAATCCAATCAGACCTGGAACCAGTCAACCGTGATAAACGAGGGACGACTTTGCATTATATTCTGCATGTAAAACGATACAATTATTCTCTCTAAAATGTGTGGGTGATTACTTTTTTTACATGACTTCCGATGTGATTTCATATGGTTCACTCTCCTATAGTTGTTTGGCCTTGATGACGGCCTGCACTCCATTATGGGCCATGGTTTTATTACGTGTGCATGACGAGCAGCTTTGCTGTACAAATGCACATATAAAAGTCCCTTATAAATAAATACAACAAAGTGCCGCATGATTTTTTTTTTTTTACAGCGACATCCCTGTCAAGGTTGCTGGAAAGAGGATTTCCTGCCGGGGTAAACGCAATAAAATGTTGCATAACAAGCAGTAAATATATAGTAGAGACTAAAAGTCCATGTCATTCCGAAGAGCCGCGACAGTGGCCATGTCCATTCGAGAGCCAGAGACAGCAGAGGAATCGGGAAGCAGCCTTATTTGGGAAAGAAGAAAACAGAAAGGCTGCGATGACAGCCGCGTTTCAAAACAATGACAGATTATGTGATGGAGAGTTGACACAGGAAGGAAACTTGGACAAAGGGAACCCGATCTTCAGACAGGGACTTCCCTTGCATGCGAAAATAGGTAGAAAAAGAATACGGTGAGGGTGAGAGGAGGAAACAAACCAAAAAGAAGTCTGTCAAAACAGATGGTAAAGAAGATTAGGCGGGCTGTTAGCGAGTCCAGCAGCACTTCAGACTGATCAAACCCCCCATTTAAGCACAAACAGCTCCAACTGTTTCCACTAATCCACCCCAGCAAAACACTCAAACCCAAACCTTTCACCCAATTGCTCTTCTTCTTCGGACATTGGGCCACGTCACCACAGGAACCATCTTCACCATCACCATGCCTCATCGGATTTACATTAAATACAATTCATATACTTTCCCTCAAATATTCAACTTCCAATATCTCATTTAGTCTCGATAAGGTGGTAAAAAGATCTTACCATTCTGGAGCATCCAAGAGTCCCACTGTGGACTGAGACAGAAAATGAACATGTACTAAGGTAGAAAAAGTAATAAATTATGAGAAACTCAAATTAAACTGATACACAGCTAAATTGTTGCCAATGACGAGCTAGCTAGTGGCTACAAGCTTACCTTTAAGTGGCTTTAAAACATCTGAAAAAGGTTAAACATATGTTTTGGTACATCAAACTAATATATCAACATTAATAATATAGATTTAGATTTAGTATGTTTCTGTTTAAGGTATCTATAAATGTAGAAACACTATTTGTGGCTAACCACACTATAAGTGGCTAACATGACTTGCTAGCTGGCTAAGCGGCGAAAAAAGACTAAAGATATGTTTTGGATACGTCAAACTAAACCATTAATATAGATGAAGTCAGACACACTTTTCTGTCATTTAAATCTTTTAGCGAAAGTATTGAGTAGAAAATGTCCCGAGTACACCACCAGACTGCCTTAAACTAGGAAGTGGCTAAGCTAATACCTGCTTGAGTCACACCCACACAGGGGAGTGTACTCCTCCCTGATTGGTTCAGGATGTGATCATGTGCTGGCATTTAACTGGCTCCAACTTGTGTCAGTCAGAGTGCATGGGTGTACTATCTTAGTGTGAGAAGGTTGCCAGGTAAAAATCGCTGAAGAATTTGATTGTAGAAATCATTAAACCCTTCAAAAAGAGAGCTTGAAATAATAAATCCCATTTGATGACATTTATTCCCATTATGTGGTATGCTAATGTCTTTAAAAGGGACAACACACACACACACACTCATGGACTTGTTCAGCTGATGGTTTTATTTATCATTAGCATTGGACACCAGATGCAATCTACTGTTTTCACGTTGCTATTGTAGAAGATGCATGTCGACTTGTAAACAGTGAAAATGATCAAAACGCATTCAGGAAAAGACTCCTTACAAGCAGTACAATGTATTGTATGTATAACCAGAAAAGGAGCTTGGTCTATTTTCCTTTTGTTATGTCTCAACATTACCGTACATGTCATCTTATAATAGTCTGGAGTCTCTTTTATGTACAGAAATACAGCTGAATCCCACTTTCACAGCCAGTGGAAACATACTGTGGTTTATTTTTTGCTTTTTTTTAATGTGATATCACATACTTTTCTTAAAGAATTATATTTACAATCATTCCCGGCTGCCTGCTGCCAGGGGTGGCCAACACACGCTTGCTTGCAATCCATGAAATACATGAGAGTTTACACTGGAAGTCAAACTTATAGCTCTAAGTTTCCTCTTCTCTCTTATCAAATAAAGTTAATACAGAGCTAAAGCCCCATAAAGTTCTACATTATCCAAATAAATGAACAAATAATAATAATATAACATGTAAAAATAAAAATATTGCACTTAAATTCAGGACAGCATTGGACCTGTTGGTGGTTAAGAGCTGAGTGCTTTTGGAGGATGTTTGAAGAAGCATCCGGCAAGTTACTTTTTCTTGTTTTTGCGCTTTTGCTGTTTTGTATATTGCTCAGTATAATAAGTACGGAGTGCCAGGAAAAAAAAAAAAAAAAACCCAAGTCGGAACTTGTCACGTCCTGAGAATGCTTCCTCGATATGAGCTACAATGTTTTTTTTTTTTTTAAAGGAATTTTTGGCTGTGAGCACAATTGTCCTGCTCCTCGCTGTGAGACAGTCTTTGGAGGCCAGTCCTTTGTTGTTGCTATTAGCGGGACTTTAAAAGTCTTTCCGTGCATCCGTGTGCATTCTTCGTCCATCTTTATCCAAGGTTTCGTAAGCGATGATGAAACGGTGCTACAATGTCTTCCGTCCCACAGGAAACGAAGATTTTGTCGTACCAACAGTTCATCAAGTGGTTTCATCTTTGACTACAATTTAGAAAATAAAAAGACAAACAGTACCGGACTGTCTTCAATGTCTGCGGGTTTGTTTTTTTTTTTAGCAAACCCCTGTCCTAACTCTCCAGTACAACTGGACCAAACAAAAAATAACAGTGATGAGACAAGCATCCAGCCCTCAATGAGAGGCTTTCTTTAAGCAGTCCACTCAAATAAAGACAATCCTTTGCCGTGTCCGCGCACAACAAAAAAAACACATCATCGGACGAGAGACAAAAAAACCTCGGCTGTGGGACGATGATTCCCAGTATCTTGTTTTGTTCTTGCCTCTTATGATGAAGAGGAAGTCGAAGTGGAGCTGGCCTTTTTTTGGTTGATCAAGTCCAAGTAGAGTTCCGAGCGCAGGAAGCGAGGGTACGAGTCCTTCTCCATCAGGCCGTATATCCGCCTCTGAGCCAGGTCGAAGCAGGAGCGCGTCACATTCTGCAGGTTGTCCTTGGTGTGATCCCGAGTGTAAGAATCCAGGTTCACCTAGAGAGAGAAAGACGATGCAAAACGGTAAGCGTGGCTTTTTTTTCCAAGTAGGCCTTTTTGTGATGCAAATGTACTGTATTTTCCGGACTATAAGTCACACTTTTTTTGATAGGTTGGCTGTTCCTGTGACTTGCACTCCAGAGCGACTTATAAATGAAAAAAGGGTTTATGTTACATAAACACTGGACACCTTTTCTGTTCATGTTTATTTTTTGTGTAGCTGAATAAGCATTGTGTTAGCATATCTTACACCTATTCAGCCTGTTCTCTATTCTTTTATTATTAGAACTTGCCTTCCAAGAGGACGTAATGTCTGTTTTGGTCAAGTAGTTTGGAAAATAAATTACCCGCAAAAAATGCGACTTACACTCCAGTGCGACTTATGTATGTTTTTTTTCTACCTAATTATGCATTTTTTGCCTTGTGCGACTTATACTCAGGAGAGACTTATAGTCCAGAAAATACGGTATTACTCTTTTGAACGCATATTGTTTCAGTCCCAGTCCCAGTTGATGCACTACACTGCCGATAGGGATGTCTTACAACTTCATGTCCAAAATACCAAACTATCCCTTGAAATTGTTATATGGCATTTTTCTTCTTCACCCATGACCCTCCCCCCCCAAATACCGTGTATTTTCATGACTTTACTATCAAAATATACACATGAAATTCCATCAACGGAGATATATTTTCCCTTTAAGTAGCAAGGCGCCTTTGCGGAACACTGCAAAATATGTGACACGCGAGCGCATGCTTTGACTAGGAAAATGCAGCGCCATCTGGTGGCCAATCATCAGATGGAACTCTTACAGGACAGCATGAGTTCATGTTAGCATAACTGTGAGGTCATTTTCAGTTTTCAGTGGGATGATTTTGGTCATTTGGAACAAGTGTTCCACGTTTTGTGTACTTTGGAATATTGGGAATAACAAAAGTGAATGGCACAGAATGTTCCGGAATATAGTCATCGAACCGTACCTCTTTACAAGACTGTATCGCAATGTACTCCGCAAATATCTTCTTAGCTTTGGAGCCCATCTTGGACTGCGACTTGATCTTCTTGTACTCCTCGCACGCCAGCCAAAATTCCAGATTCTCCTCGCTGAACTCGGTGCGCAGGAACGCTCTGAAAGCTGCCAGACCATCTGACGGAGAGCAGAGAGATGGTGACGATGAGGAGGATAAACAAAAGGGAGAGTTGACCGGGGAGCCATGGCAACGCTCCTTGGGAGTTTGAGCGCACAGAAATAGCCGTGGTTTTGAGTCGCGTGCTTGGAACAAAGCATTCGGAATCCTGCATGAACGTTCCTGCATGCATTTGCTCTCAGGATCGGCCATTTCATTATTGGAATGTTCAAATTGGAACTATACTGTTGTCTGATATAGTTATGGTTAGGGAGTGAAGTTTTTAAAATGCTTTTCACTTTTATGAAAGGGACCATTTTAGTGTTTAAGGTTAAAAACTGTTTTTTAATGTTTTTTTCTAATTTCTCCCCAAAAAAGCACGACTTAATATCAAATATTACACTTTTTTGTTACTGTGAACATGATATGGTTGTAATATGATACAACAAATATATTTGGAAACATTCCCAATATGGGATCCAAGGTTCAAACCTTAAACCCAAACATTCCACACTGCACCAACTTTTGGAAACCATTGCACATTTTGTGTTTTTCCTATAGAATAAATAACTTATGTGTATTGGAGGAAGTGTATAGTGATTCCAAGGTGGGTCTACCTGTGCATCTACTGGAGCTGCTCTTGTACTTTAAAACTCAATAACCGGTGAAGAAAGGCATCTCCGAGTAAGGAGAATAGCAGGAAGTGGAGCCCGCCTACACCTCCTCCACCTCCCGTCTGCACCTTTCCGTTCCCATGAATCAAGCATACGCGCTGATAAGCGGAGCCGAAGCAGGCGGGGTGGAAGAGATGACATTTCCATGAACAACACGTAAGGCGGCACTAATAATGATAATAATAATAATCACTATATCGTGTTTGCAGCCCGGCCACGCTACATGCAAAAATGAGCGGAACATACTTACATTTGTGTCCCAGCAGCTTGTCAAGCGAGTCCCCCCACTTGAGTGCCTCCTCCGGGGTGGGCCTGCAGATAAAAGCAGAGCGGTTCTTCAGTAAACCCATCTCTGCCAGGTTTCTCATTGTGTGACCCATAAAGAGCAGTAAAAAATGCTACTAGCAGGCTACTGTCTGTTGCCTCTGGCTAGCTTGTTGATGTAGCTAGAAGCCCAACCGTCCATTTAGTCCGTCTGCCTGACTCAGCTCTGGAGGGAAGGCTTTTATATCTCATGAATGGCGCTAAAGAAGGCGGATGGGGCGGGGCCTACAGCAAGCCAATGGCGTTGTGTTTTGGTTTGAAGGACACCACCCCCTTCAATCGATTGTCCGCAGCGACCACGCCCCCTCCCCTACAGGCAGTCCTTCATCTTCTCTGCCGTGAACCTTGTCTCTTCGAATGCTGGCTTATTTGGCGGCCATGTCCTTCAACCAATCTTGTTAGGGGACGTGCTAGGGGTGTTTTATTATTTTTAAGTAGTTTTAATAATTGACAACATGTGGTGTATTTGTCAAAAGAATAACAGCACATGCGACATAGTGGGGGGGGGGCATGTTTGACAGATAATAATCACCTTTTTGTGTGCAGCGGTTCAGGAGGTAAAGAGTTGGTTTACACTCACTAAAATGAATTATTAATATTAGTAATAGACAGACGGACAGAATACTTTATTAATATAATTTTACAACTTATTATTATAATATATATATATATATTATAATTTATTAATACATATAATATAATATTAATAATAATAATTATTATTAGACAATAAAAAAACAGAATTTTCAACTTTTTTATGTGAAAATTTATTTATTACAAAGAAAATTAAACAATAAATTATATATATCATATCATCATCATTCATAATCATTTCTCTAGATGTAAAGCTCTGAAATAGATGTGTCGTTCTATATTTGGCGTCTCGTAATGTATTGATGGAGTGACTCAGAGCTTTTTTTCCTGTCACTTACACACACGGGAGGGAATAAAAGTATCTTGAAAGTTGGAAGAGTTTGCAAACAAAAGGGGAGGAGTTATGCTAATTTTTAAAGATAATACCGGTCAATGAAGCTGCGTCTTTAAACAAGTGCCCTGCAGCAAAGACATGAGTACAAACATTTTGGGGTTTGATTTTGTCTTGAAAAGGAGGCGTCATGTTATGTTCAGGGTCGTTTTACGTATATTCCGGTCAACTAAATTTGGGAATCCCTTAATTGTCTCGCAAGATAACATCAACGTTACAGAATAAAAGAGCTGCAAGTCCGCAACCAAAAGCTCACCAGTACTTCAATTTTGAGTAATACTTGCAAAAAGTCCTCATGACAATCTGAAGTTGGGAGCCTAAACCTGTAAAAGAGGCTGGCATTGACAGGAAGTGGCAACTTACTTGACGGACTTCATAGTTTTGTCCAACTTTCCGGCTGTGTTGCTTCCCGGCGACTCGTTCCTCCGCCGCAGGAAAGCCAAGCGATTCTTCATGTCTTTGGCCCTGGGAGAAGAAGAAAGAATCATCAGAAGAGAGTCCCGCATCCTAAATGAGGACGATCCAAGTACGATACGATCCAAACCCACGCATGCCAGAAAAGATGAAGAAAATAAATACATGAGTACATTTTACTCGTCTTGCACAGGAATGATAAAAGGGGATATTCCAAAAAAAAAAACGAGGATGTCACTTGCTGTCGCTCATATCCAACAAAAACAGTCTCCGTTATATGTGCCCCTGGCAAGTTCCTTGGCTGGGACTGATCAACGTCTCCAGGAAGGAGGAGAGAGACTCAGTCCTCACTCGTCTTGTTGCATCACACCATCCTCTGGTGCCCGGAGGGGACGCTGATAGGGAGCTGACCCCAGCAGGCCAAGGCCGGTGCGCCCCCTGACTTTCAGCGCTTCATCCCCTAAAATCATCATGACCACCAACCCGTATCCCCCTATTTTTAACCACTCCCCACCGAACACCCCCACCACATTAGAGAGAGCCCAACCTCATCACAAGGTAGCGTTCGTTTCCCAGAGGCCTCCTCCGACGGAAATGTGCACATTTTCCTAATCCCACGGTGCATGTCCTGGCTTTTCCCGACCTGAAGCACACATGCGGCATAATTGGGACGTGACCTCACTCAACACCCATTTCCTGAGTCCCTGCTTTTGATTTCCACTGTGAGTTGGCTTGCCTGCGAATAGCGCAAAGCGACCGCGTGGTGCTGTTGGCGGCTAGATTCCACTTGAACCCCCATAAACTAATATTTCACGCACCCACAATGCTATTAGCCCGAATGCTAATCCTACGCCACGGCTGTGTGGAAAAGGGAAATAAATTATACACTGACGCACAAGTGTACACAAAAGTCCTGTTGTCTCCTCTGAGTTTTTCCTACCGAGGCAGGACAAGAACGGGCCTGTGCTCACGATGACTATTCCTAGCAGGCTAGCATGCTGCCACTCCGCTGCACAGTACTACCTCAGTTCGTAACATTTGGTTTTCCGTGTTGCAAGCGATGCATCAGTGGGGACAAGACACACTAGCAAACAATCACGTAGGAGCAAGGATCTCCTGTGTTTACTTTATGAGAAACATTTTACCCAAGAGGAGACTGAGGGCAGCCAAGAAAACAGAGCATTGGAGTACAACATTGACATAGCATAGGTGTTCATTTTTGTCATTTCTAGCTAAATATCACATAATAAGATACAAGAAATTACCTCATAGTACAGATGAAAAAAGCCAGTCATGTTGTTACTAGGGCGGCACGGCGGTCGAGTGGTTAGCACGCAGACCTCACAGCTAGGAGACCAGGGTTCAATTCCACCCTCGGCCATCTCTGTGTGGAGTTTGCATGTTCTGCCCGTGCATGCGTGGGTTTTCTCCGGGTACTCCGGTTTCCTCCCACATTCCAAAAATATGCTAGGTTAATTGGCGACTCCAAATTGTCCATAGGTATGAATGTGAGTGTGAATGGTTGTTTGTCTATATGTGCCCTGTGATTGGCTGGTGACCAGTCCAGGGTGTATCTCGCCTCTCGCCCGAAGACAGCTGGGATAGGCTCCAGCACCCCCTGAGACCCTCGTGAGGAAAAAGCGGTAGAAAATGAATGAATGAAGGATGAAGATACTAGAAATGACCTCATAGTACAGATGGAAAAAGTCAGTCATGTTGTTACTAGCTGCGATTACATTTTGTTTGATGGCGGCCATATTTTCACAACAATCTTGTTCAAATTGTACATATCTGTGTGTCAGTCCGCTAAAGGTGCAGTAAAAAAATGGGATGTTGGTGACTTTTTTGTGTGCATTTGGTGCCTGTCATTTCTATGAATGACTACGGCGTATAAAGCTATGACTTAGGGCAGGGGTCGGCAACCTTTACTATGAAAAGAGCCATTTTACCCCCTTGCCCACTGAAGAAAACAACAAGTGGAGGGAATTTGGGGGTATCAAAGTAATTCAGATAAGAAAAGACAAGTTAGAGTACTCTTGCTAGTATTGGAGATAAACTTACATAAATGTATGTGTAAACTACTGTAAACTTACCTGATTTGTTTACTCTGGCGCTGTTTTTAAATTATCTCTAATTTATTTTTTAGAATTGTCAAATAGCTCTGGGAAAGTATTACTTATTTTCCTTCATGTTTACCTTTGTGAGAGAGAACTGAATAGCATCCTGTCTGCTCAACCTCATGCTCGTCAGAACTCAGTCATGATGCCTTCATGGTCTCACACGATTTTTTAAAAACTCATTACAAAAGACGTGCATTTTCCCCAATCGGATGTTGAAAAATATTCAAGCACGAGGCTGCGGTCCATCAGGACCAAAACCTCACGCCACAAGAACAGTTTCTTCCTGTCTGCTGTCAGCCTCATCAACAAGGCCCGACCCCCCCCCCCCCCCCCCCCCACCCCGACACCTCACTGACACTCACTATATGCGTTACATTAACGCTCAGTTTGGACTCTTAGGACAAACAATCAGACTGCACTTTCAGAATAACAAACAAAAAACAGACTGTGTACATATATTTATACTGTTTATTTTGTATATTTTGTACTTCCATTTTTAATAGATGTGTCTGCACCTACTTCACCAAAACAAATTCCTAGTATGTGTTTGATCATAAACCATTTCGGATTCTGATTCTGATTACAAAGGGAGCCACAACAAAGAGGCTGAAGAGCCACATGCAGCTCTGGAGCCGCAGGTTGCTGACCCATGACTTAAGGATAAGTGATAAAACATCTATTTGCTTTGCATCACTGGGGACTTTTTCTTCCGTGAGCCCTCAAACGCTCTATCAAAGGCAGAAAATCCACATTTCACAATCCATCCCCCCCATTTTACTCTTAAGCCAAAAGAAACACCTCCACGTTGATGCGGCAAGCAGGAAAGGGTGAGAGATGACTCATCCAACTGATTGAAAAAAAAAAAATCTCATGGCACTGCATGAATCAGCCTTAAACCAGATGTGAAGTTCAGCGCTTTCTCTCCTGGAAAACAACATGGCTGCTCTGATGTGAACAAGCTCTCGCACTTGTCAGCCTGAGGGGATAATCTTACCCCAATAATAAAACCTCTTGCTGTTAAACAAACTCATAACAGCAGAGCGGGATTTATTGGCTTGGCTATTTTGGTGGTGACAGTGGAATTAACACTCGCCGTCTCTAAGCGTGGAAAATACTGTGCCGCTCGACAACAGACGATTCATTACTTCTGTCTTAGGTGAGGTGCCTACGTGGGAACGAGGTGAGGATGACGTCATGACTTGGAGGGGAAGCGTGTCTCTTTCCTGACACCGTGTGGTTGTCAAGTTCAATTGCACAAGTGATCACGTTCACTGTTTGAGTCCCAAATCCACAGGGCCATCCCATAAAGGGGGTACAATTTATAAACCATGACTGAAAGGGGCCTTGGAAAATATGAAAACAGGACTTGAGTCAATTTTTTTGGGTGGAATTCAAATGATATTTTGTTCACAGTGCACCAAATCCCGATAGCCGCCCCCCATGTGGGGGTATATTTAATGAGGGAGGGACGGTGATGATTCTAAGGAACCATGACAAGGGCACACCAAAATAGCAAAACATTACTCCATTTATTTAGTGGCGCTCAAAATTACTTTTTTTTCACAGGGCCCCAACTCCCTGGGGCCACCCCTGCCCCGTGTAGTCTGTTTATGTCCCTGAAGGTAGATTTTGCACTCCATAAGGCTAACTATCGGCCAAAAAGGCACAAGTATGTTCCCACACTACAGAATAAAAAAATGTCAAGGCTACAAAAGCGATATCCTTGAGAACGCCACCCTCGCCCCCGCCACCGGGGTCTCTTTTATTGCTAAAATAGATCACTCATCCTCTGATTTCACACAACACCCCTGCAATTATCTTAATCTGGTTTACCACTGGAACATGACCTCTTTGCAATGATCAAATTAGAACATTCCGACATTTCAACCCCCGCTAATGTAGGGTCCGTGTCGTGACACGGTCCCGGGTCCAAGGCAATGTGCTGACTGAAAGAAGCGTGCAAGGTCTTTAGCTTCCGCAAATTAAGTACCGGTCGGGGCCCTGTGTATTCCCTCATTGTGTAGCTCACATTATTAGACACACTAATAGCCCACCGCTGGCTATTCCTGGTGGTGTGCAAAGTAGGACGCACTCCCAGGGAGAGACGGCGGTCTGATGACTGTGTAGCATCCCAGGGTATGCACTGGTCGTCACCGTGACACTTTGGTGTTCAGGTTTTGGGCATGGTGACGTTGGCTGAATAATGCCCTTGGTGCCCTTTAGGGGCCAAGTTAGTAACCAAAACATGACAAAAACTGCCTTGTATTGGCCACAAACGTCAAAAATGGATGTCCATAGAATATATTAAGTATTATTACGTATACATTAGCATGTATCTGTTGCATTTTCATGTATTATGAAAATTATTCGATTGAGTGGTTAGCGCACAGACCTCACAGCTAGGAAACCCAAGTTCAATCCCACCCTTGGCCATCTCCGTGTGGAGTTTGCATGTTCTCCCCGTGCATGCGTGGGATTTCTCCAGGTACTCAGGTTTCCTCCCAAATTCCAAAAACATGCTAGGTTAATTGGCGACTCCAAATTGTCCATAGGTATGAATGTGAGTGTGAATGGTTGTTTGTCTATATGTGCCCTGTGATTGGCTGGTCGACCAGTCCAGGGTGTACCCCGCCTCTCACCTGAAGACAGCTGGGATAGGCTCCAGCACCAACCAACCCTCGTGAGGATAAGCGTTAGAAAATGAATGAATGAATGAAAATGACCGCTAACCGCTAACGTGGAGCCACCGCCAGGTTCGTAACATTGTAACAAAATATATAGGAAAATAGCCACAAATTGCTCAAAACATCTGTCATGGAAGATGCAGCAAGAGATGACAGCATAAAGAACATACCTGAGAGGCTGAATAACTTAATTAACATCACAAACCAGCGAGACAAACAAGCAAGTTACCCGTATGTAAGTTCACCAAGCTTTCAATCTCATTTGGAGTACAAGACCAGTATAGAATCACAAGCTTAGGGCGCCCTTTCATGGCTATGGACATTAATGGTCACTACTTGGTTCATGATAGTTAGTATTTCGATTAACATTTAAAAACATTAAACTGCAAAAATCATATATATATATATATATATATATATATATATATATATATATATATATATATATATATGTAGAAAAATTCAAGAAAGTGTGACCTATAGTCCGGAAACCCCTGCAAGTCAGTGTTTTGCAAGTCTTGAGTAAGCAACAGCATTCTGAATGTAGTCAGTGCGGAGAAATTTAATCACTGTCTTGTTGTTTGTTCTTAAACCTGATTGGATGTTAACAGTTGCATTCAATGAGGCAGATTCAAAGGGAAATCACATAATAACAATAACGTTAGTTGAATACTTTGAATCGCGACACATTTTACTCAACGTATTCACCGAATACATCTGGTATCTTCAAGTCTTCGGACTAAAGTCACGAGTCACTAAAGTCAAAGTCCAAGTGGAGCCGAGTCAAGTCTAAAGTCATCAAAATTGAGGATCGAGGGGGGTGCCCGCCTTGGTGGCGTCATGAAAAATGTCAACCTAACGTGACAGAAATCAGTTCAAGAAGCACAAATGAAGGATTTTTCTTTGGCTTTGTGTTACGTCAATGTCATCATTGGTCGTTAACTTGGTCGGTTGACTAATGTTCAAAAGCTTTTACGATGGATACAGGTTGACCCAAGAACAATTTCTAATCCTGAAGAATTCCGAACAAAGCAGCATTCCACCAGCATCCCACCTCATCGTATGTTTTACTATTTCTGTAGGTCACTCGATGTTAGACTTTGCAAGACTACACGAGGTCAAGGTAATGCAAATATATGTTTTTTTTTATTTACAGAAGGCCAATAATATGAGTTTGTACCAATATTATGGGTCAGTGACATTATACTATAACACCACCAGCGCATTAGCAAAGTTTGTCCTGTTTTTTTTTTTTTTGCTTTTCCTTGATAATCTAATCACAGAAAAGAAGGTAGCTGTAGTATTCCTAGAAGAGCCATGAAAAAGGGGAATTGTCCTTAATTGTAGCCGGAAATATCCCACCATCATCACGTGGTGCCTAAGAAGAGGAGCTCTATTTTCCGAGACATGTGCCTCCTATTCTATCCTATAATAATATTAAAAAAAGGTCTCCTGTTGGAAGTCAAAGCCTTTAAAGTAGTTGGGGAGGCACTTGGGCCTTAATGGGAACTCTCCCTCCCCACTGGCTGTGACGGTCAAATGAGATCCATGGCGGGGTCACATAGCTTCTTGCCAGCTTAGAATTCCTGCAGGATGCATGAACACACAAACACACGCACACACACATTTGAACACACATTCCCGGCTCTTACCTCTCCAGGTACTTCTCCGAGAAATCGACCATCGTATGAAACATGGGTGCTGCTTTATGTGGCGTGACGGCATGTGTGTCGTAAAGGGCGGCGGTTGATTTGACAGTCACATTCTTCTCACCGCTGGGAGGCTTTGGCTAGGGCCTATATAGTGGCCGGGGGTCTGGAGGGGGCGGACCTTGGGGTCGCCCAATCGTCTTGCAGTGTTTAGAAAGGATAGATTCCTTCCACCGACGCCGGCTTGGCTTTGTGTGTTAATATGTTAACACGACTTGGGGGTTTGAGTAATCAAATCAATGACTTCTGGCTCTGTGTGTGTGTTCTGACTGCTGCTTTTTGGAATCTACAGCCAAGGCATGAAACAACAATATGCATTCATTCATTCATTCCACATAAAATGAGGAATCTAAGACAAAAATGCTCATCAACAGTCCAAAATATATATGACAGCAGTACTATTTTAAGAAGCTACACTGTAAACCCGAATAAGTTAGCAGAACTCAAAAAAAATAAGGCAATCAGTTGCCACATTTTTTTTTAGTTCATAAACTCAAACATTTGAGTATATCAGAGCTTTAATATTTGGAGTTGATATTAGATATACTTTTTTAATTTGGGGGTGAAAAGAGAAAACAGTACAACTCTATCTGATGCAATGGATTTATTCTTAATTTATTCTTGGTTTGATTTATTCATGTTTAAGAGATACTTTTTTTTAGTAACTACAAATTCTTTTAAGTAGGTTACACAAATCTGCAAAAAGTTCATATTAATCAAAAATTACAAGTTAAATAAACTGAAAAGACAGATAATGCAACTGGCAATCAACATTTATAAGTGGAACTTTTAAGAAAATTTTAAGTTAACTATACTTTACCAATTAATTATTTTGAGCATTCAGATTTACAGTGTCTTAAGTTGTATGTAAACTATGTTTTTAAGTTAATCTTACTTATTATAGCCATAGTTCAATTTAATCAAAACATTAATTCATTCATTTTCTACCGCTTTTTCCTCACGAGGGTTGCGGGGGGTGCTGGAGCCTATCCCAGCTGTCCTCGGGCGAGAGGCGGGGTACACCCTGGACTGGTCGCCAGTCAATCACAGGGCACATATAGACAAACAACCATTCACACTCACATTCATACCTATGGACAATTTGGAGTCGCTAATTAGCCTAGCATGTTTTTGGAAACCGGAGTACCCGGAGAAAACCCACGCATGCACGGGGAGAACATGCAAACTCCACACAGAGATGGCCGAGGGTGGAATTGAACCCTGGTCTCCTAGCTGTGACGTCTGCGCGCTAACCACTAGACCGCCGTGCCACCCTAATCAAAACATATTAGTTAAAAGTACTCAAAATGGAACATGTTAAATAAACTTTACATAAGTACAACATTTTACAAACTTTACAACATTTACATAAGTTATAAGAACTTTTTAAAGAACTTTGAGTATGCATAACTTGATTTAAGTACATTGAACATTCGTTTACAGTGTACAGTAAAGCTTTACAACTTTGTTGCTACTTTTTTGAAAATGGCTTGGGGGGGGGGGCACCTGGCCTACATCAACAAAGGGCTGGGGAGGAGGGATCATGGCAATATTGGGGATGGTTTACAGGAAGTATAATAGATGCTGAAAAAAAGGACAGACACAATGAAGTGCAGGAAGTGAGGAAGAGGATGTTGGTCAGACAGCACCTAGCAAGGTGTCGTCATGTTCTTATGAATGAGACGAGCCCCCAACAAAAAGAACTGAGCCAAGATTGTTATCATTTTAAATCGAATTCCATTGTACCATGACTGTGGCGCTGCCTAGTATATAAATAAAATGTATATACATATATGATTTATTATTGAAAAAAATACACACTGATTACATGCCAGGTTCTAATCCCAATCAGAACCTGGTCTAGTGTAATGCAATTAGCTGCTTAAAGCTGTAAACATGCCTCTGCATCAATGAACGCTGACTTCCTCCTTCCACTTGTACATCTTATAGATCAGGAGTTTCCTTCAGGCTCTGGAATGCTAAGAGATGTCTATCTTTAGTCGTTGTTCACACAGATGCCATCTTAGAGTGTTTACAGTCCCCGATGAAAACATTCATTGTAGAGGCACGAGACATAACTGGTTTTTAATGGCGTCCTTATTACAAATAGCTAAAAATGGCATTCGATGACGCAAATACGGTACGTCATGCAGCCTTCAGGAAAGTAGGAGGAACCAGCACACCATTCCAATAATTTCCAGACTCACAACATCGACTTAACTTAAGCTAGAAGCGTCTCAATGATTTGGATGGCCATTATTCACTCATACACTGGTGGTGGTGAGGTACATCTGTGGACACATGCACCAAGGTAGTCATTTCCATTCATGCACCAGTGTGGGCAGCACTGGAGGAAAGGTGGGTGGAGTGCCCGGGGACTGGCTGGAGGGAGCGTGGATCACGGGGATCACACTGCCACTGGCGCCCCAAGAAAGAACCAGCGTCCCCCAGCTGTCAATCAGTTTGGACAGCCAATCAGCAGCTGGGGTACCCAGAGGTTCCTGGGGTCCTCTGCTGAATTCCTGATGTAACAACTACTACAGCAACAATGCTAACAGTAGCAACACGTGTCGTTAAAACTCGCTCTCCATGCCGGTGAGGCATTATCGTTATAATAATAATGAATAATAATGATCTCTTCGGCCGTCAGATCGCGCCAGGAAAAAAAATTTCCAAAGAAATTTATGGAATCTTAATCTTCCTGCTTAACTAACACAGCTCAAGGAGAAGAATGAGCAACTATGGAGCTGTTGAGCGGACCTTTATTGTCCTCACCGAGTGTTAAGTGCGCTTTGGTCTTGATGAAGCGGGGTGTGAAAAGGCTCATTCAGCAGCTGATGAATCACGGAGGTGTCAACACACACAAACACAAACATCGTGTTTCTCACACATATGGCGCCACGTGCTCCTCACACGTCATTTACCACTTCATTCATCCCCCCGTGATGATGAGCTTTTATGGGCTAGCCTGCCGAAAAATAGTGTTGAAAATACATCTATGTGGATCATCCAAGGTGATGAACCCATTCGCTCCCAAAGATGAGTTTTGGGGGAGAGGTGCTTCGAGGTGGTGACGCAACTACACAATATAAGAGATCATGTTTGGTGCAGGTTTATGCCGTAAAAGCGGCCACAAGGGGGCAGAGGTTTGTTTGATGAGAGCAGGACCTCACAAAAGATGGCAACCAGGAAGTGAAAAGGCTTGGAGCCGCGCTATGAATCGTCTTAACAGGGCTCGACAATAACGATGTACCGATGGCCCGGGGCAAGTTAAAACAAAATTCGGGCAAGTAAATCCAATCAGTGATATTCCCGTCGGGCAAGTGCACTTTGGCATGCCATACTGCCAAGAGTTTTTTTTAAAAGCGGTTCTTGTTGGGTGTTGGTAAAACACGGACTGCGTAATTCCGGTGGTAATTTGCAAAGCAATCCTTGCAAATCTTGAAATGGACCAATCAGAATCGTTTATTTAGACCGCGGTCCGTAATCCACAGTCCACGTTTTACCCACACCCGTTGTTCGCGATCAACCAATCAGCGATCGTTTGACTACGAAAACATCCATCATGGCGTCGCTGCCAACATCGTCTAATTCTGAAGGAAAACAGCAAAAAGTGATGAACCAGTGCCTCCTAAACAAGTATTTTATTAGCGGCAGCAAATCAAATGATGGCACAGGTGAGTGAATCACATTGCTGTGACAATTTGAAGTGGTCACAATGAAACACCACCAATTAGATCCAATACCAAGTGCTGATTTTGCACAAGCTACAAAATCTAGCGCTTCCATTTCTCTGTGGATTTTTCTCACCTTTGCTTCACAAATTATTGTTTGACCATTGAGCATTTTTTTCTGGATTAAAAACACATTACTAGTACACAAATGTGTCTATTCAATAATGTTTCATTGTGGTGCACAACTTATAAATATCACTGCTTACTACGACTACGATGTGTAAGGTATTATTTATTTTATTATTTTATTTATTTGAGATTCTCATGTGATGCCACAAAAAATTACATGATATCATTATGGCAGTCTTTTCATTTTACATGGGGCAAATTCGGGCAAGTAGTTCTCACCTTAAGGATTCCCTATGGGCAAGTTATTTTGGTTTTTAATGTAGAGCCCTGCTTAAATTGGAATAAATACGCTAATACTAATAATACTAATAAATATTTCTAATACTTTTGGTTTCACTTCAGTAATTGCAGCCATTGGTAGTGTAGTAGTTGACATAGCTGGTGTGGTGTAGCTGCAATGGGATGAATTACCAGTCACTACGTCAGGGTCAGACCAGGATGTAATCTGGCACTGCTATATGGAAACTAGAAGGTGTCTTGTCAGTTTAGAGCAGGGGTCTCAAACTCAATTTACTTGGGGGCCACTGGAGTTAGGGTCTGGGCGAGACTGGGCCGCATCAGGTTTTCCAAAAAAAACAAAAAAAAAAACGCATTTATTAAAAACAGAAAAATTAATAAACTTTGTTTTAGTTTCAACTTTCTACAAGAAAAGCCCTGATAAAACATTCCACTGTTCTCAAATATCTTAATTTTTATTTTTTTACACAAAATAAGATGAAAAATAAATAAACAAATCAAGAATAAAGAAAATCAACCAATCAGTAATAAATAAATATAATAATAATAATAAAACAGCAAATAATAAAAACTTAAGAAACCACATATAGTTGGTGGGTAGACAATTTTTTTTTTTAGATTAAAATAAACAAAGCATTATTAGAGCCCTGTAGACATGACAAAACACGACTATAGTCACATTTATACTCTTTTTATTTACAACATATTGCGCAACTGCAGGGTCTTGAGACACATGCTAACTCGCAAAATAGAGAGCTAGCGACCTAAACGGTAGCCTTCAAGTTATTTCCTTTAAACTTAAATAGCCAAAAACGTACCACTTCCACACGGATAGGGAGGATAACTATTAACAGTTATTTAACCTTTAACATGAACATTAATCAAACGTAATAATTTTTTCTGGGTACATGATACCATACAGCATCCATATCAAACTTGCGCGGGCCGCACTAACATTAAACTTTCATATCAAGGCGGGGGCCTCAAACTGGCCCGCGGGCCGCGTGTTTGAGACCCCTGCCCTAAAATGTTTGTAACGCCGCCTAAATAATTTTATTTACAACATATTGCGCAACTGCAGGGTCTTGAGACACATGCTAACTCGCAAACTAGAGAGCTAGCGACCTAAACGGTAGCCTTCAAGTTATTTCCTTTGAACTTAAATAGCCAAAAACTTACCACTTCCACACGGATAGGGAGGTTAACTATTAACATGAACATTAATCAAACGCAATAATTTTTTCTGGGTACATGATACCATACAGCATCCATATCAAACTAGTGTCCTGCGGGCCACATTTGGCCCGCGGGCCGTGTGTTTGATACCCCTGGTTTAGAGCCTTCATTTCTCAATGAAATCTTGAATGTCACAATTCAGTCATAAGCAATTCATATAGTCATACGCAGGAATGACAGCTGTCATTGGGACTTCTCCTAAATATCAAGGCGGCGTGAGAAGTACTTACAGGTTCTTGGATTTCTTCTTCTTTGTGCCGTCTGGGCGAACCTCGCAACTGCAGGGGGATCCGGAGCTGAGCTGGGGGGAGAGGAAGGAGAGCACACACTGCATCATCCGAGCCTCCACTACTACAGAAAGGCAACGTCAAGCTGAGCGCGGCCCGGCCAGGAACCCACAGAGCCTTCTGCAGGGAACGATCAATCTATAGCCGAAATCCATGAGTGGAGGGAAACAAACCCCCCCAGTTAGAAGTGTGTGGTCTGCATGTGGAGGATGCCGTTTGCAGACAGTCAATAGTGAGGAAAAATGAGTTGATTCTACCCCCCACCCCACCCACCCCCTTTCTCCACAACCGTGCCTTGAAGCCCCCTCTCCTGGTTTCACGTTACACTTCATGCCTAATCTGCCTTCCCATTGGTTGAGGAAGGAAAGGGAAGTTGCTTCAGGGTGGGGAAGGGGTCAGTCGCCACTAATCTGATGGCCTGAAACTGCCCTATTGTGTGTGTGTGTGTGTGTGTGTGTGTGTAAGGGCGGGGGGGGGGCTCTACATAATGAGCCATTGTATTACAGGAACCTGAATCTGAGACCACAGTTGGTGGAACACATGGTGTGTATTACTGGCCTCCACTTTGCAATATTTCGGGAATGCCCCCCCCCCCCTTTTCGTTGTTGACTTTAGCCAGGGGTCCAACATGGACCCCCTGCATGCTTAACTACATCTCATGCACACCATCCACGGACTGCGTCACCTCTGCACCACAGGTGTGTGTCAGGGTGAAAGGTGAAGAGATCCAATACAAGAGTTCCATCAAATATCGGCCTATTTAACCGTATTGTTTTACTGTTGTAGTTTACAGTGGTGTGGACCTGCACTGCATCATACAGAGAGCTGTTTCTAATATTCTGGTTCCCTCATTTAGCCTCATTGGAGAGCCAACATATTAGAAATGGATTGCAACAGTTATACCGCACCAAAAGCAACCCTTGTAAAGATATCACTAAATGGGCCATTTTTTATTTGAACTCTTGTATTGAATCTGATTAGATTCAATAAAACCCAAATGACCAAAGTACAACATTAATTCATTCTCTACCGCTTTTTCCTCACGAGGGTCGCAGGGGGTGCTGGAGCCTATCCCAGCTGTCTTCAGACTGGACGCCATCCAATCACAGGGCAAATATAGACAAACAACCATTCACACTCACATTCATACCTATGGACAATTTGGAGTCGCCAGTTAACCTAGCATGTTTTTGGAATGTGGGAGGAAATCGGAGTACCCGGAGAAAACCCACGCAGAACATGCAAAAGCCGAGGGTGGAATTGAACCCTGGTCTCCCAGCTGTGAGGTCTGCACGCTAACCACTCGACCGCCCTGCTGCGGTCATGACAGGTTATTTGTTTATGTGTATGTATGTTTGAGTTAAATGGCAGATGACCAATTTATCTCCCTCAAAAGCTCCATAAACTTTTTAAGATGTGTAGCGAAGCCTGTTTGTCCACTGTGAAGAGGTTGGGGTGGGCTCATCTAGCTATGGGCGGGGCAGAGGCTATAATTTCCCTTGTGTTGACTTCTCTAAAAAGGGCTCTAGGGTCCACCATGTGATCAAATGCATTTCTTTGCTTTAAAATGTGCATATAAACAACCAAAGTGACAGTTTTCATTTGTTTCACAAGGTTTCAAACCCAAAACAAAGTCCGTTGAGCAGTAGATGCATGAGCTTACTTTACAGTGCAGTATGTCCGGACAAGATGGGGGTGGGGGGGTCGAAACTCATCAACATTTTGAGACGACAGTCACAGCTGACTGTGAATTGGGACGTGGGAGCAGTCTAAAAATAAAGACGAGCTTTGACGACGTGTTTATAAAAAAAAAAGTGTGTGACTTCTAAAGAAACAGGCTAATTGAACAGGAGTGATGTAAACGTGTCCAAGAGAGTTAATACGCCACACATGAGATGGCACAGAATCCTTACAGGCTCACACCACATGACAGTATTTCATATAGTTCCCTTAGGACAGGATGTACTCTAGCTAAATCATACGAAGGAGACAGCTCATCATGTTGTTACGTCACTGCGGGACGGCGCAGACGCCACATTGCTCTCTATTAACGACCACGCCCCCAAAGAGAAGATAATTCAGCGGTATCGATTAGGAGAAGAAGAAGCTCGGAGAGGTGGGGGTCCCGTCGAGTTAGGTCAGTGTGCTGTGAGCTGCTGCATGCAAAAGACGCGACGCTCTTTGACACGGCTCTGCTACGTTCCAGCTGGATGAGATCCACATGGATAACAGCACACCGGAATGTGCTGGCTGATGGCCTCATTCACCCTTTCACTTTGCATCGTGGCACCTACTGTACTCACGGATATGTTCTTTGGTCCTATTTTGGTTTAATATCCCAGCTTTGGCACGTATAACTCGGTTTTTGGTCACATTTACAGGAGAATAAAAGAACAAAAGCTCTGGTTTCTCCTTGCTAATAAGGGTAGCTACTGTATTGGTACTGTATTAATACTGTATTTGAGGCAGTTACAGTAAAGTTATAATCAAATTGTCCATTTATGACGTCATAAACAGATATTATAGGCTACGTTCACACACCTTCACAGGGTTTGATGCACAATTTTTTCTGCTCACGTTTACTATAAATTGGCCTTTTTTAAAATATCTGGTGTCTGTTGGCTAGGAGACAAGGGTTCAATTCCACCCTCGGCCATCTCTGTGTGGAATTTGCATGTTCTCCCCGTGCATGCGTGGGTTTTCTCCGGGTACTCCGGTTTCCTCCCACATTCCAAAAACATGCTAGGTTAATTGGCGACTCCAAATTGTCCCTAGGTATGAATGTGAGTGTGAATGGTTGTTTGTCTATATGTGCCCTGTGATTGGCTGGCGACCAGTCCAGGGTGTACCCTGCCTCTCGCCCGAAGACACTCCAGCACCCCCGCGACCCTCATGAGGAAAAGCGGTCGAAAATGAATGAATGAATGAATGGTGTCTGTTGAGGGTAGGACAACACATACATACTAAATGTATTCTAATTAAGAAAAGGTCATGCTTAGTGTGATACTTACATACAACAACCAAAACTGAAAAATAACTAACAGATGTGAACTTTAATTCCAGCAGCTGACCAAACCTCAACATTTTTTTTTTCCTGGAGAATTTCACGCCTCTAAAAAGCCTCATTTCTACAGCCGCAGCAGACAAGACTGAAACAACAAATGGCGTCACCGTTAATGTTTGCTTACCAAGAGAACATCTGAACACGATGCAGACTGAAGCCATTAAAGGAGCCACATGCTGAGCATATGCTTTTCTGCTTCATCGTTTATCATTTTTTAATATATATACTTACATCTCATGCACTGGATGTTATTAGACTGTGCAGGTGCACCTAATAATGCTGTTGGTTCGTGTTCACTGAATTCCCTGTTGTAGAATACAGATTTTTTTGCTCAATGTGAAAAAATTCGTAAAAAATAAATAATAAAAAACAAAAAAAATACTGCATTATCATTGTGCAAAAAAAATCTAAAAATCCAGTTTTCAGTTTCTTTAAGAATTTGTTGCAATTATTTGTTTTTTTATATTTTTATATATTTTTTAAAATACCTGTTTTTTACATTACTATTTTAATTTTATTTTAATATTTTTATTTTATATCTCAATTTTAATGTTATTATTATTTTTTTTAAATATTTTATTATCATTATTTTCTGTCCCTCTTGCCTCCCAGTTAAGAGGTCCGCCATAGACGCAGCCGAGACCCAACACATGCACACACACACACACACACACACACACACACACATGCTCACAGGTTGTGACCAGTCAAGCGTATAAAAGTCTTCAGCCTTCACTAAAAATAGCTGTGGTGCGTTTGTGTGTCTGCACATTTATTTATACAGTCCGCTCACATGCTTGAAAACAAAGAATTTGCCAAAGATCACAGCGGCTGAGGACCCCCGAGGCACTTGAACGTTGCAGATGTTGACACGTCAGGTTAACTGTTGCGAAATAGTGCTGCAGATAAGAGCACGCACACATGCGCACCACACACACACACACAAAACGTGTGAAATGCACGCCTTTGCAGCCGAACGCTTGTTTGTCCAAACACGCACGTGTGAAGGTGGACACGTGGGCCAACAAACATGTCTTTAACCAACGTCAGGTCACATTATCACTCTCTGCGTCAGGTGCGCTTTTTTTCCAGCACAGATACACAAGAGGTATGTCATTGCGAAATTATTTTGTATAAACAAATGCCACTGTCATGAATACATTTTAGTAAGTGCACAAACAAAGTTTTACAGGTTCAATGTCAAAATGGATTTATTGGATTTATTAATGTGCTAACGAATCCCCAGGGATACTGCCTAGCAACAAGTCACAGTGCAAATGTGTGGCATGACCAGAAACAGCTGAGTTACTTGGTTCAGCCAATTTTATCCAAGAAGAGACTGAGGGCCATGGCTGCAAAATGGAGACTATGGAGACTACTAAATATCCCATCCAAATGTTACAATAAATGGCTACATGTTGGACCAGGGGGCTGCACGGCGGTCAAGTGGTTAGCGCACAGACCTCACAGCTAGGAGACCCAAGTTCAATCCCACCCTCGGGCATCTCTTTGTGGAGTTTGCTTGTTCTCCCCGTGCATGCGTGGGTTTTCTCCGGGTACTCCGGTTTCCTCCCACATTCCAAAAACATGCTAGGTTAATTGGTCACTCCAAATTGTCCATAGGTATGAATGTGAGTGTGAATGGTTGTTTGTCTATATGTGCCACCAGTCCAAGGTGTACCCCGCCTCTCGCAAAAAGACAGCTGGGATAGGCTCCAGCACCCCGTGCAACCCTCGTGAGGATAAGCGGTAGAAAATGAATGAATGAATGTTCTTCCCATGCATGGGTTTTCTCCGGGTATTCTGCTTTCCTCCACATTCCTAAAGCATGTATTTGCCCTGCCAGTCCAGGGTATACGCCGCCTAAGTGGCATAGAAAATGGATGGATGGACTTCAGTTATGCTTTAAGGAAAAAGTAACAGTAATAGGAACAGTCAGGAAGTGAGCACCAAGCAAACAGAAAACAAAACATGCTAGGTTAATTAGCCACTCCAAATAGGTATGAATATGAGTGTGAATGGTTGTTTGTCTATATGTGCCCTGTGATTGGTTGGCCACCAGTACCCTGCCTCTTGCCTCTTGGTGTTGTCTATGGAAATGCATCATCAGCAAGTACAGGTGTTCAGGTCAACGAGGCTGCCTCACAAAAATGGTCCAAATTGTCTGAATCTGGCACAACAAAGCCTACATTCCTCCGCTGCTTCCTGCAGCAACAAACCCAATCAAAGAACAATATTTTAGCTATGGAGACATTCTTGACCCAGTCAACCCAAAACAACGTCCTCCAGACATGAGGAATTGGTCCTTCCCTTCTCACGCGTCATCTGACTCCTCCTCGGCGGCTTCTTTCCTTCCAAGTTGTAAAGTTGCCGCCAAGGCCATGTTACCGAGACTCAAACAATGTTCCTGCTGCATGAACACCACTGGTCCAAATTGGAAATGCTAAAGCTACTTACCATTAATTTTCTACCGCTTATCCTCACAAGGGTCGCGGGGGTGCTGGAGCCTATCCCAGCTGTCTTCGGGCGAGAGGCGGGGTACACCCTGGACTGGTCGCCAGCCATTCATAGGGCACATATAGACAAACGACCATTCACACTCACATTCATACCTATGGACAATTTGGAGTGGCCAATTAACCTAGCATGTTTTTGGAATGTGGGAGGAAACCGGAGTACCCGGAGAAAACCCACGCATGCACGGGGAGAACATGCAAACTCCACACAGAGATGGCCGAGGGTGGAATTGAACCGTCATCTCCTAGCTGTGAGGTCTGTGCGCTAACCACTAGACCACCGTGCCGCCCCATTGGATAATCAATTAATCATCAATTAATCGATGAACTGTTGCGCTTTTACATTTTGTAGTTTGTTACCTAACTGCAGAAATGATCCGTTTTTACGTCTTTGTTTTTTTTATAAGAAAAACTGAAGTTGATGCTGAAAGTGAAGAGTCGTGCTTTTCGTATTTTTAATGAGGTCATAAAACCTCTCTGGGAAAAGGGCACAAAAACTGGACTCCCGCTAGCTGCAAAAATACCACCTTGCTTATACGAAATGTAATAGTTTTCCTATTGTGTAACCGGGCGAAAGGATCGCAAAAATCAAAACAAATATATGCGCACAGCTAGCAGCGAGTGTTTTTAGACCTGGAAGCGTGATAAGCTCTCCCTGGTAGATCTTGGCACGGACCACAGAAACATTCTCCTGCCGTGAGAGGCCTTTGTAGGACTCGGATAACATAAACCCAAAGTCATATCTAAACAAGGAGACACTGGAGAGTGATCACAAACCGAAATAGCCACCTCCGCTTCCAGGGTTTTCAACCTTGAACAGAGCATTCCCAGCTTTCGTTGCGTAACCACCGAGCTCTCGATCTCATTGTCTTTGCCACAGGAAATGTTTGTCCAACTTTCTTGCAAATAAAGGAAATATTTGGGCTAAAATGAAGGCTGGTATGCCGAGCGATGAGAAGACTGTAAGCGCCAGGCCATAATAATCGCAAATATCAGAGAATGAACCCAATGACCCATAGACAGGATACTGACTCATTATATCCTCAAGCTACATCGTCAACACACCAACAAAAGACGCATTGTCTGCACACTTGATTACAGTAGTGTGTGTATGTGTGTGTGTGTGTGTGTTTCTACACACACTGCTCAGGAGATGGCTGCTTCCTGCTTGTCACAGGATGTTAACGCCTGAACGTCATTTCTCAGACCTCCTCAAAGAAGTGATCGAGTTACCCAGTCGCGGGACTGGCGCTGTCCAATAAAATATTACGGGCATTTTCGGAGTCATGCTGACCTTTCTAGGATGTCACGCCAAGGTCAGACGGAGGACAGACCGCCATACTCTACATGCATTACACCACTGGCTCTGATGGTAATACTTGAGTTGTATTAAAGGAAAACCTAAAAGACCGACAACTGAAACAGATTTTCCGATAAAAAGTCAAATAAATCCATGTAATTCCAATCGTAAAATCGTTCTCAAATACATAAATATTGGGTTCCATGAATGTAAACATTAGCATCCATTGATTGGTCCTGATGTTGCAACAGGTCGACAGTACCATTGTCGCATCAAACAAGGTCGGAATGTTGTCAGGATGCTTTTGGCTCGTGACAGCCAAACATACAAGATAAACAAAGCACCGGAATCTCTAAACGCCTCTTCCAGGAAAGAGCGTCAAGATCAGATGTCGGGCATCAGGAACTGGAATGTTGTCAGCCACAAACACGCCAGTGATGCAGGTCACGCACCTTCCCGTGTAGATGTTTGTGCTTCTTCTGGATGTAAACAACACGTAACACGGAACATCGGAGTGTTTTAAAGCCATAAACGGCCACAAAACAACCAATGACTTAAGACCTTTCGTCTATGGGGGCTTTCGTGTGTGGTCGGAATCCGTATGCATTTGGAAATGTGGTAGTTCGGTTTCTTCTAACACTTATGGAAGCTATTCTGCTTCTGTTCCGGCGGTTCCGGTATGAAAGCGCTACAAACCTACATGCTAACCGGAAGATGGTTGCTGAGTCAACGGTATAGAAACAACCGTTGGATGTCCTTCTCATCATATGTCCCGGACTTGGGACATTTAAATCATAGAGTTTGACGTCATACCAGAATTTTGCTGTCAAGCAGTGATCTTTCGGTACATTTGGGGAGCAAAAGGACCTTGAGCCCGATTGTCCCGCCTCCCTTCCTGCCAGGCCATCATGTGTGCTCCCATCATTGTTTGCATTGACCAGAACTGCCACTGATTGTGTGTCCATGAGTGCTTGTGTGTAGAAAATTCAGCCTGGGTTTGCAAGCATGGGATGCAACTTTTTCCTGATACCTTGTGTATGTACCGTGTATTTACCATGTATGTACTGTGTATGTACCATGTATATACCGCGTGTGTACCGCGTGTGTACCGCATGTGTACTGGGAAAGTACCGCCTATGTACCGTGTATGTATCACGTATGTGCCGCATGTGTACCGTGTGTGTACTGCATATGTACTGCATATGTACCGCGTATGTACCGGGAAAGTACCGTGTTTGTCCTGGGAAAGTACCGTGTATGTACCGTGCATGTACCGTGCATCTGGCTTGTATGTACCGCATATGTACATGTATGTACCGTGTATGTACCGCATATGTACCGCATGTGTACCACATGTGTACCGCGTATGTACCGGGAAAGTACTGTGTATGTACTGGGAAAGTATTGTGTATGTACCATGCATGTACCGTGCATGTACCGTGCATGTACCTCATATGTACCGTGTATGTACCGCGTATGTACCACATATGTACTGCGTGTGTATCGTGTGTGCCAAGTGTGTACCGCGTATGTACCGCATATATACCGCATATGTACTGGGAAAGTACCGTGTTTGTCCTGGGAAAGTACTGTGTATGTACCTCATATGTACCGTGTATGTACCGCGTATGTACCACATATGTACCGCGTGCGTACCGCGTATGTACCGGGAAAGTACCGTGTATGTACTGGGAAAGTATTGTGTATGTACCATGCATGTCGCGTATGTGGCGCATATGTGCCGCGCATGTGTACCGCTTATGTATTGTGTATGTACTGCGTATGTACCGCATATGTACTGCATATGTACCGCGTATGTACCGCGTATGTACTGGGAAAGTACCATGTATGTACCATGCATGTACCGCGTATGTACCGCGTATGTGCCGCGTATGTGCCGCGTATGTACCACGTATGTACCACGTATGTACCGTTCAGACTGCCGAGTGCACCACAGGTGTTCGCGTGTTGTTGCAAGTGTCAGTGGAGCTACAATGTCATTTAAGCTCACTCCCAGCAGGCTCAAGAAACGTCTGGCTTACTCATTCACTTGGTGTCCAAGTGTAATGACGCCATAACAACTTTATTGTAACCCGCTCCTGGTTCTAGACATAATAGCACTATGGCAACAACCGCTGTAAACATTGCCACTCAAACACACATGACGCAGCAATGAAGGTCTTCTGGATCATCTCCTTCATAAGGTAAACATCAGCACAGGCCATCATTATACCAGCGACTGCATAAACTCGACAGCACGAGTTGAAGACTTACGTACAGTCAGTGCCAATGTAGCTTTTTTGTGTTCGTACGATTTCTTCTTTAATTCTTGTGTTCGGCGATTTCCAAACTAAATACATTTTAACAAAATTTAAAAAATGTTTTTACTATATGTTGAAATGCCTGAGCAAGAACTGGGTGTGAATGCTAACTAATCAAAGGGACTTTAACACAATATTGCTCAAATCTGCATGCATGGTAATTGAGACAATGTCCTATACAGTACAGTACTGTATTAAATAGTATAGGATAGTATTGTATTGTATTTCATGGCAAACACTTACCAAAATGTATGACCTTTACTTTTAGAGCAATTCTACCTTCCACTGCCATACGAGCACTTTGTAGATGGGGAAAGTTCCAACTCTAGAGTGGGAGAGCTCACTTAAGATGTTTATTGGAAGGACGGCGGTTACCAAAATTTATTGCAAACCCTCCAGTTAAACACCATAAATGGCGTTGCAATTAAGTTAAGCTTCTTGGCTGGCGGAACACGGTGTTGACTGCGGCGTTCGTGGTTACGCTCTTTGTAAATATTTACCTGTTGCATGTTCAGCATTTCAGCGGACACTTCCAACCTTGCCGTGTCCCACATTGATTTGAACCCCGGAGAACTTTTGTGCAGGCCTTTGAGTAAACAACGAGGGGGTGGGTGGGGATTTTAGAGATTAAAATGATCATTGGCCGTTTCGGAACGTGCTGTTAGTGATGAGTACCATGTCTGGGTCTACATGGTACGATCTTCTAGACAAAACATGACTCATCACCCCGACATATTAACCCATCTTTTCCAATGAAATTATTCATTAAAGCTATTTTTAGCTCGGGTCACGTGCGTGGTCCCGTGTGTGTGATGCATAGAGGTAAGGCATGAGTTGCAACAACACATTTGTCACACAAAGTGGTGTACTGAAGGCTACCCCCCCCCAACGAAAATAGACAGATATTTTTGTTCTAGGGCCAAAACAGTGACTTCAGTTTCCAGTCACTGCTTTTCACTAAAGTGTAACTCTGGGAAATTGCGGGTACAAAAGGGTGCAAAGTGCATGCGGACTAATTATTATTAGGCATCACTGAATGCGTTTTTGTGTTGTTTTTTAGCAATAAACTCAGCATGGATTAGAAAACGATGGTTTAGTAAGAATGGCTTTTAGCTTCTATATATTATATGTGTTTGGACCACAGCATGTATGAACATAATATAGCCAGTTTCCTTAAATATGAGCCGTCTATGTTGAATTTTGGTATAACTGGAGTTTGTACTCCAAATTTATTCACTAAAGAATAAATATAATTTTTAATATTATTAGAGCCCTCTACACACGGAAGGAAGTACTATTTACACCTGTTTAGTTGTACTGTACTCCTGTCAAAGCATGGACGGAACTTAGTGGTTAACTTCCAGTACGCCCACTGTGTTCCCGTCTGAGCGCGCCGCCACCGTGACGTTAACGCCGCACACGCTATTTACACGTTTTTCAAACAAATATTTTACGGCCCGTAAACATTCAATGTTTGGCTAAAAGCATCTGTTGGAACGTCTCAGGAAATGTTCATAAACAGGAAGACGTCTAACTAAAAGTGAGGGAGGGCTTTTGTTGTTAGGGTGGTGTCAGAAAGAAAACAGTTAACGTTTTTTTGCTAGTAATATGCAATATTTCACATCATTGGAGTAATGCTTTAATGGCTATTTCCTGATATTATATAGGGAAATATAGTTGGTATATATAGCATATATATATGGAGTAAACTGGCTGCAGGTTTCTATCCCATTGAAAAAAAGGGTGGTATATATTTTACAACAATTATCACTCCTTCCCTCTTTCACTACCGCTGGCTAGCATACGTTAACAAAAATGGTTTCAGCAGGGGCGTCAGTAGGTTCTGAGGACAGAGGGGGCTTAGCCCCCTGGAGATGCACAGGATATGAATGAATGTAGTAGACAGTCAAAAAAAAAAAAAAAAAAAATCCCAAAACCAAATAAGGAATAAGAACCAGGATATAACTTTCCCACTTTTGGACAGATTTAGTAGAGATACTCAATTGTTTTAGGCCACCATTAAATGTACACAAGTACACACAATCTACACTGCAAAACCGCCGCTCAAGCTCTGCAACCATTTGCCCTGTTATATAATATTGGTCAGAGATTTTTTTTTGTAATAAAAATTTTAAAAATCAATTAAAAAATACAAAAAATAAAATCGATAAAAAATATCTAATTATTTAGGGGGCCTTACGAACATTTTAGGGCAGGGGTCAAATGTGGCCCGCAGGACACTAGTTTGAGGCCCCCGCCTTGATATGAAAGTTTAATATTAGTGCGTCCCGCGCAAATTTGATATGGATGCTGTATGGTATCATGTACCCAGAAAAAATTATTACGTTTGATTAATGTTCATGTTAAAGGTTAAATAACTGTTAATAGTTATCCTCCCTATCCGTGTGGAAGTGGTACGTTTTTGGCTATTTATGTTTAAAGGAAATAACTTGAAGGCTACCGTTTAGGTCGCTAGCTCTCTAGTTTGCGAGTTAGCATGTGTCTCAAGACCCTGCAGTTGCGCAATATGTAAATAAAAAAAGTATAAATGTGACTATAGTCGTGTTTTGTCATGTCTACAGGGCTCTAATAATGCTTTGTTCATTTTAATCTGAAAAAATAATTTGTCTACCCATCAACTATATGTGGTTTCTTAAGTTTTTATTATTTGCCGTTTTATTATTATTATTATATTTATTTATTTATTCATTACTGATTGATTTTCTTTTTTCTTGATTTTATTTATTTTTCATCTTATTTTGTGCAGAAAAATAAAAATTAAGATATTTGAGAACAGTGGGATGTTTTATCAGAGCTTTTATTTTTATAGTTTTTAATAAATGCGTTTTGGGTTTTTTTGGAAAACCTGATGCGGCCCAGTCTCACCCAGACCCTAGCTCCAGTGGCCCACAGGTAAATTGAGTTTGAGACCCTGTTTTAGGGGGTCTGAAGCCCCTCTAAAATATGCGCCACTGGGTTTCAGAAAACAGATTGTACAAAAACGGGACGGGACAAAAGCAGAACAAGGTGGGATATAAATTGGTGGGCTGGGGCAGTATCCCAACCATGACACCTTCACTTGGATATGTAATTTTAGAAAAGTGAAACTGATTACTGTCATTTGACTGTCAATGCCCGTGGTTCCAGGCAACCATGGGAGACTCGTACTGGAACTTTCATGCGTCAGACAATCAAATTAAAGTGACAATATTATTGTCTCTGGTCTCTGCTCGCTAAAAATGTCAGGAGAAGGTGAGGAGAAGGTGCAGAGCGGAAAGAACGACGTTTGTTGAAGGGGACGTAAACACTCCCAGGCAAGAAGAGGTCATCACAGATGTAGCGCCATGCGGCTCTTTGCTTAGATGGTTGCTGGTTCACTCATTTGCATACTTCTGTACTTATTATTATATTCATAGCTTTTTTACCTCATAAAAGTGAGTACACCCTTCATTTTTCAGCAAACTATCTTGTGAAGGGACAATACTATGAAATATAAAATTGCTATACAAGCTGTCCATGGACTACTCTAAAGCATAGGCATAAGTTATATTTGTATAATCTTGTCCCTTGAGGAGATATGATGTGATAAAAACGATGTGTGAAGTGACACATGACATTAAATAGTGGAAGCTTTGTGTCCATGACGCGAGTGGGTGGTCAAGTTAGCCTCGACACTCTCTCTCTCTCTCTCTCTCTCTCTCTCTCTCTCTCTCTCTCTCTCTCTCTCTCTCTCTCACACACACACACACACACACACACACACACACACACACACACACATCCACTCACAATGCCATTTAAGGCTGCTGAATGTGCTGACAGCCTCGCTGCAAAAGCAGATAGATAAGACGGAGCCCCGGCCTGTGAAGTCCAACACTGATGGAGTGTTTTCTACGACTGTCTTGTGTTGAAGTTGAAATATATAAATAGCATGGAGATAATGGCCACTCTGCATCCCACTTAGCATGTGATAACTCAGAGTGAGGTTGTGAAACATGTCACAAAACCTGCATGGCGAGAGAAGTGTGTACTTGGAAAGTGTTGGACTGCTTTTAAGAAGGCTGACGTGATGCTAATGTGATGAATGCCTCCCTCTGTTGGACGACTGATGAAACTGCAGCTTCTTTTTATGCAGTGCTGCCTGTACGTTTCAGTTAGCAATGACTGACATTTTGCTCACTTCCTAACATATAAATAGTAGATAGTAGATGAAAGAAAATGTGTTAACATTAAAATAACATATATGAGACCAAAATCAATCCGTTAAAATGAACTATTTTCACTTTTTTATATTGTGAATCAAATCGTCCGTAGTGTTTTTTTTAAGGTTGATGGAGACTTCCTGCCATTATTCCTCCACAATAAAACATGACCAGGATGCACTTGTTCTATGCTGCCACTTGAGGTCACTGTTGCCAAAGACGCCAGGGGAGCTTTTTATAATGTTTCCAGTGTTGGAGAAACACTGCGTTTAAGTGAATACACATACTAGCTAATATTTTCATTTTTTTGTAGCAAAAATGAGCATTACTGGATATACAGTAGCGGTTCTTGCAATGGGCCGTACGGGCAGTTCCCCAGGGTGCCGTGGAGTGGGAAAGAAAAAATAATCTATTTACCAATGCCCCGCTCTCTCACCCCCGTGCCCCTTTACCTCAGCCTTCAGGTCAAGTAAAGGTACAAAATGGCGGTTGGGGGCGCTACAGCGCTACAGGACCTCAATGGTTGTCGGCCTTCATAACAAAATAACAAAAACTGCTCCAAAAGTCTTGGACACTAACCTTGCAATAAACCGTGCAATAAACCCATGACTGGACCAACATGTACACATGACCTTGATGTGTCCTTGATATGCTCATGTGTACTTTTGATGCTGCAAACCTACAATTTCCCACCTTGTAGGACTAATAAAGGCATATCAGTTGAAACTATGCTTCACTAGGGACACGGGTATGCTGGAGCCTATCCCAGTCACCCCTGACTGGAGGCCAGCCAATCACAGGGAAGATGTGCCACTTTAGGGTCAGATTTAGGTTATGTCTGGAAATGGCGTTTGAGAAGGTATTACGTCAACGACGCATCCCGACAACTGTACGAGACGGAAGTGTGTGTCTGGCGAATGAAAGCTTTGGATTTAAATGGCGGGTCATATCAAGGTCATGTCTGTTTTTAACGTCTCCTGTGTGTTAGGATGCATCCTCGCCACTGAAGCAACAAAAGACAACCCCTACTTAGGAGATATCTGTATTCCACGTGTACTAGTTTCCAACGCATCCTGACCACGACCCCTAGGGGGCGCACAGTGGGGTGCCCTGTGTGCTATGAATGTACTTACCTTTCTGCCGGCGAAAAGCATACACAGCTGATGCATGGAGCCGCCGTTCTTGGTCAGCTCTTTCTTCAGCGTCTTCGGCGAGGGGAGCGTCCAGCCGCCCTTGTGTCGGGCCCCGCCCACCTCCAAGCAGTTGATGGCATTGTCGGAGGTGAAACATGGCGTGCGGGGGTCCTGCAGGAGGCTGCCCTCGCTATGGGTGCGCCTGCGCAGGGAGTTCTGCACACTAAGCCCGCCCCCTCCGTGCTTCTCGCAGGTGGCGCCTTCCACCATGGAGCGGCGTTTGCTGTCAGTGCGCTGCAGGTAGGCATCGTCGCTGTCGTCCTCTTCCTCTTCCTCATCAGAGTCGTCGTCGTCCTCCTCGTCGTATTCTTCTTCGTCCGTGTTGGGGGAGGACAGGGCGTCGGCACTGAAGGAGCGGTCCAGGCGCAGCTCTGGAATAACAAATGAGGACGATGACGAGGAAGGTGGGGCGTTGGTGTCGGGCGGCTCAGAGGCGTTGTCCTCATCTGGGTTGGACACCACCAGGTTGATTTCTTCGTCTTGCTCGACGTCATCATCCTCTCTCTCCTCCAGCTCACTCTTCCGGCTGGCACCATCTTCATCCTCATACGCTCTCCTGTCCTCTCTCCAGATCTCCATTTCATGTCCGTCCATACTTTTCCAGTCCTCTCCCTCGGTGGAAGGCGGTGGCGTGGGGGGAACCTTATGACGCTCCTCTGAGCCCCCCAGGCTCCCGAGGGGCAGGTACACCTCATGCAGGGGGGTGAGCGGCTCCGAGGGGTGAGGGCTGCTTAAGGTTAAAGGTTCCGAGGGGCTGGACGGATACAGGCTGCTCTCCTCGCCTTCGGAAACCCGGCCTGGCAGGTGGAGGCAGACCCCCCCTCGGTCGACCCCGACTCCACCCAGCTCACAAGATGCGGCATCCACCTTTGGCTCCAACATCTGTAGAGGAAGAGAAGACGTCAAAGTTAGTCATTACTCAGCTTAAGCATGATACATGCGGCCTAATGTTGATTCTAGCAAACTCTATCCGTGCTATTAAGGCTAGCTGAGCAGCTTACTGCTATGACAACATTGGTTCTGTTGCTGCAGTGTTGCACAATACTGCAAAAATACTACAAAAATTTTACCACTTTGCTCTATCATGGTTTTTTTTAAATAATATCATATAATGTTATTCATTCATTTTCTACCGCTTATCCTCACGAGGGTCGCGGGGGTGCTGGAGCCTATCCCAACTGTCTTGGGGCAAGAGGCGGGGTACACCCTGGACTGGTGGCCAGCCAATCACAGGGCACATATAGACAAACAACCATTCACACTCACATTCATACCTATGGACAACTCGACCGAATAATTTTCACAATATATGAATATGTGGGCGGTCGAGTGGTTAGCGCGCAGACCTCACAGCTAGGAGACCAGGGTTCGATTCCACCCTCGGCCATCTCTGTGTGGAGTTTGCATGTTCTCCCCGTGCATGTGTGGGTTTTCTCCGGGTACTCCGGTTTCCTCCCACATTCCAAAAACATGCTAGGTTAATTGGCGACTCCAAATAGTCCATAGGTATGAATGTGAGTGTGAATGGTTGTTTGTCTATATGTGCCCTGTGATTGGCTGGCGACCAGTCCAGGGTGTACCCCGCCTCTCGCCCGAAGACAGCTGGGATAGGCTCCAGCACGCCCGCGACCCTTGTGAGGAAAAGCGGTAGAAAATGAATGAATGAATGAAAATGCAACAGATACATGCTAATGTAATGTATAAGTAATGATACTTAATATATGCTATGGACATCCATTTTTGACGTTTGTGGCCAAAACAAGGCAGTTTTTGTCATGTTTTGGTTACTAACTTGGCCCCTTAAGGTCTGCGCGCTAACCGCTCGGCCACCGTGCAGCCTCTTAAATAATATCACATAATACATATATTTTTTGAAGGTGTTAATTCATATTAATTCATGTCTAGAGGACTCTGATCATGTTAAAATCCGTATTTAGAAGGTCGTAAACAAGGATTACTTTTCTTTTCCATTTTCTCATGCACTCCAAATCATGATTAAAGTATAAAAAAAAAAATCTCCAAAAATGTCCAGATTTCATAATGACTACAAAAGTACCCTTACATTAGGAATGACAGTCGGTTCAACCTGTAACCACAACAATGCCACATATTGTCTGCCTGTTTCAGGGTGGTGCTAAAGACAAATGGTCTGCAATAAACCGCAGTGTGAGAAAAACAAAAACAATCCACGATACCCCTGAGCATCGCAATGCATCCTGAAAGCGCTTCTTCTCGCCATTACCGCTCATCACGACCGCACAGAGCTTCGCCATGATGCAACTACACGGCTCCTGTCATTACAGAGTATCGGGAAATAACAATATCGTCCATGTTTGCTGGGCTCCGGCGTACACGTCAATGCACACCAACACGTTCAAACCTCGTAGGACACGTCTCCAAAATGCGCCTTTAACCTCTTCCAGCCCACAGAGTGGTCGGCGGATGGATCATTACGAATACATCGTGAGTGGGCAAACACGGTCCACACCCACATAATCATATTTCAGTTTTGGCTTCTTGAAATGAATTTTTAATACTGATTGTGCACCAAACTGCTGCATGGTGACCTTATTGCATTACCAATGTCTTCAGCTAATGACCAAACTACTGAGATGGAAAACGATGCTTTTGTACGGGTAAGGCGTTATTGCACACTTACTTCTAAAGCACTTTATTGTCATACTGGGGCCCACACATCAACATGAGCGTAAAAATGAAGCACCGCCACTTAAAAAAAAGGTCTAAAAGTTGAGCTTTATGCCTGCAAAGTTTTAGAGTGAACTACTTGACACCATGTTGGCCCCCCTCCAGGAGGGCTCCTACAAAGTCGGCATTGAAATACATTAAAAGGAGTGATGGGTGGCGTGGGTTGAGAATGTAAGCTTGCAAACAAAGAAGAGGGTGGCTGGCAGGGAAAAGACTTCTGGGATGATTTATGCTAATGCTAATTCGTAATGGTTGCATTTATTTCAGATGTGCTCATTTTTCCACTCTTTGTGTAGAGTTGTGGTCTCCTTTAGAGCAGCTACACACAATAACCCGCACGGAAAACATTTTTGATCTTCCAGAATCTGCACCTATTCCAGCTGTATTTCTTTGGATTTGTGCTTCCTGCCAAAAACGCTCTGTTTTAATTTATTCCGCCTCCGGGCACGCCCACTCCGCTGCATTTGGTCACACACCCAAAGTGCTTCCTAACTATGAACCATATAAGGAAGTCACAGAGGGGCGCTTTGTGACATCACAAAGGAACACTTTGACCACACCTTTTCAAAACCAAACTTCTTTCAGGGCTCAAACCTCATGATCTGAAAATGTGGCATGGTTTATCACCAAAATAGAACATTCTAACTACATTTATAGGTCAGAAAAGTGGGAAAAGCATCATAGGTCCCCTTTAACAATGAAAAGAACGTCACATGTTTAAACTCACGCAATTCAACATGTCTGAAAAGAAATTGGAAGAAGCAGATCTTATTTAATCCGAGCAATTACTATCATAGTTGGGTCACTTCCTGTGTTGACACTTGCATAACAGGGACAGAATATATAGTATATATAAAGTATATAGTATTTACAGTATAAAAATAAATTGATGCTTTATGGGATGAGGAAAAGAACAGAAGCAAAATAGGTGCTAAAATAAATAAATAATTAATAGTAATAGTTTCCAAATTATATATAAAAATGACAGAAATGTTACGTAATATATAAATAAATACAGGATATAACCTTATATAAACTTATTACTTTTAAATACATTTTAGGTGAAATACATTTGGGATAAATGTTATCAAACAGTATGAAGATTACATAGAAAAAAGCATCGATGTATGTATCAACAATGTTTAACAAACAGAATGTAGTCTTTGGAGGAGAGCGTAAGCGACTACGTAAGACCAGACATGGAGCGGAACCGAAGCAGGGTCCATTAAAAGGCACATTTGTTATTTACTGGACTCGTGAGTGGATCTATGAATTAATAAGATGAATCCGGGCAAATCAATTCGGCCTTCTTTGAGTTGCGCTGCGAGCCTCGTGAAAGGGCCTCATTGTGCTCGCCGGCTTGACCCATGACGACGGGCGGTAGTCACAAGACGCCGCGCTCTAATTGGAGAGAAGGCCGAGCTGTTTGCGCGCTTCTGAAGCAGCTCAAATTAGTTTTTCCCTCAAGACTGTCTCACCTCGGACATGCTGGCGTCTCAACTTTTCACCTTTGACGTATGCACAGCTTCGATTTACTGTAAGTGTGGATGAACCACATGGCTGTATGTTGATGAAAAAGGACAACATCACACTGATAATATTGGTTTTTATATTCTACATTGTAACAGTTACCAATTCACAACAGTCCGCTTTGCAAAAAAGCCGTAATCAGCAGTAGAAACAGAACAGAAATGGTTGTTTGACATGAAAATAACTAACTATTTATTTAAAAATATTATTTATATAACACCATGAACTATTTGGAACTGAACTCTGTGTGCACATGCGTGTGAGCAAGTTAAATTTCCATTCAATACGTAACCTTCTGCATACTACACTTTAATTGATTTGGTTAAAGTATGTTTCGGTTTGAGTTGGACTTTATGAGATGAGACTAATAACGCTAACCAAGGTTGCACTGTATTTCAAAGCAGTTAAAAGTTTGGACATTTTCGGTAGTCTTTATAGCATCCCCGAAAAATACAGGGTTTTTTTGTGTATTTGTGTATTTTTTTTTCCGAATATAACACCAACAAAGACTGACCAAGACAAGTCGTCTTATATTTGGAGTGTCGAGATTTAAACACGCAGACCAACAGGAAATGGCAAGGAGAGTGACTTTTTCTTCCGGTTTTCCAAAAACAGGTCTTGGAAAAGATAGGTCGTCTTATATTCAAGGTTGTCTTATTTTAACAACTTGTTTTAACAAATAGCAGAGTGCTTGTTAAAATGATTTACATATGTTTACATACAGTAGTATTCAACTACATAAGTCAGTATGAATACTTTTCTTATACTTATGTAGGCTCTTATCTAATTGTTGGTGCTTTTGGTCTTTTGACCCTATATTATTTATATCATGTTCCGGTTTGCCCTTTCAGTGTTTTGTCTTATTTACCACACGTTCCAGCCTGTTGTCCGTCTACTGTTTGCACAGCACTGTGGTCAGCTTCGGTTGTTTTAAAACGACCAACATAAATCCCTTTGATTTGATGCTCTACTGCGCTGCCAGCGGATTGAATAAATAACATAACATCCAATAACACATCCATGACCAAAAATGTCGGCTTGTTGCATGACATCAGTGATTTAGCCCGTAGAGAAGAATGCTCGGCGCTCCAGATGAAGCTCTGTCCCAGTGTGCAAACACACCTTTTGCTTCTGAGTGTATAGATTTGTCTCTGCTTAGGAGGTAATGTGATGAATTCAAACAATAAGAGCCAAACGATGATCAAGCTTTGATGAAAGCTAATGACTTTGTGCCAGTTTGCCTCACATCCTTCTTAAAAATGGTACCCGTTATGTCACTGTATGGTCATATCACCTTGTACTTCGGTACGTGACAAAAAATAAATAAAAATCCAAGATAAAATAAAAAAAAAATTATTTTTTAAATTAAAAAAATATATAAATTAAATTGATTTTTTTTTTTTAAATAAATTATATTAGGAAAGCATTATGTCACTGTATGGTCATATCACCTTGTACTTCGGTACGTGACAAAAAATAAATAAAAATCCAAAATAAAAAAAAATGATTTTTTTTATTAATAAAACATAGAATAAAAAATTAAATACATAAATTAAAAAAAATGTAATAAATTATATTAGGAAAGCAGGAAGTGAACAAATGAGTTAAAAGAGTTACTGATTATAAAAGTACCAGATGGAGGGGTAGGATTTAATAAGCTTTGCTTCTTGCTACTCCTTTTGGACATGTGGAACTGTGAACTGATTATGTGATGCATTCAATTGTAATCTGAAGCATGTTCAAATGAAATTAAACCATTACAATTACCAAAAACATCAGACTGACAGCAGAGCTTTTTCGTGCTTCCCGTTTCCCCTTCAGAGTCGACTTGAAATGTCTTCTTTATGCTCATGGATACGCACATACGCCTCAAGGTAATCCAGACCTCACTACTTCCTCTTATACCCACCATGACCCCACTTAAACGCTCTCCACTAATGTCGTACATCAAGATGTATATTAACAATAAAATGCACTCTGAAAAGACTCCTGCAGGGAATTCCAGCGAGGTCAACTTACAGTTCATATATTTTTCCCCTATCCGGCACCCCGCGCCCCCTCAGCAACCACGACAGTTCCCAAATACTTGACAAGCGCTGTTGTAAAGAGATGCCATTTTAGGTCTATGTTGAAAATGTGAGTACTGCTAAAATAAAACTGCGAGCTGTTCTAAGTGCAGTAAAAAAAAAACACTGCAGTGAGTCGATGTGATATTTACATCTTGACCAGACTGACCCCCCCATCGTTCACTGTGACAGTTGAAGTTACGGACGGAGACACAATGGAGCCACCTGTCAGATACACTTGTCCCCCCCTCACATGACCCACACCGGCACTCACACACGCAACCGTCATGCGGTCTCACGTGAACGCTCCCTTCTATTATTTCAACCGGATGATCCGGAGGAGGCGTATTCATCATGAGGATGGCGCTTTGTTTACAGCTCACAAGGCACTCTAGGATAATGCTAATGGCCGACTCCATGTTGTCCGAGTGATTAAACACAAATGAACCCCTGACATGGACTCTAATTAGACACAGCAATCAGACGCACTGGTAAAAGCCAAAGAGGGTGAAAGATAGGATAACCAACACTGGAGGAGAATTCTTAACAATGGTGTTATGGAGGAGGGTAAAGAGGACGGCGGTATTTAAAGTGGAGGTGGTTAAAAACTAACAAGATGGCTTCTTCGGAAAAATAACTGTTGCCTGGGACGATAATAAAAAAATGAATCACACAATAAATCTAAATGATACTAATTTTGCCGGCCTCAATACATTATATCTGTTTTTCTTGCCTCACGTCATCATTGGTTCACAGAACAACGGCATGAACAGAGTGAGTCCTTTTGGTGTCTTTGTTTTGGTGGGTGGAGGCGGGGCCTCCTCTTCCTCTGTACAATAGTCTTATTCGATGGTTTAGTTGTTTTAATGACCTTGAAAGCATCATTTTGACACAGTAAAGAATGACATTAATTAGGGTTCCATTGTGTGTATTTTGTAGGTAACGGCTAAGGATCGACCGATACATCGGCCGGCCAATATATCAGGCCGATATTTGCGTTTTTTCCTTGTATCGGTATCGGCCGATACGTGCCCTTTTAAAATTAATAATGCCGTTTAAATGTGTTTTTAGAAAGCTGAATCCTACTGTGTTCAGTGTTTACATTTCAATAAATATTTGTTTAAACATGAGACCTGTAATATTTGTTATCATGGTCATTTTTTCATGTAAATTGAGGCATCAAAAGCAGTATCGGCCACAAATATCGGCCCAAGCAAAATCGGCCATCGGCTGAAGGTGATGGAAAAAAATCGGTATCGGCATCGGCCCCAAGAAAAAACATATCGGTCGATCCCTAGTAACGGCTACTTTGTTATACGCATTATTTGGTAAAATCGTGTTACAACAGTTCATTCGTTCATTCATTTTCTACCGCTTTTTCCTCACGAGGGTCGTGGGGGGTGCTGGAGCCTATCCCAGCTCTCTTCGGGCGAGAGGCGGGGTATACCCTGGACTGGTGGCCAGCCAATCACAGGGCACATATAGACAAACAACCATTCACGCTCACATTCATACCTATGGACAATTTGGAGTGGCCAATTAACCTAGCATGTTTTTGGAATGTGGGAGGAAACCGGAGTACCCGGAGAAAACCCACGCATGCACGGGGAGAACATGCAAACTCCACACAGAGATGGCCGAGGGTGGAATGGAACCCTGGTCTCCTAGCTGTGAGGTCTGCGCACTAACCACTCGACCGCCGTGCCGCCTGTTACTACAGTATGTGTGACAAATAAACGTGTTACATGACATTATTATGTTTTGTTATGATGTTTTTATTATGGTCGTTAGCGGTGCCGCCCTAAGACTTTTGCACACTACCGTGCAATTGTCAATATCCAAGCAGTCATTTTTTTTGAAGGTCAGACACTTGCAGCAAAAATAGAAGTGCAGGGACACACACACACATACAGGCAGCCATGGACAGTCACCCAGGGACAATCATGTGACCTCTGTCCTGCCGTTACCATGACAATAAGAGATCTATCCCAGGGGAGCAGCTGCGCTCTGCTCCAAATGTTACAGCTCCACCTATGAACTCTTGGCATCCCCGCTTTCCCTGCCTGTCGTATTTCACTGCACCTTCAGTGATGCCTTTAATTTCCTGTGGTTGTTTTTAAGTAAAGCAGAGCGTTCAGGAGAAGCCGCATCCTCACCGCCGCCGCCGCCGCCACTGATTCCCCTCCCTTCACTTTACTTACAGAAACATTAATGCTTTAATGTATCCTCTCAGCGAATCCACGCCCATTTCTCAATAAATCTGACTCGAGTCAATTAGCAACGCGGTAGGAAATACAGTACACTGTCCGACAAAAGGACATACTTCCTGTTGGCAGTCCCTCCCATCCTTCCTGCCCACCATTCAAAGCTGGATGTGTCCTAAACTAAACTGGCTGGAAGGACATTGAGATGCGACTCCAAGTCCCAACAATGCAATCTGTCTACTGTATAGATTTAATCATAAAGAACTATAAACTATTATCTACTCTGGTATTGTGTTGGCCTCAGAAGTGGGAGTGTTCCGTCCACAGGATCTCTGGTATGGGAGACCCCCAGTAGTGAGTTGGGTATCTGGTGGGACTTTCAGACGTGTTGTTGGTCAAATTGTGTAGAGAATAGTGTTACTTTGCCAACAAACCTGCCTTCTGGTGTCAGAAGTGGGATGGTTAGCTCTGAGGCCATGCCTAGCATGCCCTGGCCACAGGACCTCCGGTATGGGAGACCACTAGTAGTGGGTGGGGTTTCTGGTGGGACTTTCAGATGTGTTGTTGTTGGTCAAATTGTGTAGAGAATAGTGTTACTTTGCCAACAAATCTGCCTTATGGTGTCAGAAGCGGGATGGTTAGCTCTGAGGCCATGCCTAGCATGCCCCGGCCACAGGGCCTCCGGTATGGGAGACCCCTAGTAGCGGGTGGGATATCTGGTGGGACTTTCGGACGTGTTGTTGTTGGTCAAATTGTGTAGAGAATAATTTTACTTTGCCAAATGACCTGCCTCCCGGTATCAGAAGTGGGATGGTTGGACGGACCTTTTGAGCAGGGGACTCCAGAGGTGGGTGACGTACAAGTATCATTTGAAAGTGGTACGGGTGTACAGGTTTTCTAAGCAACCCATGATAACATTCCCTATCCCTACATTTAATACACATCACCACCTCCCGTGTTGATGTAAATATAATATAATACTACATGATACTACTAGTACATCAACAGCACACTGTACGTTCATACAGACATAATGGATGCCTGTAATGTGTGACGGGGGCTCGGGCCATATACATGATCCTTATATAGAAGCTCCATCTCCAAATGGATATATTATATGCACAGCAACGCACGGCCTCTTTTGCTGGCCAACTTCCACGCTCGGAAGAGCGATGAGGCAATCACAATCGTTTTATCCATCAGACCCGTCCATTTGGATCGTGCTTAGAAGAGAGGATATGACACGCAACGGAAAAAGGGTCCAAGGGAACAAGTGGTGAACAGGTCGATGGATCAATAAAAACAAGGAGGCGCTACCATTATTGGAGATGTTCTCTACAAGAGGAACATCTGATAAAAGTTACGTCTTGTTGAGGGATGTAGGTTGGATGTAGATGGAGAGGTTTGTGTAAAGATGCATTATTGACCAACACTGAATGTCTCTGACGTAACTTGGCTTTTTCTGCGTGACGCCGAGCAGCTGAGGACAATGTGACCACTGAGCACAACTGGAAGAGGCCTTCATAGAAAGAGATGTCTGTGTGTGCTTTCAATGGACGTGCGCTGTAGAATACGTGGCATAGATTGGCAGAATAAAGTCTCTTCTTGTTTTTTTTGTCTGTGCAATTGACCGTATATGGACAAGTCAGTCACATGGAAACGTCACCACTTTTGTCATCACCTCTTCACATCAGTGTAGTCAGGTTTAAACAACGACACTGCAAAGGTTCAGGTTCCTAAACGCAGCTCGGTGACCCAGTTTTTATTGGGTCACCATTTGTATGAGTACTTTACAGGCGCACCATTTATAAAGCTGGGGCTTTTTGATCCATGATCTTATCATAAGTGGATGTCTTTTGAGCTTTAATGATGATTATTACTATTAATGTATGCGTATGTGGGGATATTATGGCAACACCTAAGATACTTTAGTAGGTTTGCTAAATTGGGTAATTTAAGAATTTACAGGAATTAAGTGTGTATGAGAATTTTCATGCACATTTTGTTTTTGTTTTTTTTTAGAAACAACATTTGCAGAATATATGAAAACATGAATGTAGCAAAAAATTGTTTTAACATATTTAAATATTATTTTTTATTGTATTAAATAAAATAAATAATACTAATACTAATATTGTATTATACTAATACTAGTATACTACACTATTAGTAATACTAATACTAATACTAATAATGACAAATAAAATAAATATATAATAATTTAAAAAATAGATTATCATACATACATTTATTTTACTTTTGCATGCATAATTTCTTTTTATTGTTATGCTTTTTTATTTTATTATTATTATTGTTATTATTGTCATTAATATTATTATTGTCATTATTATTATTTTATTATTATTATTGTCATTATTATTATTGTCATTATTATTATCATTATTATTATTATTATCATTATTATTATCATTATTATTATTATTATTATTATTATTATTATTATTATTATTATTATTATTATTATTATTATTATTATTATTATTATTATTATTATTATTATTGTTGAACGTGTGCAACAAACCAAAAGCCACCAATACGGTAAACATGTGGCATACAGTAACTCCATAGCAGGTGGCGCTCATCCGCACTTTAAAAGGGTAGAATCGGACAAAATAGGACAAAGAAGGAAGGAGCTCCCTCTCTTCTGTTGTGTTCTTGCTGTGCATTGTGCGAGACAAACGAGAGGCTTTGTGGCGTAAAGCATCGTTTTTCCAAGGTGAGCAAATAACAAACAGCTCATTTGTTCAAGCTACGGCGAGCTACAACCAGCTGATAAATCACACTGTGTGTGCGTGTGTGTGTGTGTGTGCGAGACAATTGACACTGTCTACTATCGATCAAGGACAAGCAAAATGATAAAGAGGAGGAGAGCGGATGAGATGTTTACAGTGGAAAGTGGTCATATCATTAGTTGTGTATCAGCAGACAACAAACACAACCTGACCCCCCCACACAAATAAGTGAATAATCCCCATAATTCCCCTGGTGGGGATACCAGAAAGGCAATTACACCCAAGTGTGCTTCCTGTCCTCCTTCCCCTCTGTTTGCTCTCTCGTGTATCTCTAGGACTTGAACATGCTTTAGAGTCTTTTAATGGCTAACCCCTTCTCTCTGGCAGTGGAGGGCTAATCCATGTCACTTGCAGCTGAAATAAAACAGCCCAAACGAGATGTAAACAGCCTTGGGGGACAACTGCTTGTTTATCCCCAACGGAGGCAAGAAAATAGTGATATGTAGGAGGACGGATGGAGAGATTGGGACAAGAAGTGAAGAGAAAAAGTGAAAGAGAACACATGACAAAGTCTTCATATCTCTAAAAGGACGCCCAATGAGAGCTTGATTGCTCCCCCCCCCACCTATCTCTCCATCATCTCTCTCTGTGACCAAACCCCTCCCTGCCGTGCTGCAACAAAAACAAACACTTTCCTAGTTTAAAGTCACCAACCTGTCAAGAGGAAGTGGTCCCAAGTTAGAATCCGCTAAATGGCACCTCAGAACACATCTCCATTAAAGTGGCCTACTTCCTTTTTCGTCCAAGTGGCGTGAGTGAGAGTGTCGCTGCGTGCGATGATTGTGTCAGTGTGGGCTCGGCCAGCAGAGAGAGAAGAGAAAAGAGGATGGAGGTTGTAAGGGAAGGAGGGAGGAGGGTGGAAGGAATTATAGAGGGAGAGAAGGGGAGAGAGAGAGAGAAGAAGGTGGACTCCCAAGTGCAAGGGAAGATAACCAGAGAAGACAGCTCAGCGTGCGGAGAAGGGGATGCATTTGTGTGTGTGTGATGCTAACCGGTCCATAACATCTAAGCGTATAGCATATACCATTATATATACTATACCCTCCATTTATGAGTCTGTGGTTTTGTTTGCTTTGGACATGCTTAACAAGTCATATGAAGGAACATCACATGTTTACTCTTCCATCAACACACAAGCAGCAGAGCTTACTAAAACGTCTTATTAAGAAACCATTGCATTTGCACTTTTACACCAAAATACACAAAACTAAGATTCACCCATGAACAACCTCCTCTAACAGTGTTTTATTTCAATGCTGCAACATGACAACATGCAACCTGCAGTACAATTTACAGTTTGGGGTTATTTTAAGTATGATTGGAACCCGTAGTGACTTCCCTTAACAGCAGCAGAGAGAGCTCGTTCTGTGTTTATTATCATGGCAGACTTTGTGGGAGTCGCCAATTCCGACTACTTTGGGACAAACAAAGAACCGGAACCTTGTGTCGTGAACGTACAGAGGACCAGATGCAGGTGATAGAAGCTGAGTGGACCAGAAGAAAGCAGTCGTAAATGTGGAGCTCGCCAAGCCATGCCGAGAGAATTTGTGGCAGGCGGAGTTACCATGAATGGAAAGGCTTTGGGTTTCTGGCGAGGAGGACACTGCTCCAAGTGACGCATCACAACAAACAATTTGTTATCAAAAATTTTTAGCCTGAAAGAATATACAACTTAATTGTCAAAATACATGACTTTATTATTGGAATAGTCCAACTTTTTGTCCATAATATTCTCACACTGTTTTTTTTTTTGTTCTCAATGATTCTCACCGGTGGGTAAAGACCCAAAGCCAATCATGGAGCAAATTATTATTCATGAGCTTGTAAATACATAAATGTTGGTTGAAATGCAAGTAACATGCATGTCCCGGCCAGTAGGTGGCAATGTATCCTTTGCAAAGCAACACTGTGTGTATAATTACCAGCTATGATTGCCAAAACCTGCACGGTAGACAAGTGGGTAGCACGTAGACCTCACAGCCAGGAGACCCAAGTTCAATCCCACCCTCGGCCATCTCTGTGTGGAGTTTGCATGTTCTCCCAGTGCATGCGTGGGTTTTCCCCGGGTACTCCGGTTTCCTCCCACATTCCAAAAACATGCTAGGTTAATTGGCGACTCCAAATTGTCCATAGGTATGAATGTGAGTGTGAATGGTTGTTTGTCTATATGTGCCCTGTGATTGGCTGGCCACCAGTCCAGGGTGTACCCCGCCTCTTGCCTGAAGACAGCTGGGATAGGCTCCAGCACCCCCTGCGACCCTCATGAGGATAAGCAGTAGAAAATGAATGAATGAATGATTGCCAAAACGTGGGGGTGCTCCATTATTGTTTTCCTGGCAACAACAAATGAGTTCATCACTATGAAGTAGCATCATAGCATGTGATAATGCAATCTATAATATCTTATCTGCATGTCACGTACCACACTCGCCATCAGCCTGCACTTTGCTATTGCTGTTGTCAAGGTCAAAGCAGATACGTATTGCGCGTCTATATTTAGACATGTTTGCACGCTATAATTGCCCTGAGTCATAGGTTGCCGCCATCACCTGAATGCTACGAGTGGCCCATTATGGTCCAGTGTAAACACAACTTCACTGACGGGACGAGCAGGACATACCTAGTCGGCAGTTATTCGTGGAAATCAACTAAATGGAAGTGAACCACTACACCACAAAGAGTCCATATCTACCACTTCATGAAACCAGACCCCAACACTCGATAGAGGATTAAGGCTCAGCTATGTGAACCACTACACTATCAATTGCACATGTCCACAAACGTGAGAAAGAACTTTTTTTTCTCATTTCTCAACATTTCACAACAGATTGTATAAGGTCAGCTATGTGAACCACTACACTAGCATTATATTTTGTTAGTCCAGGCCATTGCTAACGTAGACCCACCTCCAAATCTAATCCTTGTGTCATCCATTCCACTTCAAAAGTAACGTTTAAATTCAGCAGTGTGAACCACTACACTACCAATAGCCGATATCAGTGTCAGCATTATGCTCTCACTGAGCTAACAATTCTAACATTCCAATATCAGTGTCAGCATTATGCTCTCACTGAGCTAACAATTCTAACATTCTTCCATCATTTTTATACATCAGTTTTATATATCTTAAAGTACAAACCCAAGAAACATGTAAATGTACTACTATTACATGAGATTTTGTACAAAAAACTACCAAAGTGTGTTTTCCTGGGTGTCCAATGACAGGGAAATGTTCTTACGTGTCTGCTCTACAAATGTTTAGGGAGGAATAACCTTACAGCATACCTGTCTGCACCACACGGTTTTAGTTAAAGAAGCTGAAGCTCCACCAAAAGAAGCTGAAGTTCCACCAAAAGAGGCTGCAGCACCACCAAATGAAGACGAAGCTCCACCAAATGAAGCCGAAGCTCCACCAAATGAAGCCGAAGCTCCACCAAAAGAAGCTGCAGCTCCACCAAACATGACCATAGAGCAGCAAGGGTGCATTGGAGCCCCCATGACCAATACCATCAACATGCATGGGCCTTAATGATGACAGCAGCCCAATTCCAACACTTATACAAGAGACACAACATTACCTTCGACACAGGCATCTGGACGCACAGCTTGTTGGACTGTGTGTGCAAAGAAGACACACGTGCGGACATAAACACACACACACACTGAAGAGCACGCGTGCAGAAACACACACACACACACACAAAAGCAGCTAATCCAACGTCTCTGATGTGTGCTTCCCTTTTCTGTCTTGTTGGGATGTCGCAGCAGTCCGGGCACAGGCAATAGTGAGAGAGCAAGACAGTGCGGTGAAGCAAGAGGGGGGAAAATGGGTGGGGGGGTGAAGGATGGAGGAAATGAAAGAAGAAGAGGAGATAAGGAGAGAATGGTGAAGTCTAGTGTAAACACAAAGGGACTGAAGGTTATGCAAAGATCCAATGGAAGTAACTCTGGTGAGCGCAGCATTCAAGTGTCCTCTTCCCATCTCTCTCTCTCTCTCTCTCTCTCTCTCTCTCTCGATCTCTCTCAGCCTCCCTCTCGGCGCGCTATTTTTAGAAGTTACTCGTCACAAATCAAAGCCATGAATCAAAACCACACGGATGAGCAGGACATCACACACACACTGATATACATTCTCTTTCTTGCGCGTGCACACCCAACCCCAAGGGGTTTAGCTCCATCAGACCTGATCTAATGGCGTCGGGTGCTTGTTCGATATACAGTATATGGACCCATTTTAAATACAGACAATTCCACAGTGCACGCCTCGGTCACCCCCCCCCCTGACTGACGGACGGCATTTCAAGTAATCATTGGGGAAAAAGGTGGAATACCAGCCTGCAGTATGTAAGATGCTTATACTACATTTCCTGATTTATGGTTATCATCACAACCAATGAAAGTCTCATATCCAAACTATTATCCCGGCTCCACTTAGCATAGCATCACTTCTTTAACCCAAAACATCTGCCTTCTTCGGGGTGGAGTCGGCGTGACTCGGGGCCACACCCACCCTGCTCTGCTGTTGTGTTACACAACACAGTTATGAATAGTTAAGGTTGAGCTAAAATAAAGCTAAACATCGGCCCACTGGAGGGAAGTCATGAATGTTTAAAGAGGGACGGGGGAATTAATCCACTGCAGTAGTGAGTAACATAACATCTCTATGATGCACTGTGTGTGTGTGTGTGTGTGTGTGTGTGTGTGTGTGTGCATTTAGGAAAAAGCTAAACAGGATGAGAGCATATTGTAAGTGGGCCAAATGACCAGGGAGAAGATGTCTAAGGAGATACCGTATCTGCTTCCAGCGATGTGAGGTGAAATATGGTGACTAGAAACCACTGGAGAAACCATTGAGATGGCTAGATCATCTCCATGAGTTATTAGAAGCTCTACAGAAGCACTTTTACAGTAGTTTGCTTTCACATAACAGTGGGGACAATAACTTGAAGAGGTGGAATTTACGAACATGATTCCATAGTAGTGAAGTAAAACAGGAAGTATCTAAAGCGGGGGTGTCCAAAGTGTGGCCGACTTTATTTTATCAAAGATCCTCTATATGACAGGAGCCTTCCACTGTTTTTAAAGACCTGCTGCACAAAATGCTAGTGAAATGTGTTCTATGTGGATCTACATATATATACAGGAAAGGTGTGATGATAACCATAGATCTGGAAATAACTGCATCATTCATTCATTCATTTTCTACCACTTCCTCACGAGGGTTGCGGGGGGTGCTGGAGCCTATCCCAGCTGTCTTCGGGCGAGAGGCGGGGTACACCCTGGACTGGTGGCCAGCCAATCACAGGGCACATATAGACAAACAACCATTCACACTCACATTCATACCTATGGACAATTTGGAGTGGCCAATTGACCTAGCATGTTTTTGGAATGTGGGAGGAAACCGGAGTTAAAGAAATAAGTTATATGTACTACTACAACATTGGTTCTATGACTGCTGCGCTATTGCAACATACAAGAGCAGGTGAAAAAGAACTCAAGTTTCCTTTCCACTTTCTCATGCACTCCAAATCATTAAAGTTAAAGAAATACGTTATATGTACTATTACAACATTGGTTCTATTACTGCTGCACTATTGCATAACATACAAGAGCTGGTGAAAAGGAACTCAAGTTTCCTTTCCACTTTCTCATGCACTCCAAATCATTAAAGTTAAAGAAATAAGTTGTTTTATGTACTATTAAAACATTGATTCTATTACTGCTGCGCTATTGCAACATACAAGAGCAGGTGAAAAAGAACTCAAGTTTCCTTTCCACTTTCTCATGCACTCCAAATCATTAAAGTTAAAGAAATACGTTATATGTACTATTACAACATTGGTTCTATTACTGCTGCGCTATTGCATAACATACAAGAGCTGGTGAAAAGGAACTCAAGTTTCCTTTCCACTTTCTCATGCACTCCAAATCATTAAAGTTAAAGAAATAAGTTGTTTTATGTACTATTAAAACATTGATTCTATTACTGCTGCGCTATTGCAACATACAAGAGCTGGTGAAAAAGAACTCAAGTTTCCTTTCCACTTTCTCATGCACTCCAAATCATTAAAGTTAAAGAAATAAGTTGTTATATGTTATATATTGCTGCTGTGTTGTGCAACATGCTTCTTAATGATGCAATTCTAGAAAATGAATGCCTTTCCATAATTAATAATGTAATCCCTGTCTTTCTCATGCTGAATGTGCATAAAATAATTCCGATTCAAGATGTCCGGCAGCACCCAAACAATGGCTGCCATCCCTGAATAAGGCATGCAGAGTACAGCCTGTGCAAGCAGAAGCAAAGACAAATGGAATTCACTCGTGTCTAATTAGACACAATGAGTAGGAAAGAGTGTGCGTGTGCGTGTGCGAGTGTGCGTGTGTGCAGCAGAGAACCACAAAAAACAGCACGTGTCTTTCAGGCAGCCATGTTTCGACAATTTTAATTAATATCCATCTTAGAAGCGATTGGAATTCCGGCTTAAAGGACACCCAATTAGATCCTAATGAAAACAGAGTAAGCTGCCTCCTGTAATGTTTACAATTGGCCTGTTAAAGCCATGTTTTTTCACTCAGCATGGCAGACTGTCAGCATTATGCTTCTTCCTCCTCAGAATTCCTCATTTAAGGTGAAAACACGGCCAAATGTTTGTGCTATGTCAAACGGCAGTTATTTAAGTCAGATTGGGATGCTTTCCGGAATGGTTCATCATGGAGTGAGTCCCTTAGTGGATGATGCTTCCTTAAATCCTGCACACAATGACCTGCCCCCCCCCCCCCCCCCCCCCCCCAAAAAAAAATAAAGTTTGCATGTAATTACGCAGCGCTGACTGAACATAAACTATTTGCCTCAGAGGTACTCTGCAGAAAGGCAATCAAAAGTGAACTCATTTGTCAAGATGTTCAGTATGATTAAGCAAACAGTCCTCACCCGCCGGAGGGACAGTTCAGATTGAATGTTTTTCGCGAAAAAAAGTAGTGATCAAGGCGAATAGAAAAATGAGTCTCTGCAGAAATGGTGCTTGAAGGAACTGATCGTTAAGCTTCATTTCATCTTTCCACCCAAACACCCTCATGAGCATGTGCTGCAAACAAGTTGGAGGCGTGAAACGTCTGGTACCATGAGCAGATGGCTCAAAGAATGTTTATTTTGTGGAAGGAGTGAAAGAAGTCACTTTGGTTACATTAAATATAAGTGGATGAGCTAGCACATTCAGGAAATAATACACCAGGTGTATTTTAGTATGTTTGGATCTAAATACAGACTGGGGAAGCCCGCCCCCAGAGAAATGACAACTGGAGTTCACCCAAATTGAAAAAGCAATCAATGGACCTGCCTGCCCATGATGTGTGTGTCAATACTCGCATCGATTCAGGCGCTTAACATGTTTGCCTGACATGATTGTTTACAATGAAATCATCAGCAGTATTAATGCTAGCTGAGCAATTTACTCCTTACCGCTGTTACAACAACAATAGAGTAAAACTAGCAGGACCATATACAAAAAGTAAATATATAAGCCGCTTGGACTATAAACCACATATCATAAAATGCCATATTGGACCGGGCAGCGTTTTGAACGGAGCCAACCATGAGCAGTCCTCCGGCAACACAAAGCTGCCCAGCGGATGCCTGTCTGTAAATCATGCGGCGGAAAAATACATCGGCGAACCCACACGCGTATCGGCCGATACCGATTCAAGTAAAGAACGCAAATATCGTCCCGATATATCGGCCGGCCGATGTATCAGTCAATCCTTAGTTACAACATTGGTTCTGTTGTATTGCACAGTACTAGTCAACGTCTACCTATAGAGCAGGGGTAGGCAAACTAAGGCCCAGAGGCCACATCCGGCCCGCCAAGTGTTTGAATACCGCCCGCTTGTTCTCTCTACAGTATTTCATTTATACTTAATATACAACCTGGCATCATGACTTGAGTCAATCTTTTGATGGTTTAAGTAGTTTAAGTAGGCTGGACGGTGGACTAGTGGTTAGCACACAGGCCTCACAGCTAGGATACCCGAGTTTGATTCCACCCTCGGCCATCTCTGTGTGGAGTTTGCATGTTCTCCCCGTGCATGCGTGGGTTCTCTCCGGGGGACTCCGGTTTCCTCCCACATTCCAAAAACATGCTAGGTTAATTGGCGACTCCAAATTGTCCATAGGTATGAATGTGAGTGTGAATGGTTGTTTGTCTATATGTGCCCTGTGATTGGCTGGCCACCAGTCCAGGGTGTACCCCGCCTCTCGCCCGAAGATAGCTGGGATAGGCTCCAGCACCCCCTACAACCCTCATGAGGATAAGCAGTAGAAATTAAATGAAAAGTAGTTTAAGTAGTATAGTTGTTTTTATGAATTTCGTTATTTGATTTGGTGTGTTGTTTACAACAAGTGCTCCTGAAGAAAGGGACACAAGCACATACAGCACATTGCATGACACTAGCAGTATGGCCTGCCGTCAATTTTGTTAAATCAATGCGGCCCGCAAGTCAAAGTGAGTCACTTCTCTTCCAAATAAGCAGACAAGCACACCAAAGAAGAAGAAAAAGAAAGTAGGAAACTGAGTAAGTGTATGAGTGGGCTACATGGTAATATATGCACAAACACGTCATGTGTTAACCGCCTTATGATGGAGGCTGGGATATGGGATATGGGATATGGACGGGGGTGTCCCTTGTCCTATGGATACCTGCTCAAAACGCTCAAGGCTGGGATCCCTCCGGTGAAGCTGGAGCTGCTTGTCGATGTTGTCCTTCAGGCACTGGCACACGTGATGCTTCTGCTCAGCCGAATACGCTTCCAGGCTGAGCAGGCAGTCGCACTTCTGGGCATGGAGAGACAGATGTAGTAGAGAGACACATGACAGTTATGTTGGCATTTGGTTTTTTAGCATCAAAACAGGTATTTCTCATTAGGTCTGTTGTTAGCTAGCTCATATTAACTCATTTTCTGGTGTTAGAATGCACACAAAAGGGAAAGAAATATGTGTTTGTGTTTCATATAAGGATTGGGAATGATGGGCAACATTGATTTCTTAATATACAAGTTTTTCCCTGTAAATCTGACTTTATTTATATGTTTTAGTGTAAGTTGCCACTGTTCTTTAGCAATACTACATTTCTGGTACGGCTTTTTTCTTTGAAATAACCAACTTCATTTTCTTTCTAGCTTGGGTTTCTACTTGTTGGGAATCATCCTGTTTTATATTTATTTAGCAAGTTCCTTCACGACATGGGATTCATTGTGCCCCACTTGGCTGCTCCTCGCTGTTTCCCTAACTCCCTCATCAGTGTCTCCTTTAGAGCTGCTGCAGAAAAAACACAAGCAGACAAAGGAACGGCAGTATTGGAACAGCAGGGTCCACAGTCAAGGTCAAACATGATGGAACAGACAAAAACAACAGTAGGGGGGTATTTATGACCATCACGCTGACTGAGATGATGAATTAGTAGCTTGGGCAAAGCAGACAGAGATCAGTGTCAATGATCTTTGAAATCCATCACTTTAAGTCCGTCACAGTACACACTGTGATAAGCCTCAACATGCTCTGCCATTCAGGTGCTTTTGGCTGTGTTGATGAGATGTTCAGTAGCAGTCCACACATAAGAAGGGGTATCCAAACTTATGACCGGTACTGCTGGTCAAATTTGTTTTATGGCATTAAAATTGCTCTGCAGCCTATTCAGCCTATAAGCCTATGCAGCCTTATTTGTACAAATTACTGTTTACGCTGTACATTGTTCATATTTGATGTCATCTATTTATTCTCCACATTATTATTTATTAGTATACAGGAGCCAGGCAACGACATTTTGTTGGCAATTTCACTGCTGTGTTATTGTGCAATCACAATAAAGGAAGTCTATCTATCCACCCATCCATCCATCCCACTAGTAAGGAGTTGCATCAGCACATCCTTTAGCCTCTTGTGCAAAACGAAACACAAAAAATGTTGTTTTAAGAAATAAAGCAGCCTTTTAGTGTGGCCAGCCTGAGGCACACCTGTGCAATATATCCATGCTGTCTAATCGGCAGCTTGATCAGCATCCCCCATGCGAGGAGGATGGATATTAAAGGAGACACATGTAGACAGATCTGGGAGCCACTGAGAAATAGATAGAATACATATTTGGGTTGACCTCGTGAAAGGTGGCAGGAAAAAGCAAAAAAATATTTTAGTCGGGCATACGGTGGTGGCTGTAGTCCAGCTATGACTTGACTTCATGACTTCAGCCTTGTTAGTAACCCCGCCTCCCTCTGTCCTGGATCTCCACATGGGAAACTAATGAGGCAAAATTCAATGAATGGCCGCATCTACTGCCGAGGAGTGGCTAAAAATACAAGCAGCATTTCCCCTGTAATCAGATTGATGAAAGTGCTCCCTGGTCGAGGGGCACCCCCCCACCCCCACTCCCACCCACCCCCACTGAGCCATCTGGCGGATGAGTTTCTCAGCATGTCGAGGATTCGCCACTCACCTACGAGGCATCATGGTCGATTAGCATGCTTCCACTGACAGTTGAGCTATGTCGTGTGCATTAGGGCCACACCGGCTGGTAAAAAAAATGAGCCGGCTGTGACATGTTTGCTCTCATGTCAGCGTGCTGAATGCCTTCAAGGACCGCTCGGTAAATGCCCCGTTTACTGTCTTGGCAACGGCGATCGATACCAATCTCTGTCGTGGTGGTAAACAAGAAGCCAGAAGCTTGTGAAGCTGAGCAAACTGTGAGCGGATCAAGAGCCCGATTTCCACTGTGGGTTTATTTCTGGGTTGGAGTGGGGGGCCAATAGGTGCCATGCAGCCAAGACGACAGTCTGGGCTCCTTTTATTGGTTAGCAGGTTTTGTATGAAATAATCAATCGAGCTGTTTACACAAAAGCTATGCAGGTTGCATGTGCTTATTTTCAGTTGTTCCGGTTACTTCTACTATGCTAGGTGGAGGTTAGCATTAATAACTTGGGGTCGCGACAATGGAACGTGAGAAGATTTCTCGTTTCTGTCTTGTAGTAGTAAATAAATAAATAAACGAATCCCATGACAAATGAAAATTAACTTCATAATTTGGCCGGCCGTTAAAAAGCCAAAACAGTTAAAAAGCTAGCATTTCAAGAAATGCTGCATACATTTTACAGACAGCATGACGAACCTGAAACCAAATCCTTCCACAATACTACCAATTCCACACCTTTATGGAGTGAAAGATGACACATTTGAATAAATATTGCTTAATATGATTATTATTTATTTTATCATAACTTTAGCATCAATTTGTAGGACCTTTGAAAACTCACCTACATTGTTTTGTAGTGCGTTTTGTCCAGTTATATTTTTCTCAAAATTAACATTAAAATGGCCGTAGACTAATCTCGGGCATCGTCTCTTCTGTTGAGTCACATGTCTTGTGACGCCCCCATAAATAACTGGTGGGAGAAGCAAAGCGATAGCATGAATGATATGGCAAGGCCACAGGGGCCGTGGTCGGGTACGGATCAGAGCGATCACCCTACACAAAACAAAGCGTACACCAGGGTGTCCAAAAACAGCCTGGATTGGCTTGTCCCAAAGCCAAGAGGACCAGCTGATGGACCCTTTTCCCAAGCGGAGAATGGGATTAGCCTCAGTGTCTTTCCCACACTCTTTCATCTATTGCTAGCTTGTTTGTCCGTCTTTCTGCGGTTAAAGCCTAAAAAAAGGAAGGAAAGGAGCATGTACACTGGAATGTTTGCCCCCGCCTCCCCTCCGGCCCTTCCTATAGACGTCATCAAGGATGACGAGCACATGATCGAGCCCTGGGGGGATTTGCCTCTTATCAATGCTATTATTCTGGATGTTTTCTTTTTTAACTTTTTCACATGATTGTGTCGATGACGTGGTTATGCAGAAGAAGAATTTTTATCTCTAGAGCTTGATACAGTAAATAAAGGTTTATATTCCACACCCACATCTTAACTTTGATTGTTTTTTAAATGAACTCAACAGTTCTACAGACTGAATAATTCATTTGGACCTGACTGGGATCAATACTGATGTTCCGCGCTGAACCCGGCCACGGTTTTTAAAAGCTGTTAAGAACAAGTGGAATAAATTGTATAGCACTCTATCTTAATGCTGACAAGCCACTTTATTTGACCATATTGGCCACCATATTTGATGGCAGGAAAGGATTCAATCGTGACAAACTACAGGCTATTTGTACAAAAATAGCAGAAAGTCTATTATTGTATGCATGCCTATTTAGTTGTTTGCTGGCGACCCACTTCCTGGTTCATGGACTATGATGTAAGACGACAGGAATGTACCACTTTTTCAATGGACGAGGGTGAAATGATTCAAAAGATACAAAAAAACGTCTTGGCTCAGAAACAAAAAAATCAGTGAGAAGTATATGCTCACTTTCCACTTGAGTGGGGCATAGTGGGGCATAGTGGGGCGTAGTGGGGGGTAATGGGGTGTAGTGGGGTGCATTGGGGCAAAGTGGGGCATAGTGGCGGGTAATGGGGCATAGTGGGGTGTAGTGGGGGTAATGGGGTGTAGTGGGGTGCAATGGGGCGAAGTGGGGCATAGTGGGGGGTAATGGGGCATAGTGGGGCATGGTGGGGGGTAATGGTAGTGGGGCATAGTGGGGCGTAGTGAGACGTAATGGGGCATAGTGGGACACTGACCTAGCTCACAATGACAAGCCCACTATGAACTTCACATCAGCGCCACCTGGAGGACTGGAGGGGAACTAATTTCTTCCCAAAGGAGCCAAGCATACTGTTACGATTATTCAACCCCAGCAGCCTTATACTGAAGTGAGAGCCATACATATTTAACAATGTCTGTCTAAATTATCACAAGAAAGTATTTAATTAAAAATAATAATAATACAACTGCAGTGCATGACAAATGATACATAATGAAGAAAAGTGGCCTCTCCATCCCATACCATATTCGCAATGCATCTCACATGCTTCACTTCACTTTCTAGGAGATTTTCTGCCAGAAGCGAATACACTGGAAGCAATTACACTCGTGGGATTTTCTGAGAAGACAACTACATGGAATTCTTACTGACTTGCACAACCAGACCTCCGGGATAAACACACATTATAGCAATCGTTGCTCTTCATCAGCTTCCGTCAGAAACAACATATCGTCACATCCTTTCCTCCATTAAAGTCAGTGGGCACTTACATCTCCACTGTCAGCGAGCAGATGCTGCTCCAGAGAGTTCCCCTCCCTGGTGAACCATTTCTTTGGTCCAACGCGGTCAGCCAGGTTACCCATGACCACTCGCCACAATAAGACAGCGACGGCCAGGCAATGAACGACGCTCCGCTTGGATGCTGCCGTCTACACCGGATCTACTTATCTCTTTTACCCCCCCACACCCACCCCATGTACCTACACCGCGCCTATCGGGCTCCCTCACATCCTGCGTCACTGACACACTTGCACACACTTGACTTCCACCGCCTTCCTCCAGACACACACTTTCCTTTCACATGTAAATCTGGGTCAGATCCTTCCCTTTTCAGCGCCTGCTAAAAATGGTTGACCTCCAGTTCTGCAGGAGAAGGGCAAGGAAGTATCTCAGAAAAGAGTGGAAGGAGAAGAAAGAGATAAAAGGAAGGGAATTTAGTCGGAGGTCACAGGAAATGTTATCTTGGATTATTTTCTGAAGAAGGGCAGATGGAAGCCTGATGAAGGTAATAATTGCAGTTTATGATCCATGTTTTCATTAGACAAAGCTAACAACTTATCAGGGGTCATGGTCAGGGGTCATGGTCGCTCCAACACTTCTCTTCCCGTCTTATAAGACAGGCTCGCTGTTAAAGGATAGGAAGGCCTCCGTCGACGTGTTGGCCTCACTCCGCTTTGATTCACGCACCATCTGTCAGCGCATCTTGTAAAGACTCTGTCATCGCTCCACGATTAACAAGCTCGACTGTGGCGTGACGAGGAGAGGAGAGGAGAGGAGAGGAGGAGGAGGAGAGGAGAGGAGGAGGAGAGCAGAGGAGAGGAGAGAGGAGAGAGGAGAGAGGAGAGAGGAGAGGAGAGGAGGAGGAGGAGGAGGAGGAGGAGGAGGAGGAGGAGGAGGAGGAGGAGAGGAGAGGAGAGGAGAGGAGAGGAGAGGAGAGGAGAGGAGAGGAGAGGAGAGGAGAGGAGAGGAGAGGAGAGGAGAGGAGAGGAGAGGAGAGGAGAGGAGAGGAGAGGAGAGGAGAGGAGAGGAGAGGAGGGGGAGGAGGGTAGGGTAGGGGAGGAGAGGAGAGGAGGGGGAGGAGGGTAGGGTAGGGGAGGCGAGGAGAGGAGGAGTAGGAGGAGCAGGAGGGGAGGAGAGGAGAGGAGAGGAGAGGCGAGGCGAGGCGAGGCGAGGCGAGGCGAGGAGAGGAGAGGAGAGGAGAGGAGAGGAGAGGAGAGGAGAGGAGAGGAGAGGAGATGAACTCCCACTGTTCTATCTGCCATGGCCATAAATCAGAGTTCTTAAACTCGGCCCCTTACTTAACATCAACATTTTGTGTAAGTGCGGCCCACACAGCGTGGGGAGATGGCCATGGCATCACTCCTGTTGCTGGGAGCGCTTCTGGCTTCCCAGCATGCTTTTCGGCATGTTTTGTAAGTTGCTAAGTGAGGTGTCCAGAGTTAAGATAGTTGTTGTTTATTATTCTCCACTAGACGTGGCAGTTATGCGTTATTTACTTGTTGCATCTTCTAGGAAAACTGCACTTTTTTTTTATTTCACCCATCATCCACCATCCGCATGTGAGACGGTGGCTGTGTTCGAAACCGTGTACTTACCTACTACTCATACTAACTCTTTGAGTATGCAATGTGTCTACACTGGCAGTATGCGTAAGTTCCTGGATGCATACTGCATTGGCCAGAAATGTTGAATATATATCATCAGCTTACTACTCACACTGAAATTACCCAGGATGCAAAGCGACGTGACGTCACCGCGGGAAAATAAATAAATAAATAAATAATAAAATAAAACGGCGGTATTAAGCAGGATACATTGCGAGTTGGTCCGCTTCTTGTTTTCAAAGTATAAGCAGTGATTTATCACTATGGTTTTTTATATGACAAAAGTAAGGGGGTGTTTTATTATGTGAAAATAACCAGAAGTGCGTTGCTCACTTCGGCTAGCTTACATTTTGCTGAATTTGTCCGAACGAACGGTTGGTATTTGAACAAATAAATGGCACACTCGGGATCTAAACGACCACATGTCAATAAAGTGATGTATTTAAAGAGTTCAGCCTCGGGTAGCAGCGCAATGCATTTTGGGTCGTCATGTAGCACGCTGTAGTGGTAAACGCTTTGCATACTGTCTGATGGATTGGCTATGCAGTATGGAGTGTGAATAGTATGGACATGGAAGCATGTAGTAGTTAGTATGCGGTTTCAAACACAGCCTGAGTGTGTCTTTCTTTTTTATGCGTTTTAAAGATATAAAAACAGACAAAAAGTGATAGCCTAGTAGTGCATGTAATCGGATACACCGATGCCACCAACAAATTAGAACACCTGTAAAAACCTCCTTTTATTGATTTATATGAAGTAGTACATGCTGGGTACAACCATGGTAACATGTAATACTACCTTACCCTTTTGGTAGTGGTCTGAGGCGTTGTGGGACGGTCTGTGGGGAAGCTAAACGTCAATACGCCAGTGACGTAATTCGAACGCCACTTGGTTCTAGCCTGAATACTCTCCACTATTTACGGTATCGTTAAACAGAGAGACAAGTTGAACTAGACTTCCTTCACCTTTTTCCAGACTGTGGGACAAACATCAGGCTCCTTTCATTCCGTCTGGAATCCCAGCAACAAAAAGTGGATCCTTTAAAACATTCATAAGCCGCTAATGAGGCCATTCAGCACATTTCTGTCTGGCTGATGAAATGAACCTCATGAGCGAGTAAAAAAAGAGCCACATAATATGCCCAGAGGCTTAACACTGTGATGTATTCAAAGACCATTTGGACATTTTTGACACTCAATGTGCACATGTTGTGGAAGCGACGCAGACGCAAGAGGAAAAGACATTTTCATTAGCGCTCTCTGCTAATCTGTGTGTCTTGTTCATAATGCGATTTGCAGGGCGCTCAATTGGCCCGTCGGCGCACCAAATCCCGAGCACGCGCACGCACACACACACTTGCCTTCATTTTGTGTGAGGCTACACACACTCACCTCAGTCATGTGAATAAGGTAGAATCTCAGTTCTTCAGCATAATCTGGAAAAGAGAAGAAACACATACGGTCAGTTTTCATTTTGGGACTAACATCTAAGTCAGGGGTGTCCTAACTTTTTCTAACGAGGGTCCATACTGAAATATGAACGGATGTGAGGGTCGCTTTGATATTTGTATTATTTTTACTTCATTCAAGTAACGTTACAACTTTTTCCGCAACCTTATTCTTTGTTTTGTTTGTTTGTCATATAAAAATATCATATTATCATAACAATTTAATGTAATATAAGAGACAGTATATAATATTGTTTCTGATAATATAATATTTCTGTGAATATTTTCACTCCATTCTTGTAAAAGTGCTGCTGATGTTCCATTTTTGCTGTTTTTATTTGGGCAATGTGGAGAAAAAACACATCCATGCGGCGGAAATGGCCCCCGCACCGCACTTTGACCCAAGTGAATAAGAACTTCTCTCAAATAAATGCCTTACCTCCAATAATTAACTTGATAAATTGTAATCATATTTAGGTAATTATATTTAATTTGATCACATTTTATTGATTTCTATTATTCTTTCACTTTATTTAACTGTATTCACTTTAGACCTCACGGTCAGGAGACTGCTGGTTCGAATCTCTGTCTGGAGTGTGTGTATGTGTTCTCCCCGTGCTTGTGTGGGTGGGTTCCTTTAGCCACCACCAGAGGTCACTGTTGGATAGATTTACAGTACAGATAAAGCCACGCTACTTGCATTTGCTTCCCTTGCAGTAATTGATAGTCACTGATAAGCAGTTTTTGCTGCAAACTCATCCCTTCTTGTTGTTATGGCAACAGACTCGTATATTAGCCTTTTGATTCAGCAGATCATTTGTTCTTGTGTGTGTGATCCTCAGTGTTTTCCCACGCTCTTTAACAAGTTTTAGGTGGACAGGAAAACGGGACAGCTGCTGTATTGAACTCTCCTGTATCATGATACACACACACACACACACACACACACCGTCCCTTGTCGAAACAAACACAATCCCCACACCGGCGCCTCTTTCCTGAGTGACGCTGCCGGCCCAGAGAGAAATAACAATGACAGGCAGGCAGCAGGGTGGATGTGTGTCTGCTGATGACAACACACACACACACACACACCGAGAAACAAGCCTGAGTGAGATCCCCTGGTGAGGAGATATAATTACAATCATAATAAATATACTGTATGTATGCCATGCAGCTACAGTGCATGCAGCAGTCTATACCATCTACATTCATTCATTCATTTTATACTGCTTATCCTCATGAGGGTTGCAGGGGTGCTGGAGCCTATCCCAGCTGACTTTATGGCGAGAGGCGGGGTCCACCCTGGACTGGTGGCCAGCCAATCACAGGTCACATATAGACAAACAACCATTCACACTCACATTCATACCTATGGACAATTTGGCGTGGCTAATTAACTTAGCATGTTTTTGGAATGTGGGAGGAAGCCGGAGTACCCGGAGAAAACCAACGCATGCACGGGGAGAACATGCAAACTCCACATGAGGGTGGAATTGAACTCACTCACTCACTCACTTGCTGTGAGGCGTGCACGCTAACCACTCGACCACCGTGCAACCGTACCATCAACATAAACAGCATTTATTTTATTTTATTTATAGCATCCTGTTTTTCTACACAAACATAAACAACACAAGGTTAGTTGCACACCGACTAGGAATAAAATGTATAAAATATGTAATAAATGTGTTAAATATAAAAGCAAAATTAACAATAATAACAATGATAGACACACCAGGAATCAATCTAAGTCAATCCCCTCAGCCTCACATTGGCTGCTCGAGTCCAATTTCATCATTCAGCATCATGCACCAGAGATTTGGGGCCAGTGGACAGTGATATCCGTCACTGGGGAGGCTCAACAACAGATTAAAAAGAATGCACTAAGCCCGTGTTGCACGTCACATTCATATGCAAAACAATCCATGAAAAGATGCAGGATCTATTGTATATTTCTCCATCGTTATCCTCCAGATAAATATTTACAATGAGCCCGCCCCTCCCTCTGCTGGCCTCGCTCCCATTGGCTGACCGCGAGTGTCCCTCACCGCCTAGCTATTCTGTACAGGCTGGCACAGGACACGACTGTTTAAAGAGAAGACAAAGCGACAGGAAGTCTCCCCAAATATCCTCAGGTCAAATGTCACCCAAGGCTGCTTTCGCTTTAAATAGAGCGTGTTTCCTTGGAATGTCATGTTGTTATGTTTACGTCTTTATTCACCTCTTTAGTGTCCCTGATACTCTTCATAATAATCATATATTAGTCAAATAAAATGTTGTTTTTCTTTATTGATGTTTACTTTCTAAATAGCTTGTTGCTGATTGGCTGCTTCAGTCTACATGTGCCCTGCCATTGGCCGGCCACCAGTCCAGGGTGTCCCCCCCCCTTGCCGGGAGTTATGCTGGGTGAAACTGTACTAATATTATGGCTAACAGCTAATATTCTGCATACGTCTGCATACGTACCATCCTGTAGCCTCAGATGCCGCAGGTACAAAGGACTCTGAAGGACGTTACACCTGCCGGGCTCGTCCTCTCTGGTGACCAGCATCAGGTCGGTGTAGACGAACACCGTCACCTATCACGGACACCGTGTTAAGAGTCTGTTGTTTCCATACATCACACATGCAAGCATTAACTAGCGTGCTTGCGAGCGCAAAGGGAAGGCAATAGTTTGCCCTTTAACTGACCTTTAGCGCATGATGCTTGCTCTCATGTAGAATCATCTCCTCTGTTATGACGAGAGCTCGGCTGCACAGGTCCAGAGGCTGCACAGAAGCATCGGAGGTTACGTAATAAGCCATAATAATAGCAATTATCTTAATATTGAGATGTTGTGTCCAAGCCAGCAATCTAACCTGAACAAAAATGGGGAAGATGAGGATCTTGGGCGCCACGGTAACATATCCATAGTTGTTTCCATGTGGCACGTGTGAGCGTACTATGGTACAGTTCTGGTAGTTGGCAAAGTTGGGGCTTTGCTGCTGGTAGTTGGAGTTGGAGGTACCGCTGGAGGGTTTCGGCATCTTGGAGTTGTTGGAGCGGCGCAGGAAGCCGGTGCGGCTGGAGAAAGGGCCGCCCCCTCCTACACTGCTGCTGCTGCTGCTCAAGCCCGGGGAAAAGGTTCCACCAGCAACGCCGGACTGGTTGAGTGAGCCGGAGGCTTGTCGTGTGGGATACAACCTGCTGGCTGAAAGGCATCATAGATTGGTGGCATTCACTGATATGGAGAAATGTATAATACATTGCTCAAAAGTTTGATTTCTATGCCACTTGTCCTCATTAGGGTCGCAGAAATGCTGGAGCCTATCCAAGCTGACTTTGGTTAAAATCTGCAAGATTATGATCCCTCCCCATATTACATACAAGGATGTTTGCTAAATACAAGGATGAAGAGTCTTGAACCAGTCATGATGTGCTATATATATCACTATATTGACACTTACTATGGTACACATTATGTCATTGGATGGTCATATCACCTCGTACTTTGGCACGAGGTACATTATTTAAAAAAACAAAACAAAAAAAACCTTGAACTGTATTATGGAAAGCAGGAAGTGAACAAATGAAACAGTTACTGATATTAAAAGAAAACTGTATTATGGAAAGCAGGAAGTGAACAAATGAAACAGTTACTGATATTAAAAGTAAACTGTATTATGGAAAGCAGGAAGTGAACAAATGTGACAGTTACTGATTGTAAAAGTACCAGATGGAGGGGTAGGATTTAATAAGCTTTGCTTCTTCCTACTCCTTTTGGACATGTGGAACTGTGAACTGATTATGTGACACATTCAATTGTAATCTGATGCATGTTCAAAGGAAATAAAACCATTACCATTACCATTCAAAATCAATGGTGTTCATACACAGTACAAATAATTATAAATGTTGTAAAAAAGTGCTGAGAAATAGGGTCTGAATAGAGCCACCTTGACCCCCCCATCCAGGACCCTCAGCCGTGGTCTTTCTACAAAGAAGCAACGTATAGACGTATCGATGTCTTACCTAAAGTTCCCTGATTGTCCTGATAAACAGGCCTCAAGATCTGCAAACAGAAGTCGATGAAGACGTTTAGACAGAGATCGTGCTTTTAACAACATATCATCAACACTGTAGTGTCGTTTCTCGGTGAGAACAATAGCATTGTGTTGTGATGAGTCATGCGTCACGTGACCTGACCTAGCCTCCACATTGGCTCAGGGCTAGGATTCAACCATCAACTCCTGTTATTATGCAGGAAATCTACTCTAATCATCCGCCCTTTGCACTCACGTAAAAGGAGATGGATGGAGGGTATAAACCGACTTCACGCCAGCATAAACAATCAAGTTAGGTTGTTAGTCAGGCGCTCTCACACAAACGTGTTAGTAGTTATTAACGGAGGAACTCATGTCAGGCTTTTCGTTTCTTTTAACAGGTTTGCTTTATTGATGCAACCATCAGTACATAATTCTCCGTCTTGTGTTGCATAAAACATCCAAATAGGATCGCTGTGAGATAAACGATAATATACAAACGACATGGTTTTGGTCTGGAGGATGAAATCAGTTAGCGCCGGGGATGAACGGTAAGGAGACGTATCTAGCATGAGCCATCATGTGACCATGGTGAAGATGAGGAGGAGGGCGGAGGAGATGATGAAGATGCAGCCCCCCACCACCAGCGGTCTGCGGTACCTGGCTTCCAGGGTTGATGGGGGACAGGATGATGTAGTTGTCCCCGTTGGACGCCTTCACCCTCGTCCCCTTCAGCGTCGCCGTGTGAGGGTGGTGGAGGAGCCGCGGCTTCCCGTCCAGCTCCTCGGCCGACCCCCCCTGGGCGCCCCACCTCAGGGTTCCCATCCCTAAGGTGCCGCCGGGGGCGCCTTCAGAGCCGTTGACCAGCAGTCTGCGGGCAGCGGAGGCCCGGTGGTGAGCCGGGAGTGGGGGCACGGCTGGTGGGGTTCGACCGGAGCCCAGATCTGGGTCGCGCCTGCGGACGGGCGGCGAGGGCGTCTCGTAAGTGGAGGAGGAGGCCGGCTTGTAGGAGGGGCGGTGGATGAGACCCTCGAAGTTTGGCTTGGCTGAGGGGCCCGTGCGCCACACCACCACTGTGATTTCATTGGCGCTGTTTCTGGGGTCACATGACACAATTATAATGTTAATGGCAATGGTTTTATTTTATTTGAACATGCATCGGATTACATTGAATGCATCACATAATCAGTTCACAGTTCCACATGTCCAAAAGGAGTAGGAAGAAGCAAAGCTTATTAAATCCTACCCCTCCTTTTGGTACTTTTACAATCACTAACTGTTACATTTGTTCACTTCCTGCTTTCCTAATATAGTTTAAGGTTTTATTTTTATTTATTTATATATTTATTTTTATTTTTTTATTTTTTGTCATGTACCGAAGTACGAGGTGATGTGACCATACAATTACATAATTGTATGTCAATATTAATCAATAGATTAATCAAGATTAATCAATATCTTCCTGCCAAACTAATAGCAAAAACAGCAAACAGTAAAAGAACCTGAGTCACTGTGAAGGCAAGGATGGTCAAATACTTTCATGCTTTTTTCGCACAATATTAAAGTCAAGCTTAAAACTTGAGGGTTGAGGGTTCAAATCTAACAGCGGTGAGCCTTGAAGATCTAGAAAGCTCTCTGTGCCGGTTATGGTCTAAAATTATTATTATTTGCCTAAAAAGTCACACTAGTTGCACAATATTTGAACCACACTTTAAAGTGTGCTTGCTCTGATGCCTTAATTACACTAAAACATGGAACGGAACACGTGAAACTAATTAGGTCAAATTTTTGACAGCACTCATTTGAACCCATTATTTGTGTTCGCTAGCTAAAGTAACTGAGGTGAAACGGGTCGCAATTTCCTGATAATACTTTCACTTTCAAGCCTGGATTTCTTGGGGCGCAAGCGAACTATTGATTTTGTTGTCATCTTTTCTACTAGTACTTTCTACAGTACTTTCATAGTACTTTCACAAGTCATAGTTGTGGGGGGACATCCTCGCCAAAAGGAAGCATTGTGTGTCCTCACCTAATAGCGTGGGCCAAGTCCACACATTTCCACTGCTCCACAGGCTGACCATTGAGCTGCAGGAGCGTGTCCAGCTGCTGGAGTCCTGCCTGGTCCGCTGGGCCCCCTGCCACAGTCAACACACACACACACACACACACACAGATACACACGTCATTTTTTAACAACTTCTTTATTTGATTCCCAGGGACAAACAAAACTCCAGAGGGTTGCCTATTAACTGCGGCACCCCGCTGCTCTGCTTGGATTCTCGCAGTAATCCTCAAAGCCACGGACGAGATGAAAAGCAGAACGCCCGCAGGTGATATTACATTTTAATGAAGGGAGAATAATTCATGAGGTATTGGGAGTGGATTGGTGATTGAGAAACAGCAGCCACGTAAACAATAGAAAACTTCCATAGAATCAAAACACGGTTATTTGATTGCAGTGACGGGTACTAAAATGTGTAGGGTACCAATTTTTGGATGTCCTCCATTTTTTATCGTCTCTCCTTCCTCTTTGTTGTTGTATTTAATCCCAAACCATACCATCGCCACCTGCACTGAACCGCAGTATATCCTTGCTATTTGCAGCTTTAAAGTCCGATGCCACCTGCAAATATTAAATTAATGTGGCTAATTGAGACACCTTATGGCGCTGCACCGACACACCACGGTGCGGTCATCCAAAACCGCACGGCTCGGTCAACCAAACCTTCCTGCAAGGTTGATGTTGACATTCTGCTCTGATTTCGGATCAACATTTGCAATAAAAGACACTGTTGTAATTATTAGATTACCCTCCCTGTCCCAGTCTATGTCTTTATACGTTTAAAAAAATAATTTGCATAAAAAGGCAAAAACAGGGCTGCACGGTGGACGAGTGGTTAGCGCGCAGGCCTCACAGCTAGGAGACGCGAGTTCAATCCCACCCTCGGTTTGCATGTTCTCCCGGTGCATGCGTGGGTTTTCTCCGGGTGCTCCGGTTTCCTCCCACATTCCAAAAAACATGCTAGGTTAATTGGCGACTCCAAATTGTCCATAGGTATGAATGTGAGTGTGAATGGTTGTTTGTCTATATGTGCCCTGTGATTGGCTGGCGACCATTCCAGGGTATACCCCGCCTCTCGCCCGAAGACAGCTGGAATAGGCTCCAGCACCCCGTGAGGATAAGCGGTAAAAAATGAATGAATAAATGAAAGGCAAAAACAGGTGATGACGCAAGTGCACAATAGAAGAGATCATGTTTGGATCACGTCTAAAGTGGCAGAATTGCACTTGACAAGAGCTGGGCATGCATCTTTGCTATGCATTAACACGCTCCACAGGAAGGAGGAAGTGGAAAAGCATGGATCCTAAGACTCAATCAAGAGCATCCTTGCCTGGGTCAACAGCCTGCACCCTCACAGGGGAATCTGAGCAGATGGTGAAGCCGTATCCATCCTTTCCTCGAAGGATGGTCACCTGTAACACAAATACGACACACAAACACACGATCACAAGTCATTTTGTGGCATTCAGGAGAATGTGAAAGTAACAGGCTGGCCAAAGAATCAGGGTGATTAAGTAGCAATTTGTTTGTCGGCGTCAGCTTCCTATTAGAACTGTCTTGACGGCAGTTTCCTGAGGAAGCCAATTAGCTGACTTGGTGAGAACAACTCCCAGGGACGGAAGGCTGACTTGCTTTGTTCGCTGCCAGTGGAAGAATGTCTGCTCTCTTCTACAATTCTACACGTACAATAGTCCTCAGAGAGGACAGATGATGTCCAACACTGCTACATAGGACGGTAAATGCTTTCATTGTTCTTCAGACGTGTGTAGCATTAAATCATGTAAACCAGTGATGTTCCTTTACCATTACTGAAGGTTTTAATTTAAAAAAAACAACAGTTTCTTTCATGAGCATATATTGACAGCAAAGAGCATCTGTCCTACTAATTTCAAACAAGGCAGTAACTTGTGTCCAATGTGATTGTTTTCAGGCTCCAAAAACCTGTTTTCATGTACACAAACGGACAAAAAGATGCATCACAATGACATTCCTAAGCCAACATGGCCACAGATAGCGTGCCTTGTTGTTACCCAAGCTGTTACTTCTTACTTTAGTTTTTTTACTTTGATCATATGCTGCACTTTATAGCTTGGGGGCGCTTCCCCTTCTTGTCTGCAACGTGTTGTTTGGACAGACTGGAGGTGGTGTGACAGATTCGCCCTGTGGCATAAGAGAGGAAACGGTCCACCAAACTCCATGGGGAAAAATAGCATTTTTCACAGTGGGGAACAATCTGCCGCTACAGTCATTCCCTGTCCGATGTTGAGCCTTTCCACCGAGTTTGACCACAGTCGGCCATCTTGTGTTCACTGGAGTTCAATGGAGACGCTCACAATGACCCTAAAACGTCAGGTTGTAGTTAATGAGTGAGAGATGGTTGATGAGAGGGCCAAATAATCAAGGAATAGTGTCTACCTGACTGGCAAAGGAATTTCAAGCATCTCAAAGTAAACTGAACTGTGGTTGAAGAGGAAGGACATACTTATATATACATATATACGCATATACGTACGTATGACGCAGACTATCCTAGCCCAAATACGGTTACAATGATGTAAAAGTACCTATCCATCTATACAGTTTAGCTTATGTTATGTTATGTTACATATCTTATAGTATTTTTTAAAAAAATTAGTGGACATTGCAGTAATTTTACTTTACTTTAGTTTGATTTAACATCATGAATTCATTCACTGCCAACGACATACAGCATTTATACATCTTTTATATGTTTTTTGTTTTTTACTAAAGGACTGAAAAAGGTAGAAACAAACTTATTTTTCTGCTGAAAAATAAGAGTCTAACCTTTCTTTTGGTATCGATAACCCTAGAACTAAATTTTCTGTGTGCCTTCAAAAATCAGTCAAATCGCCAACAATGGACGACTTTTGACAAATGGCAGTGATTGAATGAGTTAATGTAGTATTTTTACACTTGTTGTATTAATGTGCTACTCAATACATGGCTTGTACAATTAATAAGGCTTTTATGATGGTGGCATGCAACAGATTCCTTCAATTATTATTTTCTATGGGAATTCATACAACCAGATATATGGTCAGTTGACGATAAACGTAGCAATGTGTTCATCTAAAATGTCGAGAGCTGAGGAATGAATATTTGAAAGGGACGTACACGACCGAACGAAGGGACTTCTACACGATGAAGGGTTTTTACTCATCTCACATACACCCAAAGGACCAAGGCGGGCCGTGTGTGTGCACATGTTCATGCATGAGTGTTCCCCTTTTAGCGCTCATGCATCGCTGCTCCGCCTTTCACCAAGTCACGGAGAGAGGAGATGTCATTTGCTAATTACGATACCGCTTCTGTTCGGCAGGGGTGTCGCAATCATGACGAGGTGTTCTCGTGCAACTTTATGGATGGGGGTATAGTAACTGTGTGTATCATACCACACACACACACACTCACCGCAGTCAACTAGTCATTTTCCTCTTCCTCTGGGTAAAACAATGTTATCTGGGTCAGTATGTTCAGTGACTGGACAACACGCCACCCACACATACTGGGTACATACAGTACACATAAACACATTCAAATGATGTATTGTGGTCATTGGGGCCTTTTTTTGTAGCCATCATAAACTGCTGCCCAAGCTAACGGGATCCAATACAAGAGTCGTATTAAAAATCTGCTTATTTCAGGTTGTGTTTGCCAACACACTTAAAATGGCAGGTTTTTTTTTTTTTTTTTAACTGGATGTCTTCACCTCTCCCCCCGACACACACCTGTGGTAGCCTACATCCGATGCAGAGGTGACACAAGCCGTGGATGGTGTGCATGACCCCCCCTCCTGTTGTTGTCCCGTTCAGGTCGGCCGAAAGCACGCACACACTTCGACGCTGACTTTCGGGCCGACCGGCGCCTCTATAGCCCGAGTACCTCCAAAGCCTCCGTTGAGCGGCCGAGTGGGTTCTTGTGGGACTTTGCTCCGCCTCCTGGGGGGATTTCAGCGTGTTGTGGATCATCGCAGAGGCCCACGGCTCCCGCTTGGTTGTTTTCGTGTTGAAAATGTCCAATCCGAAGGTTGTAATCTGGCGTTTATGACTCCACTTGATGAACTACTGTCCATGTAACGACGTGCAGCGATGGCGATCAAGTTCACAAGCTTCCATGCTTCCGCTTTCTTCGAGATTTTTGCATTCGGCCACCAGCAACACAGAGGCAAGACTGGCGCTGGCTTGACCTGCTCAGGCCACAGTGTCGCTGCTGGCAGGGGCGCCCATGGGAACTCTTCAACAGCAGAAGAATAGGAGGAAGTTCCTCCCACCAGCAGCAGCAGCAGCAGCCCCCACCATACACACACATACATACTATACACACATGGATTCATGCATACCTTGCCAACCTCCACAGATTTGACTGTCTAGCACCGATAAGGCCGTTTGCTTCCTGAGTCCACACTCCGAGCTCCTCAAAGGTGCTGCACCTCACATTAGTAGTGAAGGAGATGAATGTCAAAGCAATGCATGACAAATAAATATGATTTTTTTTTTTTTTAAGCAGTCACAACCCAAAAAAATGCTGTGTGACGCAAGATATTACACGCTGTCCCCTCCGACCTCCATCCAGACTTGTTTGTTATGTTTTCACCTTCCATATTTCCTCCGCTTTTCCTTTCAAGCCCTCCTCATGCCCCGGCAAAACCACCGGGCGGAAATCCAAAGCTCTGCGAAAGCTTGACAATAGCACCCCCCCCTCCACACCCCTCTGCCAGTTATCCAAACATCACTTTTATTTTTGTTTTTTACCGGTAATACAAGTGCGCTTGGGAAAGCGGTGGTATATCTGAGAGTTATACATCACCTGGGAGGCCACGAGGTAGAGCCCAGACCTACACCCATATAAGACGCTCTAACATTGAGCAACAGAAAGTCTCATAGGAAATAATGGAAACAGAAATAATCAATTCCAGGGTCATGGTGTGGTTATCATAAATCCTATGAAGCTATGACGCCAATGCAAACCAACACACATTGTATGCTTCTTAACATTGTTGAAAAAAATCATATAAAATTGTAAAAAATAATAATAATTCAAATTAAAACCTATTTTTATTTTCATGTTATTTATAAATAATAATTTCAGCATCTATAGAGGGCCTATATTCATTCATTAATTCATTTTCTACCGCTTATCCTCACGAGGGTTGCAGGGGGTGCTGGAGCCTATCCCAGCTGTACACCCTGGACTGGTCGCCAGCCAGCCAATCACAGGGCACATATAGACAAACAACCATTCACACTCACATTCATACCTATGGACAATTTGGAGTCGCCAATTAACCTAGCATGTTTTTGGAATGTGGGAGGAAACCGGAGAAAACCCACGCATGCACCAGGAGAACATGCAAACTCCACACAGAGATGGCCGAGGGTGGGATTGAACCCAGGTCTCCTAGCTGCGAGCTAACCACTCGACAGCAGTGCAGCGCCGCCTATATTCATGTGATTATTATTATTATTAACACACATTAATAAAAGTAAGACTTTTGCTTCCTGTATACATTTTGATTTTGATGGAGTATATATTGTGTATATTATTGTACTTTCGGTCATGTTGCAGGTTTTTGCCACTTCATAGAAATATTTCTCCTCCAAAGTCGTTTCCTGCAGCAGGTTCAACTTTAGAGGTTTGTGTTTGATGGTCCATATGTTTGTTCGTAGCAGATGCCCGATTCCAACTTCCAAAAGAAACCAGGACCCCATTAATTGAATCTTTTCATGTGCATCACATTTACCGTCTCCTGGAATGAAACACTGACAGAGAAGGAACAGAGAAAGACGGAGAGCCGCCTGAGTCTCTAAAAGCGCTAATAAAGCAGCCAAAAAAGGCCCCATTTTCCTGAGAGCCCCCTCCTAGCAGAGGTAATGGCAGCTTTTCCCTGTTTGCCTTTTTGAAAAGGGCGAGGGTTACCACGTCAAGCACACAAAAAACACTTTGTCTCGCTTTCATGCCGCGCTGTTCACCTCTAAATGGGCAGAAGGACGGATTAGAGGGTGAGAAGAAAGCATGTCTCGGGGAGAAGAGTGAAAGACGAGATTGAAATGCTTGTCCTGGAGCCAGACAAGCCCAATCTGGTCTTTAGTGGTGTGGGATCGCTCACGCATTCCGTCTTTTCTAGCCCGGACCTGAAAAACAGCTACTAAGGAAGGAGGCGTCCTCACGTGAATTTACTGGTCCAACGTTTCAGGTCACATGTTCCAAAAAGGAGGACATAAGACACAGGCAGGTCGCCTCCTGGTGACACGGGAGCCAATGGCTGCAGGGAATCGCAAGAAAAGGGCAAACCTGGAGCATTGATGAAATTGGGACCGCTCTGTCTAACACTGGGGGGGTTGAACTTTCCCCAACATGTGTTTTTTTTTTTTAAACATAAACCTTTTCTCATTACATTGCACATTTTTGCTATTTTTTCCACAAATAGTTCAACTACATTTGTTTGTTTTTCTCATAATAGTATTACTTTAGGGCTGCACGGTGGACAAGTGGTTAGTGCGCAGACCTCACAGCTAAGAGACCAGGGTTCAATTACACCCTCGGCCATCTCTGTGTGGAGTTTGCATGTTCTCCCCGTCCATGCGTGGGTTTTCTCCGGGTACTCCGGTTTCCTCCCACATTCCAAAAACATGCTAGGTTAATTGGCGACTCCAAATTGTCCATAGGTATGAATGCGAGTGTGAATGGTTGTTTGTCTATATGTGCCCTGTGATTGGCTGGCCACCAGTCCAGGGTGTACCCCGCCTCTCGCCCGAAGACAGCTGGGATAGGCTCCAGCACCCCCGCGACCCTCGTGAGGAAAAAGCGGTAGAAAATGAATGAATGAATGAGTATTACTTTAGGGCTGCACGGTGGACAAGTGGTTAGCGCGCAGACCTCACAGCGGGTTCAATCCCTCCCTCAGCCATCTCTGTGTGGAGTTTGCATGTTCTCCCTGTGCATGCGTGGGTTTTCTCCGGGTACTCTGGTTTCCTCCCACATTCCCAAAAACATGCTAGGTTAATTGGCGACTCCAAATTGTCCATAGGTATGAATGTGAGTGTGAATGGTTGTTTGTCTATATGTGCCCTGTGATTGGCTGACCGAGACTCTCGTGAGGATAAGCAGTAGAAAATGAATTAATTATTACTTTATCCAAAAATATCATATAACTTTTTTCCAATCTGATGCTCCAAAAGGTGCACCTCTTTTCTTTGTTTTGCTTCTCACGATACAGCGACTATCACAAAAACAAAACTGCTGACGAAAATTGCATAGCAACAGTTTGTAATTGACACACACTAGCTAGACGACCCCTCTAATGGCCGTCTCGTCTGGACCTGTTTAGGATGCTGAGTCTTTGTCAAGGACACGGGATGTGGACAGGATGTGACAAGAGGTCACCTGCCCCCTATTAATGGGTGACGCACTCGCCCACCTGTGTCCTTAAAAGGCCATTCAGCACTGTGCCATCTTCCTTTGAAAAGCATTTACAGTCAAATGAGCCGACAAAATCAAAACAATCTCCGTCCTTTGGGGAATATCTAACCTTCTGGCTCGCCCCCTTTGCTGCGATACTCGCCCCCACAGACAGACGTGTCAGATGCATTTTACACAGTGACAGGTCAGGAGCTAACGCTCGCTGACAAGCAAAGCAATGCAGAGCGCCACTGCATCCGGGCAAGCTCCAGCTCCTGTTAGTACTCATGGAACGTCTTCATGCCTTTTAACTAGTTCATTTTTCACTGTTACAGTCCACTGGTACTGGGGCCACCACAGCCCACATCGTGTATGGGGCTCTACAGCCTCGAGGACTGGAGTACAACGTTGCATCATCATTTAAGGACAAAATACTGAATATTGAAGGGGTGCCACGAGACACCCGACTCACGAGACAAGACGGGGTACGACATTGGGTCCACAAAAACCAGATGAGATGACAATTTTAAGAAAAATACCATGAAAAAATATGACTATGAGCTTTTTAACGGCAGCAAGTTCAAGAATCGCAATTGAAGCTGGGATTACCATGGCTGCTGGGACCAGACTGGCCCTCTAATGGCTACTTGGTTTCCGAGTCTACTTATTCCAATTACGGGGGCCCCAGGGGTCCCGTATTATTTTTCATCACTGGACTTTTTATTTAGCCAAGTCACAACACAATGCAGGTCGCTTTGCAATGTTTATTGTTATACTATTCGCTGCTCAAAGGTTTTGTTGTCTCTGTATTTAGAATTGAAAAAAACAACAACATATAAACAGCTAGCAAGCAGATGTCTAACAGCCACACATTGTAATCTCGTCACTGAGCAATCACAACATTATTACCGTAAGAAATGTTCTTTAAATGGCCTTTATGAAGTGCTATCAAAAGCAACATGTGACATGCCCAAAAGGCCGTTTAAATCCCTGAAATAAAGCAAGGGTAAGATCGTCATCCAACATGGATGCTTGTTTGATCAAGAAGAGCAGCTCTCTCTTTCGCTTGTGGCCATGAGGTGGCCCGGAAACGATGACAACGACGCAAGGCAGCCGCCCGGAAGGGAGCAAGGACAAGGTAACAAGGGGAGGGAGAATAAAAGTCAGGAGAAAGTCTAAAAGGTTTTCCATCCTCCCACCCCAATTTAGCCGGTGATTGTACTTTGGCCGCTCCCTTGGCTCTGCTGTGAGACCATCCTGAATCATCTGGTACTCTGATCCACGGCGAGACACAAAGGCTGAGAGAAAACGGGGAAGACCGGAGGAAGGAAGGAAGGAAGGAAGGCAGCCGATGCTCACAAATAGGTCTGTTTCTATCACAACATGCATCCACACTTACTCTTCAGATCCAAGGATGGGCAAGGAGGATGGACCATTGAGGTGTAATCGGGGGCGTGGCATTCAGGTCCCAAATTTTGACACAAAATGTTTTAATGCAGGTCACGCTTTCTTTTTTTTTTTTTACATGCTTGCTGCGTATGATACAAGAAAGGCCAGAGCGGACTCTTTTTTTTTGGCTGACCTGCTACAAACGAGTGAGACATAAGATGTCCTTAAAGCAGGCGTGGGCAAATATTTCGACTTGTGAGCCAAATTGAGTTAACAAAATTGTCCAGGGGCCAGAACATATATTTAAACACACATACACACACTATTTTATGCTTAAAAATTTAATCTGTAAAAGTGTTATACTATCAGCTGTATGTCCCTTTTTTCAAGAGCACTTTAAACATCAGACCATATCAAACTATATGATTTAATTTCACAGTTTTGTTGTTTTTTTTTCACTAAATAAGACACCCGACTTGCAAGTCATGTTGCCAGTTTGTATGTTAAAAGTTGAAATACTTAGAAAACAACTGCCGAGCCGGATTCAAACGCTTGGTGTGCCGCATGTGGCCCCCGGGCCGTAGTTTGCCCACTCCTGCCTTAAAGGGTCCAAAGGGACCGCCATGTCGTGCTACAAGCCCAGAAACTAGGAGACGCAAATGCTGCATAACATGTGTACTTTCTCTGAGAGACACCAGTGTCACTCGGGATCACATGCCGTTCAATCAACCAATCAAAATCACACAGTTGTCACAGGAATGTGGGAAGAACCCGGGGTGAACCCACACGAGCACAAAGCAAAATCTGCATGCAGCCATCCGAAGCCGCAACCACAAGCACATTTCTATGTCAGATCCTCTGCATACAAAACGCTGGATGCTGCAAAGCAAGTCAAGCGCCAAGGAAGTAACGTATTACATTCATATATGTCCCGTGACATCACATTATTTACATACGACAAATGCTAACCCCACATATATTCCTACAAGGCTACTTCCAGTTGCCCTATTATACAAAATATACTTTTTAATGATGTTCTCACAGTCATTGTGCTTTATGAGCATCAAATGTGAGGAAATTTAGCGTGCAGACCTCACAGCTAGGAGACCAGGGTTCAATTCCACCCTCGGCCATCTCTGTGTGGAGTTCTCCCCGTGCATGCGTGGGTTTTTTCCGGGTACTCCGGTTTCCTCCCAAAAACATGCTGGGTTAATTGGCGACTCCAAATTGTCCATAGGTATGAATGTGTGAATGGTTGTTTGTCTATATGTGCCCTGTGATTGGCTGGCGACCAGTCCAGGGTGTACCCCGCCTCTCGTCCAAAGACAGCTGGGATAGGCTCCAGCACCCACCCCACCCCCCCGCAACCCTCGTGAGGAAAAGCGGTAGAAAATGAATGAATGAATGAATATTTTCATCATAAAAAAACAACCCAGCCCTAGCTACCACTATAGCTTTATTTTAAAAAGCAGGCTTTGCTACACATCTTAAAAGCTATGCTGGTGTTGCTAACATTTGTGTCATCCAGTCCCACTTAATGTGTTGCTGTATCGCCATCTACTGGCTTTATTTTGCCAAGTCTCTCATACCAACATTCTAGTCTTTATGGAGATGGTCTTCGTGTGAACATCTCAGCTTCTCTCATGAAGCCATCATTCCGCTCGGCATACGAATCACATGCGAGCGGGCGTCTTGACATATATTGGCACTTTTTCCCTCTTTTTTTTTTTTGATCCCTCCCCCTCGGTGTTCAAGCTTCCAAGGCCAAATTCAATTAGTCGCCATGGTTGCTGGAAACGTGCGGCACGGAACTCAGTTGATAACTTGAGGGAGGGCGTGTTTATGCATGATGAGTCTGTTAAACATGGATGAGCCGCGTCACGGGTCATCGGTCTCATCATAAGGGGGACAACATGGTAGGATGCAAAGAGCCAAAGTCAAGGAAGAAGGCATTTTTGTCAGGACAGAGAGAAATAGAAATGTACTCACCGTTAAGCATTGCATATTCTCAGGGCGGTCGGTCTCAGGGGCAGCACCATGGTTTGACAGCACAGCCTCTGAAATGTAGACAAAGGAATCACGGGCTGATACGGTTCCTTTGGAGCACATTTCGGCCACAAAACAAGCGTCCGGATGGATGCAAACGTCCACACGTAGTTATGAGAGTCCATAAAAGTCCGTCAGATGAAGTAATTAAGGCAAGCGAAGGCTGGGATGGACTCGCCTGGACTGGGAGTTAAACTTCAGAGCACACTTGTGAAGAAAACAAAAAGACAAGCAAGCGCCGTTTGGTCAAATCCCACAGGATGCGAGGACATCACCAAAGTGCCCAAGAGAGGAGGAGTGCAAGAGAGAACAAGGGAGAGGGAAGAGGAGGAGGAAGAGCAGGAGGGCTGAAGAAGAGAAAAGGAACTCCTCTCTCTCACTCTATTATCCGTCCGTCACGGGGCTCCTGGGAGGGTCGCCATGGTTACAGGGACTCCCGCCTCAGTGTCCTTTTTAAACTATCGCTCAGAAAGGCAGCATTCAGCATACGGGGGACTCAGTGTGGATCCCCCCCACCCTCCCCATCCACTCCCTATTCCTATTTCTCCGTGTTTACAGCTCATCTAATCACTTTGGCTCTTCTCCAAAAGTTCATTTCCTAAAAAGTCCCTGGAACCATCTCACCAGTAACTAACCAGAGATCATTGACACGATTAAACACCTGCGCAAGGACTGAACATCGATTTTTATGGACACTTTCGGTAAGACATTCATTTATTATTCATGATATACATTGATATAAAATTTTATTATATGTAAATTCAACAGAAAATGTTTCAATGATAATATGTATCCATCCATTTTCTATGCCGCTTATCCTCACATGGGTCATGGGCGTTATGCTGGAGCCTACCCCAGCTGACTTGGGGGGGAGAGGCGGGGTCCACCCTGGACTGGTGGTCAGCCAATCACAGGGCACATATAGACAACAAGCATTCCCACCCATATTCATACCTATGGACAATTTGGAGCGGCCAATGAAGCTAATATGTTTTTAGAATGGGGGGAGTACCCGGAGCACAGGGAGCAGGGAGAACATGCAAAAGCCCGAGCGGAGAATTTGAACCCTGGTCTTCTCCACCTCCTGACCACACCGTGCTAACCATGCTAACTATGCTAACCATGCTAGCTATGCTAACCATGCTAACACTCTGCACCGTGATAATGTGTATTGAACATTTTATTATGAATAGATGAAATTATCAATTAGCATTTTTATTTGCACTTCAGTTAATTTCGGCTATGTAAGATACTGTGTATACAGTACAATTCATGAAGAATAAATAAGGTTATAAATAAATTATAGGAATGAGTTTTAGTTGCATTTAACGACATATATATATATATATTAATAGTACGGCTGTCAAAGTGAACGTGTTAATAACGAGATAACTGAAATTCCCTTTTCTGCCACTGTTCTTCTTGATGCGTGATTAACGTGTGCATGTCCTGTTTGGCCCTCGGCCCACGCCGTAGTTTGAGAAAACGCAATTGTAAATGGAGCTTCAAATCACTGGCAGATGGCTCTCGACAAGAGTTTTTTTAAGTTATTTTTATCTAGCGTCGCTGAGTTGACTTGTCATCGGAGGAGGTCCAGTCTCAAACGCCACTTGTTGATAAAATGAAGAAGTGTAAATTTACAGTGTAAATTTACAGTGTACATTTAATTAGTGAGTTAAGAGCTATTTGTCAGTTTGTGGTAAAACACCAAACCACCAAAAAGGAGAAAAAGTACACTTGTAATCACTGAGCTGAATTTTCCTTCTTTGACTTTGTTGACCTCCAAATTGTGTGCCTTTTGGAGCATTGACGCTGTAATAGGTTCATATCGTCTTGCAATATACTGCTAGTCATGAGCATATAGTACAATATATACAGTATATAGTATTCGTGATTCTGTTGTTTAACTCCACAGCAGCTCCAGTCTCCTGGTTGCGGTCACCATGGAAAAGCAGAAGATCAAACAAGGGAAAAAAAAAAGATACCGTCTCTATGTGAATTTAAAAAAAAAATAAAAAAAACTTCAGGGATCCAGCAAAAGAAGAGTGGGGGTAACCTGGCTGGCGTCAGGCCCAGGAGAGCAGCCTTTTGTCTGCTTAGGACATGCAGCCATGCTGGCATGGAAGCAGCTGGGCGCATGAGTGACATAAAAACAGAGCAGTAATAAATGGAGGGGGCAGTAGCCAGTGGGAAAAGTATACACAGGAGGGGGCACAGCAGAGGGGGCTGACGATTAGCCAAAGGCAGACCAAGAAAAACAAAGAAAAGAAATAAAGACAAGCAGAAAGTCAAGACTTGCTGGCAGTGGACCAGAATGAGCAAGTCCTCCGCACGGTCCAAGACCACTTGTCCACTTGACACTCCACCACAAACAAACACTTAATGGCTAGAGCAGAACCTTGTACCACTTGACTGCTTCAAACACTCAACACTGTATGAATTTGTCTATTGTATGACATCTCATCAATACTGCATTTGTATTAAGAAGGCAAAACATGTAGAGTATTACGTGTAGTAATATAGTACACGTCTTGGCAGCAACGGATGCTGATTCAGGCCTGAATCGTTTGCTGGGTCAAGAAGTTGACATTGGAAGAACAATAAGGAGGCTTTCTCAGCATTTTGTAAATATTGCCAATAATATTAACAGTGTGCTTTACTATTTGGGGGCCCGTTGTGCTAAACTACAATAAGCGATGAAGCCTGGATATCATGGTTAGCCTGGCTCAACTTATTCCTGATCCGGTTGCACAAAAGTGGGATAGTGGAATCTCCATGTGACCCTCCTCCATACCAGGCTTAGTCCAGGATCTATTTAATCCCGTGCCTTATCTCAATCAGGAGATAGAAACCAAAAATTAATCCACATTCAACGGGTTATTATTTAAAGGAGGCCTTCTATGCTTATTGTTGGCCCTTTGTATTGAGTTGAGGACTCCTATAGAGCAGCGACACACAATAACCTGCACAGAAAGCTTTCTAGGTCTTCCGGAATCTGTAGTACGCCGCTCGTTGCCATGGTGACTCTGTAATGATAGCGGTGTCTCTTTAAGGAAGTCCCATCCGCACGCTGATCCAGGACTGGTAGAGCTCATTTATCCAGGATGTTTGAATCCTACTTTTGTGTGTTGAGTCTGATGTGTGATGGTTGTCATGTTATATTTTATCTGACATCGGGACTGTGGTGAGTGGTCCGTGCAGCGACCCCCCCTGCGGTTTCCTTATGTTTTTAAGATCACTCTGAATTCAGTCCTTCTCCTCATTGCCTCAGCAAAGAGCATTTTCCTTACAAGCAAGATGAAACGCCTCTGTGGTGTAGCTCTGGACGAACGCTCAAGAATATTTTGTGTGCCCTTCACTGAGCTTCTGATTCATTTATCGCATGATGCCCACGTTAAACACTGCGATGACTCCGGGGCAGTAAGTAAGGATGCGGCCGGACCGCGCTTGACACATTTCACTTGCAGCTGCTGTCCTGAACGAGCAGAGACAGCCAAGGGAGCGTCCTGTCAGCTGTGTACAGATAGGTCCTTTTTTTCAGATGACATAAAAAAATGCCTGAAAAGTTGCCAGTGGCAAAACTTTAAAAAGTGAAACGATGAATTGTGTTAAAGATTGTATCCACTGCATGGAACTGATTGTGAATTAATCACATCTTGAAGCAATGAAGGCAAAATGGAAGAAGGAATGTGGTAATGCGGTACATGTGGATGGATAAATAAGCAACAAAGGACAAAAATGACAAACACACACAGCAAATCAGTGCCAAAGATGCCAAATAAAAGACGACCACTACCATCACTGACAAAATGTGCAAAGTCATGTCCCCACTAAACAGCATAAAACAGGAACACTCCACTGATGAGACCGTGTCTCACAAGCTTGAGTATATTTCAGCACCCAATTTAACACAGTACATCTTATTAAGGGACAATACTACAGAAATTAAGTAGTAAGTAGTCACAATTCCCACAATGAACCACAACTCCTCAGTAATGGCAACACTCATGCAGCCCCAGTCAACAATGTGTGTGTGTGTGTGTGTGTGAATCTAATACTGCAAATGTATACTGCTACACAAGCGATACGCTGAATGTTACACCCAAGAAACATTTTTGCTGTAATATGTAGTAAAAACGGTGGTGGAATCGTGCAGGGTCCACATCTACCAACATACCATATAATCTGGTTTTAGATGTCTGCTGATTCACCAGCGAGCACGGACAAGCTGTCACTTCCCACGCTCAACTGAGCAAGTAAAGTATTCATAATCACACACCTGGGCCATTTATTATTTATAATACGAGGCACACTCCGCCCCGTACGTGCGATGTCTCATTGAAGTATAATTACTAATATGTACGATGATTTGCATGTGGGGCGCCACACATTGTCAGATTATGTTCAAACGATCACATTTAATAAGGGTCGCAGTTACAAATATGCAAATTAAATCATATACTTTTTGGTTGTTTGGCTGGCAACACGCCTTAATGCAGTGTTGACAAGTTCATTAAGGATTAGATTAAACCTGATATGATGGACATATTGGAATTCCCCCCACTGATATGCTGCCGACACTAGAAATCATCATTTTGTTGCTGTAAGCTTCACACAAAATCACTGAGACTGAGAACTAACTGGGAAAATGACCTCAAAGTGAGACAGGATGGACACACACACACACACACACACACACTCATCCATAGTTGCATTGTACGAAATGGGATTTTGATCATATCCGTGTTTGTGCACGTCATTGTGCAGCAGTGCCATGGCCTACATTCTGCCAGCTGGCCTGGCAACACTCAAGTGCATGCACCCCCCACTGCACACACACACACAACAGACCGGCAACACCGTGGCATATGAATCAGTTGAGACAGTAGTGGAGCAAGTATTACCACTGCATGAGATGACAACAAATCTGAAACCAGATGCGACCGTTTCTTATTGGAACTAACTAAAAACAACATCCTCTCCCTGCATTATTGAATATGCCGCTAAAAGATCATGGAAGCCGGGAACAACTCAAGTGAACAACTCGTGCAGGCCTGCAGTCCATGTCCCACTTCCACCCACCGGAGCTGAAAACTAATTTTAAAGTTGCATGAACCAGATTAGCCTAGTTCAGAAGAGCAGCGTTAGCAATGGCTTGGATCAGTTGAGTCACATTTTGTCATAAAGTGAGTAAACCGTGATATATTCAACACAATTGATTTTCTATCTACTGTAATGTCAATGCAAGCCCTGCCTTACAGTTTTTACCTCACTAATTATAAATACATTAAAATGTTATTTGCTTATCACGGTCAAAGATCCTCATGAGTTCTCTGATTTAGGAAAGGATTGTAAAGATGCAAGAGTCCTCAGCCCACTGACTGGTACCGGGTCGCAGCTTGGTGGCAGGAAACTTTCAACCACAATGATAACTAAAAAAGTCCCTAACAGGCAGTGTGCTAGTATGAATTAACTTACGGTTGCGCCCCAAACAAAAATGCACATTAGCACTCTGCAACGTCATTGAAACTCACATTTATACATTCCCACATAGTATCAGCAATTGCAACCAAATATAAGGTGAAAGGATAATGGAAAAAATACTGTATAATAGTCGATAGTACTGTATAATAACCGTTCAAGGCCCGTCAAACAAGGTGGGACGGGTTGACGCTCGCATCAAACAACATAAACATGCAAAAAATGAAATTTCTAACTGTATGGTATATAATTTTCTGGATAAAATAAAATCCCATGTTTCCAAAATTTATAGCCATGTACATAAAACTTGATTTTTATTATTGCACGGGAAACAAAATTCATTCATTCATTTTCTACCGTTTACCCCAAAATTCATTCATTCATTCATTCATTCATTCATTCATTCATTCATTTTCTACTGCTTTTCCTCACGAGGGTCGCAGGGGGTGCTGGAGCCTATCCCAGCTGTCTTCGGGCGAGAGGCGGGGTACAACCTGGACTGGTTGCCAGCCAATCACAGGGCATTATCCCAAAATTATATAAAAAAAAATAATACACTTGGCTGGGGACCCCTGCTCTACATGACGGGAGAATTCTGCTGTTTTTCTGAATCTTCTGCAAAAAATATCATTTGATCACAGTTTTCACCTCAACTTATTCCAAGACCCGATTTAGCTCACGGGCCACAAGTTGAACAGCCCTGACAAACATCATATTACATACAGTACACCAGCACAATCTATCAAACCCAGTACTGTGTACCATGATGGGGGGTGTCCAGTGGGATATGCATTTCCTTAGTGGTCATGATGCTGTGGACATTCATGTTGGGGCAAACAATTGGGACCAGATGAGATCAAACAAGCTGGGAGTTGTAAGATTAACAGTGCACAGCACACCAGAAAAAAAGGAAAAGATGCACCATAGTGGGATGACGAGAGGAGTGAAGGGATGCACACGGGAGGAGGAAGAGGAGCATCCTTAAAAACATGAAGTTGTGCAACTTGTGTAAGGAAGATAACACACATGGTACTCACCTGGTCTAGGCTGCTGTTTTGGCTGGTAGCATCACACACACATTCACACACACTCACTCTTAACACCGCCCAGTTTAGGGGATAGTGAGTGAAAGCTGAACACACACACACACATGAAGGTGTATGCAGCATGCATAAAGGGGAGATCCAGAGCAGTATACGAGTTTAAGCGTCCGTGTCTCTTCTGCGAGTGTGACGCGGCGGGCTTTGGTCCAGAAACCCCTCCTTCCCCCTCACCCCCGTCCCTCCCCTCGCTCTGTCACTCTCCCACACACTTGCTTTCTTCCCCCGTTTAATCCCTCGCTTCCAAACCTCCTGACCCAAAGACAGACAGCTGACCAACAACAACATCCACTACCACCAAAGGATTTCGAAAGGCTGGACGACTACATGATCATTAGGACAGCTCAAGCTAATGGGCTAATTTGTCTCCAGACAAAAGTGACACACAGTGCAACAACGGACAAGAGAAAGAGAGAGAGAGAGACTGACAACGTGTGTGATGAAGGAAATGTGAGGCTGTTCAATTCTGACATTGAAGAAGGCAACTTTGAATTAATTTCCGGTAGGCTATTGTTGAACTGGCTGTGTTACACAAAATAATATTTCTGTTTAACATAATCTGTGTACTAAATATGCACTCTATAGTCCGGAAATTACATTAACTCAATAATATATATAGTGCTTCTTTTTGGATTCAAATTAACTTGCGATACATGCTTTTTGTTGGGTAGCGGGACCGTACCAGTTTTTATTCTATAGCAGGGGGAAATGGTAAACTCCAAAAATTAATAAATGAAACACAGATAAGAAAAATCATGAAGCAGTTAGCAGCCTACTTCCTGGTTGATAGAGAATGATTGAAAATGTGTAGCCTGAACAAACAGGACTATTATTTACACTCGGATTAACACAATAAAAACGGAATGGTTTCATGCTGGACACGTACCCCCCCCCCTTCAAAAGTTCCATGGAAATCACTTGGGGAGTTTTTGCAAACCCCTACTAACTAACAAACAGAGTATGAAGTGAACGATGCTTACCTGTGACATGTGAATGGTGTTGCACCCTAAGGTGTTTCCTCCTCCCCACCTCCTCCCCAAGCAGGTAGTACCATCCTCGAACCTCCTACAGCGTGGATCAGTTAACAATAGACGTGAGTGCCAAAATTTAAACCATAAAATTATTACAACGCCCCCCTCCCCTCCTGCTTACAGTCACTATTCACAATCCTTTCCCCTTATTATTCCAGCAGCTGATGAGCCACCCCCTCTCCTCTTCCGTACTTTTGCCTTATGAGCCAGATGGTGCATGCATGTGTGGATGTGTGTTGTGTGTGTGTGTGTGTGTGTGTGTGTGTGTGTGTGTGTGTGTGTGTGTGTGTGTGTGTGTGTGTTACATAAAGCAATGCTGGGCTGAGGCAGCATGTGTCTGATTTGTAATCTGAGTGATGTGGACACGTTCATGCAAACATGGGCATGGTCGTCACAAGCGCACACGTCATTTCGGTCTTGGCCACACACTTCCAGCAGCAGCGACAACGACACACAGTAACACACACATGTGCACACACATGCAGAAACACACAGAGAGACACACAAGCCAGCTCGTCTTATTGTACTAAATAATGCGATGCCGTGGACAGTGACAATAATCTCTGCTTTAAAAGCATCTTATCTGAGTGGACAGATTTCTGCAGGCAGTGGGACACAGAAAGGGGGAAGGGAGGATGGTACAGTATGCACAGAAGAGTGTGTTGGGGGGGGGGTTAACGAGGAAATATTATTCTATATAAATCAGGAAAGTGTTATTTTTAAAAAGGAATAATGTTTTGGGGGTAAAAGGAGCTGGTAATAGGGCAAGCAGAAACAACAAGCATAACTAAAATGCTAATAGCTATACCTGCACATGCTAACAACAACCACAAAACAAGTGGTTAGTATAGCATAGCTGAATCATTGTTTAGTTGAAAATAATATATTCTCCTCCTAAAGGCCTTGTGCTTGGAAACATAGCCATAAAACTATTTTTTAAAAATACATTAGTAGCTACAGATTCAGTTAGCTATGTCTGGCTAGTAGCCTGCTAGCTACAGATATTGTTATTTCTTAATGAGAAGCCTCTATGAGGACCACTGACTTCTGATTGATCTGCCAATCAACAATTGGACTTCCATTTTAACTATTCTGCCTAATAAAATAACTTTTTTCAATATAGAAAATGCATTTTAATGTATTTTTTATTATTTTGTCTATTCTCCCTTTTAGTAGTTAGTTTTCCTCTTTTACAAATATATGAGGAATAAGAGTTCGTGCCTTAACACAGTTAACCCCAAAGTGTTTGCTCTTCACTATTTAGGCCAGTGCAATCCATTCACACTGAACTAAAATGTTGAATTCATGCTCTGATGGATGTACGCATCACATCTCACTCTCACACACACACACACATGCATCAGTTCATTGCATGGTCACAATGTCCATGCCGTGTACCTGTAATAGTGGAAACTCACCTTTTGCGCTTGTATGAGGGAGCGTACGCCAAAGCTCATGCAGCCCAGCAAAACAC